>NC_073228.2:129425156-130032500 GCF_029281585.2 Gorilla gorilla gorilla | reverse complement strand
TGTAATTTGGACACAGAAAGATATAGACAATAGCAATTTTTCTTCATTTGGAATTATAATTCCAATTTTTTTTTTTGTGGAATTACCTCTTTTCTCTTTGAGGAACTATCTTTCAAAGGACCTTATGCCCACCCCTTGAATAGTGGAAGATAAGACCCAAGCTAGGCCAATTGTGTGTTCTCTCTCAGGATTTGAATTATGAGCAGAGTGACAAAAATGACTGAATAGGTTTGGATTTCATCCATCCTGACAGCTACAGAGCCCTGTAGATAGCTTTTGTTTCTTTCCCCAAAAGAGTAAAGCTTGGCACATGGGCTTGTGGGCAGAAAGTGTGTTTCAGAAAGTGGTTCCAACCAAGGAGAGTATAGGGCTAAGAAGAATAAACAGGAAAGGAAGGAAAGTCCATCCAGAGTTGCATTATCAAGGGGATCCCTGCTCTGAGCAATTGTGTTTAATCTTGCTGGGAGCCATATATGTAACCATGTTGAAAGCCACTTAAAAGTATCCATCAAGGGAATAGAAGAGGGTAATATTTTTTCTAGCAGCTTACATCTCTTTGGTTGCCACATGCAACATCACCCCAGATTTTTCTGTGCCCTTTTCCAGTCAACTCCCTTTTTCCTCAAAGCAACTATTTTGATATCTTGCACTATAAATTAGTTTTGCTTGTTCTGGAAATTCACTTAAATGGAATCAAAGGTATGTACTCTTGTATCTGGCTTCTCTGTTCAGCATGAAGTTTTTGGAATTTATCCATGCTGCTTTATGCATACTTAATTTGGCTTTTCTATTGATGAATAGTATTTCATAATATACACCACAGTTTATGTATCAAATCTCCTGTCGAATGACATTGGTATAGTTTTGTTTTGCCTATAAGTAAATATGTATCTGTGAACATTCTTGAATATGGCTTTTTCTAGAATTAGCTTATTATTTATCTTGGGTGGAACTTTTGGGTCACAGGTAGGCATATGTTTGATTGAACATAAAATTCCCAAACCATTTTCTCGTGTGGTTATAGCATTTTACACTCCCACCAGTATGCTATCAGAGTTTCATTACTTTAAATCCTTGTCAATATTTGGTAGTGTTAAGTCTTTCGAATTTTTGCCATTTATGTTGGTGTCTCATTTTACCTCAGGGTTTTGAGTTATAATTCTCTAATAATTTCTCATTGTTGATGAACTTCAATTTGTTAATATTTTCTTTAAGGTTTGTGATATCTATGTTCTAAGAAATCTCTGTCTATAGTAGGGTCACAAAGACATTTGCTCCTTTTTTTTAAATAAGATTTGTGTTTTGGTTTTTATGGTTAGGTCTGTAATTCATGTTGAATTAATTTTTGTGTATGATTTAAAGAGCGGTATATTAGAATCTGAAGTTGTTTGAACACTATTTTAAATAGACTCTCTCTCTCACCCACTAATCTATTTGTTCATTATTAAGCCAATAGTACTGTTTCCTGATTACTTTACCTTCCAGGTCTTGATGTTTTATCCAAGTATTCAACCCAATATCTTAGAATGATATAATTACAATACTGTACAGACTCTTTCAGAAAATAGAAGCAAAGGGAAGGCTTTATAATTCTTTTCATTGTTTTGTTTCGTTGAGGCCAGCATAGCCCTGATATTAAAATCTTTCACAGATACAGTAAGACAATAAAATATCTGAACAATATTTCTCATGAATACACAGACAAAATTCCCTAACAAGAATACTAGTGAATGATTGGTTTAGATTTGTGACCCCTACCCCATCACCCACCCCACACAAATCTCATGTCGAATTGTACTCTCCAGTGTTGGAGGTGGAGCCTGGTGGGACGTGATTGGATCATGGGGGTGGATTTTCCCTGTGGTACCGTGTTACAGTAGTGAGTGAGTTCTTGTGAGATCTGGTGGTTTAAGAGTGCATAGCACCCCCTCCCCCGCTCTCTTCCTCCTGCTCCAGCCATGTAAGATGTGTCTGCTTCCCCTTCACCTTCCACCATGATTATAAGTTTCTGGAGGCTTCCCTGGAAGCCGAAGCTGCTATGCTTCCTGTACAGCCTGTGGAACTATGAGCCAATTAAACCTCTTTTCTTTATAAATTACCCAGTCTCTGGTATTTCTTAATAGCAATGCAAGAACAAACTAATACAGTGAATCAAGTCTAGTAACATGTGAAAAGGATAATACAACATGACCATTGAGTTTATCCAGGAATGTGAGCTTGGTTTGCTATTTGAATATCAATCAATGTAATTCATTTTACTAACAGAATAAAATAGAAAATCATCCTAATCTCATTAGGTTTGAAAAAAGCCATTGGCAAAGTTCAATACCCCTTCATGACAATACTGTGTTAGACCCTTCTTATTTTTCTATAGAGAAATATCTTAATCTGGGTAGTTTATAATGAAAAGAGGTTTAATTGGCACATGGTTCTGCAGATAGTACAAGAAGCGTGGAGCCAGCATCTGCTTCTGGGGAGGGCCTCAGGAAGCTTACAGTCATGGCAGAAGACAAAGGAGGAGCAGGTGTTTCACATGGAAAGAATGGGAGCAAGAGAGAGTGAGGGGAGTTACCATGCACTTTTAAACAACCAGATCTCACAAGAACTCACTACTGTGAGAATAGCACCCAGGGATGGTGGATCTAGCATGCTGGAGTCTGTAGGATGGTGGCCTCCTTCCCACAGCTCCACTAGCCAGTGCCTCAGTGGGGACTCTGTGTGGGGCCTTCAACACCACATTTCTGCTTCACACTGTCTTAGTATAGATTCTCTGTGGGGGTTTTGCCCCTGCAAGCAGGCTTCTGCCTGGATGCCCAGGCTTTCCAATACATTCTACAAAATCTAGGCAGAGGATGCCAAGCCTCCTTTACTCTTGCATCCTGTGCACCTGCAGGCTTAATGACATCTGGAAACCACTAAGGCTTATGGCTTGTGCCCTCTGGAGCAGCAACCTGGGCTATAACTGGGACCCTGTGAGCTGAGGCTTCAGCCAGTATAGCCTGTATGGGAGAGCAGTGTTTTGAGGATGCACACAACAGTGGGGACTTGGGCCTAACTACAAAACCATTCTTTCCTCCTAGGCCTCTGGGCTTATGATGTGAGGGGCTGCCACAAAGATCTCTGAAGTGCCTTTGAGACCTTTTCCCCATTGTCTTGGATATTAGCACTTAGCTCCCTTTGAGTCATGCAAACCTGTCTATCAAGGGGTTGCTCCCTGGCTTGCTTGAATTTCTCTCTTGATAATATAATGCTTTTTCTTTGCCACATGGCCAGGCTGCAAATTTTCCAAACGTTTACATTCTGCTTCTCCTTTGAATATAACTTTCAATTCTAAATCATTTCTTTGCTACCGTATCTGAACATAGGCTGTTAGAAGCAGTCAGGCCATATTTTGAACACTTTGCGGTTTGAAAATTTCTTCCACCAGATACCCTAAATCATCATCTCCAAAGTTAAAACTTCTATAGATACCTAGGGCATGAACACAAGGTTTTTTTTTGTTTTTTTTGCCAAGGCATAACAACAATGACCTTCACTCTAGTTCCTAATAAGTTCCTCATTTACATCTGAGACCTCGTCAGCCTGAACTTCACTGTCCATGTCACTATAAGCATCTTGGTCCCAACCATTTAAACAGTCTCTAAGAAGTTCCAAATTTTCCCTCATCTTCCTGTCTTCTTCTGAACCCTCCAAACTCCTCTAACCTCTGCCTGTTACCCATTTCCAATGCTGCTTCCAGATTTTCAGGCATCTTTATAGCAATGCCCCACTCCTTGGTACCAATTTTCTGTGCTAGACCATTCTTGCATTGCTATAAAGAAATACTCGAGTTAGGTAATTTATAATGAAAAGAATTTTATTTGGCTCATGGTTCTGCAGACAGCACAAGAAAAATGGCATCAGCATCTACTTCTGGTGAGGGTCTGAAGAAGCTTACAATTATGGCAGAAGGCAAAGGAGGAGCAGACATTTCACATGGCAAGGGTGGGAGCAAGAGTGAGGGGAGGTGTCACCCACTTTTAAAAAACCAGATCTCACCAGAACTCGCTCACTATTGTGAGGACAGCACCAAGGAGATGGTGCTAAGTCACTCATGAGAAATCCATCCCTGTGATCCAGTTACCACCCACCAGGCCTCACCTCCAACATTAAAGATTACATTTCAACATGAGACTTAGGGGGACTATTACTCAAATTCTGTCAAACACCTCTCAACAAATAAGAATAGAAGAGGACTGCTTTAATCTGATAAAAGGCATCTATAAAAATCTATGGCTGGCCCGGCACGGTGGCTCACACCTATAATCCCAGCACTTTGGGAGGCAGAGGTGGGTGGATCATGAGGTGAGGAGTCCAAGACCAGCCTGGCCAAGATGGTGAAACCCCATCTCTACTAAAAATACAAAAAATTAGCCGGGCGTGGTGGTGGGTGCCTGTAATTCCCAGCTACTCGGGAGGTTGAGGCAGAGAATTGTTTCAACCTGGGAGGTGGAGGTTGCAGTGAGCTGAGATTGTGCCACTGCACTCCAGCCTGGGTGTCAAAGCGAGACTCTGTCTCAAAAAAAAAAAAAAAAAAACTATGGCTAATATGTTTAATATTGAAACATTAACTGATATTCTTAAATTTTGGAAAAAATGTTCTCACTGTTTCCATTCAACTTTTATTGGAACTCCATACCAATAAGATAATAAAACATTAAAGGAATACAGACTGGAATAGAAGAAGTAAAACTTCTTAAATTAAACTGTGTAATTTGCAGATGAAATGATTGTGGTTATAAAAAAATCCTATGATATTTACAAGAAAAATAAAACTAAAAGGGTGCATTTAATAAGGCTGGGGATACAATATTAATATATAAATTGTATTTCTATATACTTTCAACAAGGAATTTGAAAATTAGTTTAAAAGTTAATATTATTTATAATAGTATTTAAAAACAAATACTAAGGAGTAGACTTAATGAAAAATATTTAGTAACCTTATATGGGAAACTGTAAAACTTAGCTGAGAGAAGTTAAATAAATCCTAATAAATACATATACCATGTTAATGGATTGGACATTATATTAAGTTGTTCATTATACCCAAACTGACCTATAGATCAAATTAATTCCTATTAAAATACAAATGTATTTTGAAGAAACAAGATAATTCTAAAATATATATAAAATGCAAACCACCTAGAACAACCCGCAGCAAATCAAAATGAAGGAAAAAAACAGGGGGGTGGAGCCAAGATGGCCAAATAGGAACAACTCCAGTCTACAGCTCCCAGCGTGAGCGATGCAGAAGCTGGGTGATTTCTGCATTTCCAACTGAGGTACTGGGTTCATCTCACTGCGGAGTGCCAGACAGTGGGTGCAGGACTGTGGGTGCAGCACACCATGTGTGAGCCGAAGCAGGGCGAGGCATCACCTCACCCGGGAAGCGCAAGGGGTCAGAGAATTCCCTTTCCTAGTCAAAGAAAGGGGTGACAGATGGCACCTGGAAAATCGGGTCACTCCCACCCTAATACTATGCTTTTCCAACGGGCTTAACAAACGGCACACCAGGAGATTATATCCTGTACCTGGCTCAGAGGGTGCTACGCCCACGGATCCTTGCTCATTGCTAGCAAAGCAGTCTGAGATCAAACTGCAAGGCGGCAGCGAGGCTGTGGGGAGGGGCGCCCGCCATTGCCGAGGCTTGAGTAGGTAAACGAAGCGGCCAGGAAACTCGAACTGGGTGGAGCCCACCACAGCTTAAGGAGGCCTACCTGCCTCTGTAGGCTCCACCTCTAGGGGCAGGGCACAGACAAACAAAAGGCAGCAGAATCCTCTGCAGACTTAAATGTCCCTGTCTGACAGCTTTGAAGAGAGTAGTGGTTCTCCCAGCACACAGCTTGAGATCTGAGAACGGGCAGACTGCCTCCTCAAGTGGGTCCCTGACCCCCGAGTAGCCTAACTGGAAGGCACCCACCAGTAGGGGCAGACTGACACCTCACACGGCCGGGTACTCCTCTGAGACAAAACTTCCAGAGGAACGATCAGGCAGCAGCATTTGCGGTTCACCAACATCCACTGATCTGCAGCCACCACTGCTGATACCCAGGCAAACAGGGTCTGGAGCGGACCTCCAGCAAACTCCAACAGACCTGCAGCTGAGGGTTCTGACTGGTAGAAGGAAAACTAACAAACAGAAAGGACATCCACACCAAAAACCCATCTGTACGTCACCATCATCAAAGACCAAAGGTAGATAAAACCACAAAGATGGGGAAAAAACAGAGCAGAAAAACTGGAAACTCTAAAAATCAGAGTGTGTCTCCTACTCCAAAGGAACACAGCTCCTTACCAGCAATGGAACAAATCTGGATGGAGAATGACTTTGACGAGTTGAGAGAAGAAGGCTTCAGAAAATCAAACTACTCTGAGCTAAAGGAGGAAGTTCGAAACAATGGCAAAGAAGTTAAAAACATTGAAAAAAAATTAGATGAATGGAAAACTAGAATAACCAATGCAGAGAATTCCTTAAAGGACCTGATGGAGCTGAAAACCATGGTACGAGAACTACGTGACGAATGCACAAGCCTCAGTAACCGATGTGATCAACTGGAAGAAAGGGTATCAGTGATGGAAGATGAAATGAATGAAATGAAGTGAGAAGAGAAGTTTAGAGAAAAAAGAATAAAAAGAAATGAACAAAGCCTCCAAGAAATATGGGACTATGTGAAAAGACCAAATCTACGTCTGATTGGTGCACCTGAAAGTGACGGGGAGAATGGAACCAAGTTGGAAAACACTCTTCAGGATATTATCCAGGAGAACTTCCCCAATATAGCAAGGCAGGCCAACATTCAAATTCAGGAAATACAGAGAATGCCACAAAGATACTCCTCGAGAAGAGCAACTCCAAGACACATAATTGTCAGATTCACCAAAGTTGAAATGAAGGAAAAAATGTTAAGGGCAGCCAGAGAGAAAGGTCGGGTTACCCAAAAAGGGAAGCCCATCAGACTAACAGCAGATATCTCAGCAGAAACTCTACAAGCCAGAAGAGAGTGGGGGCCAATATTCAACATTCTTAAAGAAAAGAATTTTCAACCCAGAATTTCATATCCAGCCAAACTAAGCTTCGTAAGTGAAGGAGAAATAAAATACTTTACAGACAAACAATGCTGAGAAATTTTGTCACCACCAGGCTTGCCCTAAAAGAGCTCCTGAAGGAAGCACTAAACATGGAAAAGGAACAACCGGTACCAGCCACTGCAAAAACATGACAAATTGTAAAAACCGTCAAGGCTAAGAAGAAACTGCATCAACTACTGAGCGAAATAACCAGCTAACATCATAATGACAGGATCAAATTCACACATAACAATACTAACCTTAAATGTAAATGGGCTAAATGCTCCAGTTAAAAGACACAGACTGGCAAATTGGATAAAGAGTCAAGACCCGTCAGTGTGCTATATTCAGGAAACCCATCTCACATGCAGAGACACACATAGGCTCAAAATAAAGTGATGGAGGAAGATCTACCAAGCAAATGGAAAACAAAAAAAGGCAGAGGTTGCAATCCTAGTCTCTGATAAAACAGACTTTAAACCAACAAAGATCAAAAGAGACAAAGAAGGCCATTACATAATGGTAAAGGGATCAATTCAACAAGAAGAACTAACTATCCTAAATATATATGCACCCAATACAGGAGCACCCAGATTCATAAAGCAAGTTCTTAGTGACCTACAAAGAGACTTAGACTCCCACACATTAATAATGGGAGACTTTAACACCCCACTGTCAACATTAGACAGATCAACAAGACAGAAAGTTAACAAGGATATCCAGGATTTGAACTCAGCTCTGCACCAAGCAGACCTAATAGACATCTACAGAACTCTCCACCCCAAATCAACAGAATATACATTCTTTTCAGCACCACACCACACCTATTCCAAAACTGACCACATAGTTGGAAGTAAAGCACTCCTCAGCAAATATAAAAGAACAGAAATGATAACAAACTGTCTCTCAGACCACAGTGCAATAAAACTAGAACTCAGGATTAAGAAACTCACTCAAAACCTCTCAACTACATGGAAACTGAACAACCTGCTCCTGAATGACTACTGGGTATATAACAAAATGTAGGCAGAAATAAAGATGTTCTTTGAAACCAACGAGAACAAAGACAAAAAATACCAGAATCTCTGGGACACATTCAAAGCAGTGTGTAGAGGGAAATTTATAGCACTAAATGCCCACAAGAGAAAGCAGGAAAGATCCAAAATTGACCCCCTAACATCACAATTAAAAGAACTACAGAAGCAAGAGCAAACACATTCAAAAACTAGCAGAAGGCAAGAAATAACTAAGATCAGAGCAGAAGTGAAGGAAATAGAGACACAAAAAACCCTTCAAAAAATCAATGAATCCAGGAGCTGGTTTTTTGAAAAGATCAACAAAATTGATAGACTCCTAGCAAGACTAATAAAGAAGAAAAGAGAGAAGAATCAAATAGATGCAATAAAAAATGACAAAGGGGATATCACCACCGATCCCACAGAAATACAAACTACCATCAGAGAATACTATAAACACCTCTATGCAAATAAACTAGAAAATCTAGAAGAAATGGATAAATTGCTGGACACATACACCCTCCCAAGACTAAACCAGGAAGAAGTTGGATCTCTGAATAGACCAACAACAGGCTCTGAAATTGAGGCAATAATTAATAGCTTACTAACGAAAAAAAGTCCAGGACCAGATGGATTCACAGCCGAATTCCACCAGAGGTATGAGGAGGAGCTGGTACCATTCCTTCTGAAACTATTCCAATCAATAGAAAAAGAGGGAATCCTCCCTAACTCATTTTATGAGGCCAGCATCATCCTGATACCAAAGCCTGGCAGAGACACAACCAAAAAAAAGAGGATTTTAGACCAATATCCTTGATGAACATTGATGCAAAAATCCTCAATAAAATACCGGCAAACTGAATCCAGCAACACATCAAAAAGCTTATCCACCATGATCAAGTGGGCTTCATCCCTGGGATGAAAGGCTGGTTCAACATACATAAATCAATAAATGTAATCCAGCATATAAACAGAACCAAAGACAAAAACCACATGATTATCTCAATAGATGCAGAAAAGGCCTTTGAAAAAATTCAACAACGCTTCATGGTAAAAACTCTCAATAAATTAGGTATTGATGGGACATATCTCAAAATAATAAGAGCTATCTGTGACAAGCCCACAGCCAATATCATACTGAATGGACAAAAACTGGAAGCATTCCCTTTGAAAACTGGCACAAGACAGGGATGCCCTCTCTCACCACTCCTATTCAACACAGTGTTGGAAGTTCTGGCCAGGGCAATCAGGCAGGAGAAGGAAATAAAAGGCATTCAATTAGGAAAAGAGGAAGTCAAATTGTCCCTGTTTGCAGATGACATGATTGTATATCTAGAAAACCCCATCTTCTCAACCCAAAATCTCCTTAAGCTCATAAGCAACTTCAGCAAAGTCTCAGGATACAAAATCAGTGTGCAAAAATCACAAGCATTCTTATACACCAATAACAGACAGAGAGCCAAATCATGAGTGAACTCCTATTCACAATTGCTTCAAAGAGAATAAAATACCTAGGAATCCAACTTACAAGGGATATGAAGGACCTCTTCAAGGAGAACTACAAACCACTGCTCAATGAAATAAAAGAGGATACAAACAAATGGAAGAACATTCCATGCTCATGGATAGGAAGAATCAATATCGTGAAAATGTCCATACTGCCCAAGGTAATATATAGATTCAATGCCATCCCCATCAAGCTACCAACGACTTTCTTCACAGAATTGGAAAAAACTACTTTAAAGTTCATGTGGAACCAAAAAAGAGCTCACATTGCCAAGTCAATCCTAAGCCAAAAGAACAAAGCTGGAGGCATCACGCTACCTGACTTCAAACTACACTACAAGACGACAGTAATCAAAACAGCATGGTACTGGTAGCAAAACAGAGATATAGACCAATGGAACAGAACAGAGGCCTCAGGAATAATGCTGCATATCTACAACTATCTGATCTTTGACAAACCTGACAAAAACAAGAAATGGGGAAAGGATTCCCTATTTAATAAATGGTGCTGGGAAAACTGGCTAGCCATATGTAGAAAGCTGAAACTGGATCCCTTCCTCACACCTTATACAAAAATTAATTCAAGATGGATTAAAGACTTACATGTTAGACCTAAAGCCATAAAAACCCTAGAAGAAAACCTAGGCAATACCATTCAGGACATAGGCATGGACAAGGACTTCATGTCTAAAACACCAAAAGCAATGGCAACAAAAGCCAAAATTGACAAATGGGATCTAATTAAACTAAAGAGCTTCTGCACAGCAAAAGAAACTACCATCATAGTGAACAGGCAACCTACAGAATGGGAGAAAATTTTTGCAACCTACTCATCTGACAAAGTGCTAATATCCAGAATCTACAATGAACTCAAACAAATTTACAAGAAAAAAACAAAGAACCCCATCAACAAGTGGGTGAAGGATATGAACAGACACTTCTCAAAAGAAGACATGCAGCCAACAGACACATGAAAAAATGCTCATCATCACTGGCCATCAGAGAAATGCAAATCAAAACCACAATGAGATACCATCTCACACCAGTTAGAATGGCGATCATTCATAAGTGAGGAAACAACAGGTGCTGGAGAGGATGTGGAGAAATAGGAACACTTTTACACTGTTGGTGGGACTGTAAACTAGATCAACCATTGTGGAAGTCAGTGTGGTGATTCCTCAGGGATCTAGAACTAGAAATACCATTTGACCCAGCCATCCCATTACTGGGTATATACCTAAAGGATTATAAATCATACTGCTATAAAGACACATGCACATGCATGTTTATTGCGGCACTATTCACAATAGCAGACACTTCGAACCAACCCAAATGTCCAACAATGATAGACTGGATTAAGAAAATGTGGCACATATACACCATGAATACTCTGCAGCCATAAAAAATGATGAGTTCATGTCCTTTGTAGGGACATGGATGAAGCTGGAAACCATCATTCTCAGCAAACTATCACAAGGACAAAAAACCAAACACAGCATGTTCTGACTCATAGGTGGGAATCGAACAATGAGAACACATGGACACAGGAAGGGGAACATCACACACTGGGGACTGTTGTGGGGTGGGGTAAGGGGGGAGGGATAGGATTAGGAGATATACCTAATGCTAAATGACGAGTTAATGGGTGCAGCACACCAACATGGCACATGTATACATATGTAACAAATCTGCACGTTGTGCACATGTACCCTAAAACTTTAAGTATAATAATAATAAAATAAAAAAAATAAAAAAAAAAGTTGGAGGACTTACAGTACTTGGTTTCAAGACTTACTATAAATCTGTTAGATAACAGTGTGGCATCAATGTGTGTGAAGACTAATAGATTAATAGAAAATAATAGAGTTCAGAAAAATATATGTATACACATATTCCTATATATTTGTACACAAATATTTCTATATACATAAGGATAAATGGATCAGCGAAACAGAAAAGAAGTCTAGAAATAACTGTGTGTGTGTGTGTGTGTGTATCCAATTGATTTTCAATCCAGGTGCAAGTTAATTGAGAGTTCTTTCTTGAAAATATTACTGGAACTTATGGTTAGCAATGGTGGAAAGAGACTTTGACCCTATCTCAGTCCTTTTACAACAGTTCATTTAAGGTGGCTAATTTACTCAAAAGCAAAAACAGAACTATCAAGCTTGTCACAGATAATATCTTTGTGACTTTCGGGATGTCAAAGATTTCTTGGATGATGCAAAAATCCTTGTGATACAGAGGAATAGCAATATGGTATAACAGTAAATGAGTTTACAGTCCTATCCATCTTTGTATCTGAACTAAAACTTGAAACCACCAGTGCCAAAGTCAAAAGCAAAACGAAAAGCAAAAAATAACTGTGTAATTCTATAGGTGAGAAACAAATATTAATTTTTTGAAAAGATGCAACAATTACTGTTCACGGATCTGAAATGTCATTTAAATCAATTCTCATTTTTTTACCCTATGATTTTAAATAAAAGGGATAAAATAATGTATGCCTTTAAAAAACATAATTGGCAATTTCAGTTATTTTTATTTAGTTACACCGTGTTGTCACTGGGATTAGTATTGACATATGACCCAATGTATAGAGTAAAAGACATACGAGCTCAAGAAGCAACGTCCTTGACTCTTGGTTCGGGGTAAACCTCACTTCAAAAAATCACTGAGAAATAAACAACAAATAATCTTGTTTCTTATATGTAACTCAGAAATTTAATTATTGTAAACTATCTGAGTGCCTTGAAGATACACACCTTGTAAATGAAAACCACTATACTTAGATCTTTCTCCATTTTCCCTTGAAGTTTTCTAAAATTGAAACATTTCCAAACAGTGACCAAGAAAATCAGTTTTACAGTAATTTTAGTACCTTCCCTTGTGAAGTTTAGTTTATCTATAAAGATATCACGGGTTAAGGGAGAGGTTTATTTGGTTAAGTTACCATATGAATGTACAACTATTTTCTACAATTTTAGTAAATTCTAGAATGGGTTAAATTTGAATGCTTGACTCATGATTTCCCCTTCATAGTGGAGGCAAATGGTAGAGAATAAAGAAGTTGGGCATTGAATTCTAGTGGTTTTCAATGAGGATGGAAAGTAGGGGTGGGAATTGGTGTTTTGAGTTAGGTGAGAGACAGGAGGATGAGGAGGAGGGGGGTTGTGCCCCCATTTGGACATTTCACAATATCTGGAGTCATTTTTGTTTGTCACACTGAGAGTAGGGTGCTACTGATACTTAGTGGATAGAGGCACAGGACAGCTTTCCAAAACACATTTAGCCCCAAGTGTCATAGTGCTGAGGCTGAAAAATCTTGTTGTATTCTTATGAACTTGGGTTCAAATACTAGATGTGCTCCTTGATACTTACGTGATCCTGATAACATTATTCAAATGGGACTTACATGTATTCTCAGTGTTGTGAGGATAAGCTACAAGGAATAGGAAGTTATAACAATGCTAGGAACATAATAGACTTTTAATAATTGTTAGCTCTTATTACTGTTACTATTGCTTTGCATTGTATTAATTTTACATTTATATGAGACTCCTTAATGTTCAGTTTGTAATTGTCTCATCTTTGAGAGGGGAGAGGAAAATATATAAAAAAGGTACTAGCTTGTATTGGGGAGTTTCTTGTGGTGTTTTCCCTTGGGGCATAAAAAGAGGCCCAAAGGTTATACTGACAATGTGTAAGGTTATGTATCAAATATATTTTGGCTTAACATGGACCACAAATCAAAGACAACTTTATGCTGAATAGTGAGATAGCTAACCAGATACTTGTTTTGATTTCTAATATTACTAGTTCTTTCTCTAAAAGTAAGAGAGAACAGTTGAACCAATAATTGGGGCCCATTTCTCTGGTGAGAAATAGGGCATTTAAAATTATGCAACTTGTAATGGTGTTTATTTTAGAATGTGTAAAATAATACCTATTTTGAAGTGTCTTGTTGAGAGATACAAATGCGGCTCTGCGCATAGTGCTTATGCTGAGAAAGGGAGATTAAACTATTTCTAAAAACCTCCCTTGTATAAAGGACAACTGAAAATCTTGGGGGTTATGCCATCAGTATAGTAGATAGTCAATAAATATTATCAAATAGCTTTGCTTTCTTATTGCAGCCTTTTCTATTGTAGAAAATGGGGCATAGAGTCTAAAAGTAGAGCTTTGATGTCTACCAACTAATTGAGCTACCCCAACAGGAGGCATTCCTTCCTTCATCAGTATTTACTGAGTGCTTATGGGTGCCAGGTCTGTGTTAGGAACTGGGAGTATCATCGTAAGCAAGACAAGCTAGTGGGGGAGGCATGCCACAATCAAATAATCTTATAAACCTGTCTCTTCGAACTGTAAGAAGTGCTATGAAGAAAAATTAAAGGAACTCAGCAGAAGTAAAAAAAAAAAAAAAAAAAAAAGCTCTGAACAACTTTATTAATTCCTAAAGACAATTTTGCATTATTTACTTTATTTGTTCATTCATTCATTTATTCTCTTTCATTTGTTCAACTGAGAAACTATTAAACTACTATGAAGTTACTGTGCTAGCTGCTGGGGAAAAATGCAAACAAGATACTCCTTTTGTCTTCATGGAATTTATGATTTAGCTCTTTGAGTAAACAAATATTTTAAAGAAAGAGGAAACACCGCCATTTCCCTTGTAAAATCACAAATGAGAGAAAAAAGAAAACCGGATGAGTTACCTGCAGATCAAATTAAATCACCCAGATATTATTAGTGCTGCCAATTACACACTGACCTTTGTGACAACACATGAACGTATCTGCCATTTACTGTCAGCATTTGCTAGGAGAACGGGGAGACTTCATTGACATCATTAAATAATGATTTCGCTTATTGAAAAAGAGGAATAAGATACAGAGAAGATTGTCAGCAGAATTTCCTGATTGCATTATAGTTTCCTAGCAGGCAGGAGACTGTTTCTGACTTTCAGAAGACTTATCTTTTGTCATCCATTTCTAAAATGAATTCTATTTGTTTTAACATTCACAAAACATAAACTTTCTTACTTTATCTCCAGTAGATAGAAATTATGATTAATTTTAAAATAGCATGACTCAAGTTTAATAATATATTTTTATAAGTAATCATTTAAAATTTCAGTTATTCAGGCTTAATTACTATCTTTTCTATATGAGTCCACTGCATACCTTGTAAACATTTTGAATAAGCACATGAAATTACAATGAATACACAATAATTGTCATTAATTTTAAATTGTGTATCTGTCCACTTTGAAAAATAAATTTTAAGTGCTGCTATAAATAACTCGGGAAGATGAATTCATTTTTACATGAGAGAGAGTGTTACTTTGGATGTTTGTAACTATAAATACTCTTTTTCTTCTCAAAGAATAAAAATAGCTGATAGAATTTAAATGTTTCTTTTGTGCCATGCACATATAATGACTATTAGATGCACTTTACATGGATTATTTAATTTAATCTTTATGCAGTAGTAAGAAGCAGGCCTCATATTATGTTTAATTTTAAAATGTAGAAAAAAAAGGTACAGAGAGGTTAAGTGATGAGCTCAAAACTGTATGTCTTCTAAGAGTTGATAACAAGTCTTAAATCTGAATGTCTGAAATCCCAGAGTTTTAACCACTATTTTAGCTTCATTCGCTTTTTGTATTCCTACTTCTGCCTTCTGTCTTTCCTCTACAACTTCTCTCACTTCTTTCTTCATAAAACAATCTAACACAGTGACCTCTTTAAAAGGGGCCAAAGCAAGACTCCTATTTTGTGTGGTCAACTGTCTTAAGTTACAGGCATACCTGGCAGATATTGTGGATTTGGTTTCAGACAACCACAATAAAATTGATATCACAACAAAGTGAGTCACACAAATTTTTTGGTTTCCCAGTTCATATTAAAGTTATGTTTCCACGATACTATAGTCTATTAAGTGTGCAATGGCATGTCTGAAAAAACAATGAACATACCTTAATTAAAAAAACTTTATTGCTAAAACATGCTAACAATCATCGGAGCCTTCACCAAGTCATAATTTTCTTCCTGGTGGAGCGTCTTTGCCTTGATGTTGACTGCTGCTGACTGATTAGGGTAGTGGTTGCTGAAGGTTGGGGTGGCTGTGACAATGTCTTAAAATAAGACAACAATTAAATTTGCTAATAAATTGACTCTTTCACAAAAGATTTCTCTGTAGCACGCAATACTATTTGATAGTATTTTACCCACAGTAGTACTGCTTTCAAAATTGGGGTCAGTCCTCTCAAACCCTGCTGCTGCTTTGTGAACTCAGTCTATGTAATATCCTAAATCTTTTGTTATTTCAACAATATTATAGCATCTTCAACAGGAGTAGTTTTTAATCTCAAAGCACTTTCTATGCTCACAAATAAGAGAAAACTTCTCATCCATTCAAGTTTTATCATGCGATTGCAACAATTCAGTCACATCTTCAGGCTTGCTTCTAATTCTAGTTCTCTTGTTACTTCCGTCACATCTGTAGTTATTTCCTCTACTGAATTCTTGAACCCCTCAAAGTCCTCCATGAGGGCTGGAATCAACTTTTTATAAACTCCTATTAATGTTGATGTTTTGAATGCCTTCCACGAATCACGATTGTTTTTAATGGCATCTAGAATGGTTAATTCTTTCCAGAATGTTTTCAATTTACTTTTTCCAGACCCATCAGAGGAATTACTATCTATGTCAGCTATAGCCTTACAAAATGTATTTCTTAAATAATAAGACTTGAAAGTCAAAATTACTCTTTGATGCATGGGCTGCAGAATGTTAGCAGAATGTTGTGGGAGCTAGCATGAAAACAACATTAATCTCCTTGTAAATCTCCATCAAAGTTCTTGGGTAACCAATTGCCTTGTCAATGAGCGGTAATGTTTTGAAAGGAATCTCTCTTTCTGAGCCATAGGTCTCAACAGTTGGCTAAAAATATTCAGGAAACCATGCAGTAAACAAATGTGCTGTCATCTAAGCTTTGTTGGTGAATTTATAGAGCACAGGCAAAATAGATTTAGTATAATTTTTAAGTGCCCTAGGATTTTCAGAACGGTAAATGAGCACTGGCTTCAATTTAAAGTCGGCAGCTTCATTAACCCCTAACAAGAGAATCAGCCTGTCCTTTGAAGCATTGAAGTCAGGCACTGAGTTATCTCTAGCTATGAGAGTCCAAATGACATCTTCTTCCAATAGAAGGCTGTTTAATTTACATTGAAAATCTGCTGTTTGGTGTAGTCACTTCCATCAATTATCTTAGCTAGATCTTCTGGATAATTTGCTACAGCTTCTATATCAGCACTTGTGGCCTCAGCTTGCATTTTTATGTTCTGGAGATGGCTTCTTTCTTTAAACACCACAAACCGAGCTTTGCCAGCTTACAAATTTTTTTCTGCAGCTTACCCATCTCTTATCCTTCATAGAATGGAAGAGAGTTAGGGCCTTGCTCTGGATTAGTCTTTGGCTTAAGGAAATGTGCTGGCTGGTTTGATGTATCCAAACCACTAAAACTTGTCATATCAGCAATAAGCCTGTTTCACTTTCTCATCGTGTGTTCACAGAAATAGCACTTTTAATTTGCCCCAAGAGCTTTTCTTTTGCATTCATAAGTGGCTGTTTGGCCTAAGAGGCCTAACTTTTTGCTTTTGACATGTCTTCCTCTCTAAGCTTAATCATTTCTAGCTTTTTATCTAAAGTGAGGTATGTGTGACTCTTTCACTTGAACAGTTGGAGGCCATTGTAGGGTTATTAATTGGCGTAATTTTGGTAATGTTTTGTCTCAGGGAATAGAGAAGCCCTGAAAGGGGTGAGAGAAGGGGGAATGGCAGGTCGGTGGAATAGTCAGAACACACACAGCATTTTTTGACTGTTTGTTGTCTGATATGGTTTGGCTCTGTGTCCCCACCCAAATCTCATCTCGAATTGTAATCCCCATAATCCCTACATATTGAGGGGACTGACCTGGTGGGAGGTGATTGGATCATGGGGCCAGTTTCCCCTATGCTGTTCTTGTGACAGTGAGTGAGTTCTCACAAGATCTGATGATGCCATGATTGTAAGTTTCCTGAGACCTCCCCAGCAATGTGGAACTGTGAGTCAATTAAACCTCTTTTCTTTATAAATGACTCAATCTCTGGCAGTTCTTTATAGCAGTGTGAGAGTGAACTAATATGCTATCTTATATGGGTATGGTTTGTGGCACCCCCAAATAATTATAATGGTAACATCAATTATTATAACAGACATAATAATAAAGTTTAAAATATTGCAAGAATAATCAAAATGTTACACAGAGACACAAAGTGCACAAGCTGTTGGAAAAATGGTGCCTGTAGACTTGTTTGATGCACATAAAGCTTCAATTTATAAACGCAGTATCTGCAAAGTGCAGTAAGGTGAAGTGCAATAAGAGGTATGCCTATGCTGACTCACAGTGCCTCTAAGTGCAATAACTTGTTTTCAAATTAATGATTGGCACTATCTTGATAAATTTATTTAGAAAAAAGAATAGTCGATAGGAGAGTTATAGTACATAGTTTCTATGGAAAAATAACTTTTTCTTTTTTTTTGAGATGGAGTGTCGCTGTGTCACCAGGCTGGAGTGCAGTGGCACGATCTCGGCTCACTGCAATCTCTGCTTCCCAGGTTCAAGTAATTCTCCTGCCTCAGCCTCCCGAGTAGCTGGGATTACAGGTGCGTGCCACGACACCCAGCTAATTTTTCTATTTTTAGTAGAGAAGGGGTTTCACCATGTTGGTCAGGCTGGTCTCGATCTCATGACCTCGTGATCCACCCGCCTCGGCCTCCCAAAGTGCTGGGATTACAGGCATAAGCCATGTGCCTGGCCAGAAAAATAACTTTTGTTCACATGCTTAAGTTGCTTTGGTTAAAATATAGAATGCTAAAGCATAGGCTTTATTTTATAAAACTACGTTTTCTTAGTGTTCTCTTTGCTTGATTAAAGTCATATCTAGGAGATATGATTTGGAAAGATTCTTTTCTTCAATCTGCCTGATGAAAAAATGCAGAGATATTGCAGATGTGTTAGCGTTGTTATCATGTGAAACATTAGCCAAAACTGACCAATCAAAACACATTGCTGGAATGACGACCATTTTATAAACAGACTGCTTTTCAATGGATAAATACAACTCTGAACTTCAACCTAGGAAAGTTGAGTGTCATGACAGCTTATCTCTTAATAAAATGTAATTTTGGGGGGATAGAATCAGAGTCTGGGTCCTTGGTACTTAATTCTTACAGCAAATTGCTTTTTCCTTTACAAACTATCATTTTGTCTCTACAGCATCTTCAAACTTCGTTCTTATTCTTCTATGGCTTTGGGAGCCAAAAGAGAATCATCCCGCATTAAGAGTTCCTTTAGTGATGCTGTTACATAAATTCTGTAATAGTGATTGATGGCCAGTTCTACTTAAAATAATTTCCATGGAGGAGATTTGTCTTCCCTCTTGAAAGCCTGCTTCACTGTTTTAAATCATTCTTGATTTCTTATGCCACCAAAACCCTCTTCTCTTTTTAAATAATAACTTATTTCCTACCATCTTTTTTTCTATGAAGATATAAAACTGCTGGCCACTGGCTTGCTTGTAATGGAATCTTCCATAGTTATAGATAGTTAAGTTGCATATTAGATACTCACTTCTAAGACTTACGTAAACCTAACTTTAGAAGAATAATTGTCCTAACTGGTTTACAGAATGGCTGTTTATCTTGTGTTGCTGATGCTACCTCACACTGAAAATTTTCAAAATGCTTTGATAAATCCTACTAAGTTTCATCTTACAGAAGAAGTCATTGGAGAATCTCCTTATAGTTGTCTTTTTGATTTAGATGGAAATGAAATCCTCGTTCCAAAACACAGGTGATGGGACCCAAACTAGGCCTGAAGCCTGGTCTCCTCTACTTGTTATTTTAATTAATCTCTCAGATTTCCTTGTAGAGTATATGTGTTGAGTCCCAAAGTGTTCTTTTACATTCAATATGCAGAATTCATAAATTGAGCCAATTTCAATATACATTTGCTAAGCAGCGAGTAAGCAGTGAATATTGAACAGGTGTTCTGAGTTAAAAATATAAATAAAACTTCAAAATGCTTATGGCAGTAAAAGGGTAGACCCAGAATGACAAAGAGTAAAGAGCTGTCTTGGGAGAGGTGTTGATTGTGGGGTGTTTAGCAAGGTTGGTTTAGTTGACTTGGCTAGGTCAAGATACATAAGTATATCGTTTTTACTTTCCTTTTCTGTCCATGTGTCTTCAGAACTTATATAGGACAAACTTTCCAGGTGGGAAAGTGCTGTTTATTAACAAAAACTATGATGTAATTGTAAATAAACCATTACGGGGGAAGTTACAGGGAGAGGGTGTTACTTGAACACATCCTTGAAGGATAGTACTACTTTGACAGCGAAGGTTATAGGTAGGTATAAGAAAGCCCTTTCATACTCAAGGCTTGATGGTAAAATACAAAGGATATTGTGAAGGTAAGCCCATTAAAGATGACACGAGATAATTGTGGCAATGAGACTCAGAAGTGTAGGATCACCATTTTCTTAATAAGTGAACTCAGAATGTGTCATTTTGAAAGAATTTCAGAATAATGCACAGTCAGGAATTCAACTGGAGAAATTATCAATCACAAAGAGCTTATGGGATGCACAAAGAAGCATGGAAATTTTAAGAAAAACAAAAGAACTTGGAAGAAGAAGATGAGAAAGATGTTGAAGGAAAAAGGTGCTCAGAAAAATAAGTAGACAACATCTAGATGAAATACATAATTTAGACTTTCACAATTGCCTGTGGGTAATCCTATGTCAAAGCATTACCTTATTCAATCCTTCAAGAACCTAGACTATAATACAAAACTTGTGTTCTCTAATATGCAGCGAATTTCAGAGTCTTCAACCGCACTTTTATTTTTCAGAGTGGAGAACATCAGTTCCGAGGTAGAACAAACTCATTCTGTCTGTTAGCACCTTCAACTGAGAATCCACGAAGAAAAATAGTTTGATTTTTTTATAGCAGTGTATAACACAGGTTGAAAGTGATCAGAAGATGATGTATTAAAGTGGACTCAGAAAACAGTCCTCTTTTAGATAAATGCTTTTGAAAATGAGTGGGCATAAAGCTCTATTTGGTATCTGAACAGTACATGCTCTTAAATCTGTGTTCCTCAAGAAATGATTTCAATTAGGAAAAAAAATCCGTTTAAATCTGGATCTACTAATAACCACTGTATTAAAACATAGGTACACAATCTTGTCCTTTATTTCTCTTGGGCTTAAGCTTTACTTGTGGTTAGTCATGTGCAAAATAAAATGAGAACATCTACTGTCAATTTAAGTTGATTCCCATCTGCCATGAATGGTAACCCATGATCTCTTCTCCGTTGGGTATTTTCGTTGTGTTCTTGCTGCTATTTTAGAGAGAATCTGCAATCACTTATTCTGTATGTCTCACCCAGTGCTTGAAGAGAGACAACACTTGAAAACATAATGGCCAGATGATCTCAGGATGCAAGAATCCTTCAGATGTTTGCCGAGAACTATTGAAAGATGCTTCAGTTGGACAAAAGCAGGAAATGTTAATTTCAGCTCTTTTATAAATAGAGGGATGATCCGTAAAGGGAAAATTGTTGTCACAGCAAATGTACACTTGAGTGATTCAAACCTAATTGGTGGTTATATGATTCATTTTGAATATATTTACTGTAACAACTCGTAAACCACTTTCAAATTCAGCTGTTGAATAGACTCTTTTTTAAAAAACTAAATAGCTCTGAAAATTTTTATTTTTTCTTTCTAAAACCAACCTTTTTTATACCTTTGTCCTTGATCATATGTGCTATATGTAACCAGCAACTTGTCTTTTCTATTTTTCTGTCCTCTGATACCCATGCAAAATTCCCAACATATTAACATAAAGGAAGCATATTAGCATTATCCAGTTGGTCTCAGTGGCAGAAAGATTTATGGTATAAGTATATATTAACTAGAGAGTTACTTAATTATGAAAAATAAGGTCACATTCCTTTAAAAACTCTATTAAATCAAGATGCTCAAAGCAATTAGGGTATGGTTATTCTTTGCCATGCCTTCTTGCTTTGTTAACTACTTGTCCAGGTATGACCAAGAAAAGAGAAATTCGAGTAGAGTGATGATTTAGTGACTAGCTGCAAGTAATTGGCAACATGGTTAATTAAAACAAATCCTTATATGGAGCAGACAGAATTTGTCTCTTGGGTACACCACAAATTTATTTTGGACGAGTCATTCTGAAAATGAAGTATTCTAAAATTCAGATAATGCATACTTTAAATCAGCAGAAATGGGAGGAAATTTCTTTCCCTCTATTTTATATGCTTTCAAAAAATCTGATTATAAAAAAGCAAGTTTTTGGTGCTATTTTGGAAATACAAGGGAAAAAATCCTGTGATTCTGTTACTCATGATGTTTAAAAGTATTTTGTTTCTGAAATGTCCAGTCTCTGCATATGAAATTTAAAAAAAAATGGAGTCATATATACACAATTTTGTAGGCTGCTTTGGGAACGTTTCTTTTCCAAGTGCCTGCTTGGATTTCTACATGCCTTACTGGGCTCTTTGAAAATTGGATTCCTCATTCCAGAGACAGACACAGATCCACAAGGAATGCAGCTGTGTCATGGGTATGCCAACATGCACTTTCCTAGAAATGCGAGACACTTCTTCAAAATGTTAACTTTGCCTACTGATTTGTGAAGGTTTAGATATTAGTAATTAATGACTGTTAAAAATAAACTTTAATGCATATTTCAGGAGGGATAGTTGAAGAAGGAAAGCACCTAGAAGGCCCATTAAGTAGTTAAGGACAGAGTTGGCTCAAAGCCAGAATTATGAAGGTATGAGGAAGGCAGTTAGCTGGGCTGGAAAGATTTCATCTCTCCTTCTATGCAAAGAACAGAATTGTTACTTAGCTGAGTGATCATATGTAGGAATCACCAGAGTTGGTTGGCTCTCTCAGTGGGGTTTAAAGTACAGTGTAAATAGGGTAAACTCTTCATTTTGGCATCTATAAAGCCACTTACATTCAGACAGCAAGTGAAGCAAAGCAAATAAACTCTACTCTGGCTGGGAATAATTCTGCCCTGATGAGGTCAGTAATATCACTTTGTATTCTTCTTGAACTGTAGCTAAAGAAATAAAAAAAATGATCACACTGACAGCAAAGAGAAAATTATTTGCATAGTGGGTGGATAATATGCTGTGAGGTCAGATTCTTAAATACTGTGGTTGGAATATATTTTTTTAATTTTTGTAAGGCTGAATGATTTTATTACCACTAATAACTCTTGTGGCTCTGGAAGCTTAAATAATCTGGGTAATCAAAATTTATGCTTTAGGATGGAAGATGATTATCTGCAGATGAGAGGAAGGAAATTCCTTTTTTCCCAATCCTCTGTGCTAACTACACTGTGGGCGAATAATCGCATGGAGCATTTGGCTAAGGATTCTGTGTTGGAGGCAGGCAGTCCCTCCTTTGAAAGATCACATTTTGGTGGCTGTAGGCAATGAACTGGGAAAGTGACTGAGTAATCTAAAACTCTACTCAGAGAAAAAGGACCGCATGGAGATACTGCAAAGAGAGGTAGAATAATGTGAGATGTTTGTCTTCCTCTTTGAGGAGTTCATTCCTCAGACTGTTGAGGTTTATTTTTTTCTTAAGATTGTTTTAAACTAAAGCAGCTGTTTATAATGGTATTTGTATTTGCTCCACTGTATAAGGGTCCTACCATTTTAGAGAGTCTCCCTTCCCCAAATTCATGAGGATGGCTAGTTTGGGTATTTTAAATGAGAAGTTGGGAAGAATAGGATTATAGATTTGCCAGGCTTAATCTGGATTCATGGTACACAGGAATTTTTGTCATCATACAAATGCAAACAAATTCTATTTGTGGATTTCTGTCAAAATAGTTAAAGGAAAACTATACAGAGCGCAGCTAACAAATTAAAGAATGTGAATTTCTTCTATAATTTTTGGCGAAAGAAACATATTACTTTAAGTTTTTCTAAATCTGATTAAATCTGACCAAGAGCCCCTACCCAGGAGGGTGGCAAGAAATCTAAGCTCACGTACTTACTACCCATCCTTCCAAAAGTGAACTTGTGTCCCAGTTGTCTTACACAGTTTAAAAATGTAATCTCTAAAAAATCTGAGCATGTAGTGTTCTAATATATTTATTATAAAGCATACAAAGGAAGAACTACAAAGAAATATATACAGTAATATTTTTTATAAGTATTTTAACTTTAATATTAATGGAATAAACCTTTGTCATTATTATTTATAAAGGTATTGGCAAAGCTTGATTGGGTATGCTTTATTAGTTTCGAGAATCTTGATTGTATCATATCAGTGACTTAAGCGTTGAGTCCTAAGTCCAGTTTGACATTTGGTTTTAATGGAATCAAAGCTGAGAAAAGATATCTAATAAAGACAAGTAGATTTAGATGGATGATGTGAACACTTGACTCCATTCATGAAATTATAAGATTTTTTTGGAACCAGTAATAGAAAGGTTTTGTTAAAATTCATCTGTACATTTCCCTGTTCCATGATGTCAGTAAGCTAGTGGTTCTTAAACATTAACACTAAGCTGTTCCTTTGTTACATTTTCAACTAAAGGGTTCAAAACCGAGTGAAACTCTGCATAGATGATTTTACAAATGGCTAGAAAATTGTATTCTAAGTTTTTAAAATGCATGGATATAAGTTTTTAATAGATAATATGCTCACTTAATTTGGCAGCAAAGTCACATTTTCATCTCCAAACATCTGTTTTCAAAATGCTGTCTCTATAGCTCAAAATTCTTGCAGGATGTAGGTTTTTGAAAAAAAATTTAAAAAATGTCTTCACCTTTACCTTGGTGGAGAAAATTAAGGTGTTTATTATTTTTTATGGAAGGTAAACAAATTTGAAATTTGAAACGTCTTTTTGTAAAAACATACATGTAACTTATTCCATCTGGGCTGCTTAAACAAAATGCTGTAGACTCGTTGGCTTATAAGCAATAGAAATTTTACTGCTCAGAGGTCCAGAGGCTGGAAAGTCCAAGATCAAGGAACCAAAAGATTAAGTGTCTAGTGAGGGCCCAGTTTCTTATAGACAGTCATCTTCTCACCTGGACCTCACATGACAGCAGACATCTTTTATAAGGACAATAATCCCATCCCTATAACCTCATCACCTCCCAGAATCCTCAGATCCAAATAGTATCACCCTGAGTGTGAAGATTCAACATATGAATTTTTCCAAGGGACATGTAAGACAATAGCATAACTTATCTTTAAATTTGCTGGCTCTTTTAAGTACGTTGCTGTTAGATAACATAGAATAAAACATGTCACACCCCATCTCATTCCACAGTACTGAAAGAGTCTCTGTTTGAGATTATATAAACCTACAAACAAATGCATGAAAGCTGAAATATATAGCAATAAGTGAAAAGTCAGTAAAAGCATAAGCAAACTTTGTTACCTGTCCTCATTATAGAGCTACCATTTTCCCCTGGTCAGCTGAATACTGTGGCCAGTGCAGGAAAGTCTGACAAATGAATTATGGTGTTAATAACTAAAGTATTATTTTTTTTGGATAAAATTGTACCTAAACACATATCTAAACTTTAGAGATATTTAATAATTATCAGGCATATGTTTCTACCTGGCAAATGACTGCAGTACATCCTTCAGGGTGTGCCATATGACCTTTGACCCACACTGATACCAAGTCACCGTGTCTAAGCCCTCATGGCTCTGTTGCTTCTGTGCCTGTCTTCAGCCTGGGAATGTTTGTTGAGCCTGGGGCTTGGCTGCTCAGTGTCTAGCCTCCTTACAGAGAGCTACTCTGTTTGAGATCCAGCCACCTCTGTGTGGTTCTACCAGAAAATGGAGTAACCATTCTCTGGATCCATCAAATATTCTATTAGGGAATGGTCTGTGTCTGCCACTCAGATTGATATGAACAGAAGGCAGGGAAATACTGGGTAGAAGAGGGTGGTTCCCTGGCAAAGGCACCACTCTCAAGCCTGGAAACTCATGGCTGTAAATGGGAACAGGCATTCCTATTTTTGCTCCCCAATGTTGCCTTTTCCAAGACCAGTCTGGCCTGCCATGCCCCATATCCCGCACACATATAAACCCCAAACCACAGGCTCCATGAGTAGAAGAGTGGCAGAGTAGTAGGGCAGTGTGGCAGAGAAGGAGAGAAGACAGGAGTTCAGCTTGGGATGGGTGGAGAGGAGATTGGCTGCAGGATGGCCGGACTCCAGGGAAAGATCATCTTCTCACTTGATCCCCTTTCTAGCTCTGCATCCATCCTGCTGAGAACAACCTCCATCACTCAGTAAAATCCCCACGTTTACCATCCTTCCAGTCCGTGTGACGCGATTCTTCCTGGATGCTGGATAAGGGCCCAGGTACCAAGAGGGCAGGGTAGAAAGACTGTCACCCTGACGCTCTACTGAGCTGGTTTAACACTTAGCTGTCTGTGGATGGCAACTGCTAGAAGAACATTAATCATAACATACTCCGAGCTGCTACTGTGGGGCTGGAGCCCAAAAGCACTTGCCTTGGCTCCTGCACCTGCCCATCTGTGTGTTCCCCATCTCATAAGGGATTTGAGCATGCAGCAAACAGGCCACACTCCTGTCGCAAGTCCTGAGAGGGGGTCAGGGAACTCTCCCATCTCAACATGAAGTTTCGTATGCAATTTTCGACAATTCATCACAAGGTTCTAGGCTCCTGACTTCCCACTGACCGTTACTTTTTAATATCTTGACGATGTTCAAGTCTGGATTCACTGGGTGGAGCTGGGGTGGCGGGAAGTGAGGGGGAACAAGCCCATGTGGTTGATTTGAAGAGTTTGAGGAAGGCTCACTTATCTTACACTCATCTCCAACAGAAAGCCCGGGATTTGTCAGTCAGAATACTAGCTCCGGTGCTTACTGGATGGGTGACCTTAACAAACTAAGTAATTTGCCTGAAACTCAGATTCCTCTTCCCCAAAATAGGCATAAAAGTCTTACCTTTAGGAGCTGGCATGAGGATCAAGGGTAATGAATTTAAAATGCATAGCACACTAACCAAAGTATTCAATAAATGGTGGCTTTTAACTGATTTTCTCCTCTTTTTTTTTCTGGGTGGGCCTGACCCTTCTGGTTATTAGGAAGGGAGAGAAAGAGTCGATTAAGTGGCCAGCTGTGTCCCTAGCTCAGGCCCCAGGCCAACTCACACAAGCTACCAGAAGAAAGACATCTGCAATTTTAAGATATTTCTTACAGGCAACTCTAACAGCAGGTAGAAGACATGACACAGCATGGATGAATTGTCTGCATTTGTATTGACCAAAGTCAGGGACACAAAGAACAGGTGTGTACCATAACCAGAAGTTCTCAATGATACATGCTCAGATTAGTTCTTTTATACACATTTTAACTACTTTTTAGCAGAACATTATCCTTTGCTTATAAGAAAACCAGTTCTGATATCCTTCACAGAACTTGTAAGATATCTGCCCCAAGGTAGTTCACTTCTGGCTTTGTCTCTAATTGCTATTTGTTCAGTTTTATTTGTTGCACCTTGTTTTTCTCAGGATATACTAGCATTTAGTGATGATGCTATGACCTGGGCAATTGGAAATGCCATGTACACAACTGTTCTTGATTTACTCACTACGTTCATGGCTTACCTCACTTTTGAAGTCAAAAGAATGTTTAACATCTCCATAGTTCTAAGACCTTCCCCATGGTCCTAGTGCCTCATACATTTGTGCTTTAATTCATTGACTTCACTCATCTAATCCTACTATCCAAGCCTGAAGCAAATTTCCTTCCTGTATCCAATTTGCATTGCAAATTCTTTTTGCAAAAATGTTGACTCAACTATCACTATTATTGTTGGTGTTATCTTGCCATTCTAATTTGCTTACTTTTGTTTAAAGCTCTAACTATGGGTTAGCTTATCAGAGCATTGGAGTTTACTTGGGGAGAAAGGAGGAGAAATAATTTGATAATTTGTGCCATTTCCTAGAGAAAACTTGCCTAAATGAGATGTGCATTAGTGGTGTAGGAGATGCGGGGGGAGGTTGTAGGTAGCCAAAGGGACTTGAAGTCACTTTATGCCAGTTGGGAGAACTTGAGAAGCAAGGGGGCACAGAAAGAGAACCTTAGAAGGAGGCAAAATCAGTCTCAATCTAGTTTAATTTTTTTTGCTTTGGTCTTGTCCTAGGTAAGGTTCTTCAACCCTGGAAATAATTTCATTTCTGATACTGTAACCCCAAGGCTCACAGTCCTCTCCTTTCACTAGGGACAAAATGCACTTCTCCTCCACTTTTTTCTTAATAGGGTAGTCTGATAGATCTTATCAAGAGACTTTCTGCAGGGGTCTTTTGTAATTCTAGTTATATTTTTGTTGGTTTTATTTTTATCAATGTTATACACTTCTCAAGAGTCTCTCCTGCCATTTCCTGCCAGGCCATTTGCTCTCACACAGACAGAGGCAATCACTGCCAAACCATGAATATAGAGCTAAGTAACATGCATATACTTCAAAATTTATATTGTCTATTAAATCCTTCATATGGAAGATGAGGATGCCACTTGCTTTCAGCCTACTTCTATGTACTACCCCATAATTCTGGCCCCTGAGTCTCTTCACTGTGTTTTTTATTATAATTTCATTTAAGCCAATATTAAGTTTGACATTATTATAATACTGTAAATGCTGTTTGTCACTGATTCATAGAGTAGACTATGGTAATTCTTTTTTTACACAAATTTTTCCCTAGAATTAATAATTGTCCTTTATGGATATTGTTTACCTAGATTTCCGAAAACATATCTATGAATAAACCTCAAACGATCCTTTTTGTGTAAGTTTCATTTTTATGTGTTCAAATATATTAGTGTTTTTTCAATTGATCGTCTTTGAAGAAACCTCTCCCAGAGGTCTCTGGCTTGTTTTAATCTGACCTGGTTGCTCTCTAGGTCTTGTGTGTGATGGTCTTGGACTGGTATCATAGCATATTGGGAGTTCCTTTTACATCTCTCTTGTTTGAAGCCCCTGGGTCCTTGATCCATGCCCTCCTCTTTCTTGTTTTACTCCCTCACTTTGATGCTTCCCATGTTCCTGTGGTTTCAGTAAGAGGGGAGTGCAGAAAATAAACTTTGGAGAACTCAGAAGTCTGAATATTGTTTTATTCATTCTATCTGCCTACCATAACTTTGGTAGGGTATGAGATTTTATGTTGAAGATAATTTTCCCTTAGAATGTTAAAGGCTTTGCTCTATTTTAGGTGTTAATAAATTGTTTCTGTAAGAAGTGGAATGGTAAATAGTTAAGTCTTTGTGCACTATGCAGCTCTGCTTAACTACTGAACTAAGCTTTGTAGCATCAAAGCAGCTATATAAATATGTAAACAAATTAGCATGGCTCTGTTCTAATAACACTTTTTTTCTTTTTAAATAAAAGGTAATCATGTACTTTCTCAACCCTGTCCTATTCTAGCTTCCACTGTGGCTATGAGATAACCAGTTATTATTCTTTTATTTGAATGAAATTCTTTCAGGAAGCTGATAGGATCTTCTATTTTAGGTAGTGCTCTGAAATTTCACAATGAAATGCCCTGGTGCACATCTATTTTAAATAATTTATTTGAACAAGTAATGAACAATTTCAATCTGGAAATTTATGCTCTTTAACTTCAGAATTTTAAAAAAATCATTTCTTTGATTTCTTGCCTGTTTTCTCTTTCTTGAATTTTTATTTGGGCTTGAATTTTTATTTCTTGAATTTTTATTTATTTGTTGGGCTTCTTAGACTGATCCTGTAATATTACCTTTTCTCACTCTCTCTATATTTTTTCCCTACTGTCTGGGAGACTTCTTTAAACTTTATCTTCCATCTTTCTGATTAATTTTTATAATTCTGTGTTTCTATATTTTTAATATCTAAAATGCTTGATCTCTGAAAGATCTTTTAGAATAACATCCTGTTCTTGTTTCATAGATACAAAATATTTTTATACTGAATATATTAATAATTTTAAAAATGAGTGTTTTTTGTATTGTACAGTCTCTATTTCCTTAAAGTTGTCATTGTTTTTGGTTATTCATTTTGACCTCTGCCTTTCCTAATATATGCTTTCATCAAATGTTTGGTGTTCCGTGGCTATTACCCTATATTTAAGAGAAAGGTGTCATAAAATGTTCTTGGTAGAATTCGTTGACTGTGGTGCATTTCTTTAGGAAATTCTCAACGTAAGTATATTTAGGTCTTAAGTAAGTTTCCCCAGAGGAAAATTTTTCATTTCTCTGTGGAAGTGTATTCTGGTAGCCAAATGGGGAATAAATCATATAGTATTTTGTGACCTGAGTGAAGGATTCAAACTAAGGTCCTCAACATTTAAAATATTTCCCTTTTTTCACTCTGAAAGCCACTAGTTCTCTACCCTTATGGTGTTTTACCAAATGTTTAGTTATAGCATGTGAGTTTGTGAGGACATATGCCTTCTACTTTACTATTGTTTAAAACCTGGCACATAGTAGATACTCAATAAATATTTGTCAAAAATGAGTTTTATATATTGTATATAAAATACATTGGTGATATTACTGACCTTTAAGATCTTATACTATTATTAGCAAACAGAATGTTCTCAGAGCTAAATGCACTGTTAAAAGTAATACTTTATTCCTATATTTATTTGCATATAGTGTTGAGGACCATCCATTGAATTTGCTCTGTGTAAAGGGTGATTTAAGCTACATGCTTTCTCTTAGAAAAATCTAGACCGTCATGGACTTTGGAGCCAACAGAATAAATTCCAGTCTCCAATTTTGTGAAATGCGTGCATTAGCAATTCAGACATGTGGTGCTTTTGATTGCGTAGGTCTTTTCAATGCATTCATACCTGCCTGCATGTCACACACGTGATCCATGAGCTTAGCCAGTGAATGAAGAAAGCTATCTTGAATGTTAGGATAAAAGCACTCAGGATATTTCCTAGAATTTTCTTCTTAAAATCAAGTAGCAGGATTAAGACAATGTACCAAGAAATTGGAATTGAGCAGATGTTTTCATTCAAACTAGGAATCTGATAATGTGCTATACAATTGATGCAGTATCTATTATACATTGATTGTTGAAATGACAGTAGTGGTATGAACTCTCATCATCATGGAGTGATGTTAACTCCTACAACTTATTACCAAAATGTTTGAAAAATGTCAGAAACCGATAACCCAAGAGGCATTATGTAGTATGGGTGAGTGCCTAATTTTTTTTTTAGATTTTTATAAATATGATATTGAATGATTTATGTTAAAAGATAAGAGACAGTATTTTGCTCACTAGTCTGTTTATTGAGGGAGGAAAAGATAGAGAGGGTGAAGATAAAAGAAAAATGCCAAAATTTTACTGAGAGGACAGAGTTACCTGTAGGGTGCAGTTAAGGGTGTAAAAATTCATGTTTCACTTTTTAGAGCTACCATTTTTATTGACTTTTGGGCAGAATTATTTACAGAAAAGAAAAATGTAACTTCTGCCAACAAACTTGCCTTCTTAGGAATCTACAAACAATTCATTAGACTTGAATTCATTATAGTTGAACTTAAAACGTGTGGCAGCTGTGAAGGTACTTTTCTGTTCAGAATGAAAGAAATTGAAGAGGTCAAACAACTTGTCTCAGAAAACAATGATATGGGTTCTCCAGTGAATTTGTTTCCACCTTTATCTGCTGGCAAAGAGCTTGGTGAATAGTAATACAGGTCTTGGTGAAGAGCCATGCAGGTGATGACTGACATCTTTTTGTCAGCAGTCGGTGCTGTTCTTCACACTTTTCCTGACCCAGCACTGTCAGTTTTCAGGTTGTGCTTCCTTTGTATTTTCACTTTACATTGCTGGTTGTTTTTATAGGAAGTGTGTGTATGTGGGTGTGTACACCGGATTTAGGGAAGATTCAGTTAGGGCTATCCTGGGTCAGAATAGATTCCAGCCAGTTTTCTAAAGCATAGTGAGCAAATTTTCTTTTTTTTTTTTTTGAGACAGAGTTTCGCTCTTGTTGCCCAGGCTGGAGTGCAATGGCACAATCTCAGCTCATTGCAACCTCTGCCTTCCAGGTTCAAGCTATTTCCTGCGTCAGCCTCCTGAGTACGGGCGTGTGCCACCACTCCTGGCTAATTTTTTTTTTAATTTTTTTGTTCTTTCCTAAGTAGAGACGGGGTTTCTCCATGTTGGTCAGGCTGGTCTTGAACTCCCGACCTCAGGTGATCTGCCCACCTTGGCCTCCCAAAGCGCTGGGATTACAGGCGTGAGCCACCGCACTGGGCCACAAATTCTTAAGTAACTTACCTGCTTCATGTAACAGAAACTTAGTGAAGGCGAGATGTATGCCCAAGGAGACCCATTTTAGCACTCACAGGGCCTGAATTCTCTGATCCTTCTCATGTCTTGCCAACCATACAGACACATACTCATACCCTGAAAGGAGGTCCGAAGATGTGGCTTTCGGCTCCTCTAGGTGACAGCCCTGAGCTCTCTGAGCAGGCAAGCTATAATTCTCACAGTAGCCCTTCATTTCTTGACTCTCCTTTAACCCTCTGCACTTAGAATTCTTGCTTTACTATAGCTCATTCTCCATTTTGTGAGGAAAGAAAAGCTTTATGAACAGGTTATCCACATTGGTGCTTCAGAGAAAAACCAGGCAAGACATCCTTAAGATACTCTTCTATTCCTTTTTTCATCCCAATTATTACAATTTAATCTTAAATCTATGATGTAATCTTTTCAGTCTCTGTGGCAGAGATCACTTATTGTCCCTTGAGTTCCATTCTTCCCTCTTTCTTTAGAAATACAACCCATATTTTTAGTTATGCACATGCCTGCCCAGGGAAAGATGACATTTATGAGCCTCACTTATACCTAGATATGGTGACATAACTAAGTTTGGGCCAAAAATTGCCAATAGAAAAAGTGTAACTTTGGGGTGACAGCCGTAAAGATGAAGTGACTTACTCTTGGTTTTTTTCCTCCTTTCAACTAACTGGGGAATGGCAAGGGGAGCAACTGTGGAAGCCACTTGTGGAGATGGCGTAACCCCACTCTTACCAAGGACCGCTCACATGTAGACTGTTATATGAAAGGAGACAGCATTCATCTTATTTCAACCACTGTATTTTAGGGGTCCTTTATTCAGCAGCTTAGGGTGTACCTTAAATAATAAAGGCTTTATCTTTATTAGTCTTTCAGTTTTCAGAAGCACTCTATTGAAGCACACATGCTATTGGGCAAACATGAAAAAAATGCTCAATGTCACTAATGATCAAGGAAATGCAAATTAAAACCACAATGCAATACTACCTTACTCCTGCAAGAGTGGCTGTAATAAAAAATTAAAAAAAAAATAGGTGTTGATGTGGATGTGGTGAAAAGGGAATGCTTTTACAGTGTTGGTGGGAATGTAAACTAGTATGGCCGCTATGGAAAACAGTGTGGAGATTCCTTAAAGAACTAATAGTAGATCTACCATTTGATCCAGCAATCCCACTCCTAGGTATCTACCCAGAGGAAAATAAATCATTATATGAAAAAGATACTTTGACACGCATGTTTATAGCAGCACAATTTGCAATTGGAAAAATATGAAACCAGTACAAATGCCCATCAATCAATGAGTGGATGAAGAAAATGTGAGATATATATATATGTACACACACACACACACATACCATGCAGTACTACTCAGCCATAAAAAGAAACAAAATAATGGCATTCACAGCAACCTGGATGAAATTGGAGACCATTATTCTAAGTGAAGTAACTCAGGAATGGAAAAACAAACATTCTGCGTTCTCATTCACAAGTGGGAGCTAAGCTATGAGGATGCAAATGCATAAGAATGATACAACGGACACTGGGGACTCATGGGGAAAGAGTCGGGGGGGCAGTGAGAGATAAAAGACTACACACTGGGTACAGTGTACACTGCTTGTGTGATGGGAGCACCAAACTCTCAGAAATCACCACTAAAGAACTTACTCATGTAACCAAACACCACCTGTTCCCCCAAAACTTATCAAAATAATAAATAAACAATACTTATGCCATTGGGAAGGGATACTACGAACTTTGTCAATAACATTTGTGTTGGTGGGGAGTTGAGAGTCTCTGAAGTGGGACACAGGCTTGACCCTGGAATTGGGGTAGTAGATATTAGAAATTAAACACTAAAGAAGAGAAGTAGCGAAAGGCCACTGGTTAAGAAATTTGCTAGCAGGATGTTTTTTTTCTTGAATTTATTTAGGAATGGCAAATAAAAATATTCCTAGAGGACTCCCATATAGACCCTTAGGCCTAATTCAAACTTTATAATTTCAGATGGAGAATTACTATAGAAAAGTACTTTTCTTGTCATAATTCAAGTAAACCTCTTTCTAATTGAATAAATCAATTTTGTTTTATTATAATTATGATTATGAGATATAATATAGTGACCACAGAAACATTTTTTTAAATGACCAAGAAATCAACAATTTCTTGAACACCCACATTGGAGTCAGCTAATGTATTAATATCAAGCCCTTTACCGACTACTGTGAAGAATCGGGAACAAAAATGAGGGATTCTGCTTTTAAGGCACTCACAGAAGCTAGAGAGAAACCACATCGTGTCATATGATAAAGTAACTGAGGGGGTCAAGGCAGGGCTTATTAGATGCCAAGTGATACGAGCTGTGGGAATTCAGAGGATAGAGTCTCATGAGGACAAAAATAGTTAAGCCTTCCTGGGAAATGCAGGTCCTTTCTGTGACTTGTAAAGTTTCCAAACAATAAAAAAATTGCTTATTTTTTTCCACAGTGTAACAATAATGAACAAAATCTAATCATTTCAAACAAGTGGGGCTTGGGACTCAGAATATCTTGGTTTCAATTCCCACCCTGATACTTACTGGAGATGTGTCATCTTGGACAAATTATTTAACCTCTTGGAGTATTTCCTCCTGTGTAAAGTGCGTTTAAGTGATAATTTACAGAATTTTTGTGAAAGTTTAATGAGATAATTTAACTAAGGTAAGTTATTAACAAAAACAGTAATAATTTTAGAGGCTGATGTTATCACACAAGTGATTTTGCATGACATGGAAAAGACATTGTTCTTGCTCTCAAGGATTTTATGACCTGAAAGAGCTGCTTGCTAGCTTGAGGAGTGATGCTAAAAGAACGAGTGCCATGCTGGGGGCTGCGTTGTCTGTACTTACTGGCAAAGTCCTTGTGTGTTTCTAAGTTCTTTATCGCTATCTCCTGTGACAGATGTCCTTCGATACCTTATTTGCATTCAGCATATTTTTTCTCATATAAAATCTTTGTGGATTGCTTTCTTTTTCATTTGAAAATCTTAAGTTTGCTATAGAGTAATATATCAGATAATTTAGAACTAAAATTTTTTTGGGATTATATACCCTGCTCATTTCATTAAATAAAAATGAGAAACTCAAATAAGATGAAAATTATTTTAGAGTTTGCATGAATAAAGTTATTTTCAATCCTTATTTTCAAAGGTTTCAAATAAAAAATGGGCAGAAGGAAAAAATACACTGGGTTTTTTCTTACTGAAAATTCTAGATCTTGGTTACCAAATATATTAGCTGTATTATGGACTAGATGTTGTAATGGTTTCTGCTAATGATGTCAAAATAATGCACAGTGTTGAATTTATAATTCAAGTATTCTAATATACTCTTCATACCTACATTTTTGAAAATGTGAATGTTTATTCAGCTTGTTCTATTTGAGAATATTTTAATCCTTTATGAATATATACAGACCTCCCAGGAGCAGACTCTGAGTCCAGCAGCATCAACTCAAATTTCAGATCCATGAAAGAATTCTGCTAGCAATTATGAGGCATGCTCTTTTTGAGTTCATAGATCTTTATTACACACATACAAGATGCATAATTTGAAATGATCTTTTTTTCTTTTTAGAAAGAATAAAAAGTCTAAAATTCTATTGAGAATGACAAAAGAGACTGAATTATTCTACATAGTATTTTACCTATTGTTTCTGCTTTGCTTAACCTATGTATTCTCCTAAAAATCCACGTAAAAGAAGCTTTAAAATTATATTTTTCTCTCAGTGTTAAGGAGAAGGAATGATTGTAGTCATAGCGAAAGAAAGCGTTTTTTAAGATTCTGAGAAAATTCCTAAACCGTAGGAATGCATTCATTGAAAGGAAGACGTTGTGCTATTACCCAAGGGATTTTACATGAATGGAAAATACATTGTTCCTGTTCTCAAGGCTTTTGTGACCTAAAGGTAAATTAAGAAAAGATGTGACTATCACTGAAACTCTGAGCTACATTTTCCTGCAGCCTTTCCCCTTTGCACTTTTCCGGACTGAGAAGTATTAAATGTGAGTAATAATTATTTTTAAAAGCTCCCCTTTAAGGGAGCATCAGCATTTAAAAAATATCAAAATATTTCAGTAAAGAAGGGGAGAATGAAGAGTTTTGACTATGCCTATTTTTTGGCAGAGGGGAAAGAGCTGGTTGCTTAAAACATGTGGGAGGGTAAGTTCACTCTGAGTCATGGAGAGTTAATGTTTGTTTTGATGTCAAGTTCCTGTGCCCACATCCTCTGAGTTGGAAACATTATCCTCACCCCAGGATTGAGTCTTGATTACCCGTTGTCAATATTCCTCCCAAAGGGATTATTTCCTCCATCTACATAGATATTATTTAATTGCTTATTAGCTCCTTTCAGGGAGAGCAAACTAAATATCTCAGGGCTAATAAATTTTGTGTGTTTATTAGTAAGGTATTTAGATATTGCCTCTTTCATAGAAAAACTAAAATTGCAACCACTGCTAAGGAGTAAAATTGTATCTGTCATACTAATCTTTTCTTTATCATATTTTGATAGGATACGTGCAGTAATTTAAAAAATTGAATTAAATAGATGAAAATAGAAATTTTGAAAGCATGTTCAGAAGAGTTTAAAAGTTGAATGACAGAGAAAAAGAGTAGAAAATGAAAAATAAACTTCGCTCTCTTTTGCAATAATGACTCTCCAACACTTCACCTTTGTATAAAGCTCTCCAGCAAGTATTTTAGAATTCCCCTTTTCCTATGCGACTACATTTTATTATCAGTGTAAATGCATTTGCACAAATACATCAGGGTAAATACATTTATCCTTTAAATGCTTTCTTTTCCAAGGTATATAATTTCATGTTTCAACTGAGATCTCTGATCTTATGATGTGAAAATGAATTTAAATAAGCTGGTTTGTTATAAAGAGGGAGTGTTTTGAAAATCCTAAAATCACTGAATGCTAGGATTTATTGTTCTTCTGCCTTATATTTAACATTGATTTCCAGAATATATGGCACAAGGCTTTTTCGTCAGATGAATTCTTCCCAGTCTTGGATAGATTGTCTGCCATGAATTTGTCTCATTTTCTGTCCTTGGCAGGACAATTGAATGAAACTTTTAGGTTTCCTTGGCTTCTACTTATGGGAGTCTCAAGCCTAAGAACACCTTTTATGCAGCCAGTTTTCTTCTTTTACTCCTTTGGGACTATTCACTTTTAGTCCTCCACTGTCAAAGGTACCACCATTCAGGGGTGTGTGAGTGTGTGTGTGTGTGTGTCTGTGAAGTAGTGGTATTGATATGGATATGAGGCAGGGAAATACTGCGTAGAAGAAAGTGGTTCCCTGGCAAAGGCCCCACCCTCAAGCCTGGAAACCCGTGGCCCTAAATGGGAACAGGCATTCCTTTTTTCAGGCCCAAATGTTGCCTTTTGGCCTGCCACGCGCCCTATCCTGTACCCATAAAAACCCCAAACCCAATGTTCCATAAGCAGATGAGCAGAAGAGCATCAGAGCCACATGGCAGAGAAGGAGAGAAGAGAAGGAGCATCCAAACGTGGAGAGGAGTTCGCCTGGGGATGGTTGGAGAGGAGATTGGCTGTGGGATGGCCAAACTCCAGGGGAAGATCATCTTCCCACTCCATATTCTTTCCAATTTCTCATCCATCCCGCTGAGAGCCACTCTCTACCACTCAATAAAATCCCCACATTCACCATTCATCAAGTCCGTTTGACCTGATTCTTCCTGGACAGTGGGCAAGGACCCAGGTACCAAGAGGGCAGGGTGTGAAAGGCTGTCACTGTGACTCTCTACTGAGCTGGTTTAACACTTAGCCGCCTGTGGATGGCAACTGCTAAAAGAGCGTTAATTGTAACACATTCCCTAGATGCCAGTGTGAGGTCAGAACCCAAAAGCACTCGCCCTGGTTCCTGCAGCTGCCTGTCTGCATGTTCCTGCTCCTGTAAGGGGTTTGAGTGCACTAAGCTCAGAGCAAGTGAGCCACATCCTGTTACAAGTCCCTCCAGTAGGTCAGGGAACTCTCCCGTTTCAGTACTGGGGAGAGGGCAGATGACATGCCAGTGAAGAGACAGAGTGTCAATAAGAGAAATGCAGGAAAATACATGTAAAGTTTTAGAGTCCGAAGGCCAGCTGAACTGTGTCCCTGTCATCACTATGCTTTACCGTATGGTTTTCCATGGTCTGAAAAACTGTCCAGATTTATAGTGGAATGTCCCAACACAAGGTGAAAATGATGCCTGGATTGAGACTATTTCTTGGCTGGTTACTGCTACTAGGCTTTTGTAGTTTTAATGTTATGATGTGCAGTATTATCTTCTATTTATCGGTCTTTTTATTTCCATTCTGTATAATGATGCCAGGATACTAATAATTACTATGAACCTCACAGGGGATATTTTAATAATTAAAGTGATAACATCCTAAGAAGCAATATAGAAAGAAAGCAAAGTGAGTAAAGTAAGATGTATTTAATGAATAATTTAATGCAGCAGTTTCCATTGTCCTTGCAAAACAAATTAATAAGATGCAGTGAACTTCAATTTATTCTTTTTAAGTGCTTTCTCTTGAAAGTCACTAGAGCATTATCATTAAGCAAACATAAAAATTAGGTAGCATTCTCTGTCCTCAGAGCTACAATGTTCCCTTTTGCTTTGAAGTCAGTCACAAAAATTATGTTTTTATGTAGAATTCAAAAGATACCTTAAATTTTTTTAAAAATTTGACTAATGGGAAATTTGCAATGTAATTTTGTGGGTAGAATTTCTTTCTGAGACCATTCTCCCATTGAAAAAAGGTTCAAGGCCTGTGGAATAAATGGGGCTTCTGACCATGTTTTAAGAACCCCTAATATTCCCCTTCTCCTCTCCGAACCCCTTATAGTCCCCTTCTCCTCTCCTCCTTAGCTCTACATCCTTGTCTTCCAATCTGCACAGTTTCCTTTTTCATACACTAGGGAGGGCATTTACCCACGCTAGAAAAGCAGCTTCAAACCCAAATGTTACAGGGGTCAAACTGATAATCTAAATAAGTAAGGCAGGCCAGGTGCAAGGTAAAGGGTTTGTGGGGGCTGTGGCAGATGACAGGTGCCTGCTCCCTCTATGGGAAACAGCCCATTCAACACTAGGAATAGTGACCATTGCAGTACACAGGTCAGGTGGTCACATCCCTAACTTTTACAGGGGAGCCAAAAGTTTTGTTTCTTAGGTCAACTTTCTTGACGTTTTCGTGTTAGTAAGTGATTCATATTTTTTCAAAAGAATATGACAGCAAGCAATGTACTCTTGCTGGCTGCCCTTGAGCAATTATTTAACAAAGTTGGCCCTAGAATGGCCAGGAATTATTCTTGGGCACTCAGCTTAAGAACTGTCCAATTTGGACATTCTCCTAATAGAAGCTTTTCTGTCTTTCAGTGACTATAATCATATACTTCCATGGATATAATAATGCCCTCGTTTTACAGTATATTTGGTAGTTTCCTAAAAGCTTTTACACATATTGGTTTATAAAGCTTTAAGGATAACAAATGAGATTTGGCAGTGCTAACGTTATCATTACAGATGAGGAAACTGAGGCTTGGAAGGTTTGCATTCCTTGCCTTAATGTTATAACAAAAATAAGAGGCACAGGTGGATCAAGGATTTATATCTTCTGACTCTTCGCCTAGGGCATTTCCTATTCACTTCAGTCTTTTGAGATCTGTAAATAGTTTAAATGTGTAATACATTGTAAAATCTCAGCACTCAAGCCCTTAAGAAGTACTTGAAAATCATTAAAAACTCATTTCAGTTCCTTGAGAGGTAAACATTATTGTGCTGTTTTATAAAAAGAAGAAAAGGGATTCAGGCTCAATCATTGTGAGAATGTTGTCAGTTTCAAATTGTATTTCTTGTCTTTGTATTTCCCAGTTTGATACTCCATTGACTAGAATTTTATATGTTCATCATTATTCCCTGCTGTGATTCTAGACCTAGCATCTCCTTGACATGAGAAATCATTTTAAGCATACCGTGAGTGCCTAGTGCATAGTAACAATTGTCAATGAACCACAGAAGAGAAATTAAGACTTGTCTTTGCACATATAATTGTGAGAGGAATACATGATCTATAATAATGCAAATATTTGTAAGATTTTTAAAATAAATGTAATGCAGGCACATGGAAAAAACAAAAATTAAAGGATGCAGAAGAGATGTCCTAGTTTAGGTTTCTCTTGTGAGGAGATTTTAAGATAAGAGCCTGTGGGCAGGTAGTTTATTTGTGAAGTGTTCAAACAGAGAAGGGAAGGACTAAGAATTTAAAAATAAAGAAGAAAGTTATTGGCCAGGCGCAGTGGCTCACGCCTGTGATTCCAGCACTTTGGGAGGCCGAGGCGGGTGGACCACCTGAGGTGGGGAGTTCCAGACCAGCCTGACCAACATGGAAGAAACTCTGCCTCTACTAAAAATACAAAAAAATTAGCTGAGTGTGGTGGCACATGCCTGTAATTCCAGCTACTCGGGAGGCTGAGGCAGGAGAATCTCTTGAACCCGGGAGGGAGAGGTTTCAGTGAGCCGATATTGCACCATTGCACTCCAGCCTGGGCAACAGGAGAGAAACTCCATTTCAAAAAACAAAAACCAAAACAGAAAGTTATGATAAAGGGGCATTATTGAGTTCATCCCACTGTGGACAGCTGCAGCTCATCGCGCGATATCATATGAGGACTATGTAGAATACCTCAGAATGACCTGTCCAAAGATCAACGTGGAGAAGCATTTGATCATTGATTTCCATATACCCAGAGTTGCCCATAGACACACAGGGGCACCTCTGACTTGTTTTGAGCACTACAGTAGCATCAGAGAAGCCTTGGGGTATAGCAGGAAGGCATTGAAGGTGGTGTGCACTTGAGGTAAGGAGCCATTTGTGTGAAATAAGTTGAAGCCTGACCCAAAAGGTCACAGTTAGCGTGGCTGGAAACACAGATGAGGCCAAGGAGCTGTTAGACTGTGCACAAGAGTTGGATGATGCAACAGCTTGTCAATAAGAATAACAGATTGCCAGTTGGGTATTTTTGCCTTTATAGTGGTACATCATAAAAATAAATAGTATTTAATAAACTAAACAGTATTTATTTATAAACTTTATATACTCCTTTCACTCCTCTTCCTAACTTGTTATAATTTTCAGTTATTTTACTGGTAATGGTGTAGTTTTAAATAATATACTCAAAAGCACTATTTCTTATTTTAATAAATTGTAGTAGTTTCTTTTGATTTTTTAGTGAGTTGAGATTTTTGCCCCTACCTTTGTCTTCATTTACCTGCTCCCACATCTGCCTCCAGCAGTTGACAGCTATCCCTTAATTTTTATTTTTTACTGTCAAGGTTGATAGCTTTATGTTCTGTTTTGTATCCTTAATTATCTGTGCTTTCTCTGTAGTTTGATCTACAAGTTAACAACAAACAGCATTTAGCTACTTATCTCACATATAAGAATAATATACTAGAATTATATATTTTCCAATGGATCTCAAATCGTGACCGTTGTACAACTTGAATAAAAAATTTCTATGATTAAGGTCCAAATGAGTTATCTTTCATGCCATCCGAATCTGAAAATTATGTCATATAGACTTTACCCTGTACGTGTATGCATGTGTGTATTTCCCTGGAGTTTCTAATTGCCTTTCATTTCTTCTTGTTGAAAGAAAATGAATGTCTTATTTACCATATCACTTTAAAGGTTCTACCCTTTAATCGTTGTATCTCCGGAACGACATTTATTCTATACATTTCTTTTTGAAGACCATTTTGGTGCTAACTGGTTTCTTGATATAATTTTGACCAATGGCTTTTTGTACTTACTCCACTTTGATTATACTGTGATACTATTCATTTCACTTCTCTGTTCGTTCTAGCGTTTCTTGGATTTCACATTTTTCCCTTCCTTGATTTGGACTGATTTTGCTTATTTCAATATGTTCTCAAGTAATTAAACTGTCTTGGCAAGAAGTCATGAGTCTTTACATGCCTAAAATGTCTTTATTTGCACTCATATTTGATTGATAGTATAGCTTGTCTAGAAATCTAGTTCAAAATAGTTTTCCTCTGTTCTTTAAAAGTACCACACATTTTTTTTTTGTATAAATGAGAAGTCTGATGCCATCCAAATTCTTACTTTCTTTTGTATGCAACCTATTTCCCCAAACCTTGCCCTGGAAACTTTTAGGATATTTTATTTCTTTACCTTAGAATTGCTGACATTTAAAACAATACATCTTCTAATTCATTGCCTAAGAGCTCCTTTTTATAATAGGTTACTTATTCATGAAACTAATTTTGGATTATTGCTTGAAAACTTCTTTTTATACCATACGGAATCCACCACGGCCTGGATCCTATGTGCTCTTAATTTAAACACCATCTTAAAAACGAGAGTTTTGGACTTGGCACTGTGAACTCAACACAGTCCCTCTGTCAGAATATTTGATACTTACTGTTGTAATGGCTTTGTTAATTGAAGACTGGATAAATTTTACCCTTGGATTAGTTCTTTTTTGGGTACATGTGAATATTACAGGGCAATATTGGCGAAGACCAGTCAATGGTAAAGTACAGCACTATGGTATCAACCTACAAAATGATCTGTAACTTAACCTCGTCTTCAAGAGCCCAAACCAGCCTGTTATCTATTTTTATGTGTATAGCCAGACATCCAATGTATCTTGATTTCATTTATTCTTCTCAAACCTGAAGTAAATTTTAGTTTTAAGCTAAAAACATAAGATTTAAGTCTGTCTTCAATGAATCTACTTGGCACTGAGTAGGGTCCTCTAGTCTAAAGATTTATGACTTTTATGGTTCTGGACATTGTCGTCGTCTTCTTTTTTTTTCCCCCTCATAAAAATGTGGTACAGAGTCAATACACCAATAGCCTCAGCTTTTTCCCCAGGAGGTTTACTAAACCCGTTTGCAAAAGATTTCTCTGATACATTTGCTTGAACTGCAAATTACTATCATGAGTTGCTGTTTGCTCTGCATATGTTAGGGGGAAGGAAGATGGTCCAGGTTTTATTCCATTAGCATCCCTGTTTTAATCCCACCTTCTCACTCCTGCTTCGGAGCCTGGAGTCCCTAGAGATAAGCCAAGAAGACTGAATCCTACCTTATTGCAGCTCACACCTGAGCATATTTTTAACTTGCTTTGCTCTCTTTTCAACCGTCAACATTCTTTTCCCAAATTTCTATCTTTCCAAAATCTGTTGAACTCTCTAGCATGCTTATGGTCTCCCGCCAAATTAATTCTCTCCACTTGCTTGGTTTAATTCCCTATTACATTTCTTCAAGATTATTTTTATAGCACCTCTTGAGGAAGCTTAAGTAGTATCCAATTATATTTTTGTTTAAATTTCTTAATATAAGCCTAAACCCTTTCTTCCCCTGTACTTAATTTTGTCTTGAGAAGCTCTGATTTCCTGTGAGTTTTCACTATAGGCTTGATAACAGAGGTGCTGGTATTTAGTGCTAAGAGAGAAATAGATGTGATACTTGTAAAAATAACTAGTACCTCTTCTAATAGTTTCCTTTTTCATGCAAATAGTCATAAAATACTTCTCCTACCTCATTCACAAGATTTGATATCCCTTTAGTAGATGGGAAAAGTTTTGATTTATGAGCTCACTGTAAAAAGAGAGAAAAATATAAAATTATATGGTAATGTTTAACAAAAGTTATTGTTATGTGGTGAGCCTGCTTTTCTGTCAGCTGGGAGTCTTGTGTAGATAATAAATCCCCACCAGTGATTTAGCATGTATAAAACACATCAATCCTTTTTATTGTATTTTGTGAGCCTTGACATTTATGATAATTTCCTCATATCTACTTAAAACTCTTTCTCTTATGATTGCATTATTAAAGTGGATTTTTTGCCCTTGTTGGCTTAGCTCATTAGCATGTGTTTATCATATATTTTCAGGGTAATTACCATTTTGGAATAATGCACACAACATTAAATGGATTCCCTCGTTTTAAAAGGTGTCGAGAAAAAGGCGGCAGCTTTCACCCCTCCCATCTCTAATGTAGTCGAAAGACTACAAAAGACATTTTGATTTCTTGTCACTTGGGTCAACTGGATAATGGCAAGGATAATACGAACCCCTACTGTGTGTCCACAGTTGGTCCTGGATTGGAAAAAAAATGATGAGAACACATTTCTATGGTATCCTCATTTTCAATGTCTCTGTTGTCCACCAATCAGTTTTTTAAATTTGGAACTTAAGAAAGGACAGTATCTTAAATGATATTTGTATGAAAGGAGGAAAAATCTCTTGTTTCCTTATCTCTTAGAGTAAGAGTTTGATATGAAAGTACAATTCAGGGAAGTGGCCACTTTTTATTTTCTAATTATTGAGTAAAATAAGATCTACTCCTATCCGGTCAGTCTTCAAACAATTAAAATGGCTCTCCTTTCTCCATTCATATATATGTATGCATATAAAGCAGTAGCTAATGCTCTCTGTAGTATTAAAGATGAATGTGAGACATGAAGATGTGGATATACATTCTAACTTGTCAAAAAACCACTAAATAACACTCCATATAATTTCACCATTGTATGTGTACTGCATAGCACTAAATTACTTGAAATTGGTTATCAATTTTTAGTGTTCTGGGCATTTGTTAGTTTGCCAGAATGTAATGAAACAAAATGAAGTTTTTAAAGCATTTTCTTTGCAATGCTTTTTGCTGCTGTTGTTTTTGCTGTTGATTCATTAGAAATCTTGTATTAATTTATTGAATAAAACAAATTATAGAGAATAAAGTCAGTATGCATCATAGGTTTGAGTTATAATTCTATTAGAGGCACAGTATTTTAAGGGTGGAATTAGAAAATAATGCTGTATGCATTACATAAGGACGGAAATGCTTCTAATTTAAAATCTAATACTTAATAATTCATCATATTTTTCATTCCTGTAAAACTTCAAGCATATATAAAACTTTCTAATTTAGTGGTCTCAAGGGCAAGATAAAAAAGTGAAAGTGACAAAGTATTCAACAAATTTGTTGAAAGCCTACTCTATACTAGCCACTCCTTTAGGTACTGGAGATATAATAGCAAATATCCTGTCTCCAAAAATCTGCAGTCCAGTAGAGCAGACAGATGAAATAGAGTAGAAACATAGATACAAATAATCACAAAATTGTGAACAAGATGAAGAAAACAAACAAGGGTTAATATTTACTAAGTAGCAGTGGTGCAAACCAACTTTAAGTATGGTGATCTGGGAAAGGAAAATGTCATAAAGAAATGACATTTAAGCTGAGGCATAAAGACTGAAGAGGGGTTAGCGATGCCAGAAGCATATGCAAATGCTGAAAGGCAGGACTTAGTAGCATCTATGAATACAGAGGTGAGTCCTTAGCAGAGGGCAGGAAGTTCATGACACAGGCTGTTGAGAGACTGAATATACAAATGGACAGTGGCTGGCCATATATGAGAACAGAACTTTGGTCCACAGCCTGCAGCAACCAGCCCAGAAAACCAAGCCCTTATCTATAATAAACAACCCAGGAAGCCAGCCTGCTGTATGTCAGACTTGCAGGAAGCCAGATTGCTATCTCTAATGACAATCCAGGAGGCTAAAAAGTAACTTCCGTAACAATTGGCTCAAAATGGCCAGGGCTTGATTAATAAACTGACAGCTTCGCTGTCAGCTTTGTGTGTGTGTGTGTGTCCCTACTTCTAACTTAGGACCAAGCAGAGAAAGCCAAATATGCATCCCTAACCAATCACATAGAATGCCTACTTCTAGTTAGCTGCCTGCCACTTCCCCATGCCAACAGCCAATCAGGGCACATCTGAAGCCTTCCCTTTTTCCTACTGTAAAGTTTTCTTGCCTTGGCTTCCTTTGAGGCTCTGCCAAAATGCAAATAATAGAGTTGACTTCCTTGCTATAGCAAACTCTATATAGACTTTGCTTTTCTCATATCGTTGGTCTTTATTTCCACACTTTAGAGGTGACAATAGGAACTTGAAGTTTATTCTAAGTACAATGGGAAGTCTTGAAAGGACTTCAAGTAGGGGCGTGACATGATCTGAATAATATCTTTAGACCACTTGTGCAAATATGTACGGAATTAATTGAATTGGGGCAATAGAAGAAATAGACCAGCTGGGAGGTTATTGTAGTATTTTGGGTGAGAGAGGATGTGCTGAAGACTGATGGCAGCAGTAGAAATGGAGAAAATTGGATAGATTTGAAATATATACATTTAAGAAAAGAATTATCTGTTTATAGGAATAGAAAGTAAATAATGTGATGAGTCACCTCTCTTGAGGTTTTATTATGTCCAAGAGTGTCTGTTTAAGCTAGTTACAATTAGAAGGTAGAGGACAGCCGGCATCTGAAATAGTCTTTCATCAACACACATGTGGAATATTAGAAACTTCAGACTTCTGGTTCTTATCAGGTATTTACTTATTGTTTTTGCTCATTGTTCTAGTTCTATACCTGACATGACCACTATTTCTGACACTTTCTCTTGTCGTTTTTTTCTCCTGTGCCCATGTAAGATGTGCCTTTTGCTTCCTGTCATGATTCTGAGGCCTCCCCTGCTATGTGGAACTGTAAGTCCAATTAAACCTCTTTTTCTTACCAGTCTTGGGTATGTCTTTATCAGCAGCATGAAAACGGACTAATACAATAAATTGGTACCGGGGGAGTGGAGTGTTGCTGAAAAGATACCTGAAAATGTGGAAGCAACTTTGGAACTGGGCAACAGGCAAAGGTTGCGACAGTCTGGAGGGCTCACAAAAAAAAGAGGAAAATGTGGGAAAGTTTGGAACTTCCTAGAGACTTATTGAATGGCTTTGCCCAAAAAATGCTGATAGTGATATGGACAATAAGGTCCAGGCAAAAGCAGAAACCCCTGATAAACCTATCAGATCTTGTGAGACTTATTCACTATCATGAGAATAGCACGGGAAATACCAGCACCCATGATTCAATTACCCCCCGCCCCCACCCCAGATCCCTCCCACAGCACGTGAGAATTCTGGGAGATACAACCCAAGTTGGAGATTTGGGTGGGGACACAGCCAAACCATATAATTCCACCCCTGGCCCCTCCGAATCTCATGTCCTCACATTTCAAAAACCAATCATGTCTTCTCAACAGTTCCCCAAAGTCTTGACTCATTTCAGCATTAACCCAAAAGTCTGCAGTCCAAAGTCTCATCTGAGACAAGGCAAGACCCTTCCACCTATAAGCTTGTAAAATCAAAAGCAAGCTAGTTATTCCCTATCTACTGTGGGGATAGAGATACTGGATAAATACAGCCACTCCAAATGGGAGAAATTGGCCAAAACAAAGAGGATACAGGGCCCATGCAAATCTGAAATCCAGCAGGGCAGTCAAATCTTAAAGTTCCAAAATGATCTCCTTTGACTCCAGGTCTCACATCCAGGTCGCGCTGATGCAAGAGATGGGTTCCCATGGTCTCGGGCAGCTCCACCCCTGTGGCTTTGCAGGGTACAGCCTCCCTCCTGGCTGCTTTCATGGGCTGGCATTGAGTGTCTGCAGTGTTTCCAGGTGCACGGTCTGGTGGTGGATCTACCATTCTGGCATCTGGAGGATGGTGGCCCTCTTCTCACAGCACCACTAGGCAGTGTCCTGTAGGGACTCTGTGTGAGGGCTCTGACCCCACGTTTCCCTTCTGCACTGCTCTAGCAGAGGTTCTCCATGAGGGCCCCGTCCCTGCAGCAAACTTTTGCCTGAGCATCCAGGAGTTTCCACACATCTTCTAAAGTCTAAGCAGAGGTTCCCAAACCTCAATTCTTGACTTCTCTGCATCCGCAGGCTCAGCACTACATGGAAGCTGCCAAGGCTTGGTGTTTCCATCCTCTGAAGCCATAGCCCAAGCTGTACATTGGCCCCTTTCAGCCACCCCCTTGGTGTGGCTGTTACATAGGGAACCAAGTCCCTAGGCTGCACACAGCATGAGGACCCTGGGCCCAGCCAATGAAACCACTTTTTCCTCATAGGCCTCCAGGCCTGTGATGGGAGGGGCTGCTGTGAAGGTCTCTGAGTTGGCCTGGAGATGCTTTCCCCGTGGTCTTGGGGATTCACATTAGGCTCCTTGCTACTTATACAAATTTCTGTAGCTGGCTTGAATTTCCCCCCAGAAAATGGGTTTTCCTTTTCTATCACATAGTCGGGCTACAAATTTTCCAAACTTGTATGCTCTGCTTCCCTTATACAACTGAATGCCTTAGACAGCACCCAAGTAACCTCTTGAATGCTTTTCCGCTTAGAAATTTCTTCCTTTGGATACCCTAAATCATGTCTCTCAAGTTCAGAGTTGCACAAATCTCTAGGGAGGGGGGCCAAATGCCTCCAGTCTCTTTGCTAAAACATAACAAGTGTCACCTTTACTCTAGTTCCCAACAAGTTTCTCATCTCCATCTGAGATTACCTTAACATGGACCTTATTGTCCATATCACTATCAGCATTTTAGGCAAAGCCATTCAGCAAGTCTCTAGGAAGTTCCAAACTTTCCCACATTTTCCTGTCTTTTTCTGAGCCCTCCAAACTGTTTCAACCTCTGCCTGTTACCCAGTTCCAAAGTTGTTTCCACATTTTCAGGTGACTTTTTAGTAATACCCCCCTCTCCTGGTACCAATTTACCGTATTAGTCCATTTTCATGCTGCTGATAATGACATACCCGAGATGGAAGAAAGAGAGGTTTAATTGGACTTACAGTTCCACATGACTGGGAAGTCCTCAGAATCATGGCAGGAGGTGAAAGGCACTTCATACATGGTGGTGGCAAGAGAAAAATGAGGAAGAAGCAAAAGTGGAAATCCCTGATAAACCCATCGATGTCATGAGACTTAATTCACCAGCACAAGAATAGCATGGGAAAGACCGGCCCCCATGATTCAGCTACCACCCCCTGGGTCCCTCCCACAACACATGGGAGTTCTAGGAGATACAATTCAACACATAGGAATTCTGGGAGATACAAAGTTGAGACGTGGGTAGGGACACAGGCAAACCATATCGAGTATACTGTGGTAAAAAAAATCAGAAAGTTGATGCCTGTGAAGTAGTAGTGGTGGTGATTAACTGGAAAGGGGCATGAGGGAAATTTCTGTGGATGATAGTTATGTTTTATATTTTGATTTAACTTTTTGGCACATAGATATATGAAATAGCAAAAGCCATTGAGCTGTGCATTTTTGCTATATATGTAATATTCTATTATAAAAATAGGACACTATAAAACTAAAAGTCAGTTGGAAAAGAAAATGTGATTATATATGGGGAAATGCTAATATACTGTCAATAAAAAAGTGAGTTACAAATTTGTGTGTATATTATGCTCTAATCCTAAACCATGTAAAACGGATGTAAGGAAAAGACCTAGAGTAGATATGCTGTAACGTAGCAATCAGGATTAACATTGATGCTGGTAGGATTATGCATATTATTAAGCAATTAAGGTAGGCAGTTGATCAGTTAATATAAACTCTGTCAAAGCAGAGAATCAAAAGTAAAGTGCATATATATCCTAAATATTTTAAAATTTTGCGCTAAATATTCATTTGTTTTCTTTAAGAACACAGGCCTTTTCTTTTTTTGAGTACTATCCTGCTAATTGGAGTTCACATTTCTTTTTCTTTTATAAACTACTCCTTTTTGGCTTCTTTAGCAAGGATTTAAAGAGGTTTAGGAATGATCTGAGTACAGATTATTATAATTAAAAAAATGTATTATGTCCACACCTAATTAAACAGCAAATTTTAATTACTTTTTATCAAGTCTTTCCAAAGAACTGAAATTATTTTTATAGACTCAATAGCTTTCTTTTCATATGCATATTTTCTTGGTTTATATGACATTTAATTACACTTCATAAACACAGTAATAGGTACAACTGGCATAAATGAGTTTGTGAATAAATAACCTTATTCTGGTAACCATTCTGGCATACAAATCAACCTATGGGAGGAGATATTGCAAATATTGCCAGATAGGCTTGCCAGCCGTAAGCAAGTTCAGTATCCCCTGGGCATTTATTTCTGTATGTTTTACAGAAAAAAATAGAGTGTTGATCTAGCCAGTCTGTTAAATGGATACCAGTTAAGAGAACTTTTACAAATTTCCCAAATTGATCATTTATTTTTCTAGTCAAAAAAACCCAAGCGTTTATATTAAAGTTAATGTTATGAGCAACAAGAAAGTTAATACTAGCAAAACCATCTTAAAAATGATTAAAGGAGCTCTAAATTTTGAAACTGTGAGATTACCTCATGTGTCTAGCACTCCTTTGACAAATTTTTACTTCTTAGTTTTGAGAAAGGGAGACATATGAAGAATAATATTTCCAAATTCTCTAGAACCTGAGTTCAGACTCCTCAAGGAGTGGATGTTGCATTCTGCCCACAAGACAGCTTGGAATAACCTTTGGAAATATGAAAATGCATTCTTAGGCCAGAGGCAATTTGTGAACTTTTCCTTGCCTCAAGCCACATAGCATAAGGACACACAAGGAAATTAGAAACAATGCACAGTAGAAAGTAGATAGGCTTTGGGATCTGACACTTGATCAAGAGGCCAAATTGATTTAGTTTTTGTATACTTCTAATACTACCTACCTTAGTTCACTATTTCCAGTGTTCACTTCATCCCAGTGTAACTCAGGAATACATTCTGATTAGCCTAAACCAATCATGTTCTTCATTTCAAACCCCATGTCTTTTCACTGAAACCTCTTGTTTGAGTAAAAATGTCCAAGGAGCTTCCCATTGATTATGTTTTCCAGGTTAAACAGATTGGCTTACCACCCCCACCCCACTCCACACCCCACTGCCCCCTGCAGTTGAATTAACAGGATTCAAATTTTTAGGAACATAGTGTTGCTATTTGTGCTGTTTACATTGTGAATCTCTTTACATAGTTTACTGGGATTTGTAATACAAACTAGGTTCTCTAAATCTGTCCTGTCTACATTTCAAATTAATGGTTGTTATGTAGTTAAATTTCATAATTATTTGCATAGCTAAACTCAGCAATGTTCTTATTGATCTGCTCTCAATAAAAAGTTTCTAACTGGGAATGTTTGTGAATCTTTGTAGAGTTACAGTATGGTGAGTATAAATTCATATACATGCTACTTTGGTAGTTTGGAGCCTACTTGTCCCAAATCGTACCTTATTTGATTAAAACAAAAACTGGTTTGAAAACAAACACAGGTATATAAAAAACTATGAATATATGTGAGGGTTTCTACCCTAGAATGAAGAGCTTAGCAACCAGCTTTGTGATATTTAAATGCAATTCAAGCTAACCAAAGGTTTTGTAGACTTGAATTATGTGACCAAAGACTGAACCAATGTCAGGAAAATACCTAAATGATTAAAATGACCACCTGTATTATGAAAAAAATGGAAAGATTTGTTTTCTATTTTAATTGTTTTTGACATGGGAATCAAATTCTGTCTGCATCTCAGATTAACTACTGAAAATTTAAAGTCTTAGAATAAAGAATTTTTTTAAACTTTTTTTCTGAGAAATTAAAATGGAACTTTCTTTTTAAGTTGTGCATTTGCTTTTCATATACAAAATTGATATTGATTTGAATATTATGGTTAACTAACATTAACAAAGAAAAATATCCCAATTAAGAATGCCACATTTGATTTTCCATTTTAAAGAGGTCAGGCTTAGCAGTTAAAAAAAAAAAACAAGAAAGCTCAGTTATCTTTAAGCATCAGACTAACACTTCAGTATATTTTTGTTGTTGTCATGTAGATAACCTGTTCTTAGCCCACACATGTTAGTACACTAATTATATGGCAAATCTCACATTACATGCTCAATTATTTGAAAGGGATGATATTTGTCATTATTATGCATTCTCTGGTGACTTTGTCATTGTAACTAGACCTAGGCCAGTTCAATTAAAGTCTAGTGTTTCAAACTGCTAAAGAGATAACAATGATCAGCTTACACATGTGAAAATGTAATGTATGTAATAACAAAGGAAATACAAAGTGAAATAACAATGTAGCTTTTCTTCCACCAAATTATAAAAATGAAAAATAAAATATAATATTCATGAGGGAGTGAACAAATGTCCACTGTTATATATGCCAGGTGGAATTTTTGCAGAATTTTGCTCCTTAGTTCAGCTAAAACTGGGTTCCTGTCACAAGACCAGGAAAATGTAGGCACGTGGACACATTGAAGGTGAGTAGAGCAGGATTTTACTTGGAGAAAAGGGAAAAAAAGAAAAAAACGTAGCAAAGTGAGATGGAGTCCTGCTAGCAGGCCCCCCACCTCACAGATTGAATCCTGTGCTACCACACAGGAATTGAAGAGGCAGGCTTCTCCCCTCCCTGCCCGTGGTTCCACCCCATTCTTTCAGTGTGTATGTGGGCATGCTCAGACAAGGCCCTGGGCAGGGAGGGGAGCATGTACGAAAGCATCCGATGTAAACACTGGTGGGCGGGTTGGAGATTCTCCATGGACCCCTTTTTAACTGCCTAGGCATTTGGCTGTCTCAGAATTATACAGTATTATAATATTTTTGAAGACAGGCCAAAAGTCTTAAGAATATTCAAATTCTTTAAGAAACCTAACATATTCTAGAGTTTTGCCTAAGGAAAAAATCAGATATATACAAAATAATCATGCCCTAGAACATAAGGTAACATTGTTTATAACTTTGAAAACTGGAAATAAGCTAACATTTGAATAATAGAGAATTGATCAAATTAGTTATGAAACACCCAGAAAATAAAATTATTTTATATATGGTATAATATGGTGTCATAGAAAAAATATGAGTGTTTTTGTTTAGTTTCTAATTTTTTCTAGTGGTATGATTGGTTTTTAAGTTTGGGTAAATGGTCATTGAACATATGTTTTATTGTATTTGATAATTGATTACTGTGGGTTAAGAATTTATGTATCTTTGCAGGGGTTCCTCTGCTTGCTTTGTTAACAATGGTCTCAATTGAACAGAAGTCAGCATTTCCTAAATGTACTCCTATGAATACTATTGTAATAAGGGATGCAAAATATTCAGATTACAAGTTATGTGTGCAGAGAAAATATAAATTTCTATTTTATGTATTGATGGTTGATCTTCCTCATTAGCTTCCACCTGCTGAGCAGGAAAATAAATGTAACTTAATGTTGAATCTGTTAAAACCTTAGATCTAATAATTTAATACCTTTGGTAATTCCATTCTTTTAAAAATGCCCATTTTCTTAGATTTCTCAGCCTTTTGTCCTCCTCCAAACTCTTCTGAGAGATGACCCTTAAGGAAGGGAGAATTTATGCCATATTGTGGAAGAACAAGAGCCTGAGATGGTTGCACCCTGGTTTCCTTAGTAACCCTTGGGTAGCAAAGCTTATAAACCAGCACAGCCAAGAGTCACGGAGACAGAAAGAAAAAATCTGTTAGTCATTAAATGAAATTGTGAGATGTGTGACTTTCACTACTTGAGTCATTGTATTAGTTTGTTAGAGCTGACGTAACAAAGTACCACACATTAGGTGGTTCAAACAACAGAAACTTATTTTCTCACAATTCTCAAGACTGATCTCAAGTGAGATCAGGTGTCGGCAGGGTTGGTTTCTTCTGAGGCCTGACTCCTTGGCTTGCAGATGCCTCCTTCTAGTGATGCACATGGTCTTCCCTCTGTGTGCATCTGTGTCCTAATCTCTTCTAAGGACACCAGTCATATTGAATTAGGGCCTTAGTTCCTTCAGGCTGCTACAATAAAATACCGTAGACTAGGTAGCTTTTATAAAACAGAAATTTATTTTTCACAGTTGTGGAGGCTGGGATGTCTAAGACCAAGGCACCAGCAAGCTTGATGTCTGGTGAGGACCTGCTTTCTGGTTCACAGATGGCACCTTCTAGTTGTGTTCTTACATGGTGGAAAGGGCAAGACAGCTTTTTGGGATCTCTTTTTAGAAGGGCACTTGTGTGGGTTTCACTCTTATGACCTAATCATCTCCCCAAAGCACCACTTCCTAATACCATCACTTCGGAGTTTAGGATTTCAGAATATAAATTTTGGAGGACAAAAACATTCAAATCATAGCAGGGCCCATTCTTAATGATTTCATTTTAATTTACTGATTTAAAGGCCCTGTCTCCAAATACAGTCAGATTCCAAGGCATTGAGTGTTAAGACATCAACATATAAATTTTATGGGGATGGGAAGAAAAAAATTCAGCCTATAAAAATCAGCGTTCTTTGTATTCTGGATGTGGGAGAAGACGCATACATTGGTCATTGGTTCAGAGCATATTTAGCACTGTGTAGGACTATACCCCAAATCTGTGAGATATTTCCTTCCAGCTTCTGAATGATGTTCTGCATGCAAGGATCATTAAATATCATAAGTTCCACCTGATTGCCTTATTTCTTTCAGAATAAAACGGCTGAGTTTTTTTGTTAAAATCATAATATTTAAAAAATACCACCTAATCAATTCATGATTGCTAATCACAATAAGGAGAGTCTCCAATGGGAAAAACTGCTACTCCTTTATAATGGAAAGGATCCAGTAGTTGACTGGTTACCTGAAACACTGGACAGTATCCCAAGGCTCAGCATTGTTCTCTGTTCCTGGCATATGAGACACACTTTAGCCAGATGAAGTTTATTGAAGGAAGGCTTGAGGGCTCAATTTCTGCATAACCTCTGACTTGCCAACATGGCTACTTTGTTTTGAACGTATTTATCAAGCTCCAGTATAGCTGTATGAAGAGCCAACCTTATAGCTGCCTGTTCACTGGGAGTGTCCTCTTTAGTGAGAGCCTTGTGGTGAGTCATCAACCAGTGAGAACAATATTCTTGCACCTTAGGCTATTTCACATACTTCTCCAACTCTCCTTTAATCAATTTCTTTTCTGTTTTTCGCAAATGCTTGGCTATTTGTAGGCAAAGTATTAGCCACATCCGTGTATTGTTATAGATCTCTGCCTCAGGTCACATCTCTTTTCAGGCAAAGTCGGCCAAAAAGTCTACACTCAAGATCAGCCCACTCATTTCTCACTACATTAAACATATGCTTAAAGTATGGCCTGACAATTCACTTCTAAGTATTTGCTGAAGGCATATAAAAGCACATATTGATAAAGGATTTGTACATAAGCATTCTGGGTGGTTTTATTCTTAATAACCCCAAAATGGAAACAATTAATATGTGAATAGATAAGTTATGATGTAAATAAACCATCAAATGCTACCAAGCATCACAAATAAACTGCTGATTTATGTGTCAACATGAACAAACTACACAGATTTTGTGTTGAACAGAATAAACCAGACAAAAAATATATACTGTATAATTTCATTTATTAAAACTACTAGAACAGGCAAAACTAAAGTGCTAAAAATCACATCAGTGGTTCTCTATAGTGGGAGTGGGTGTGGGGACAGGGACTGCAAAGAAGTACTGGTCTACGCAGACATGCAGTAACCAGAACTCATCAAACTGTACACTTAATATTGTGGAATTTATTGTATGTGAATTATACTTAATAAAGTTGATTTAAAAATAAGTTCTGTTCAATGGAATTTCTCCGTTTTTCAATATCATCCAAGGCTACTCACAAGTGGGGCTATAATGACCATAGCAATACACTTGCCACTCATACCAACATTTAATAAAGTGCCATCTGCAAACAAGGCTTGAATGATTTTCTCCCCAGCCATAGAGAATTTTCTCTAAGGCCCTATGTGTGGATTTAGGAAATATGGCTTATGTGGCAGGCACATTGGGAAATGGATCCATCTGCTCATGTAAAATCCTTGTGTTTTTATGACCTTCTCAAGCCCAGTCTTGCATATATTACTTCTACTTGGTAATGAGAAACTGTTGGGCATTCCAAGTTTTATGAGTTGATGCATCAGATAACACCAAGGTCATGATGAGCAGTACAGATCGGAGGCTACTGTTTACTCATGTCCTGTGCTCATGTTTCTGATCTCTAGAGGACTATCAGCAGCAAGCAGTTATTTTTTTATTATAAAAGGCTCACTGAAAAGAGCATAGCTTTGTTTCAGAACCCAGGTGTCACTGTTGTGATTCCCTTTCCAGTTTTGCAGTATGCTCCCTAGTATTCCAATCTGCCTCAGAGACTAAGTGCAATTGAACCTTCGTGGTCATAAAGAACAACTAGCAAAGCTATTTATGCCAGACAGCTTTCTCTTGCTCTAGGGTATTCTCCTTGTTAACAGCCTTTCGGGCTATTCAGAAAAATAGTTTTGAACAGCATATTTGAATATGGCATATGTTGTTTCTAAAACCCAGGGTCCCACATACTTCTGTACCATGTAGAAGTAGAAAATGTACAGTAAACTACGTCACTTCTGGACACATAGGAACAGCAATAGGATTGCAGGCCTTGACTTTTCCTTGAATTTACTCTGAATTCTGGCACATAAATGTCAGTCTGAGATATCTGGAGTACCTGCTATCACTCACTCTCTAAGTCCTAGTAATGTGATGACATCAACATACTAGAGGAATATAATCCATGAGACAGTTAGATGATTGAAGGTTTTGCAAACTGAATTGTGACATAAAGACAGAATTGATAAGTCTTTTGTGTATGGTTGTCCTTTCAAAAATTTTCCCCTTCTTGATTAATAGCTGCATACCATCTTCTAGTTTATGTGCTAATTTGTTCCAATAAAGAGTTCTCATCTTTATTTTCAGCAAATTAAGTTTAAACAATAATCCATTGTAATTTTTCAAGCTTTTTTTCATAGTGCACCTGCATGGGTTTAACACTTGGGCTTTCCAGCTTGACCTGGCTAATATATATCCCTATGTCAGTAGAAAGGCTAACCTGGAGTTTCAGGAGGCGGGCAGGTGACCTGGGTAGTCAATTCATTACATTGCACCATTGACCAATGTATGTTTTGTTTCTCCATATCTAGAATACACAGAAACATGACCCAAGTGATAGACGTATATAAGTGGCAGGTCTCACTATCACATCAGATGACTCACAGAATTTTTGTTTCTGTCTTTATAACCCTTTGCTTTGCTGGTTTAGAAGCCTTAGTACATAAAGGGTGTGAAGGAACCCAGAATTCAGCAATCTCAAGATCCCCAACTCTTTTATTTCACAGCCTTCTCTTCAGGAAGTATTCTAAGACTGGCTTAGTATCTCCCAACCCAAAGTCAGAGGAGGAGAAATGAGTTCAAACCTTAAAACTTAAACTTGGTCTTTTTGTTTATAGCAGAGAAGTTTAATTTTTCCTCACACCTACTTGCTTTGAAATCTTTACATAATTCTAGAAATCTTGACTATCTGATATTCCTGTTCAAAGAAGGATATTAAAAGTGGAAAATCAGAAAAAGTGAAGGCCTGCTGGAAGCAACACACTGTTGGCATGAAGAAAATAGAAAAAACTGATATGTAGTAGCAAAAGACAAGAAAAATATTGCTAATATAAGAATTCAGAATGTTATCTATAGACTTTCTATGCATTCTAAATGCTCTGAAATGAATAGGTATTACCTTTACATTAATAAAAAAGTGTTATGGGATATTCTGAAATCATTATACTACCTGGAATCAGATAGTATAACGCCTTTAGTTTTGTTCTTTTTGTGCAAGGTTGCTTTGGCTATTAGGAGATTTTTTGTGGTTTCACTTGATTTTAGGATTGCTTTTTCTATTTCTGTGAAAAATGCCATTGGAATTTTGATAAGATTGCATTAAATATGCAGATCACTTTGGATAGTATGGAAATTTTAACAATATTCTAATCCATGAACATGGAATATCTTTCCATTTATCTGTGTATTCTTCAATTTCTTTCATTAATGCTTTGTAGTTTTCGGTGTTCAGATCTTTCATCTCCTTGGTTAAATTTATTCCTAAGTAGTTTATTTTATTTTTTTTCATGTTATTGTAAATGGAATTGTTTTCTCTATTTCTTTTTCAGCTAGTTGGTTGTTAATATAAAGAAACACTACTGATTTTTGTACATTGCTTTTGAACTTATACTTTACTAAATTAATCTATTCTAACAGTTTTTTTTTAAGTAGAGTCTTTAGGATTTTCTATATATAACATCATACCATCTTCAAATGCAGTCTGTTTTACTTCCTCCTTCCTGATTTGGATGCCTTTTATTTCTTCTTGCCTAATTGCTCTGACTAGGGCTTCCGGTACTATATTGAATACAAGTGGTGAGAATAGGCTCACTGTTTTGTTCCTGATCTTAGAGGAAAAGCTTTCTGCTTTTTACCATCAAGTATAATATTAACTGTGGGCTTGTCATCTATGGGCAAGCCCACAGTTAATATTATATTTATTATGTTGAAGTACATTCCTTCTATACATAATTTGTTGAGATTTTTAATCATGAAAGGATGTTGACTTTTGTCAAATAATTTTCTGTATATATCGAGATGATTACATGATTTTATGTTTTATTTTGTTAATGTGGTATATCACATTTATTGACTTGTGTATGTTGAACCATCCTTGTGGCCCAAGAATAAATCTTACTTCATCATGGTGTATAATCCTTTTAAAGTGTAGTTGCATTTAATTTGCTAGTATTTTGTTGAAGGTTTTTGCATCTATGTTTATCAGGAATATTGGCCAGTAATTGTCTTTTTTTGTGGAGTTTTAAACTATGCTAATTCAAACAGCATGGTACTGGCATAAAAAATGGACAGAGAGACCAATGGAAGAGAAGAGATTGCACTGACATAAATCCATGCACTTAACAGCTAACTGATCTTCAACAAAGGTGCTAAGAAAACACACTGGAGACAGTAGTCTCTTTAATAAAGGGTACTGGGAAAACTGGACCTTTATCTCATACCATTTACAAAAATCACCTCCATCACTCAGGAAAACCCCCAAATTCATCATTTTGAGTCTGAGTGTGACCTGATTTTTCCTGGATGCTGGGCAAGAGCTCGGGATGCAGAAAGCTGTCACACTGGCCCTCTGCCTTTGCAAAAAGGCAGAGGGTCCACTGAGCTGTTTAACACTTAAGCCATCTGTGGACAGCAAGGCTAAAAGAGTGCACTGTAACACAAGCCCACTTGAGCTTCAGAAGTCACAGGCTCCCACCCCTGGACACTGCCATGGGCCCGGAGCCCAGGGCACTCATTCTGGCTCCTGCACCTGTAAATCTTTCATCCACATGGTCCAAAGTCATATGCCCTTTCACTAAAGCATGTGACTCAGAAGGTAAACACATCGTTTTTATTCATATCTTGCTGGTCACACCCACCTGCAAGAGAGGTTGGAAAATTCAGTCTTTCACCTGAGTGTTTATGTGCAGTCTACAAGCTGAAATTATGTTAAACGAAAAACTTTAGACAAATTTAACATAGCTTATTTGAACAGAGAATAATTCTTAAATTGGGAAGCATTCAAAACCAGAAGAGGTTCAGAGAGCTCCATTCAAAGGAATGGGCAGTGAGTTTTTTAGACTCAACACCGAAACAAAGTATATAAATCACCTGATTGGCCACTTATCTTATTTAGGCATGGTGTGATGAGACATTTACTTTATTTGGGCATGATCTCATCAGTTATCTACCTGTGATTGGCTGAAGCTTGGCTACTTGTGTTTGACTGAAACTTGGCTGTTTATCAGAAAATATACTCCTAAATAAAGTTTGTTTGTATATTAAGTTATGTTGTGGTAGAAACTCAAATTATGAAGAAATTGATATGGATAGGAGACAAGAAAATGCTGGGTAGAAGAGAGTGGTACCCCCGCAAAGGCCCCATCTTCAAGTCTGGAAACCTGCGGCCCTAAATGAGAAGAGGCATTCCTGTTTCCCTGCCCCAAAGTTGCATTTTGGTCCACCACACCCTCCTGTCCTGTATCTGTATAAACCCCAAACCCCGGCTCCACAAGGAGATAAACAGAAGAGCAGAAGAATGTCAGAATGGCATGGCAGAGAGAAGAGAAAGAGCGTCTGAACAGCAAGGGGAGTTTGGCTGCAGATGGTTGGAGAGATTGGCCACTAGGCGGCCAAACTCCAAGGGAAGATCATCTTCCCACTCCTTCCCACTGAGAGCCACCTCCACCACTCAATAAAATCCCTGCATTCATTCTTCAAGTCCATGTGTGACCTGATTTTTCCTGGATGCCGGACAAGAACTTGGGATGCAGAAAGCTATCACACTGGCCATCTGCCCATGCAAAAAGGTAGAGGGCCCACTGAGCTATTTAACACTTAAACTGTCTGTGGATGGCAAGGCTAAAAGAGTGCACTGTAACACATGCCCACTTGGGCTTTGGGAGTCACAGTCTCCCACCTCTGGACACTGCCATGGGGCCGGAGTCCAGGGGCACTCGCCCTGGCTCCTGCGCCTGTCCATCTGCATGCTTCCTCTCCCGTAAGGGGTTTAAGTGCAGAGTGGCCAAACAGACAAGCCATACCCCTGTTGCATATCCTGGGAGGGGGTCAGGGAACTCTCCCATTTCAAACTCATCAAGCCAATGGCTTCCTGGCTATTTAATTTAACAGACTTTTTGGGTGCTTCCCAATTTAAGAATTGTTCTCTGTCCAAATAAGCTATGTTTAATTTGTCTAAAGTTTTTCTTTTAACACAATACAATTTCAGTTTTTAGATGGCACATAAGCACTCAAGTGAAAGACTGAATTTTCCAACCCCCCTTGCAGGTGGGTGTGACCAGCAAGGTATGAATAAAAATGATGTGTTTACCTTCTGAGTCACATGCTTTAGTGAAGGGGCATACCATTTTGGACCATGTGGATGAAAGAAAAACAGAGCATCATTCTAATACTCTACCATGAGAATGCCAGAGCAAGAATAAGAAGATGTCTAGAAATCTGATTACTTTGCAGAATGAGATTGTCATAGGAACTTACATAAGAGAAATAAATTCTTTCTTTTTTAAACTATTGTTGTTTTAGACTTCATTAAAGCATCCACCTCTATATTATAAGCAACCTTATATCATTTATTATCTGTATCACTCATGTGTTTGTTCCTATAGATACCTTAGAATTTTAGTTACCTTCTCACTTACATGTATCTTCTTCACCCAATGTGAAGAGGGATCACAACTTTTGTATACAGTTATGTCCAATGCAGTCCCTCCCATACACATCCAGGTCTATCACAGTTCATTATTTAATAACACAGTCATACTCTATTTCTTCATTATCTTGGAGAATAAACTGTTTTACGTAAGTGCATTTACAAATGATATCCCAGCCTCAAAAATATTTCAAAGATCTTTTTCAATTTATTTTTTAACTTTTCCATAAGTTATTGGCTGTGGGAAGGAGATGACAGGAGGGCAGCCAGTTTTAAGAAGAATATCATGAGCTCAGCCTCAGTGTGAAGTGAGGGTGCATTACCCAAGAAAAAACATCAAGAAGGAAATTAAGAAGATGGGTAGAATGCTTAAAAACAGTAACTCCATCATTAGATAAAATGCAAATAGTTTTTCTGAATGGAAGCCTCGACTAGCAGGAGTGTGGACAACTCTCTTAATTCTCTTCATAAGTTCCTGTGCCCAGGGACAGGAACTTAAAAGATGAAAATGCCTGTGCACAGTCCAGGAGAAGAAAATTACATCGAGGAGTAAAAGCAGCAGGATCCTGAGGCAATTAGTGTGGAAGCAGAAGGCAGCAAACTGCTGCCATCCCTCATTTCTTTTCAGTGAGCTTCACTCAAACACACTTGAGTGATGACGGTATCTTAACTTAGGGGCAGTGCTGCTCTCTGCCTGAGATATTGATCATAGGTCAGGAGAAAAGCTGTCTGCCCAGCCTCATTCTCTCTGGCTTTGGGAGTGCTTGGCTAGGAGACTCTGAATGAGGCATTACAGTACTTACTTGCACATCAACTGTTCACATCACTTCCTCCAATAGATCTTTTGACATAGGATGTTTTTGTGCTACAGAAATGCTACAGAAGCAATTATTCATCATTCTGTTCCAAAAGTGATGAGCAAACATTTATGGTAAAAATGACAGTCCCTTGTTCTTGATTCTTAAACCAAAAAGGGCCTGAAAAGCATTTTTTTTTCCTGTACGATTATGGCAAATTTACTTCGTGGAAAAATCTGATCTGAACCCTTATAAGGCTATTTACCATCTTTTTTCATTTTTAAAGCATTTTTTGATGAAATCCATATGTTTCGCTGTAAAAATTATTCTGTTTGATAATGAACAGCCAGCCCAGACCCCACTGGTGGTGGTATCTATATCTGAAATCTGTAGTATATTATGTTTGGAGAATCCCCAAACAATTCTGAATGCTGAAATACTTCTGTCTTTGAGGATTTTGAATGAGGGATTGTAGACCTGTATTTTGTAGGTTTCTCCTGTATCACCCACAATTCATTTGTGTTATTGGGTAGAAATAGACATTTTCTCCTGTTGAGCTTTAGCTTTTGGTTCAGTCTTGTTGAAAGAGAAAACAATCCAGCAAACCTATTCCTGAAGTCAGTTCTTTCAGTCTCATGTAAAGCCTGCCAGGATCTCCAGGGATGCTGTGACACACAGCATTCCAAACAGAGAACTAAGATACTGAGTCTGCAAAAGGGAATTTGGGATCATAGAGGAAACTGCATTCAGAATCCATGAGATGCACAATCCTTTACATTTACTTCTACCAATATGATATAAGTACTTCCTACTTAAACTTTTCCTCTCCTCCCATAAGTTAGTGTACCCTACATAGTGTGTATATATATAGCCTTTCTGTGCTCTACTTTTTCACCTGTGCTCAAGGATAGATTTTTTATTAACTTGTTTATCTTAAGTTGACAATGTTTAATTGTTACTTGTTTTGAAATTTACATATTAGTAGAGAATAAACATTAAAGAAAGCCATTAACTATTAATTGTGCATTTCAGGAATCAGCTGGCTGGAGGAATTTTGGAAGGGGTGAGGCACACACTTTCTTCTATGTTCCTGAAACCACAACATTGTTAGGACTCATCTGTTCATGAGACCAGACCAATAGAAAATGAGCACTTCGTGGATAAAAAATACAGATGGAAACTTAGTGGTGAGTTAGACATAGTTCAGAGTTCTGATTATAAAAGACTTTTCTTCATGAAATCGTTGTTACAAATATTCTATAACAGTATAGTGTTTTTATAGCTGTGTGCAAGCACACACGTCTTTGTTTTGTGTTGTTTTTATTTTTATTTTTTCTGAAAAGCATCTCTACAAAGAAGTCTGATGTCTGGTACTTGCCAATGTCATATGCAGCCAGGGTGTATAAAGGAGAAGGTATATCTTGTGAATTCCCATAATCTACGACACTCATGAGCCTGAATCTGCACAAATAATAGTTTGCCAGAGATGAGGCAATCCATGCGTCTCTCCTTCTGGCAGTTTATTAGTCTATTCTTGTGTTACTATAAAGAAATACTTAAGGCTGGGTAATTTATAAAGAAGATAGGTTTAATTGGCTCACAGTTCTGCAGTCTTTACAGTAAGCATGACATCAGCATCTGCTAGGCTTCTGGTGAGGCTTCAGGGAGCTTTCAATCAATCACAGTGGAAGGCGAAGGGGGATCCCAGCATATGAGCCCAGCCCAGAGTCTAGGACCTCCTTCTTTTCTCTCTTGCTCCTTCTCTGGCCATGTGACACGAGAGAGAAGAGGGAGGTCCTAGGCTCTTTTAAAGAACCTGATCTTGCATCAACTGAGTGAGAACTCACTTATAACCAAGGGGATGGTGCTAAACTGTTCATAAGGGATCCGGCGCTGTGACCAAATCACCTCCCACCATGCCCCACCTCAAACATTGGGAATCACATTTCAACGTGAGATTTGGAGGGACAAACATCAAAACCATGGCAGGCAACATGGGAAGAGAACCTTGAAATCCTTGGCATTGCATTGGAGTAGCCAACATGCAGGCTCTCCTTCCTTCTGCAGCAGGAGAAGTTTAGAGTAATGAGTTCAAATGTTTGAGAAAATAATGCCCAGAATTGAACAAAAGGTTTTAACTTTACTACAAACACAGGTACACAGCAATGAGAAAACCTGTATCCTAGATCAGTAACAGTTCAGTCACCCCATGAACAGTGTCACCCCATGCTTCCTAGACCACCCCAGCAGGTACAATGTCGTAGACCATACTTTATCAAACTAATTTAATGAATGTATCAGGAACATGCCTTTATGTCACTGTAGTAAGGAGTAGTGTATGCTGCCTAGCATAGGGTTGTGCATTGCATCATCTGTCACTATTCTGCTGGATATTACAGTGCATTTCATAAGCACCATAGCATTTACATTGCAGACCTGCATGATTACTTTTTATAGTCCCTGTTATGTGAAGTCTAACTTCATGTCTCTGTAGCTGTATGAAATACACTGTTTGCTTCATCTCTGTCACCTGCCACCTTTAACATTCAAGGCAATATATTATCACCAATCACTGCGAGTCCTAAATTATGACATCTTGACAGAAAAGGCTTTTTTTATCCACTTGTTTTGTTGAGCTAGCAGAGTCTGCAGAAAGGTTGGGGGAGGAAAGAAGAGAAAAATTCTGATTAAACAATATCTTAATAGAGTGGTGTCTGTGGGTCAAAAACGTTTTTGTTTTTATTTTCTAGTTTCTTTTTATTATTTGATTACACAAGTAATCACTGTGTAATAATGAGTAAATAAAACTCTTACAGTTTTAAAAATTTGACCATGATATGAAAAAAGCAGAAAGAAAATGTCAGACTTAAAGTGATAGTGTATTTGAAATATTAATATGGATCTCATTCAGAGAAACTTTGTATTGCTTTCTACCTTCTCTTTTTTGCTATACAAATGGACTAATTATATGGGACAGAAACACATCTCGAATGAAAGTTAATGTTTAGTTTCAGGTACTTCAACTAGCCTCTGCATATCATTAAAAGCTGTTGCAAAAAGCATCCTAAAATGTTCTTCATAACAAATGTTAGTGCCTTTTGGGTGTGAGAACTACATGCTGCTATAAATCCTTTAAAAATGTTGGTGAATGACTACAGCTTTATGATTGACATGTTTCTCGGTTCACTTTAGAGGCAGTTTAATATTTTTATGTGGAAAAACTATAGAAGAGATCATGTCACTTTGATTTAATCGTTTCTTGAGGACTTATTATTATCATTTTTGAGATGGAGTCTCGCTCTGTAGCCCAGGCTGAAGTGCAGTGGCAAGATCTTTGCTCACTGAAACCTCTGCCTTCCGCCTCCTGAGTTCAAGTGATTCTCCTGCCTTAGCCTCCCGATTACAGGTGGGATTAGCTGGGATTACAGGTGTCTGCCATCATGCCTGGCTAATTTTTGTATTTTTAGTAGAGATGGGGTTTCATCATGTCAACCACGCTGCTTTCAAACTCCTGACCTCAAAGGATCTGCCCGCCTTGATCTCCCAAAATGCTGAGATTACAGGCATGAGCCACCATGCCCAGTCTTGAGGAATTATTTATACCTAAATATTATCCCTTTATAGAGCGGTCAGAAGCACCAGAAATTGAGGAAAAAGGATCAGGTACCTACAATTTGATCTTTTTTTTTTTTTTTTTTACAGCATCTCACTGTTTTGTAAGAAGATGTATTTTAATGATTCATTTCTTCAGCTACTTCCTAGAAATGGGCATAAGATTTTGCATTTACCCTGTTCTATGTTGGTCCTACAAGATACCAAACAACCAATTTAATTAAGAAAACTGACAGATATAATTTAATTGGCTTACGAATTAACTGATTTAATTGGCAAAGCAGGGATCTTTTAGAGGTGAAGGGTAACTGGACAGTGGAGCTAGGGGTGGGCATTATTCCAGGACTTGAGGACTGTGAACTTTATAAGGTATTTAACAGAAGATATGCATCAAAACATGAGATGACCCACTAGAGACTGTTCTTCTTTGGCAAGCAGCGTGACTGAGTTGAATTTGAGCCAACTACCTGTCCCTTAAAGATGCCTAAGAAAAACAAACATGCCCGTAAGTCAAAATGAAGAACTCAGTTTATTGCAATGGTGGATGTTATATGGAAGTTGGTGTATAATTTATTCTTTGTTAAATTTATGTTTAGTATCGGGCCTGTCTTCCAATAAAAGAGAAGGTATGTTTTTTTGAGTTTACGTGGTTTTGATAGGGAAATTTGAACACCAGTTTAATGGCTTTAATCCAGAAAAATGGAGTAGTGGAGCCATATCTTTGGAGGAAGCTTTGAATTCTCAGACCAATAGAAAGACATTTAGTTTACTAAGAGATAACTGCTTTTTACTCTCTCTCTCTCTCTGGCGGGATAATATCTTGTAATTAAAACAATTTGAAAGAGGCTAGACCACTGAATCATAAAATTCCTATCGTAGATACTATACATCCCATGACTAGTGTAGGCATTTTGGCTGTTTTTCTCTTAACCATTGGCTTTTGTTTTATTCCACTGGGCTGCTTACATTGGGTGATTTTAGTTTTGCTTTTGTACCAAGCGGTCTGAATTATCTCTTAACTATTATTTAGAATCAGTCTCTTTCCTAACTTCTAGACATCTTTCTCTGTGCTACATCTTCTTAGATGGTATTGTCATTAGCATATTATCTGCGTGTTTCTCTTGAACACATTGACTTGCTTCGATGTTGAAGACACCAGCTCCAGAAAACTTGCATTCTAGACCTGACTCTGCAGCTCACTGACTTTGTGACTTTCAGCAAATTGCCTAACCTTTACAGACATTGCTCCACCACTGAAAAAATGAGGATACAAAAACTCGATTACCCATACTCATAGCAGTTGTGAGACTGGAAAATGAACAAATGGATGTAAAAATGATGTTTAGGCAAGGATAAGTTTGCTGTGTTTTCAGCCTCATAGTTGAGGAGTTGTGGGCTCAGACAGTTTAAAAGATTTGCCCTAGTCACATAGTAAGTTGGTGAATGAGTGAATGATTAACTTTTCTATCTCTAATTCAGTATTTTTTTATTTAAAATTTTAATTAATTCATTTATTTATTTTGGAGTTATAAACATTGGTTGGTGAACATTTTGTTAAAGTATAATATATATAGAAAAATGTATATACCATAATTATACAACTGGCTGGAATTTCACAAAGTGAAACAGATCTCATAAATAGAACATCACCAGCACCGCAGAAGCCCTGCTCCCCTCCGCGCCCCCACCGCCACAGACTACCTTGCCTCTTTCTAGATGTAATCCTCTCTACCCTCAATCCAAGGATAACTATACTTGACTACTAATGCCATAGACTAGCTTTGACATTTTATGCAATACAAGGGGAAGAGGAGCTGTGATGCAGACTTTTCAGCCTCAGCTCATCCCATGAGGAGCTCTGAAATTAACGTGTGGTCAGAGTTATCCCATGTTGGGCCCAAATGGCCAGGTATATTCCCTTTTCTCCATCAATCATTGGCTATGAGCGAGGCAGCTCTCTGCCACTGAAGTGCTTTCTGAAGAATTTGACAGCTGAAAGTAGCCTGCTCACAGCTTTCTCAGCAGTGAAGACAGCATATCCTTCCTTAAGAGTATCTGAGTGGTGTATCTCTGTGTCTATCCAATTATAAAAATAGAAACACACAGTATTTACTCTTTTGTTTGATCTTTTTGCTCAACATCATGCTTATGAGATTTATCCATGTTGCTGTGTGTAGCTGTTGTTCATTCTTTTTGTTACATAGCATTCTGTTTGAATATACTACCAATTATGTATCCATTATATTATTGATGAATAATGGGGTATTTTCTGGTTTGTGGCTATTACAAATGGTGCTTCTATGACAGTTATACAGTACATATTTTTGATGGTGAACATTTGCATGTGTTTCTTTTGGTGAGTGAATGTTGGTGGTTGGTAGTTAGGCATGTATACACAAGAATAGAATTAATGATTAATATGTATACATACATTCAATTTCAGAGGATAATGCCAAGCAGTTTTTCAAAGTACATGTGAGTTGTTCCACATTCTTCCTTGCCAGCAATTGGCATTGTCTCATCTTTTCCATTTCTAACTTTCTGGTATATATATATATATGTATATATATATATATACATGTATATATATATATACGTATATATATACATGTATATATATATACGTATATATATACGTATATATACGTATATATGTATATATATACGTATATATACGTATATATATGTGTGTATATATATATGTATATATACGTATATATATGTATATATATGTGTGTATATATATGTATATATATATGTATATATATATACACACTACATTAAGGTTTTGGTTTGTATTTCCTAAATGGTTAATAAAGCTGAATCTTTTTAAAGAAAAATTTTTATTAAGCACTTAGATATTTTCTTTTGTATAATGTATTTTCAAGTTGGCTCAAACAATGGAAGGAAAATTCACTTGAAAGTAATTTATCAGGTAGTATTTCCATGAAAAGTGTTACTATCCTACGACCCTAGTAGGATAATAAAGGATGTGGAAAGGAAAAGAAGCTAAATAGTAATGGCATATCAAGCAATTTGCACAGAGGATGACTTTGGTTCAGAGCTCCCACAGAGAGTGTACTTTCACAAACCTAGATGGTATAGCCTACTACACACCTAGGCTATAGGTTATCATCTCATTTCCTCCTTGCCTCCCTGTAACCACTATTATTCTCCATCTCTGTATGTTTAACTTTTTTGTAAGATTCTACGTATAAGTGAGATCGTATAATATTTTTTCTTTCTGTGTCAGATTTATTTCTCTTAGTATAATGTCTTCCAGTCTTATCCACATTGTGGCAAATGGCAAGATCTTATTGTTTTTTAGGACTGAATAATATTCCATTACACACACACACACACACACACACACAAACACACACACATATCACAGCACACACACACACAAACACACACCCCATAGTCTCTTTCTCCATTTGTCCACAACCACTAAGTCTTCTTGGTTATTGTGAATAATGCCACAATGAACATGAGAGTGCAGATACATTTACAAGATTACAAGGTGATGATTTTATTTCCGTTGGGTGTATGACCAAATGAAGGAATGCTTGGTCATGTGGTAGTTCTATTTTTAGTTTTTTTAAAAAAATTTCCATACTGTTTTCCATAATGGCTGTAACAATCTACATTTCTACCAATGCAGTATGAGAGTTCTCTTTTCTTTGCACTTTAACCATTTGTTATCTTTTGACTTTTAAAAAAAATTTTTTTTAAATTTTTTTTATTATTATACTTTAAGTTCTAGGGTACATGTGCACAACGTGCAGGTTTGATACATAAGTATACATGTGCCATGTTGGTTAGCTGTACCCATCAACTCGTCATTTACATTAGGTATTTTTCTAATGCTATCTTTCCCCCAGGCCCTCACCCCCTGACAGGCCCCAGTGTGTGATGTTCCCCACTCTGTGTCCAAGTGATCTCATTGTTCAATTCCCACCTATGAGTGAGAATACGTGGTGTTTGGTTTTCTGTCCTTGTGATAGTTTGCTCAGAATGATGGTTTCCAGCTTCATTAGTGTCCCTGCAAAGGACATGAACTCATTTTTTTATGGCTGCATAGTATTCCATGGTGTATATGTGCCACATTTTCTCAATCCAGTCTGTCATTGATGGACATTTGGGTTGGTTCCAAGTCTTTGCTATTGTGAATAGTGCCACAATAAACATACGTGTGTGTGTCTTCATAGTAGCATGATTTATAATCCTTTGTGTATATACCCAGTAATGGGATTGCTGGGTAAAATGGTATTTCTAGTTCTAGATCCTTGAGCAATTGCCACACTGTCTTCCACAATTGTTGAACTAATTTACATTCCCACCAACAGTGTAAAAGTGTTCCTATTTCTCCACATCCTCTCTAGCACCTGTTGTTTCCTTACTTTTTAATGATCGAAATTCTAACCAGTGTGAGATGGTATCTCATTGTGGTTTTGATTTGCATTTCTCTGATGACCGGGGATGATGAGCATTTTTTCATATGTCTGTTGGCTGCATAGATGTCTTCTTTTGAGAAGTGTCTGTTCATATCCTTTGCTCAATTTTTGATTGGGTTGTTTTCGCATGTAAATTTGTTTGAGTTCTTTGTAGATTCTGGATATTAGCCCTTTGTCAGATGGGTAGATTGCAAAAAATTTCTCCCATTCTGTAAGTTGCCTGTTCACTCCAATGGTACTTTCTTTTGCTGTGCAGAAGCTCTTTAGTTTAATTAAATCCCATTTGTCTATTTTGGCTTTTGTTGCCATTCTTTTGGTGTTTTAGTCATGAAGTCCTTGCCCATGCCTATGTCCTGAATAGTATTGCCTAGGTTTTCTTCTAGGGTTTTTATGGTTTTAGGTCTAACATTTAAGTCTTTAATCCATCTTGAATTAATTTTTGTATAAGGTGTAAGGAAGGGATCCAGTTTCAGCTTTCTACATATGACTAGCCAGTTTTCCCAGCACCATTTATTAAATAGGGAATCCTTTCCCCATTTCTTGTTTTTGTCAGGGTTGTCAAAGATCAGATGGTTGTAGATGTGTGGCGTTATTTCTGAGGGCTCTGTTCTGTTCCGTTGGTCTTTATCTCTGTTTTGGTACCAGTACCATGCTGTTTTGGTTACTGTAGTCTTGTAGTATAGTTTGAAGCCAGGTAGCATGGCGCCTCCAGCTTTGTTCTTTTTGCTTAGGATTGTCTTGGCAATGAGGGCTCTTTTTTGGTTCCATATGAACTTTCAAGTAGTTTTTTCCAATTCTGTGAAGAAAGTCATTTGTAGCTTGATGTGGGTGGCATTGAATCTATAAATTACCTTGGGCAGTATGGCCATTTCCAAGATATTGATTCTTCCTATCCATGGGCATGGAATGTTCTTCCATTTGTTTGTGTCCTCCTTTATTTCATTGAGCAGTGGTTTGTAGTTCTCCTTCAAGAGGTCTTTCACATCCCTTGTAAGTTGCATTCCTAGGTATCTTACTCTCTTTGTAGCAATTGTGAATGGGAGTTCACTCATGATTTAGCTCTCTGTCTGTCTGTTATCAGTGTATAGGAATGCTTGTCACTTTTGAACATTGATTTTGTATCCTGAGACTTTTCTGAAGATGCTTATCAGCTTAAGGAGATTTTGGGTTGAGACAATGGCGTTTTCTAAATATACAATCATGTTATCTGCAAACAGGGACAATTTGACTTCCTCTTTTCCTAATTGAATACCCTTTATTTCTTTCTCTTGCCTGATTGCCCTGGCCAGAACTTCCAACACTGTTGAATAGGAGTGGTGAGAAACAGCATCCTTATCTTCCGCCAGTTTTCAAAGGGAATGCTTCCAGTTTTTGCCCATTCCGTATGATATTGGCTGTGGGTTTGTCATAAATAGCTCTTATTATTTTGAGATGCATCTCATCAATACCTAGGTTATTGAGAGTTTTTAGTGTGAAGGACTGTTGAATTTTTTTGAAGGCCTTTTCTGCATCTATTGAGATAATCATGTGGTTTTTGTCATTGGTTCTGTTTATGTAATGGATTACGTTTATTGATTTGTGTATGTTGAATGAGCCTTGCATCCCAGGGATGAAGCTGACTTGATCATGGTGGATAAGCTTTTTTATGAGCTGCTGGATTCGGTTTGCCAGTATTTCATTGAAGATTTTCACATCGATGTTCATCAGGTCTAAAATTCTTTTTTTTTTTTTTTTTTTTTTTCTCTGCCAGGCTTTGGTATCAGGATGATGCTGGCCTCATAAAATGAGTTAGGGAGGATTCCCTCTTTTTCTATTGATTGGAAGAGTTTCAGAAGGAATGGTACATGTTCCTCTTTGTACCCCTGGTAGAATTCGGCTGTGAATCTGTCTGGTCCTGGACTTCTTTTGATTGGTAGGCTATTAATTATTGCCTCAATTTCAGAGCCTGTTATTGGTCTATTCAGAGATTCAACTTTTTCCTGGTTTAGTCTTGGGAGGGTGTATGTGTCCAGGAATTTATCCATCTCTTCTAGATTTTCTAGTTTATTTACATAGAGGTGTTTATAGTATTCTCTGATGGTAGTTTGTATTTCTGTGGGATCGGTGGTGATATCCCCTTTATCATTTTTTATTGCATCTATTTGATTCTTCTCTCTTTTCCTCTTTATTAGTCTTGCTAGCAGTCTATCAATTTTGTTGATCTTTTCAAAAAACCAGCTCCTGAATTCATTGACTTTTTGAAGGGTTTTTTGTGTCTCTATCTCTTTCAGTTCTGCTCTGATCTTAGTTATTTCTTACCTTCTGCTAGCTTTTGAATGTGTTTGCTCTTGCTTCTGTAGTTCTTTTCATTGTGATGATAGGGTGTCAATTTTCAAGCTTTTCTGCTTTCTCTTGTGGGCATTCAGTGCTATGAATTTCCCTCTACACACTGCTTTAAATGTGTCTCAGAGATTCTGGTACATTGTGTCTTTGTTCTCATTGGTTTCAAAGAACATCTTTATTTCTGCCTTGATTTCGTTATGTACCCAGTAGTCATTCAGGAGCAGGTTATTCAATTTCCAGGTAGTTGTGTGGTTTTGAGCGAGTTTCTTAATTCTGAGTTCTAATTTGATGCACTGCGGTCTGAGAGACAGTTTGTTGTGTTTCCTGTTCTTTTATATTTGCTGAGGAGTGCTTTACTTCCAATTATGTGGTCAATTTTAGAATAAGTGTGATGTGGTGTTGAAAAGAATGTATATTCTGTTAATTTGGGGTGGAGAGTTCTGTAGATGTCTACTAGGTCTGGTTCAGAGCTGAGTTCAAGTCCTGGATATCCTAGTTAACGTTCTGTCTTGTTGATCTGTCTAATATTGATAGTAGGTTGTTAAAGTCTCCCATTATTATTGTGTGGGAGTCTAAGTCTCTTTGTAGGTCTCTAAGGACTTGCTTTATGAATCTGGGTGCTCCTGTAATGGGTGCATATATATTTAGGATAGTTAGCTCTTCTTGTTGAATTGATCATTTTACCATTATGTAATGGCCTTCTTTGTCTCTTTTGATCTTTGTTGGTTTAAAGTCTGTTTTATCAGAGACTAGGATTGCAACCCCTGCCTTTTTTTTGCTTTCCATTTGCTTGGTAGATCTTCCTCCATCCCTTTATTTTGAGCCTATGTGTGTCTGCATGTGAGATGAGTCTCCTGAATACAGCACACTGATGGGTCTTGACTCTTTATCCAATTTGCCAGTCTGTGTCTTTTAATTGGAGCATTTAGCCCATTTACATTTAAGGTTAATATTGTTATGTGTGATTTTGATCCTGCCATTATGATGTTAGCTGATTATTTTGCCCGTTAATTGATGCAGTTTCTTCATAGCATCGATGGTCTCTACAATTTGACATGTTTTTGCAGTGGCTGGTACTGGTGGTTTCATTCCGTGTTTCGTGCTTCCTTCAGGAGCTCTTGTAAGGCAGGCCTGGTGGTGACAAAATCTCTCAGCATTTGCTTGCCTATAAAAGATTTTATTTCTCCTTCACTTATGAAGCTTAGTTTGGCTGGATATGAAATTCTGGGTTGAAAATTCTTTTCTTTAAGAATGTTGAATATTGGCCCCCGCTCTCTTCTGGCTTGTAAGGTTTCTGCCGAGAGATCCACTGTTAGTCTGATGGGTTTCCCTTTGTGGGTAACCCGACTTTTTCTCTCTGGCTGCCCTTAACATTTTTTCCTTCATTTCAACCTTGGTTTTTCTGACAATTATGTGTCTTGGGGTTGCTCTTCTGGAGGAATATCTTTGTGGTGTTCTCTGTATTTCCTGAATTTGAATGTTGGCCTGCCTTGCTAGGTCAGGGAAGTTCTCCTGGATAATATCCTGAAGAGTGTTTTCCAACTTGGTTCCATTCTCCCCATCACTTTCTGGTACACCCATCAGATGTGGATTTGGTCTTTTCACATAGTCCCATATTTCTTGGAGGCTTTGTTTCTTTTTACTCTTTTTTCTCTAACCTTGTTTTCTTGTTTTATTTCATTAATTTGATCTTCAATCACTGATATCCTTTCTTCCACTTGATCGAGTCAGCTATTGAAGCTTGTGCATGCATCACAAAGTTCTCATGCCATAGTTTTCAGCTCCATAAGGTCATTTAAGTTCTTGTCTACACTGTTTGTTCCAGTTAGCCATTCGTCTAACCTTTTTTCAAGGTTTTTAGCTTCCTTGTGATGGGTTTGAATATGCTCCTTTAGCTTGGAGAAGTCTGTTATTACCTACCTTCTGAAGCCTACTTCTGTTAACCCCAAAGTCATTCTCCATCCAGCTTTGTTCCATTGCTGGCGAGGAGCTGCAATCCTTTGGAGGAGAAGAGGCGCTCTGATTTTTAGAATTTTCTGCTTTTCTGCTGTGGTTTCTCCCCATCTTTGTGGTTTTTATCTACCTTTGGTCTTTGATGTTGGTGACCTACAGATGGGGTTTTGGTGTAGATGTCCTTTTTGTTGATGATGATGCTAGTCCTTTCTGTTTGTTGTTTTCCTTCTAACAGTCAGGACCCTCAGCTGCTGATCTGTTGGAGTTTGCTGGAGGTCCACTCCAGACCCTTTTTGCCTGGGTATTACAAGCAGAGGCTGCAGAACAGCAAATATTGCTGCCTGATCCTCCCTCTGGAAGCTTCGTCCCAGAGGGGCACCACCTATGTGAGGTGTCTGTTGGCCCCTACTGAGAAGAGTCTCCCAGTTAGGCTACATGGGGGTCAGGGACCCACTTGAGGAGGCAGTTTGTTCGTTCTCAGAGCTCAAACACCATGTTGGGAGAACCACTGCTCTCTTCAGAGCCCAGATGGAAATGCAGAAATCACCCGTCTTCTGCATCAATCATGCTGGGAGCTGCAGACCAGAGCTGCTCCTATTCAGCCATCTTGGAACGAATCTCTTGACTTTTTGATAGTAGTCCCCCTAACAAGTGTGAGGTGACAGCTCACAGTGGTTTGGTTTGCATTTCCTTGATTAATGATATGGAACACCTTTTATATAACTGTTGGCCATTTTTTTTTGTCTTCTTTGGAGAAATGTCTATTCAGGTCTTTTGCCCGTTTAAATTTTTTTTTACTATTGAATTGTATGTGTTATTTATGAATTGTGGATATTAACCTTTCATCAGATACAGAATTTGCAAATATTTTTTCCTAATCTGTAGACTGTTTCATTTTGTTGTTTCCTTTCTTGTACAGATGCTTTTTAGTTTGTTGTAGTTCCATATTTTTATTTTTGTTATTGTTGCCTGAGTTTTTAGTATGGTATAAAAAAAATCATTGCTGAGGCCAGTGTTCAGATGATTTTCCCCTGTGTTCTCTTGTAGGTGTTTCATAGTTTCTGATCTTATATTTAAATCTGCATTCCATTTTGAGTTGATTTTTTTGTATGATATAAGGTAAGGGTCCAATTTCATTCTTTTGCATGTGGAAATCCAGTTTTCCCAGCACCATTTGTTGAAAAGATAATCCTCCATGTATCCTCTTGGTGTTCTGTTAAAAAAAAAAAAAGTTGACCGTATATGTTTGGTTTTATTTCTGGGTCTCTGTCCTATTCTACTCATCTTTGTGTCTTTTTTTATGCCAGTATGATACTGTTTTGATTACTATAGCTTTGTAATATAGTTTTAAATCAGTGCTATGCCTACAACTTTGTTTTTCTTTCTCAGAATTGTTTTGGCCATTTGGCCAAACATTTTATGCTTCCATGTAAACTTTAGGATTGCTTTTCTATTTCTGTGGAGAATGTCATTGAGATTTTGATAGGAATTGCTTTGAATCTGTTTATTGCTTTGGGTAGTATGAATATTTTAACAATATTCTTCCAATCCATGAGAACAAGATACCTTTCCTGTGCATTTATTTATGTCATCTTTAATTTCTTTTAACAGTGGTTTACAGTTTTCAGTGTACAGGTCTTTCTCCTCCTTGGTTAAATGTATTTCTAAAAAAATTTTTGGTTGCTGTTGTAAGTGGGATTGTTTGATTGATTTCTTTTTCAGCTAGGTCATTATTTGTGTATTAAAATGCTGCTGATTTTTTTGTGTTAGTTTTGTATTCTGCAACTTTAGTTAATTCACTTACTAGTTCTAGCAGTTTTTTTGTGTGAAATCCTTGCAGTTTTATACATGTAGAATCATGTCATCTACAAATACAGATAGTTTTAATTCCTTCTTTTTGATTTGAATGCCCTTTTGTCTATTTTTCCTAATGTGATTGCTCTTTCTGGGACTTCCAGTAGTATGTTGAACACAAGTGGCAAGAGTAGACATCCTTGCCTTGTACCAGGTCTTCGTGGAAAAGCTTTTAGTTTTTCCCCATTGATTATAATGTTAGTTGTAGAGTTTTCATAAATGGCCTTTATTATGTTGAAGAAATTTCTTTGTTTACCTAAACTGTTAACAGTTTTTATTGGCTGGGTGTGGTGGTTCACTCCTTTAATCCTAGCACTTTGGGAGGCCAAGGCGGGCAGATCATGAGGTCAGGAGATTGAGACCATCCTGGCTAACATGGTGAAACCCCATCTCTACTAAAAATACAAAAAATTGGCCAGGCATGGCAGCGTGTCCCTGTAGTCCCAGCTACTCTGGAGGCTGAGGCAGGAGAATGTCGTGGACCCAGGAGGTGGAGCTTGTAGTGAGCCGAGATTGCGCCGCTGCACTCAGCCTGGCTACAGAGTGAGACTCCGTCTCCAAAAAAAAGAAAAAAAAAAAGAATTTTTAGCAAGAAAGGATTTTGGACTTTGCCAAATGCTTTTTCAGTGTCAATTGAGAAAGTTATGTGTTTTTTTTTTGTACCTTTTGTTCTGTAAATGTGATGTATTACGTTGATTTCCATATGTTAAACCAGCCTTACATGTCAGGGATAAATCCCACTTTGTCATGATGTATATTCTTTTTTATTTTTATTTAAATAGTTTTGGGGGAAAAGGTGGTGTTTAGTTGCATGGAAAATTTCTTCAGTGGGTAATTTCTGAGATTTTGGTGCACCCATCACTCAAGCAACATACTCTGTATCTAGTGTATAGTCTTTTATCCCTCATCCCCTTCCCATCCCTCCCCCACCCCAAGTTCCCAAAGTTTGTTTATCATTCTTATGCCTTTGTGTCCTCATAGCTTAGCTCTCACTTACAAGTGAGAACATACAACATTTAATTTCCCATTGCTCAGCTACTTCACTTAGAATAATGGTCTCCAACTACATCTAGATTGCCACAAATGCCATTATTTCATTCCTTTGTATGGGTGAGTAGTGTTCCATGGTGTGTGTGTGTGTGTGTGTGTGTGTGTGTGTGTATATATATATATATATAATATATATATATATAAAATTAGGACTAATTTCCTTCCATTGGCACGATATATATGTATATTCAGTCGAACTTATTACGAAGTTCAGCTAGGAACTTCCTTCACTCTGTGGACCCTCCCCAATTCTGCTGGTTGCCTTCTTTTCCCCAAGGACCTCTGTGAGATAAGGCCAGGTATGGCCTCCCTGTGCTTGAGCTGAGGACCAGGAGTGCCTAGAGGGCTCTTCCTGCTGCTGCTTCTACTTTTATATTTAGCTTGGCTCTGTAAATCCATTTTAGCTCTAGGTAAGGTTAAATCCTTCCATGATCTGGATTTTCAGGTTTCCCAGTGGGGATTTGTGTTCAGAGGACTACTTTTCCCCCTCAGACTTTGGGAGCTCACAGTTTTTTGGCTGTCTTGGAGTGTTTGCAGCGGCAAGCCACTGCTTTCAAAGGATCTGTGAATTCTTTTGGTTTTCCTGGTATGTTCCTGTGGTGATTCATAGAGCAAAAGTTCACAATGTGAGTCTCCTGATGCTGTTCTGTCTATCTTAGCAGGAGGTGCACCTTATTCCTGTCACCTATCTGCCATTTTTCCTTCTCTTTTTCTTAGACTAATTGAAGATTTGCCCATTTAATTTTTCATAAAACTAACTCAGTTTTATTATTTCTGTGTTTTTTCTGTTCTCTATTTGACTTATTTTTGTTCTTGTTTTTATTATTTCCTTCCTTCTGCTAATTTTAGGTTTAGTTTGTTGTTTTTTCTATTTCCTTGAGACATAATGTTAGACTATTCATTTAATATCTTTCTTTTTAAATGTAAGCACTTATTGCTATAAACTTCCTTCTTAGAAATTCTTTTGCTGTATTCCATAAGTTTTGTTATGTTGTGTTTCCATTGCTGTTTGTCTCAAGATATGTTAAAATTTCCCTTTTAATTTCTTATTTGATCCATTTGTTGTTCAGATGTATACTGTTCAATTTCCACGTATTTATGAATTTTCCAAAATTCCTTCTGTTGATTTCCAGTTTTCTACCAAAGTGGCCTGAAATAATGATATATGTAATTTCAATCTTCTTAAATGTGTTAAGACTTGGTTTAACAAATTTAACATACAATCTAGCCTAAAAAATATTCTACGTGTGCTGGAAAAAAATATGTATTCTACTGTTGTTAAATGGGAAGTCTTGTATTTGTGTTAGGTCCATTTGTTCAAAAGTACAATTAAAGTTCAGTATTTACTTGGCTGGGAGCGGTGGCTCATGCCTGTAATGCCAGCACTTTGGGAGGCTGAGGCAGGCGGATCACGAGGTCAGGAGATCGAGACCATCCTGGCTAACACAGTGAAACCTGTCTCTTCTAAAAATACAAAAAATTAGCCAGGTGTGGTGGCAGGCACCTGTCGTTCGAGCGACTTGGGAGGCTGAGGCAGGAGAATGGCATGAACCCAGGAGGCTGAGTTTGCAGTGAGCCGAGATCACGCCACTGCACTCCAGCCTGGGCGACAGAGTGAGACTCCTTCTCAAAAAGAAAAAAAAATTTCAGTATTTACTTATGGATCTTCTCTCTAGTTGATCTGTCCATTGTTGAATGGAATATTGAAGTTCCCTACTGTCGCATTGCAGTTTATTTCTCCCTTCATATCCATTAATATTTGCTTTGTGTATTTAGATGCTCTGATGTTGTGCCATAGATATTTACAATGGTTATGTTCCCTTGGATTCACTCATTGAAATAATGACCTTCTTTGTCTCTTTTAACACTTTGTGACTTGAAGTCTGTTTTCTCATTTATAAGCATAGTTAGCCTGCTCTCTTTTGGTTACCAATTGCATTGAATATCTTCTTTCATCCCTTCGCTTTCAGCCTATGTGTGTTCTTAGAGCTCAAGTGGGTCTCTTTTAGTCAACATGTAGTTGGCTCTTATTTTTAAAAAACATTAATTCAGCCACTCTGTTTTTTGATTGGAGAATTTAATCCATTTACATTCAAGATCATTAGTGATAGATAAGGACTCCCTATTGCCATTTGATTATTTGTTTTTGGTTGTTTTGTATCTCTTCTGCTCTTTTCTTTCTCTCTTGTTGTCTGCCTTTGTGATTTGATAATATTCTGAATTGTTAAGATTTGATTAGTTTCTCATTATTGTTTGTATATCTTCTATAGTTTTTTCTGTGATTACCCTGAGGCTTACATAAAATATTTTATTGTCAACTATTTAAAGCTGATAGCAACTTGACTTCTTCACGTACAAAAACTCTAGACTTCCACTCCCTCACACACAACTTATGTTTTTGATGTTACAATTTGTGTATTTTTATATGTTTAATCCTTAACAACTTGTTATAACTTTTGTTATTTTTAACTGTTTTGACTTTTAGCTGTCATACTAGGGATATGTATAATTTATATACCATCATTTCAGTACTGAATATTCTGGATTTGACTATTTCTGAGTTAAATATAAACTCTCTGTATGTACCAGTGACTTTTATACTTTCATATGTATTCATGATAGTAATTATCATCCTTTAGTTTCCTTTGAAGAGCTCCCTGAAGCATTTCTTGTAAGACCAGTCTAATGGTAACAAATTTCTTTAGCTTTTGCTTATTTGGGAAAGACTTTATTCTCCTCCATTTCTGAAGGACAGTCCTGCTGGATATAGTATTCTTGGCTGCCAATTATTTTCTTTCATAACTTTGGATATACCATCCCATTTTTTCTGGCCTATAAGATTTCCGCTGAGAAATTCAATGATAATATTACTGTGATTCCGTGACATGTGACTTGATGCTTTTCTTTTTCCTTTTAAATTATCTCTTTGTCTTTTGATTTTGACAGTATTATTATAATATGCCTCAGAGAGAACCTCTTTAGTTGTATCTGTTTTTGGACTTTTGATCCTCATGGATCTGGTTGCCCATATTTCTTTCAAGACTTGAGAATTTTTCAGCAATTATTTTGTTAAAGAAACTTTCTGCCTCTTTCTCTGTCTTTTCCTCTTTTAAAACTGCCGTAATATGAAAATTTGTTAATGGTGCCCCATAAATCCCATAGGCTATCTTCATTCTTTTTATTCTTTTACCCTGTGATTGAATTGCTTTAAAAGAGTTATCTTCTAGTTCACAGATTCTTTCTTCTGTTTGATCTAGATGCAATTTGTAAATTTGTAAATTTTCATTTTTTGGGCATCACTTACTGGAGAATTATTGTGTTTAGCAGAGGGAATCTCTCTATTGTGTTTAGCTGAAGGAATCATGTTTGACACAATCCACAGGCAGCCATGGCACCATGAAAATTCAGGGCACAGGTGCCTAGAGAGGCTGTGGAGCTAGATTCCTGGGCTCAGGATCTTGCAAAACTACTGTAGTACCTGGGACTTGAGGCGCAGGTTCATTTTCCAAAACACAGGATGCAGTCCTTTCACTAATCCAGTATTTGTTGTTCTGAGACATACCCTAGAATATTTTGCCTTGGAGCAGGAATGTTGCTATGGTTCTGACCCTGGAGGGCAAGATGGAGCACTGGCAAGGCTCTAGGGAAGAAGAGGTGCTCTGGAGACTCGGCTCCTGAGGAGCAGGGCACAGATGCAATTGTGGCCCAGAACTAATGGAGCATAGCAGCAACTTGGGATCTGGCTGATGAGTTAGCACACAATGGTGACTCCAGACCTTGAGATAGTGGGACATGGCGCTAGGCTAGGCTTTGTGAGGCCAGGTACAACAGCAACAAGGACTCAGAAATGGCAAGACGCTGCTGGGGCTTGGGCCATGGGGAGTGGAGAGTAGCATAGCAATGCCTCCACTTTCTGGAGATGCAAGTTGCCACAGCAGCTCACATTGCAGGGAGCTTGTTCAGTTCCAGGTATGTGGGGCATTGTGGCAGTTCAGCATGGAAGGTGAGGTGGCACGGTTCAGCCAAGGCTCTAATTCCTGGGATGTAATGTGCTGTGTCTGCTTAGCTCCAGAAAGCATGGCTACATGGGTCAGTGAAACCTCCACATCCTTAGGGGAGAAGGCTATGGTAGTGGGAGATGCAGCTGCTGTAGTGTGCCACAGGCTTAGGGTCCCTGGGGATTAGGTGCTTCCTCACCTGTGACACTGAGTAGGGGGATCAACTGCTCCACTCTGCTGGAGGCCTGAAGTCTCCTGGGGGTGAGCTACCACTTCAGTTTGGCCCTAAGGGGAAATTGTACCAGCAACTAGATGAGGAGGATAAAATCACTCTGTAGTAGCTTATTCTGAGCTGATAGGTCATAGCAGCAGCTTGGCTCAGGGCTGCACACTATTGGGTGGGCATGTTGCAGTGGCAGCAAAGCCTCAGAGATGGAGGGATGCAATGACTATTGCCCTGGGAGCAGGATGCCCACATACAGTGACTCTGGTTCCAAGATGGTGCAGTGCAATAGCAGCTTGGGGCATGGAAGAGGGCACAATACAGGCTCTTTCTCTGGAGGTAGCTCAGGGTATGGACTCTGGGAAGCTCTATCAGCTGGACTCAAAGCCTGTGAGACTGCAGGAGTCTCCAGTAGTAAAGACTAAGGTGGCTGCAGTGGTGATGGGAGCTGCTCATGTCCTCTTGCTTACCATTTCCCTGCATGAAAGAGTCTCCCCTAGTTCTGAGTTGATGCTCACTGCCAATGGGGTGGCTGAGGCCAGGTGTTTCTTTCGCTTTCCTTTGAGGCCATTCTGAATTTCTTGGCTTGACAATATTTCCACTGCTTCTTTGCTATTTTCTGGAACCTTCCTTTAGTTATTTTGGTTGAAATATAGTTGTTAGTCATTTAATGAATTCATTTATTTTTTTCTTGTGAGAGAAAGAATGCTAGGAGCTTCTATCTGCCATCTTGTTGATGTCACTACTCATTTTATTTTTTCTTATATGATTTATGAGCAGTGTTTTTAAACATTATTTGTCCATTTAATCTAAACAGTCAAATTTATTACTATAAAGATTTTCAGTATCTTCATATTATTGATATCTTTAATTATTTATGCTCATATTTTTTAGTGTTCTCCTTTTTAATTTTTCTTTTTTGTTCTGTTTTCTTGTTCTGCTTTGCTAGGGGTTTCCCAGTGTTACTGATCCTTTCAAACTATCAGCCTTCGGCTTTGTATTTTTTTAATTGAATATTTGTTTTTTATTTCACCGATTTGTTTTTGTCTTTATTATTTCCTTCTTTATACATTTTCTGGTTTGATTGTTTATTTCTAGCTTCTTGAGACAAAAGCTGAATTAATTTATTTTTAGGCTTGTTTCTCTTCTTGTATATGCACTAAGGCTACACACTTCCTTTTAAGCACTAATTTTGCTGTATCCCACTAGTTTCGTCCTGCTACATCTCACTAGTTGATTAGCATTTTGTTCATATTATTTTTATATTTCAGTTGTGTTTTGTTCTTTGACCCATGGGTGAGTTAGAAGTTTACTATTTCATGTATAAGAGGCTTATTATTTCTAATTTATTTATGTTTATACTTTTATTTCAGTAGGCATTTTCTAGTTTTTTAAAGGTTGTATTGAGTTATTACTGAAGTCTAAATTAATTTTACTCTGTTCACAAAACAAAATAAGAAAAATTTTAATTTTAATAAAATTTGGTAAAATCTGTTTTATAACCCAGAGTGTGGTATCAAATCTGGCTAAAGTTTCATCATGATATAATTCTGAAAATAATATAAATTCTGTTACTGTTGAGGGCTGTTCTACGTATATGTCAAATAGATCAGTTTTGTTAATTGTAGTTAATGCTAATTCACATGTCCTTATGAAATGTTTTGTGTTTGCCTATTCTATCAAGTACTACAGAAACTGTGCTAATGGCTTCATTCTGTGAATGTGTCTATTTCTCTTTCTAATGTTCCGTCAGTTTTTACTTTGAATATTTTTGAAGATATTTTATTACAAATGTCTGGATTTAGAATTGTTATAGCTTCTTGTTGTGTTTACCACTTTATCATGATGAGATATTCTGTTTCCCTAGTTATTCAAGTCTGCCTTGTGTGATGTTAGCATAGCTAATCCAGCTTTCCTTGGTTAGTGTATGCATGGTATGTTTTTCAATTTTAGGTTAACTATTTCGTTGTTCTCATACTGAAGGCATGTCTCTTATAGGCAACATATTGTTTGTTTTTTGATTTTTATCTACTCTGATAAAGTTAGCTTTCTACTTGGAATATCTATTCTAATTTTTTTTGCTTTAGCTCTATTGAGAATGCCCTTTCTGCTGGCTTTTTGTTTTTGCTGACTAGAATTCTGTTCTGTGTTCAGAAATGGAGAAATCCCCCAGGGAAAATACAGCTGCAGGTAATCTGTTCACTATTCTCACCAGTGTTTTCAATGGTGTGTCCCTGAGCTTTGTCACCTCACTATACTTCAACATTTGGCAAATAGCTTGAAGAAAAAACCAATTGTGTGTTGAGGTCCTTCAAAGTTTCCAGATGTATCACTTCATTCCCATAGTAATGCCAAAAGCGCTCCTGGTTTTACCCTCCCCAAGCAGAAACCTTGTCCCTGGGCCAATCCCAGATTTTCAGCCTCTAGCATAAGTTAAATGTCAACAAATGTCCCCAAAGAGCAGATAGTTGCAGTCCATTAACTCAATACCTATAATTTGCGATGTGTAAAAATTTAGTCCTTAAATTCTCATTGCTTCTGCAGCCATCAATGGGTCATTTAATAGATATGCACATATAGATATACAGACATATCCAACTTTATTGATTGTTTTTGTAGAGTGCTTTTCTACTGGAAATTAATCCATCATTTCTCAAGTTTTTCACTTAGACCAAAATAGTTTATCTAGTTTATAATTTATTTGTATATTAAAGAATTACATTATTATTGCAGAAAAATTAGAAAATGATGATATGAAAAGAAGAAAGGTAAATTCTTCTTTAAATACACTGTTTTGGTAATCTATAACTGATATAGTTTGCATGTTTTGTTCCCTCCAAATCTCATGTAGAAATGTGACCTCCAGTGCTGGAGATGGACCTAATGGGAAGTGTTTGAGTCATGAGAGAATATCCTTTATGAATGGCTTGGTGCCTTCCCTGTGGCCATGAGTTACTACAAGATCTGATTGTTAAAAAAAGATTCTAGGACTTCCTGTCCCTCTGTCTTGCTCCCTGTTTTACCATGTGACACGCCTGCTTCCCCTTCACCTTCTGTCATGATTGTAAGCTTCCTGAGGTTCCCATCAGAAGCAGAGTAGATGCTGGTGTCATGCTTGTACAGCCCATGGAGCTGTGAACCAAATAAACTTCTTTTCTTTATAAATTACCTAGCCTCAGGTATTCCTTTATAGGATGTAAAACAGACTGTTTTGTGTATTGTTTGCTACAGAATAACTGTATATTAAACTACCTTATATCTCAGAGGTTTAAAAATCATTTTATTGTTACCCACTTTGTGGGTCTGGTAATGTTTGTCTGGATAATTCGTATGATTTACCTGTGTCGTTTCCAAAAGACTTCATTTTCAAGATGTCATCCTCGTTCACATATTTGTCACTTTGGTGAGACCTCTTCACATGGCCTCAACTTCTTACAGCATGGCAGCCTAAGGGTAGCTGACCTTCTTATATAGTGACTCAGAGCTCCATGCAACTAAGAAAAAGGCTGGCAGTTGTTTTAAAGCCTGGCCTCAGAACCAGAATGGCATGGTTTCCTTCATACTTTATTGGTCAAACCAGTCATAGGCCAGCCCAGATTCAACAAGAAGGAAGTAGAGTCCATCTCTCTATAGGAAGAGTATCAATTTGCAACCATCTTTAGTCTGTCTTGTTCCATTCAGAGAATTAGTCTCAGTATCTTGGCAAAATCGTAGAATAATAACAACAGCTAACTTTCATTGAATACTCCCACATTGTATATGATTTCATTTAATCTTTATAACACTATGAAGGAGTACCTATGAATATATCAAATATTTTATTTAATATCTTATGTACTTTTATATAGCAATTTATTTAATTACACATGTAAAACATGAACACGTACTTGTTAGAGAAAAAGCTAAAATGATACAGTAGTATATAGAGTAAAAACAAAATTTCCTCTAAAATCCCTCCCTCAATTTATCTTTTCTGAGATAACTCCAGTTAACAATCTAATGTGTATCTTTCCAGAACTTTCATTTGAATTTTCATACTTGTATATTTGTTACCAATCACACTTGGCCCTGACATTTTTGGTGCTAGACATGGACACGATGCATTCATGCAGAAAGTATGGCTCAAAGCTATGGTCCCACACAAATGAAAATAAGAAAGCCTAACCTGCTCCCAATTATTCAAGGTTCTTGTCTTTCCTCTTGTCAGTAAAATATTGTTAGCCATTTCCCAGTACTTTGATGACTTTTCAATGCTTCAAGCAAAGTCATAGTTTTCATTTCCTGGAGATTGTTTTCTTTTATTACCAATCATAGGTCTGTAATCCATGTCAAAAATGTAGGTGACCAATGCATTTCAAACAAGGTTAATGTCAACTAGCTTGGCTTCACACATAAGTGCGATTTATCACTTAATTATTATACGAGTCTGATCATTAAATATCTCCCTTAGGAAAAAAGAGATTCCTAGCTTTATAAGACTTAAATAAATAACCTATTTATTTTTTAATGTGACTTTCATATAACATGAGTTTTACTTTAAAATTCTTATGTATATAAATATTTAAACATTTCAAACTAATAAAAATGCAGAAGAAAGCAAAGTTATTCATAGCATCATTTAGTTTTAGGGTCGTAAGTCAGCACAAGTTCAACAATCTTATCATCATGCCCAGCAGAGAATTACCTTCACCAGGCTCCTGAATAAGAATTATATGTCTTTAGGTGAAGCATAATTGTGATGGCCAGTTTTAGTTTTGATTCCTTAAAATAACATATTTTTTAAAAACTATACAAGCCTAAATTTAAAGAATCAATTATTATCAATAGCAGTCATTCATACTATAATGCTTTCAAAATTCAAATATTTGTATCTCTCATATGGTCACATTTAGTTCTATGTTCATGTGAACTAGAAATGAACTTTGTGTCTATAATGCATAACTTTCTGTCTGAACACATGATCCTACCTCCTTTGCTCTTTTTGGGGGTATCTTCTCTGTCATTTATAATCTCCTGTTTTCAATATGCACGCTTTCTCTCTTCCTACAGGACTCCTCATCTTTAAGTGTTCAGGATTTCTCCATCCTAAGACAAGTTTCATCTTTTCCCTTCACCTCTGCTTAATCTATTGATGTGGCCTTTTCTTTCTGTTAAATTTATTGAAAGAGTTCACTGGATGTTTCTATTTTCTTTTGTCCCTCTGCTCCTAGATCAGTGTTCATTTTCAGCACCAGGCTGCTGGACCACCACCCCTTTTCACAGTTGATGCTGTTTGTCACCACTGCTTTTTTTTTTTTTTTTTTTTTTTTTTTTAGAATGAAAATAGATTCTTTATTGTAGATGCCCCCCTTAGGCAAGAGATTAAGCAGGATTGGTAAAAACCAGGGCAACAGGCCACAATTTTCACTAAACCAGAATATATTTGGGTGTTTCTTACAAAATTTGTCCCAATCACACAAATTTCAAAGACTGGGGGCTCTGAAGCAGAGAAGTTTCCATAGAGTACTATTTGCACCTTCATGCCTCCCTTAGCCCTCAAATACCTGAGAGTTCACCCTTAGGGGGTCATCCTTTTGGAGTAAACATTCCCTCTTTCTCTGATTTTCTTATTTTTTTTATGTTTTATTATACTTTAAGTTCTGGAATACATGTGCAGAACGTGCAGATTTGTTGCATAGGTATACGTGTGCCATGGTGGTTTGCTGCACCCATCAAACCATCATCAACATTAGGTATTTCTCCTAATGCTATCCCTCCCATAACCCCCCCAGCCCCTAACAGGCCCCAGTGTGTGATGTTCCCCTCCCTGTGTCCATGTGTTTTCATTGTTCAACTCTCACTTATAAGTGAGAACATGCTGTGTTTGGTTTTCTGTTCTTGTGTTAGTTTGCTGAGAATGATGGTTTCCAGCTTCATCCATGTCCCTGCAAAGGACATGAAATTATCGTATTTTATGGCTGCATAGTATTCCACGGTGTATATGTGCTACATTTTCTTTATCCAGTCTATCATTGATGGGCATTTGGATTGGTTCCAAGTCTTTGCTATTGTGAACAGTGCTGCAATAAACATATATGTATTGGGGGAACCCACCTCCAATATTTCAATGTAGGTTCTTTCTATTTTCCATAACTGTCAGCTGGCTGAGAAATAAAGAGAAAGAGTACAACGAGAGGAATTTTACAGCTGGGCCACCAGGGGTGACATCACATATCGGTAGGACAGTGATGCCCACCTGAGCCGCAAAACCAAGACGTTTTTATTAAGGATTTCAAAAGGGGAGGGGGTATATGAACAGGGAGTAGGTCACAAAGATCACATGCTTCAAAGGGCAAAAGGCAGAACAAAGATCACATGCTTTTGAGGAAACAGGACAAGGGCAAAATCAGAACTACTGATAAGGGTCTATGTTCAGCTGTGCACGTATTGTCTTGATAAACATCTTAAGCAAAAGAAAACAGGGTTCTACAGCAGAGAACCGGGCTGACCACAAATTTGCCAGGGTGAAATTTCCCAATCCTAGTAAGCCTGAGGGTACTGCAGGAGATCAGGGTGTATTTCAGTTCTTATCTCAACTACATAAGACAGACACTCCCAGAGCAGCCATTTATAGACCTCTCCCCAGGAGTGCATTCCTTCCCCAGGGTATTAATTATTAATATTCCTTGCTAGGAAAAGAATTTAGTGATATCTTCCCTACTTGCATGTCCATTTATAGGTGCTCTGCAAGAAGAAAAATATGGCTCTATTTTGCCCGACCCCGCAGGCAGTCAGACCTTACGGTTGTCTTCCCTTGTTCCCTGAAAATCGCTGTTATTCTGTTCTTTTTCAAGGTGCACTGATTTCATATTGTTCAAACACACATGTTTTACAATCAATTTGTACAGTTAACACAAATATCATAGTGGTTCTGAAGTGACATACATCTTCAGCTTACGAAGATAACAGGATTAAGAGATTAAAGTAAAGACAGGCATAAGAAATTATAAAAGTATTAATTTTGGGAACTGATAAATGTCCATATTACAATGAAATCTTCACAATTTATATTCAGAGATTGAAGTAAAGACAGGCATAAGAAATTATAAAAGTATTATTTGGGAACTGATATATGTCCATATTAAAATGAAATCTTCACAATTTATGTTCCTCTGCCGCATCTCCAGCTGGTCCCTCCATTGGTGTCCCTGACTTCCTGCAACATACGTGTGTATATGTATTTATAGTAGATTGATTTATAATCCTTTGGGTATATACCCAGTAATGGGATTGCTGGGTCAAATGGTATTTCTGGTTCTAGATCTTGAAGAATCACCACACTCTTCCACAATGGTTGAACTAATTTACACTCCCACCAACAGTGTAAAAGTGTTTTTATTTCTCCACATCCTCTCCAGCACCTGTTGTTTCCTGACTTTTTAATGATCACCATTCTAACTGGCATGAGATGGTATCTCATGGTGGTTTCTGTTTCCATTTCTCTAATGATAAGTGATGATGAGCTTTTCTTCATATGTTTTTTGGCCACATAAATGTCTTCTTTTGAGAAGTGTCCCATCACTATGCAAAAATCACAAGCATTCCTATACACCAATAATAGAGAGCCAAATCATGAGTGAACTCCCATTCACAAGTGCTACAAAGAGAATAAAATACCTAGGAATACAACTTACAAGGGAGGTGAAGGACCTCTTACAGGAGAGCTACAAACCACTGCTCAAGGAAGTAAGAGAGGAGACAAACAAATGGAAAAACACTCCATGCTCATGGGTAGGAAGAATCAGTATCATGAAAATGGCCATACTGTCCAAAGTAATTTATAGATTCAGTGCTATCCCCATCAAGCTACTATTCACTTTCTTCACAGAATTGGAAAAAACTAAATTTCATATGGAACCAAAAAGCCCATATAGCCAAGACAATCCTAAGCAAAAAGAAGAATGCTGGAGGCATCATATTACCTGACTTCAAACCATGCTACAAGGCTACAGTAACCAAAACAGCATGGTACTGCTACCAAAACAGAGATATAGACCAGTGGAACAGAACAGAGGCCTCAGAAATAACGCCACACATCTACAACCATCTGATACTTGACAAACCTGACAAAAGTGATGGGGAAAGGATCCCCTATTTAATAAATGGTGCTGGGAAAACTGGCTAGCCATATGCAGAAAACTGAAACTGGACCCCTTCCTCACACCTTATACAAAAATTAACTCAAGATAGATTAAACACTTAAACATAAGACCTAAAACCATAAAAACCTTAGGAAAAAAAAAAAACTAGGCAATACCATTCAGGACATAGGCATGGGCAAAGACTTCATGACAAAACTACCACAAGCAATGGCAACAAAAACCAAAATTGGCAAATGGGATTTAATTAAACTAAAGAGCTTCTGCACAGCAAAAGAAACTATCATCAGAATGAACAGGCAACCTACAGAATGGGAGAAAATCTTTGCAATCTATCCATCTGACAAAGGGCTAATATCCAGAACCTACAAAGAACTTAAACAAATTTACAAGAAAAAGAAAAGCCCCTCCACTGCTTTTTTTTTTTTTTTTTTTTTGAGATGGAGTTTCACCCTGTCACCCAGGCTGGAGTGCAGTGGCACAATCTGGGCTCACGACAAGCTGTGCATCTCAGGTTCAAGAGATTCTCCAGCCTCAGCCTCCCAAGTAACTGTGACTACAGATGTGTGCCACTGCATCTGGCTAATTTTTTTTTTTTTTTTTTTGGTATTTTTAGTAGAGAGGGGATTTCACCATGTTGGCCAGGCTGGTCTCGAACTCCTGACCTCAGGTGATCTGCCTGCCTTGGCCTCCCAAAGTGCTGTGATTACAGGCTTGAGCCACCGTGCCCAGCCTACCACTGCTTTTTAAATGAAAATCTATTTTCCTTTTACTCTCAGGCCATGTGTCACACTTGCCTGGCTCTCTGATGTGATTTCTTCTTCTGTGACATTTTTGCTGGCTTTGTGTATTGGCTCTCTTATGTTCTGTGGCCAGATCTCTTCAGTAAATGCCATTCTCCTGGACTAGACTCATCCACTTTTAGGACTACCACTGCTATCCAAATGAGACTTTAAGAAAACATTAAGAAAACCTTTTAGATTGAAATAATTGTAGACACTCAGAGCATTGCAAAAATAGAGTCCCCATGCACCCATCAGGCAACTTCCACAATGGTGACATCTTATGTAATTATAGTGAATTATCAGAAACAGAGAATTGATTGACACAATACAATTAAATAAACTACAGACCTAATTAGACTACAGACCTTTCACTACTTTTTGCATCACTTTTTTTGCACATATTTATGTGTGATTCTATGATATTTTATTGTACATATGGATTTGTAAAACCACCATTAAATCCACAATACAGAACTATTCCTTCACCACAGTGGAACATCATAGTGCTAACTCCTTATAGTTATACTCTCCATCCTCTTCCATAACTTCCAAAAGTTATGGAGGGTATAACTAAAAGGAGGGTATAACTATAACAAATGGAGGGTATAACTATAAGATGTATCTACTCTCCATTGCTATAATTTTGTCATTTTATAATTCTATCTAAATGAATCCTAAAATATGCAACTACTTTAGATTGGCTTTTCTTCGCTCAGCATAATATCCTTAAGATTCATCCAAGCTGCTGCATGTATTAATAGTATTTTATACTGTTACATTGCTGAGTAATATTCCATTTTATGGATATGTCACAGACAGATTAATCATGAACCTATGGAAAGATATACATGTTGTTTCTAGTTTTTAGCTGTTACAAATAAAGCTGCTATGAACATTCATGTACAGGTTTTTATGTGTACTTAAGTTTTCTCTCCTCTAGGGTAAATACCCACTGGTAAGTCCTACCAGTAATGTGTGAGTTACTCACTTTCCACCTATCTTCACTAGCATTTATTAGCATGATAGTATTATCAGCGTTATCAGTGTTTTTATTACCATTTTAACAGGTGTGCAGTGGTATCTTGAGTTTTTAACTTGTGTTTTCCTAATGGCTAGCAAAATTTAACATCATTTGATGTATTTATTTGCCATCCATATATCTTCTTTACAGAAGTGTCAGTTCAAGTCATTTACGTATTTCCTACTTGAATTGCTTGTTTTACTACTGTCATTGTTAGACAGTTTTTTAAATAAATTCTGGGCATGAACCCTTTGTCAGACATATTTTTCAGATAATATTTGTGGTTTTAAAGTATTTTCTCTAGTTAATGGCTTATTTTTATGAGCCTCTTTACATGGTCTTACTCCTGCCATTTTAGTATTTTTTAATGGTTGTTTTGTAGCCCTCTCTTCCTTCTTTCCTTCCTTCCTGTCTGCCTTTTAGTGAATGCAGTTTTCTCTGGTAGTATAATTTAATTTCTTACTTTTTATTCTTGGGCTATATATGTTTTTTGATTTGTGGTTACCACGAAGCTTTCCAATCCTATTTTATAACCCATTATTTTAAACTGATAACAACTTAACACTAATTTCACAAACATACAAAAAGAAAATTAATAAAAACTATAAATTTTAATTTTGTACCCCCTGCTTTTTAATTTTTTGTTGTTTCTCTTTATGTTTTATTGTACTATGTCTTGAAAAGTTGTTGTAGTTATTATTTTTGATTTTGATTTTAGTCTTTCCGCTTAAGAGTAGTTTATACATCACAATTATAGTGTTATAATATTCTGTGTTTTACTACTACCAGTAAGTTTTGTACCTTCTGATGATTTCTTCTTGCTCATTTATATCCTTTTCTTAAAGGTTGAAGAACTCCCTTTAGCATTTCTTGTAAGACACATTTGGTATTGATGAAATCCCTTAGCTTTCGTTTGTCTGAGAAGGTCTTTATTTCCTCCTCATGCTTGAAGAATATTTTTGCCTGATATGGTATTCTAAGGTAAAGGTTTTTGTTTTGTTTTGTTTTGTTTTTCAGCACTTTTAATATGTCATGCCACTCTCTCTTGGCTTGTAAAGTCTGCTGCCAGGTGTATTTAAGCTCCGTTATATATCGTTTGTTTTTTTCTCTTGCTGCTTTTAGGATTCTTTCTTTATCCTTAATCTTGGAGAAGTTGATTATTAAATACCTTGAGGTAGTCTTCTTTAGATTAAATCTCCTTGGTGTTCTGTAATCTTCTTGTACTTGGATAGTGATTTTTTTCTCTAGGTTTGGGAAGTTCTCTGATATTATCCCTTTGCATAAACTTTCTACCCCATCTCTTTCTCTACCTCCTGTTTAAGTCCAGTAACTCTTAGATTTGTCCTTTTGAGGCTATTCTAAATCTTGTAGATGTGCTTCATTGCTTTTTATTCTTTTTTATTTTGTCTCCTTCACTGTATGTTTTCAAACAGCCTGTCTTCAAGCTCACTAATTCTTTCTTCTGCTTGATCAGTTCTGCCATTAAGAGACTCTGATGCATTCTTCAGTATGTCAATTGCATTTTTTTTTTTTTTGAGACGGAGTCTCGCTCTGTCACCAGGCTGGAGTGCAGTGGTGTGGCATCGGCTCACTGCAACCTCCGCCTCCTGGGTTCAAGCGATTCTCCTGCCTCAGCCTCCCAAGTAGCTGGGATTACAGGCACGTGCTACCACGTCTGACTAATTTATATATATATATTTTTTAGTAGAGATGGGGTTTCACCATGTTAGCCGGGCTGGTCTTGAACTCCTGACCTCGTGATCCGCCCGCCTTGGCCTCCCAAAGTGCTGGGATTACAGGCGTGAGCCACCGCACCTGGCTGCATTTTTAAACTCTAGAATTTTTGCTTCATTTTTAAAAATTATTTTAATCTCTTTGTTAAATTTATCTGATAGAATTCTGAATTCCTTCTCCGCGTTATCTTCAAATTGTTTGAGTTTCCTCAAAACACCTATTTTGAATTCTCTGTCTGAAAGGTCACGTATCTCTGCTTTTCCAGGATTTGTCCCTGGTAGCTTATTTAGTTCATTTGTTGAGGTCATATTTTCCTGGGTGGTCTTGATGCTTGTAGATGTTCGTTTGTGTCTGGGCATTAAGTAGTTAGGTATTTATTGCAGTCTTTGCATTCTGGGCTTGTTTGTGTCCATCCTTCCTGGGAAGACTTTCTATTTATTTGAAGGCACTTGGGCCACAAGCCCAATAATGCTATAGTTTTTGCAGACTTATAGAGGGACCACCTTGGTGGTTTTGAATAAGATCCAGAAGAATTCTCTGGATTGCCAGGCAGAGACTCTTGCTCTTTTCCCTTACTTTCTCCCAAACAAATAGAGTGCCTCTCTCTGTGCTGAGCTGCCTGGAACTGGGGTGTGGTGGTATAAGCACCCCTCTGGCTACCACCACTGGTACTGTGCTGGGTCAGACCTAAAGCCTGCACAGAACTGGGTCTCACCCGAGGCCCACTGTAACCACTACCAAGCTACCACCTATATTCACTCAAGGCCCTAGGGCTCTACAATCAGCAGGTGGTAAAGCCAGATTTGTGTCCTTCTTTTCAGAGTTCTCCTAGACCCTGGGTGTATCCAGAGATACTGGCAAGGAGCCAGGGATTGGAGTCAAAAACCTTAGAAATTTGCCAGATGTTCTATTCTACCACGGCAAAGTTGACACTCAAACCGCAATACGAAGTTCTTCTTGCTCTTCCTTCCTCTTTCCACAGACAGAGGAGCCTCTCCCTGTGGCCACCACCAGCCCACAGAGGGTTCTGCCAGGCCACTGCTGATGTTCACATAAAGCCTAAGTGCTCTTCAGTCAGCTTGTGGTGAATGCTGCCAGGTCTGGGATTCACCCATCAGGGCAATGGGCTTCTCTTCGGCCCAGGGCAGCTCCAGAAATGCTGTCTGAGCCTAGTCTTGGACTGAGGGACTATAAGAGCCTGCTTGTTGCTCCACCCCACTGTGGCCAAGCTGGCACCTAGGGTGCAAGAAAACGTCCCCTTTACTTTTCCCAAAGTGAGGGAGTCTTTTACTGCAGCATCCACAGCTAGGAATGTGCTGGGTTACATTTGAAGTCAGCATGTTTCAGAGGCCAAGGCTCATGGTGAACTACCTGGGTATTGCTGCTGGTTATTCAGGGCCTAAGGATGCTATAGTTAGCAAGTAGTAAATCCTGCCAGGATTGAGTTCTTCCCTTGAAGTCAGTGAATTCATTTTTGGCCTAGAGTGTGTCTAGAAACGTCATCTAGGAGCTAGGGTATGGAATGAGGTCCTCACAACTCTGCCTAGTGCTCTTGTCTAGGCACTGTGGCTGAGCTGGTATCCAACATGTAAGACATAGTCCTCTTTACTCTTTGCTCTCCTCTCCTTAAGCAGAAGGAGAGAGTCACTTTTGTTGCTGAGAGTTGTGCTGTCTGGGGTTAGGGGAGGAATGGCATCAGTACTCCTTTAGCTGCCATGATTGGTGTCTCTCCAGGTCACATGCCCCTAAAGCCCACAGGCTCTAAGCTCAGTCCAGCCCTAGGAGTTGCCTAGGAGTTGCAGTCCTTGTGTCCCAGTTGCCCTTTCAAGTTTACCTAGTACCCCAGAGCACTATTGGCCCATGGGGCAAGGTTTGCTGAGAAACTCAAGCTCCAAACACTGGGATGGGCAATTTCCCTTTGTCTAGATCTGGTCCAAATGTTCCTTTTGTGTGCTGGTGCTAGCTGAATCCAGTACGACTTTGCTCTACGTTGTGACAGTGTAGCACTAAGTTCAACGTAAAGTCTCTCAAGTCACTGTGCTCTCCCTTCCACAACTGCACAGACTTAGCTCCATGCTGCATGGCTGCTTTGGGGGGATGGGGGAAGGATGGCATCAGCAATTCAAGACTATCTCTCCTGCCCTCCTCAATACCTCTTTCCATGATATGAAGTTAAAACCAGGTACTGTGATTGCTCATCTGATTTTTGGTTTTTGTGATGGTGCTTTTCTGCATGATGATAGTTGTTAAAATTTGGTGTTCCTGTTGGGGGAATGAACAGTGTAGGATTCTATTCTGCCATCTTGCTCCACCCCTGACTAACACATTTTTAATCCTACTTTTGCTTTTGAGTGGAGTGGCTAGATTTTACAAATATAGAATGCTAAATTAAGTTTGAATTTCAGATAACTGGGAAATAATTATTTAGTTTCATATGTTCTAAGTATTAAATGGGGGATACTTATCCTAAACAATTATTTGTTGTTTATCTGAAATTCAGTTTTAGCTGGGCATCTTATATTTTACCTGGCAATCCTACTTCTGTGTCTCAGGAGAAAGAAAATCTTTTTACATGGATGTCACACAGATTTCTAAGACTACTGCATTGAGCTTATTACTTCTACTTTCACACTTACATCTATTTCTGAATTCTTGGTCTCAGCTATGTCCTTACCACCCACCTCGGAACCTAAGTTGAAAACAATTATCCTCAACTGCGTCCTCTCTCATATCACTTCTCATTAGTCAGCAAGTTATTTGTGCTATAGAAGCATCTCTGAGACATAGCCTCTCCTGTCCATATTCATTGTTATTCATTTCCTGATTCTCATAATCTCTCTTAGAAATGTGTTCCATTTTCCAAAGTCTTCCTCTTCAAGTCCGTCTCTGTATTGCCAGTAGAGTTAGATCATGGGGTTTCTTACTTCAGGGATTTTAGGATGCATTTCTCACTGTCTCTAATTATCTTTCCTCATTTTTACTTGCTAAACTTATGCCTTCTTCAAGAGTTACTCTCTTTGCTAGTGCTATGGGGGCAGCATTGTCTGGGTTTATGATTCTGGATTAATGCCAGTGTCTATATTAATAAGAAAGGAAGGGTGACTCTGTCCTGATATTTAGCAGGGGCAGGGAGTTCCCTCAGTTTATCTGACTTGACATGGTAAAAAAAAATGAATGAACATGTTAGTATGAATAGCTATAAAGTTGGGAGTCTCTAAGCAAGGAGCTCCAATACAGTGATCAATGTCAACAAGAATGTTGCCATAGCATAGACCAGTATGCTTTTTAAAAGATGGAGACCATCTTCAAGAGGAATACCATGTGGTAGTAACAAAGGCAAATTCAGCTGAGAAATGAAGCTCATAGTACAATGCATTATATTGTACTTGCTCTCTTTTCCTTGTGCACATTTTTTTGTGTGTAACATGTTCTGTTTGCTTTAGCGGGTCACCACTTTATTAACAAATTTCCGTTTCCTGTTTCTTTAAAGAACCACTTTCACCCTGACCACATTGCTAGAGTGTCACTATGTTCCCTAATCAATTTCTGTAAACACATAACCATGGGGTCTATACAGCTTCAAGAGTCACATTTGACATGCCAATCCTGCTGCATGCTCCTGGCTGCTTTGGCTGTTGTGCCACTTGAGCAGTCTCGCCATGTTCATAGGGGGTTTGTATTAATAGTTACATTTTTTTTTCTGTGCAAGTACCTCTCATCATCTTCTGTCAGTGTTTTGCTTATTTGTTTGAAGAAAGTATTTGTCTTTATACCTGTTTGGGGCAGATTATTATTTCCAGACACAGTACCACTAAGATTTGCTCTCAAAAAAAACACACACCTCATCTCTCTATTCTTTCCCATTTTTCCCCTTTGAAACTGTCATATCTGGTTGACAAGGACTAATGCCAATCTCTGCACACAAAATCCCATTGCAAACAGAAAAATCTCACAGCATTTTTGGAAAATTTTCCTGTTTCCTTAGACTTCTTCTCACTTATTTGTTCTAGGCTTTATAACTGAAAACTTAACAGCTTTCTATTTTTATCTGGGGGTTCAGGCATATCTGGTCTTGTTTGGACATTGTTGTGACAATCGAAGAGTTTCTTTCTGCCTGGGAAAGATAATATATTTTGCTTAATGCTGGAGTTCAGAACCGTCTGGGCAAACCTGGTGAGCTATTGGGTGGCCTCATTTCACAAAAGTCTGTTTGAAAGTTAGAGCTAAAGAGACTTCCAGGTGAGAAAACATCCTAAGGGAAGAATCTGGCTACAGTAACTTGGCCCAGTAACTTATCCTTTCTTTATTAAAGGCAAGCACAGGCCACAAGCACAGCACTGTTGCTTTGACATTAGTCTTTCTTCTGCCCTACTCCATGGAAGTCTGTTCGAGTACTTGGCAGAGAAAAGGCTAGGAGTAAAAAGTAAAGAGTGTCTTACTGAACTCTGAAATATATATTGAGGGCTCAGCTCTGCTCTGAGTACCTACTAATATGGTAAAATGTCAAAACTATCATCTCAAACTTTCCCCTAGCTCTGCAATTTGGACAGCCCAAACTGATCATCAGGCAGGAACACTGTGGCCAGAGGAACTGTGGGAAAAACAGCAATTGCTGAGACAGGAGCAGAGGCTGTTCTAACCCCACTGCAGCAATAGAGAATAAAGGCAAGGACCTGGGAAATAACAATGGAACTGGAAAACTGCCTTCTACAACCAATGGACTAGCTGTGGCTACTGGCATGCCCCCTACTCTGCCTATCAGACTAGTATGACTAGCAGTGGGAGGGGGCGCTCTTGAGCATGTGTGAAATAACTTTGTGTGTGGAACTCCAAGGAATAACTGTAGAAAGGGGGTCCTAAGCCAGGTTAGAGCCTAAATTTAATTAAATTTAAGCAGTCTGGTCATTAGGGACATTTGCAGACATTATGAGTTACGTTTGAAAAGATAATAGTATGATGACCATAGAAAAGTAATGTCTTGGCAGGAGTTATATTATTTTTAAACCTTGAGGCAATGTGTGGTAAATGTTTTAATATAATACAAAGCAGAAGGTTTTGTCTATGTTAAATCAAATGTGGCCACTTAGGCAATTATTCCTACATCTATATTCTTGCATCAATCTTCAAATGCTTTCATTCCATTTACATTAAAAAAGAATCAGAACTTAAGTCCCAAATTCCAGATTTCAGCAAATTTGATTCTGTGCACACACATTGTATGAAGAAAGGAGTGATTGGTTCAAGTGTCTGCTTTCATAGACAGGAAATAAGACTTCACTCAGTGCCCAGATCAGCTGTGTATATCAAGAGCAGGTTTGATTTTCATCCATTTCTGCCTCAATAATGCCTTCCATCTGCCATCAACTTGCAAATCCCTCCATCCTGAAAAACAGATGAATCCTTTGAGTGATCTTGAAAAATCAGCCCATTCGCATGAAGGGACAGGGAAATAGGTTTCTATTCTTTGCCAAGTGTTTTCTCATCACTTCTTTTACCCACATGCATTCTTTAGGTTGGCTTAAGAGGTAAAGAGTAGAAAGTGAGGCTGGGCATGGTGGCTCATGCCTGTAATCCCAGCCCTTTGGGAGGCCAAGGTGGGTGGATCACTTGAGGTCAGGAGTTCGAGACCAGCCTGGCCAAAATGGTGAAACCCGTCTCTACTAAAAATACAAAAATTAGCCAGGCCTAGTGGTGCACAATGGTGATCCAGCTACTCCGGAGGCTAAAGCAGGAGAATTGCTTTAACCCAGGAGGTGGAGTTTACAGAGCTGAAATTGTGCTACTGTACTCCATCCTGGGCAACAGAGTGAGTAAGATTCTGTCTCAAAAAAAAAAAAAAAAAGGCATTCCATCAGAGTGAAAAACCATAAATTTAATATGCTTGTGGCCCACTTTTCAGTGAGAAGTCCCAGAGGAAATATAATCTAATCTATTAACCTAAGAGAGAAAGGCTGTTTGCAGTCATACTCATTGCTCACATACATTTATTAGCCTAACTTTCCTACTGGCATTATCTAGAGACAAAAATATACTCAAGGAATGTGTTTGCTTCCTACTGGATATTAAAACTATGCTACAATAATTTGAACATTGTATTGCTGACCTAAGTATAGACAAAGAGGTATCAAAAAGGATAGAAAACCCAGCAAAAGACCCAAGTAATAAAATAATCAGAATTTCAAACCAATGGGGAAAGATTTGTATGATATTAGCATAACTGGGTAGCCATCTGAAGAAAAATGAAAGTGAACTCTTAAGCCAAGATAAATTCCAGATTGATCAATGTTTAATAAGAAAAAAATCACACTTTGGGAGGCTGAGATGGGTGAATCACTTGAGGTCAGGAGTTCGAGACTAGCCTGAGCAACATGGAGAAACCCTGTCTCTACTAAAAATACAAAATTAGCTGGGTGTGGTGGCACATGCCTGTAATTCCAGCTACTTGGAAGGTTGAGGCAGGAGAATCACTTGAACCTGGGATGTGGAGGTTGCAGTGTGCCGAGATTGTGCCATTCCACTCCAGCCTGGGCAACAAGAGCGAAACTCCATAACTCCATCTCAAAAAAAAAAAAAAAAAAGTCACAAAGATAATATGTCACAATTTAAAAATATAATTTTAAATTTGATATAAAATCTGGAAGCCAGAAAAAAAGATTGATGTAAGTTCAACTGCAAAGACTTTTGCAGGACCATCTTCCATCAAAAGCAAACAAACAAAAACATTGTCAAAGGAGAAAAAAGGGATTTACAACTTATATTACAGACAAGGGTGAATTTTGTTAATGTTGACAGGTCTCTTAAAATCCAAAAGAAAAAATGAATAGACTAATACAAAAATGGGCAAAGATTATGATCAGGAATAGTATTATAAATGTGTCTAAAATTTATGTAAATATATGCAACTTTTATGTAAGAGAAATGTCAAGACTACAAATTTTCTACACAACAGATTTGCAAAGAGCTAATCAACACACAGTACTGACATGGGTGTAGAGCCTATATATGTAGGATCACATATATCTGGTCAGAAATTTGATAATATATTTCAAAATATGTAATACACATGTCCTTTTACAGAGCACTGCCACTTCTGTGTAGAAATATAGTTATAATCATAAAGACAGGAGATGACCTACAAAGATACTTGTAGTAACATTGTTAATAACAAATGATTGAAAACAAATACATTCAATAATTTTGTTAAAAGTGATTATTTTCATATTGTAAAATACTATGTAGCAATGTAAAATAATGAGTCTGCTGTAATATACTGTATCTTCAAGACATATTATTAGAAGGGAAGATTAAGATTCAGTGCGGTGTGCATAGTCTGTTATTTGTAGATACATATATTCATTAGCTATATGCAAAGAGTTATTCCTCTGGAAGTAAACCCCCCACCCAAATCACAGAGTATCTCCAGGAGGATGTCTTAGAAATTTGTTCCTGGGGACATAAATGGTGGCAGTGGGACAGGGGTGGGAGAGAGAATTCCTTTTTACTGGATAGCCACATGTATTTTTGAACTTCATCCTTTATGTATGAACTATTCTAAAAATGATTATAATCTCAAATGTAAATATGTGAATAATGGCCAGGATCTTTGCCATTTAAGCCTCAAGCTTATCAACCATCTCTCTCTAATTGTAGCAACTGTAGTACTATTACACACTAGCCAGCTTTTCTTCTATTAATAATTTCCTGAAGGAGCGGAACATCTCAAGATATGAGTGTTAAGTATTCTTGTAAATATTTTTTGTTTTACTGTTTTTTTTTTTTTTTCCCCAAAGAAGAGAGAATACCAAGGAATATACTTTCAAATGTTAGAAGAATTAATTGCCGAGGCCGGTGGATCATGAGGTCAGGAGATCAAGACCATCCTGGCTAACATGGTGAAACCCCGTCTCTATTAAAAATACAAAAAATTAGCCTGGCATGGTGGCGGGTCCTGTAGTCCCAGCTACTCAGGAGGCTGAGGCAGAATGGCGTGAACCCAGGAGGTGGAGCTTGCAGTGAGCCAACATCGTGCCACTGCACTCCAGCCTAGGCGACAGAGCGAGACACCGTCTCAAAAAAAAAAAAAAAATTAATTAAAAATGTAAGGTTATAACTTTAATTATTACTGTATAGCACACAATTGCAAGAGAGTGTTTTAATCTTGGCACTATTGGCATTTTGGGCTGGAGAGTTATAAGGCTTATAAGCCTGTCCTGTGCTTATAAGATGTTTAGCAAAATTCCCAGACTGTACCCACTAGGTTCTAGTTGAAACTTGCCACCCCCAAGCTGTGACTACCCAAAGTGCCTCTAGATGCTGGAAAATGTGCCTGAGGTACAAAAATCCCTGCCCTGTACCTCTCCCTCTCCCATCAGTTGAGAGCTACTGAATTATAGTCAATCAGCATTTATGTAGTCCTCAGATACGCAAAGCCCTAAGCTAGCGTATGTGAAGTCTTGCTTTTCTTTGTGTGTTTCTACATAGTTTTTTTTTTTTTAATGCCTCAGTAAACATTGTAAGGTGGCTTTTTGTCCAGAATTGGTTCCTTCCAGTGGGTTCTTGGTCTGGCTGACTTCAAGAATGAAGCCGCGGACCTTTGAGGTGAGTGTTACAGCTCTTAAAGATGGTGTGTCCGGAGTTTGTTCCTCAGATGTGTCCACAGTTTCTTCCTTCTGGTGGGTTCGTGGTCTCGCTGACTTCAAGAATGAAGCCGTGGACCTTTGTGGTGAGTGTTAACACCTCTTAAAGGTGGTGCAGATCCAAAGAGTGAGCAGCAGCAAGATTTATTGTGAAAAGCAAAAGAACATAGCTTCCACAGGGTGGAAGGGGACCCGAGCGGGCTGGGGCTGCTGGCTGCAGTGGCCAGCTTTTACTCCCTTATTTGGCCTCACCCACGTCCTGCTGATTGGTCCATTTTACAGAGCGCTGATTGGTCCATTTTACATAGTGCTGATTGGTCCATTTTACAGAGTGCTGATTGGTGCGTTTACAACCCTTTAGCTAGACACAGAGTGCTGATTGGTGCATTTACAATCCTTTAGCTAGACACAGAGCACTGATTGGTGGGTTTTAACAGAGTGCTGATTGGTGCATTTACAATCCTTTAGCTAGACAGAAAAGTTCTCCAAGTCCCCACTAGACCCAGGAAGTCCAGCTGGCTTCACCTCTCAGCTTCACTCTTAGTGGAGTTTTGCTTATCTTTTCATAGAAATAGCCACTTTCCTAGATGGTCCACAGATGAATAGGTATTTGATATCTTAAATGAAAAATAATAAAATTTTCTAAGGGTAAATTTACTACTATGTTGTTAAAAACAATTTAATTGACAAAGTATTATCAGACTAGTGTGTCAGGCTTTGAGAAGAGCAAAGCCAGTTGTCATCTCCCTGGATAACTGAAAATATGGCTCTTATAACATGAAGACCAAAACATTTTTCTAAACATCAAAAAATTAATTTATTTTTACAGCTTCACACAGAGTACAACACACATATTCTTGTTTTACTTTGGAAACATGTACCTTCTAAGACTCTTAATAAGGTTGTTCCTTGTACTCTTAGTTAAGTCTAAGAATGTACATATTTCATTTCCCCAAGTTTAGTTATTTGTAAGTGCACATTTTTTTTGGTTAAGTTTGGAAGAAATGTAATAATTATTTCTTTGTTTATAGTTTATTACTATACTTCTGGAAAAGGATATAGCATGATAGATAATAGCATCTTATATTTTCAAAGCATTATGTGGCTTTCTAAGTGATTTTATATATACTGACTCATTTGAAATGATTTTAGGAAGTATGTGGAACATAGTTGATCAGTAAGCATTAATTATCCAGGTTACCTTATTTAAATCATCAAGGAAAACACCAGAAATTTCTCCACTTTAATGAACATAAACTATCAATTGTAATCTAATCTTTGTTTTTGTTATCGGTTGTTATTTTCAATTTTGTGATAATGCAGGAGTTGTTAAGAAATTACTTTTAGGCAGCTAGAAAGGGTAAAAGTTCTGGGTGGAATTTTCCTTTTTAAAAAAAAGCAGCCCCAAACCATCTTTTCTCCAACAGAGAACAGCCTGATAGATATGCAAACTAGGAGCTTTCATATGTAAATGAAGGCAGCTGTACCTGGAAGCCAGGTACATTCAATATGGCATCTCCCGCCCTCTTTTCCTTGTCACAGCAGCCTTCAGGTAAACCCACCTGTACAGGCAACTGCCAGGTGGAGGCCACATTTGCATAATAAAAGACTAGGGTGGGAACCCCAGTCTTTTCCCGGGATATGTAAGTGGCACCTGGTCAAATCAATCCCCTGGACCCTATGATGTAAATCACTCACTGCTTCCTCAAGCCTCTGTACAAAATAAATGCATTCAGCTGCAAACCGGAGACCCTCTTTTGGGTGACCCACTTTCTCAGCATGAGGAAACTTTTTCTCTTTTTCTTTTCTTTTCTTTTTTTTGAGACGGAGTGTTGCTCTGTCGCCCAGGCTGGAGTGCAGTGGCGCTGTCTCGGAATTTGAGCTATTTTCCTGCCTCAGCCTCCCTAGTAGCTGGGACCACAGGCGTGGGCCACCACACCCGGCTAATTTTTGTTATTTTTAGTAGAGACGGTGTTGGCTAGGCTGGTCTCGAACTCCTGACCTCAGGTGATTCGCCTGCCTCAGCCTCCCAAAGTGTTGGGATTACAGGCATGAGCCACCATGCCTGGCCTCTCTTTTTCTATTAAGCCTTGTGCTCCTAAACCCGCTCCTCGTGTGTGTCTGTGTCCTGAATTCTTTCTTGACGATAATAAAGAACCAGTGTATATACCCCAGACGACGGAACCATTTCAGTGACATGGTCATCACAAATTTATCACGCATTTCAACACTTTTCTTTTAATTTCACTGAGAATGCTCACTGTCAACTGCCAACCTCTATTTCCTCCTCTTCACCCCACCCCCAAGAAAAAAACCTGAAGAGAGAAGGCACTGTCCTACATATTGAGTTTAAATTGATTAATGGCCAGTTAATAAGAGGAAACAGGAACCATTCGGTCATCTGCACCATAGGATTTGTAGTCTTCAAAACAAGTTAATTCTGATTTCATTTGTTTTGATAAAAGTCCAAGCATACAGATTCATACCATCTGTCTTAGTTTTGATAGTCTTTGTTATGTTTGCCTTTTAGCCTCTTAAAAAAGACAATTGAAATTACAGTGTATAAACAATATGAAATAAATCCAACACTGAGTTTTCAAGAAGGCATATTGTCACCAATTGTTATGAGCCAAATGAAATAGGAATGTCTTGTTCCCTTTGGTTCATACAAGATAGAGTTTGCATAGCCTAAATTGTGTGCTTTTTCTTCACTGCCATAACCAGGCAATTAAATGCAGACACTCAAATATGCATAAGTGCAGTCGCAACAGGAAACAGCACAGTAAATAGAGATAGTCCTAGATGTTCTTAGATTTGGGATAATGGGTGTACTAGGGACATTATTTTCCACTGACTAGTCTTATTTTTCTAAGATATTTTTTGATATAAATGATGAATTAATTTTTAATAAAACTGCAGATAGGTAAGAATAATTAACTTGACAAACTAAAAATAAGGTGTTGGTTCAAACTTAGGCTTCAGAATCTTTTTTTTTTTTGAAATCTAATAACAAAATCCAACCTGGTACATATTAGCCATTTGTTATGGCATCTAGAGATTTGTGAAGCTTAAACTTGAACTCATAGTAATCTAGAGGAAATGTTTCGACCCCAAATGAAACGTCTCCCCAAAGCTATTATATACACACTTTTCAAAATAAATACCAACAAGTGCCAGTCTTTAGAGATGTATTTTATATGAAAATTGCTGTTTGAAGTAGAACACTGGTTTTCAATTTCAAATTAAAAACATAATGCACCACCAAAGGTGCTGATTTGTTTCATCTATCGTAAACCAGAAGTGTTATTAACCAAGAAGACTTCTTTGGTACCATGCTCCATTAAACTGCATTTTCAGATGTGTGGTTAATTCTCATAACTGTTAGATAAACAGTATCATATATCATTTAAAAAAACCCAAACCATCCTGAAATGCCTTCTGAAGTAATTGGCAGTGCAGTGTCTGTGTAAGCAAATAGACCTGCCTGTGTGTTCTTAGTAATACCCAGAGGCAGCCTCATCCATTAAAGTTAGTTTTATTGAAGGGAGATTTATTTGTTAAGACATCAGTCTGTTTCTAACTTTTTTGAAAAAGGCATTACAGAATCTTTATCATCTACCTTGACCATCTAGAGAGCAGACTCTTGATTTTCCAAATACCATCTGCAAAAACTGGACTTGTAAAATTTCCATGAGATTAGATGTCTTTTTTCATCAGTTTCCAGCCTTTTTTTAGCTTCCTTAATCAAGGAGAGTCTCCTTGCACTGAATATGCTCATTACAAACAAATTAGCGTTAAAACAGTGGCTTTCCAACCCCAGAAATGTAAGTGCTAATGAACAGAAAAAGGGTCGCCAGTGAAAAATAACTCAGGCAAGCTACATCTCCGCACCACTGTTTGCAGCACTTGGGAAAAGGTTCTAATATTAATGCCTCTTGTCAGAAAACCCTTACAACCTCTATTAAATCATCTTCTCTGTCGACGGTGCTGTAGTTATAAATAGGCTCACAATGAATTCTGAATTCTCTACATGTAAATCATGCCACATACCATTATCTGATATCCTTGAATTAGGTATGCGTGGCCTTGGGGGCAGTAAAGGATAGGTCGATGCAGCCAGCTGTCTCCTTTAGTAATAACTGCTGTATGTTAAAGACTAACAGCCAGACAATAAATAACATTTTCAAATCTGCATCTAGACTTTGAGTAGGAGAGAAATGAATAATGATTTCCTTGTGTTAGATTAGACTTAAGCAAAAGGTCAAACCTTTCAGCAAAAGGAACAACAGCTGTACAATCCAGTTAATCATAGACAAAATTGTGTGTGTGTATAAACCTGTAAGCAGGATAATTAATGGGTCTACTCACTTTCAGTGAACGCCATCGTGCCATTTTATTCTTACAAACCCAGTGCTCTTTCATGTGTATTGCTCACTCCTACTCTCTCTAAAAGAAGGTGAGAGGTTATTAAATCCAGTTTAGAACAAGAAGCTAGAAGTAATTCATATTTGAGCATTATATTTAAATCAAGTGCATCTTTTTAATGAAGGCAAGGTCTTTGTGTATAGATTATATTGAGTTAGAATTATATATTTTTATAAATATAGCAAAATATCTGGATCTATTTGCATATCTTCTATAACAACATAAAATTTCTGATATTGACTGAGTTTAGTAGAAAAGTGATATGCAAGAAGAATCAATGCTCTCAAATTAAACAAATGACAACAAAAAACAATAGGGATAAATTGGTTCTGTGAAGAACCTGCTGAAATTTTAATTTTCTTCATCCATATAGCTCTAGAAAGATCACCTACATCAAAAGATTGAAGTCATATTAATGTTTCTTTTATGAGAGGAAAGACCCGATGAACTGTAGTTTCTTTGGAAATAATTTTTATTTTATTTTATGTGATTGTGTGTGTGTCCAAATTGTGCTTTAATTTAGCTGTGGTACAGGATCTCAGCTGCTAAAATGTATTCTGTTTAACTGCAGTAAACTGCAAGAAATAACTGTAGACTTTTAACTGTTTACTTCCCCAACTTCCCCTGTCTCTATGTTTCTGTGCAAACAATACAAGTAAATCTCTACCCACAGCCCCCCGCTTTTGGGATGGAGGTTTTCAGTAGTGATACCAATATTGTTGTTTTTGCTGGCAAGTAATTCACCAGTGGCTCATTTTCATCAGCTTTTATTTCACAGCAATTGTAAAATAAACCACTCGTAGCACATGTTGTTAACGTCTGGTCCCTGGAGTGTAACTGATGTTCCACGGTATGGGTCATGTGTTAGCTAAAGTGTGCATTAAAAAGGGAGAAATTAATAGTACTACCACTGATTCAAACTAAATGGTATTCAATGGGTATTGCCATTGCTTTAATAGTATCATAGCATATTATTTTGCTGGTTTCTTTTAGAGTCTGATTTTAAAGCAAATTTAAGGGGATAAAAGAACATACTAACATAATGAATACTCAGCACAGAACTGGTCAGATACTGATGTTTCATTTTCACATTATATTGTTTTCATTTCATATTTGACCTTCATTTTATATTTAGCAAGACAGTAAAACTAGCAACATAATCACTAGATTCTGTGCTCCTGCAGAACTTAATATAAATAATGTTACTATTATGCTTGACTATTTGTATATCTCAATTATCTATTTTTAGAATAAAGATGAACCTTTTTATTTCTTAATTATATACCCAGGAAAAGAAATCACATAATTGGTTTCAAAGATGAAATTCATATAACATCTTGTATACTAATTTCAATTGAGCATTATTTTTATTGTATTCTATTTCACAATAATTAAGAAGTCCATCACAGTACAATTCTTCTTACAAATGTTCTTAATACTTTTTAAGACATAGGGACTTTTATGCTGACAACATTTCCTCAAAATTGATAGATGACACACTGTCATCTTCCAGGTGAAGATGTTATCAACTGAAGAGGTTATTTGAGCACACACAAACATGTTTTAAATGATTGTCAGTACCAAGTTCTGGTCTAGGTGCTTTCATGTTCATTCAGAACTGATGTTATCCAACATTGCAACACCACTAATGAGTAATCTTAACTGTGTTTTTCTATTTTATACTCTTGCTTCCATTCAAAGATGTATAAAGTTCCTTGCATAAGACTTTTGCATGCAGCAAACTTTATTAAATGCAGTGGATTCTTATTATTCATGGTAGTTATGTTCTGTAAAGTCGCTGTAAACACTGAATTAGCAAATACTGAATTATTGCTTCTAAGGGAAATATAGGGTTAGGTTCCTGCAAGCCTCTGGTCACATTTTTGCCAACTCATCAATACATAACCTTGTTTTGTGTCTGTTTCTGTTTAGAGGTATCTTGTTGAATATTTATTTTTAATTCGTTAACATTGAACACACAGCCAACAGCATCTATAACTCACGCCTAAATGAAGCTTAGGTAACACACATATTTTCTCTGTAAGGCGCATCACAGCTTTCTTGTGCTTAGGAACTCTAGACAGAACTTTAGCACTGTGCTTGGGGGCCATTTAAAACTGCAGAATCACCACAAAAAGCACAAAAAGGCAATAACATAGCAGTAAATAGAACACACAAAAAAATACTTATTTACAGGATAAGAGCAGAAACCAGAAGGCAGACAGGAGCCTTGCTCCTCAGCTGGGAGTGTGCACTTCAGGCAACTCAATTTTTTCACTGTTTTCTGTGCATGTCTACAAATGACTGTGAAAATACCTCTAGTATTGATTTTGGTGTTGCAAATATATTTTAGCAACTATGTGACTTCACAAATATAGAATCCATGAATATTGAAGATCAACTGTATTCAGAGATGTGGAAAATAGCCAGAATCAAAGCAGTGAAAACCGTGTATAATTAGATTTATGCTTTCCCATTTTAAAAGTCTGTTACCTACTACACTCCTTGATGAATCGTTTCTTTTCCTCTTTCCAACTTTCTTGATCCAACTTTCCTTCGTAGAGTTTGCCTCCCTCCTCCATGCCGATTCCATATTCTCTTTGCCCTTTTTTCATCTTTTATTGGGCAAACTGAAATTCTTAATGTTTTTTTCTTGTTTATCCTAGCTATTACCTCTATTGGATTCCTGCCCTCTAGTTTTGATGCTAATATGCAGAGCTATAGTTATTACTGCCATTCTTCATGGCTGAAACATTGCTGCTGTAGAATGCTAGAAGTTTTTTCCACTGTCTTCCAATGTCTTTCAATCCTCTACTTTTGTGCTTTTCTTGAAACACGAGGTTCTACCTGTCAGTCCAGGGAGCTAGAAAATCTCCCTATACTGTCCTTGGTATTTTAGAACAAGCTACCCATACTGTCCTTGGTATTTTAGAAATGCAGAGAAAAATTAAGCCTCAACTTTGAATTACAAAACAGACTTTTGATGCCAGTGGTAAGAACAAAATATATGAGAGAGAAGGTTTTTTGTTTGTTTTTCTTTTAAATATACAGAGACTAGTTTTGGGGAGGCTTCCATATTTTGAAGGCAATAACAGCATTATTCATGTAAATTCTCAAACTGTTAACAACCCAAATGCTGTTTAGTAGAATGGATAAGTCTATCATGTTATATTTGTTTACTAGACTATGATACAGCAAGGAAAATGAACAAATTACATGCAAACATATGGATAAAACTCATAATCATCTTTTGAATGGAAGAAGGCAGACCTAGTAGCATACATACTGGTGTTTTTTTAATATAAATATTTTTAAAGGCATAACTAACTTATGATGTTGGAAATCAGGATAGTAAAAAATTAGCAAAGGAGGGTGGGGACCATGGGGGAGCAAAGAGCTTCTGGAATGCTGCTTGTTTTCCATTCTTTAAAATCTGGGTAGAAGTTAAATAGATGTGTTGACTGTGGGACAAACATTAAGCTGAGTACATTTATGATGTAAGCCCTTTTCTGAATATGTATTCAATAGAATAGTTCTAAATTTATCATGAATGGTGGAAAACCCATTTGTATAAAAAGCACTGTATTGTGCATGAATAAATATAAAAATAGAGGTAGATCTATATTTGTTTGTAAGGCTATCCAAATTATATTGCTAAGTGGGGCTGGGTGCAGTGGCACATGCCTGTAATTCCAGCACTTTGGGAGGCTGAGTTGGGCAGATCACCTGAGGTTAGGAGTTCAAGACCAGCATGGTCAACATGGTGAAACCCCGTCTCTACTGAAAATACAAAAGTTAGCTGGGCGAGGTAGTGGGTGCCTGTAATCCCAGCTACGCAGAAGGCTGAGGCAGGAGAATCGCTTGAACCCGGGAGGTGGAAGTTTCAGTGGGTCAGAATCGCACCACTGCACTCCAGCCTGGGTGACAGAGCGAGACTTCATCTCAAAAAAAGGCCGGCGTGGTGGCTCATGCCTGTAATCCCAGCACTTTGGGAGGCCAAGGTGGGCAAATCATGAGGTCGGGAGTTTGAGACCAGCCTGGCCAATATGATGAAACCCCGTCTCTACTAAAAATACAGAAAAATTAGCCGGGCGTGGTGACGGGCACCTGTTATTCCAGCTACTTGGGAGGCTGAGGCGGGAGAATCGCTTGAACCTGGGAGGTGGAGGTTGCAGTCAGCCGAGATCGCCCCACTGCACTCCAGCCTGGGCAACAGAGCAACACCCCATCTCAAAAAAAAAAATGTATATATATTATATATATATATATATATAATATATATATATACACACACACACATATATATGTATAGATATAGCCAAGTTGCAAGAGATGTATATATTTTTATTTTCTGATAGAACAAACAAATTACCTACATTTACCTACATATGTTTATATATTTATATATGAGCAAGGGGAAAGGGCGAATAATATACATCAGATGTTAATGTTGGTCACCCCAATGGGGATTAGAGGCTTGAAGCTTGTGTAAAGGGAAGATGACTAGCGTTGGAGGACTTTTCCTTAGTTCAACTAAAGATAGGGTCCTTGTCACATGGCGATGAAAGGTTAGGCTCACAGATAAGTTGAAGGGTGAGAATAATGGAATTTATTTGGCAAAAAGGAAAAAAAGGGGAAACAGGGACTCAGCAGAGCGAGAGTCCCCAGTATATGCTTCTTGCCTCACAGATTGAATTCCGGGTTCCACACAGGAAGAGGAGGGATCAGGCTCTGCCCCACTACAAAGGGCGCAAACTTCCCAAGGCTCCACCCCAGTGTGGGGCTTCTCTGGGGGAAACCTTCCCCCTGGGCTGTGTCACTAGAATTGGTTTTTATGTCTTTTATATTATTTTACATATTTTTATATTATTCGACTTGCTACAATAAACCATTTCGTAATTTCCAAAACATCAAGAAATGAAAATGTCTTATAAAGAAAAAAGTGAGTTGATGTCTGAAAAAATGCATATAAGAATATGTAGATCCACCAGAGTGAAACATACCCACCTGCCAAAAATAAATGAAGAGGTCAAGAGCTGTGGAAAGAAAGTAAAAGGAAGTAAAAGAAAGGAAGTAAAAGGAAGTAAAAGAAAGGAAGTAAAAGGAAGTAAATATGGAATATTTTTTAAAAAGTCCCCATAGATGGCAGCACATGTAAATAAATGCCCCCCAGGGATCACCAACCACAGATGATGGAATTCAGCTGAGCTTTGCCTACAAGTCTGGGTTCAGGCATGACATCCCTCTACAGAGATATGGATGGGGTGCTGTCTGTGGAAACTCAAAAGCTACTGGATGAAACTGCTTACTCTCATCTTTAATACTTAGCCTGTGCCTGATTAGAGCTATTCTTAGACATTTTAAATGTTTAAAATCTTTTTCTAGTAATCATGCTTTTGAGCTATAGTAGGAGGCTGCCTTACAGTTTTCTTATCTATAATAGCATTGTGTCATGAAGTCTGTGTATCTTTCTGGCCTTTCTTCCTAGATCTTTTAGAGACTGTGTCCTTGGCCTCATCACTAGGCAACACTGCTTCTTAATTTTTTTCATTTCCAGGCTGAAACATTTTATTTGTTGTTTATTAATTATTTCTTAGGTAGAGCTGTTTAAATGTTTCCTGAGTTCTTATGATCCTATTTCTCTTTTGAGCTAGCATCATCAAAACACAGAGCCAAATGAAAGGCTCATTTTTGACTGACCTTGGTCATTGCATCCTCTACAATTAGCCCATTGAGAGTTTAGGAAATGGAAGACGTCCCAAATGCCCCTTGTGGCCTGGACATTCATTACACTATATGCAAATATTAGAAGTGGACGAGCACGTGTTTTGTGTTGTCCATTAGCTCAGTCATGCCCTCCTTTGGATGTGCAAACTCACTAAAGGTGGGGTTTGGGTTCCTTCAATTCTGAATATCCAGTACCCAGAGCAATATTTAAAACAGTGGACACAAGAGATATAGGGTTAATGCATTAAGTGCCAGTGTGTCTTAAACACTGTGTAGCATTTGGGGGAAATAAAGATGAATAAAACAATAAGTAACCTAAAAATGTCCATAGTCTCATAAGGAAACAAGACAAGTCAACAGTTATAATTACAGGAGAAAGTGCTTTGATAGAGATATACTAAATGGCTAGGGGAGCAAATACTAGTGAATGATTAATTTTGCCTAAGGGGGCCAGGGACACCTTTAAATTCTTGTAATCTTGAATGCCCAATATTTAACATAGAATCTTGGCCTTTTGTCTACATGCTAAACCCTCTGCAAAGCTCTCAATCCCTCTTTGAAAGAGGGTAGTATTTTACCATAAATCTTTAGAACCCCTTACTAATTGGCATAAACCTCCCTGTTAAATAAATCAGTCTGTGTGTGCCTTATATGCAGTATCTAGTTTGGCCTATAGACCTTGAATTAATCACTTGGTTCATGCTTCAACTTGATTCATTTCATTCTGCATATATTTTTTAGAGAAAGACAAATGAAATTGGGCTCTGTGTGCACTTAAGAATGGCCCTACTTCCACATCTGACCTCTTTCAAGCTCACTCTTTCTGCCATTTGCTTTTATTTAAATTATTTGCAAGAACATCTCTTGAATATGTTGCCATGCCAACTATTTAGGTGAAAACAGAGGCCAGAAAACAGAGCTTGAACTTCACAAAATGTTCTATTAGTAGATTACGAAGCTTTGTTACCTCTTAAAATAATTGAGCTATCCTTTAACATGTGAAAAATAGTAATCACTAAGCATATATATATGAAAGTGGTACCAGTTGGAGGGATGGTAAATGTTCATACTCCTTTTACTTTCTAAGATAGGAATAGATATCTCTTCGATTCCTAACCATGTCAGGTCCTAAAATGTAAGGAAAAGAAACATATATGGCAAGTTTAAGAATTAGATATTAAGGCAGATTGATGCTACATCCCACAGTGTTATAAAAAACCCAGATATGTCATAATTGAGTTGCATTTTTATTATGTGCACATATTTGACTTTGAGCAGAATTATATGAGTTGAATTAATTTTTTATACAACCTTCCAGCAGCTCTGTGTGGAACCATATGGGAGACATTTGGTTCTCATCAACTCCCTTTTACCCTTACTTCCAGCCCATTGCTTTAAAAGAACTTTCATTCTCTTTAACTATGTGCAGGTTTTATTCTGTTCAGAGAGAAGAGCCACTAAAATATTATGACCTCTAAGTGATGGGCTGTAAGGGTCTCTCTCAAAAGCCAGCCCACAGCTGTGTATTGATCCCACCTGTTGGTGGCCTGGTGCAGACTGTGTGCTGGCCTGGTTGCAGTCTGTTCTCTTTAATCTCATTGGGAGGATACTTACAGCATGGTTTGCTTCTCTCTTGTGGTCTATAAGGAAGAAGTGGAAGGATTCAGTTTTCAGCCCTGTTATTATGGTGATTTTTGCTAAGCCTGAAATTCACTTTTCAAAGAGGGTGTATGTTTTATATGGAAAATGGTTGTTGGGAGATTTTCTGAGGTTTAACCTCAATGGATAACCCTTTAAAGTAATATCAAGATTTCCCTGTAAAGATTTCAGACACATCAGCATGATTATTTGCTATCCATTCTGCAGGGGAGGTAAGTGGCAAATATCAATGACTTTCCATAATGAAGGAGCCCAAGACTGGGAAGGTGGGAAGATGCCAGCTCGCATTTAGATTTAGGTTTTCTTACTACTCAAAATCTTTCTCCCTTCATTGTCTAGACCATCTGGTTTCCTTCATTTCTCTGGACAAAGGAAACACTAAATGAAGTAGTACAAAAGTTATCTCTCTGTTTGCATGAGTGCTTGTAAATATGTGTATTGCGATAGAAACCTGAGCATCAGTTATAACCATAAGGTTAATTATCAGTTGCCACAAGAATTCTGAATAACCTGGCACTGGAGGCATTTTACGTTACATAGATACTGTTGTGTCAAGTGAATGGAATTTTAATTCCAACCAACATTAGGTTGTTTAAAAGAATGGCATTATGAGTAAATGCAGAGTTAAAAGACAGCTGCCACTTAAGGTGCCTCATGTAATGTAGGTGAATTCCATCAAATGACGGCTTCCCTCATAATGAAGTAAAAGTACTTTTGGAGGTTAACTGTCAGTATTTTTCTTTCATATCCTCGTTCAGCATAGTAAAAGGCAGAGACTTTCATATAACACATTTATTCCCTTGATGGAATTTGAGGGCAGGCTAGCAAGTTCTTTTTAATTTTTTTGATAAGTCCATATCTTGCTCAGGTTTAACATTTATTCATGATGGCACCTCATCCCTTGCCTTCCTATGTAAATGCCAGAGGTTAAAATTTCTTATGGAAATTCTACTTAACAAAAAGCTTTATTTTGCGTAATTACAATCTGGCTCAGCCTCAATTCATCCAACATTTTTTATAACTTTTTTTTTTTTTTTTTTTTTTGAGTAGAAATCTTGCTCTGTCACCCAGGCTGGAGTGCAATGGCACAATCTTGGCTCACTGCAACCTCCACTTCCCAGGTCCAAGTGATTCACTTGCCTCAGCCTCCTGAGTAGCTGGGATTACAGGTGCATGCCACCATGCCCAGCTAATTTTTGTATTTTTAGTAGAGACGGGGTTTCACCATGTTGGCCAGGCTGGTCTTGAACTCCTGACCTCAGGTGATTTGCCTGCCTCGGCCTCCCAAAGTGCTGGAATTATAGGTGTGAACCACCGTGCCTGGCCTTTTATAACATTTAAAGGTCTTAGAAATACCTCTAAAATGTTTTTCATTTTTTCTTTTAACAAATGGAAAAATGTTCATAAGTGATATGTTCACATATTCTCTGTTTTTCTCTCTCTCTCTGGCCATAGGAGCACCGGGAAGCTCTCCTCTGATTAGCTAGGTTTAATTCATCATTTCACTTCACCCCTGATCTGACCTAAACCTCTTTCAAACTTACTGCTATTAGTCCATTGCTTTGCTCAGTACCCTAGTGCTGAAGCCTGCATTTATTTCACAATCTGCAGTGTAGCAATTTATTATTATGCTACATCTTGTCTCTGTACATTAGATAGCATGTCTAGTGACATAATTCAGTTAAATGAAAATTTGAACATGTATTTAGTTATAGTTTAAAGCAAAGATAACATAACTAATATGTCTTGAATTACAGCTCTAGACAATTGTGTGTTTTTGTGGGGTAATTGCTAACTGACTAGAGTAATCTTGGCACAGGAAATATGAGAATGTCAATTAAAACTGAAAATATCAAAGTGCCAGGCTATTTTTTTTTTTTTTTTTGAGACAGTGTTTCACTCTGTCGCTCAGGCTTGAGTGTAGTGGCATGATCTTGGTTCACTGCAACCTCTGCCTCCCAGGCTCATGTGATCTTCCCACCTCAGCCTCCCAAGTAGCTAGGACCACAGGTGCATGCCACAGTGCCCAGCTAGTTTTTTTTGTATTTTTGGTAGAGACGGAGTTTTACCATGTTGCCCAGTCTGGTCTCGAACTCCTGAGCTCAAGCAGTCCACCTGCCTTTGCCTCCCAAAGTGCTGGTATTACAGGTATTCTTTTTTCTTTATTTTCATATTTAGGTATCAGGATACATAATTTGATTAAGTATAAATAATGTAAAGTTGTTTGAACTGAAAAATTATCTTGAAAGTTGCTGCATCACTAAGATATGTCTTACACAGACAATTAAGTGTTGTTAGTATAGTAACTTCTTTTACTAAAACACTTTCTTATTCCAACTTCTAAGAAAAAATACTGCTCTCACAAATTTTTAAAAAAATGATCATTGCTATCCCATCAGTCACACAACTGGTGCCTAAGAACATCAAATGGTAAATCCAAGCATATTAATTACATCATTAAAGTAGCATTTGGGCACACTAAGATACATTACAATAACAATAACCTTTCTGTTTAATAGGATGCACTACCAGCGTGTAATGCAGAAGTTGCATACAATGAAGATATCTCATTCCATCACCTCGTGGCATAAATCAATATAGTCAGAGCAACAAAGAATGACTATTTCCATAAAAATGACATTAAACTATTTGTGTGCTTGTATGTGCGTGCGTGTGTGTCTATATGGAATGCCACAATTTGAAAGCCAGATAAACTGCTCCAGAGAAAGCAGAGTTGCTTGGTTACATCTGCTGAAAACAATCTGTGCTGTGTATGAGAGCTCATGTCAGCCCAGTAATTACCACAACTGAGATAAAGCCTGTGCTAAATGTCACCTGCCGCTGACAAGCACAGGAAGCCAAACACTGCTAAATGAGTCAGTTACTCTGGGAGTGCTTAGCTCTACTTGCAGGCTAAAAGCATTTGTCTTGTGTATAAAAGGAAAAAATATACGTGATAAAAGAAAAAAATCAGAAACACATTTATAATGTAAACCTGACTGAAATTCTCCACCACCCACTCAGAAGTACATTAGATAGAAGGCTAACAAATGCAGTGAGGTTGAAGGAGAAATATTAAAGCATTAATGGACATTTCTGAGTCTGGAAGAGTCTTCTACCTTTTACCACAAATTGCTCATTAGTCAGTACAATGCAGTTTCCCACAGTCTAGAATGATCCCCCAAAGACAGCTGAGGTTCCTATTGACAACAACCAACCAATAACACGCTGGAACAGCTTGCTTGAGTCTGCTTAGAATGCCCAAAGACAAATGTGCTTTTTTTTTGAGACGGAGCCTCGCTCTGTCACCCAGGCTGGGGTGCAGTGGCGCCATCTCGGCTCACTGCAACCTCTGCCTTCTGGATGCAACCAACTCTCCTGCCTCAGCCTCCTGAATAGCTGGGATTACAGGCGCACACCCCCACGCCCGGGTAATTTTTGTATTTTTAGTAGATACAGGGTTTCACCACATTAGCCAGGCTGGTCTCAAACTCCTGACCTCATGATCCACCCACCTCGGCCTCCCAAAGTGCTGGGATTACAGGCGTGAGCCACCGTACCCGGCCACAATGTGCATTTTTTAGAAGTCTTAGATAGAAGGCGATTTACTGATGTTTTAATAAGTATTTCTGACAAAAGCAGGATTAATAATGTTGATGTGAGGAAAATGCCACCTTCTCCCTACTTATTTTCTTCTTTACCAATCCATTAAAAAATCATTCTCTCCAGTTAGAATTTTATTTTAGCTGCTTTGTAATGTGATTTGATTACTAAAAGACTCTCGTCACCCAATCACCTAACCCTTTTTTGATACTTAAGTAAAAATTTCTAGCCTCCAGCAGAGGATCTGAAGTGTACTAAGCACCAAAACCCAGAGTGAAGTTGTTGAACTAGAATGGCTTTGCTAGCACCCAGGTAACAATGCCAATATCAAGGTAATGGTGTGGAGGTTGCTGCAGGTGCTCTCTGAGGAGGCCTTCATGAGCATCTCTCATTACCTTGGTGAATGGACCAAATTTCAGGGTCTGACCCTCAGCCTTTGGCTTCAGAAGCTGTTTCTGGAACACCACGAGTGGATTCAGCTTTGAGGATGCACTTTCATGAACTCACAATCAGTTGCAAAAATGAATATTACACAATAGTACATTATTGTACTCTGTATTGAGCCTGAGATTATCTGAAAATAGATGACATGAGCAGCCAAATCATTGTTAGAGTGTTTCCTGATGAGAATAGAACAAGAATCTGGGGAGTTAGGTGAACTGAATGTTTAATTGCATCCTTCTCACCACTGGGGTAGTCTGACCAATGGGTTGGGGATACTGGAAATTTGCTGGCTATAGCCACCAGCATCTGTTTTCACATGAAAGGTATGCTTGCCAATGGGAGCAGGGACTTGAAAGCTATTCATAATCTATTGCTTATCAAACTCTTATTATATACCAGGCATCTGTCCTAAAAGCTTTTCATGCTTTATCTTAGTTATTATTCATCACATAGATCTCTGGAAGAAAATACAGAAAATATCCCAATTTTACAAATAAGCTTACTCAAGGCCACACAATCCAAGCAGCATTTGTTTTTATTTTTCACCAGCCACTTGTGAATTGGCCCACACAAGGACCGCTAATTTTAGATTAATTAAAAATCATTATTACAAGTCATAAATGGAACTAATTGTATTTTAAACATTAGCAGTTGGTTTTTAATTTTCCAATCCCTGATTTAGAAGGATAATATCTTCTAAACTTTTTATCAGAGTATGGCTATTGGGCCGTACTGATGGCAGACATAAGCTTTAGGTCACATTCCACATTTAGCTTAGTTTATTTTTAAATTTCTAAATCAGAAAACCTTAATTTATAGACCATTGAGATGATAGCAAGTGTGCGATGGTTATGGCAGATGGTTATGAATATCTGGATCAAACATGGACTCAGGAGTGATGAAAATGTGTTCTTTCTGAAACTACCTCTGAAGCTCTCTCAGATGGTCTCATAGGATCATAGGCAAGAGTTGGAAAGTTGAGTATCTCTTTGTGGAGATCCACTGAGTGGACACCTACCCAGCTTTGGTTGCATTCAACTCCATGATGTATTTCATTACTCTCTGTGTCATTATTTGAATGTGGGTTTAAAATATGGCCCCAAATTCATCATGAATTTCTCTCTCCAGTGAGTGAAAAAAATAATCAAATGGGAGAAGTCAAACTCTTGGGGATAAAGCCATTTGCAGACATGTTTGGTCTTGATTAAAAAAAAAATCCTGGCATCTTATCTTATTAAAACGTATGCCTTTCTTAGCCCTTAAATGTAGGTTAAGCCCATGCAAGATACTTACAGATTATTGCGATGTGCTACTTGTCTAAGCTGCTTGACGTAATGGAAATGGTCTTTACTGACATTATCAGTTACGTGATAAATGTTATCACATCCTTTATTTAAAACACTAATGTGAGAACCTTTCCCTCAGTTGTCAAGGAAAAGTTCACTCAACTTCATTGGGAAAAACAGTCTTATATATGTGGCCTATTTCTTTATATGTCTAAAATCATGTTTTTGATAACTATAGTGTGATTATAGTAATAGATTTTGCTATATCCTTCAACATTAAATCAAGAGGTAAATTGTTTATAAATTAAATAATTAAAAACATATAGGTAATAGATAAATACATCATTTCAAAAATATTAACATTAAAGACAAATTAAAAATACCCCTTAACTACAGTATACAATTCAATTATTCTCTCTAGCAGCAATCATTTTATCAGGTTTGTATAGCTTTCTCAACTTTTTACATGAATGCCTAGAAATATGTTTTGTGTTGTATGTTTTAACCATAAATGTTATAATACTATATGTGTATTTTGTAGTTTGCTTTTTCTATTGCAACAGTACATCTCCTGTTGTTTAATGCTACCAAATATATGTTCAATAATATACTTAGTAATTTTGCTATTTAAAAAGTCATTGAGATTGCTTTCAGGTTTTTGCTATTCCAAACATTTCTGTAATTAATATTCTTGTTTATATCCTCCTGTGCTTAAGAATCAGTGTTTCACTAGGGCTGATACCATAAAGCAGATTTGCAGGAAGTGCACTTATTTTTAATTTTAATAGACACTATTGATCTGGTCTTCAAAATGTGGAACATATTTATTTATATTATTGTGAGAATGATGTGAGGGGCCCCATGCCCATATCTTTGACATTTTAATTTTTGCAAAGTAGTAAATGAAAACAATATCTTGGTGCTATTTTATTTTGTTTTTAAGAAGGTTAAGCATCTTTTATAATATGCTTTATTAATCATTTGAATTTTTTCATTTCTCTGAAATGCCTGCTCATATATTTTTTCTTATTTTTCTATTGGGATCATTGTTTCTTATGTATTTTATATATTTTCAACATTTTTGATGAAAAATATTTTCGCCAACAACTGGTACTTCTCTTAACTTGAATGGTGGTGTCTTACATCAAACTGAAGTTTTAATTTTTTTTTTTTTTTGAGACACATTCTTGCTGTGTTGCCCAGATTGGCATGTAGTGGGGCCATCTCAGCTCACTGCAATCTCCACCTCCCAGGTTCAAGCGATTCTTGTACCTCAGCCTCCCAAGTAGCTGGGATTACAGGCGGACAACACCACGCTTGGCTAATTTTTGTATTTTTCATAGAGATGGGGTTTCACCATATTGACCAGGCTGATCTCAAACTCTTGACCTCAAATGATCTGCCAGTCTTGGCTTCCCAAAGTGCTGGGATTATAGGTCTGAGCCACCACACCCGGCCTGAAGTTTTAATTTTGTTATCAAATGTATCCGTCTTTCCCTCTCATTTTTTCTATATGCTCTTTATTTAAGAAGACATGTAAAAATATATTTTCTTCTCCCATATAATTTTTAAAATGTATCATCTAGGTAGAATTTTTTTTTGTAAGTGGTGTGAAATAGGGATCTAACATTTTTCCAAATTGTTAAATGATTGCCCCAATATCATGTATGTAATATTTATCCTTTTTCACTGACTTGAAGTGATACTCTTATTAAATCCTAAAATTCCAATACCTAAGTATTTCAGAATCTGTATTCTGTTCCATTTATTTGCTTGATAATGATTGGCTAGATATTTTTGGTTAATATCATACCACTTTAATTTCCATAGCTTTATAATTATTTTTAGTATTTGGTAATGGTGAGTACCTTGCCACTATTTTATTTTTCAGGATCATTCTGGCTATTCTTGCACATTTCCTTGTATGATTGTAGAATCAACTTACTAATGTTAATGGAAAGAACTGTGAATACTTTATTGTGATTTATTTGAATTTAAAGATAAAATTTAATGAGTTTAAGTATTTTTAATACCATTGTTTTTTTTTCTCTTCCAAGAACATGGTATATCTCATTTATTCAGATTTTATTTTATGTCCTTCAGTAAAATTTTGTGGTTTTTCTTAAAAAAACTATATATTTTTGTTGTATTTATTTCAAAACACTTTATTTTTTATTCTCTACATAATAAAAATGTTGTATATTTTATTTCTGGTTTTTGCTAATGTTAGTCCAAGTTTGGCTCTTCATGGCATGTCAATTTTCAAATGTATCTTTGCATTTAAAGGATAATCACTTTGAGTTTTAGAGGGAGACCTGGATATAAGCTTATTTAATTAGATGCTCCCATCTAAGACTTTGACTCTTAAGGGATTCAAATACTCAAGGAAAACTGAGGAGTCATTAAAGGAAGCACAAAGTTCCAGCAACTGTGATGGTGTGTTAAGTGGTGGCTCTGCCAGAGACATTGTTATGATTATTCTGTTATGTTGTTTTGTTTGTGTTCTACCATCTTGCCCTCCATAGGCACTGTCTGCCATCTAAGCCTGTATTTTCCAGATATCCTATTGATCCCATAGCCTACCCTTAGTCCTTATAACAAGTTCATTTTCTATTTAAATTTGCTGGAGTTTATTCTCCTTCATGCAATGAAGAACACTAGCTGAATAGATTTTGGCACAAAGGAATGGGCTTTAGGTGAAAGTCCTTCAGGAAAATGAGGATATGGAGAATCTGGAATTGTTCATCTGCTCCTGATGTGGTAAAGATCATGAAAATCCCGTTAACATTCAGTGATGATACTCTGAAAGTTTACTGCTAGTAGTGGCCAAACAAATTTAATTATTATCAACAATCATCTTGAGTGAAGTGCTTATTGAAGACAACAGTTAAAGGGACTGTGTTGCTGTTGGCATATCACACTGTAAAAGGCAAGTACAATTCAAGGAATGCAGAATAGCTCTGAATAATGCTGCACAACTTAAAAGAGGAAATAATTAAACTCCAATCCGTAAATACTGTCACCAAGGGGTACACAGAAAACAGATTTCCAGAACTCTGTCCACAGGAATTTTACATCGTATTTATGCAGCTAAGGTTTCTAAACCAAATCAAACTAAAAATGTGATACAGAATGTTGCTGAAGTACATTGTTCTTTGACTCCACAGCCTCATCATGTCTCTTCCGTGAATGTCAAGGTATTGATTAGGTGAGAATAGTCCTCAACAATTTAGATGGGCATCAATTAGAGTAATTGAAGGACTCTTATCCCCCGCTGAGCCTTTATTGATCACTTAAGCACACCTCTCCCCTTGTTTGCTGAGGGGTATTCTCTCTTGCTTGAAGGTATTATACCTCCCTAGTCTATGGGAGTTACCTTGCAAAATGAGTCCAATTCCCCTTATTTCTATTTCCTTCCAAACAACCAGACACATAGGTAGAGTCAGATCTCAACGGGACCCACAGGGCCAATTGTAAAATCAAATCTGGGGAGATGTTAAAGACTACCAAAGCAAAAGAATTGCACAATTTTGGTAATGTACATAAACAAAAATCTAAGGAATATGTAAGAATGAATTCTGAAATCCAAGAAGAGAGAAACAGCATTTTAGATCAGATTGAATTTAGCAGTGGATAGACACATAGCAGAATTCTGATTCAAAAGCTAGTTCAAGGGGCCATTTGCTTTGCTGGTTGACACAACACTGGGTTTAATGGTGTCCCACATGGAAGGAAGTTATGAGAAATCAATTTTTGTAAAATATTAAAATTCTCAGATAATTTTATTCAGCCACAGTTAAAATTCCAGTTAAAAGCTTTGACCACACACTTCAAGAGTACTTAATAAAAAATAGTAAAGTTACTGGCACAAGTGCTTTTGAGAATGTAAAGCCATTTCTCCAGGTAAGGGGGACATTGAGAGATTATTTACAAACCAATCATTATAAAAGCTAAGTTTAATCTGCACTTATTAACTAGTCATCATGAGGCAAACTTTCTATACTTGTTTGCTATGAAAAACAAAAGTACTTTTCTATAATATTTGTATACTTGTTTTAATAGTTATTTTCTAAGGACCTGACTTAATAATTTATAAATAATTTCTATTTTTCATAGAAAACCACATTGGCTTAAAATGTCTGTTGTAAAGTATTATGTTTCTTCACTTCTCTCTCAGGGTACATTAAATTTGCTCACCAACTTTGTAAAAATTAACCCACTAAAAATGACCTCCCTGACTTGTTATAATTAACTGTACTATCCATACTAACAGTGCATTCTTCTATTTTTGAAAATAAAATTGATACATGACTTTAATAGTTTAGTTTTCTAACATCATCTAGAATTTTGTTCTTCTACTTTGGTATATTGCAGAAGAAAGAATTGCTGGTGTGAATTTACCACCTGCCCAATACTGACTGACCTTGCAACATTTTCTCCATCAAAGCCTTGATAAGTAACTGTATATAGGTGAGGAGATCACTGGCATCTTTGCAAAGCATGGTGGTGGCTGCTGTCTCTACTATGGGAATGCTGGTAGGAAGTACTGTGATTTAAATGGCCTCCATAATTTTGATGGAAAGAGAATACCTAGGGGATGGCAAAGGCCAAGAAGCAGTTTAGTTAACAGTTAATTTAATAGTCCCAACTATTAAAAGCTAAGATGGCCCGTTACCATAATGACAGCAAAATCAATCTGGTAAACTGAATAATCCAAACCACATGACTCTTTAGTAGTACTTAATTGATCATGGGAACCCTAGAAGAAAACAAACAATAAAATGGCCACTGTGGTCTACTATTCAGACTGCCAGATTATATGAGACATGTTTTTGACAGGAGTTTACCTCCAGTAGATCCAGTTAGACACCAAACTCATGATATTTCTTGTAGTATTTATCTAGTGTCTGAATATAGACTTGGAATCACTTCTGCAGTGGATGCTTTAGGTGCCTTATATCACATTCTCTAGGCCTACCTCCTATTTCTTAAAACACTATTTTTTCTTCCATCTGTCTTCTCCCTTCGTAAGAGAATGGATGTGACCTAATGTTACTTGACAATGGATATATCTTGTGGATAAATTAAAAAGTTGATGTTTTGCAGGAGCATTTACAGTTGAAAAAGAAGGTAGTGTTCAAATGCAGGGGTCAGATAGACTGTGATGGAGGGGTCTGTGGAAGCTCACTTTTGATTGTTTCTCTTCCCTTGGTGTAATAAGAAAGCAAGTTCATCAGCTGAAAGAGGACAAGGGAGGAGATTTTCAAAATTGAGTATAGGGGAGAGTGAATGCAATCATCTAGGTGAATGGAAGAATGAATGGTCTGCGTATGTATAATAAAATTGTCACACAGCATTATGGGCCCATTTGATATGATCACAAGTTTAACGTGAGTACATTCAGCATGGTTATAGTGGTGTGTGTGTGTGTATGTGTATGTTTTCTGTTTCCACTCTAATTCAATGACTTGGGTACAAGGGTGAAGTAGACAGAAATAAACTTAGTTACTAAGGTTTTGGTTTAGCCTAGTGATATGGTTAGGCTTTGTGTCCCCACCCAAATCTTCTTATCTTGAATTCTAATCCCCATAATCCCTGCGTATCAAGAGAGAGACCAGGTGGAGGTAACTGAATCATGGGGGTGGTTTCCCGCATGCTGTTCTTGTGATAGTGAGTGAGTTCTCACGAGATCTGATGGTTTTATAAAGGGCTCTTCCCACTTTGCTTGGCACTTCTCCTTCCTGCCACCTTGTGAAGAAGATGTCTTGCTTCCCCTTCTCCTTCCACTATGATTGTAAGTTTCCTGAGCCCTTCCCAGCCTTGCTGAACTGTGAGTCAATTAAACTTCTCCTTTGTACGTTGCCCAGTTTAGGGTATTTCCTTATAGCAATGTGAGAACAGACTAATACACCAAGAGAATAAGATGAAGGGCAAGAGGAACTAGGCAAAAGGGGGATTTTAATGACTGATCAGGACATTTAAGTGACATGTGGAGAAATGGAGACATGAAGGAATGAAGGAAAAGGAAAAGGTGGTAGAAGCGATGAATTATAGGTAACAAGGGAGAAAGGATTGCTATGGCTAGGGTAACAATAGGTGTGACTTGAAAAGATAGGAATGGTCAGAGAGTAGGAAGATTGAAATTAAGATTTTTGAGGGCAGGGAGTTTAGTGTTTGGTAATAGGGTAAAAATCTAGGGGGTGGTTCCCAGTGTACCTTGGCAATGAATAACCAAGGTAGGCTCAGGGCAGTATCATTGGATGAGAAGAAATGAGGGATTAGAGTGTGAGAGATGGGAAGGATCATTTATTTGTCTGTTTCAAAGATGAGTCATTATGATGAAGGTGAATACATAACTTAACTGGAACTGGAATACTTTTGAGAGTGAAATGTAGACCTAGTCAAAATTACCACAGGACAACAAGTGAAATTGGGACCATTGTTATGTAAGAAGTAGTAATGCAGAGAGTGCTAGTGAGCAGAAGATAAAATCTTCAGGTACTAAGAGAAGTGTTTTGAGGTTATCAGATGAATGAAAGACAGTGGCTAATCTGAATAGAATGGGTTATAATCTGGTGTTTTTTAGGGAGGAGAGGAAGAGAATGGTTCAAGATCAAAAACAGCAGCAAAAAGGATACCTACCTACTTCCAAGCTCAGTGACATACATTTTGAAGAAGAGAAAACAGCCACAATTTGAAAGGGTGAAGGGTAGGCAGTGTTTGTAGAGAAGAGTGAGGTTTTGTGAAAAGTTGTAGTGAACACTCAGGGAAGAGGTATAAAGTACAGTGGTAATTACTTGTATCAGACAGTTCTTTTCAGAAGGTTCAGTGGAAGGTTCCTGGTGGTGTGGAGAGATGGAACAAGGAAAGAGAAGCTCTACTGGGGTTTGGGTACTGGAGAAGGAGGAATGGCCTGGGCATTTGTTTGTTTCTTTGGTGACTGATGGGAATAGCAATAAAGCATTTGATGAACATAATGGTGAAGAAGGTTTGGTGTTGAGGTGTGAAAGAAGTTTGGTAGGAACCTGCTGAAATCTGAAGCTCCTACTTGCCTTTTGATCATGAAAGTGTGGGATCTGGGAAGATTTACTTTCCATACACTCTGTCTCCTCTTGCCCTGCTAAGGGTAGCCTGCATCCTCTAACCATTAACATCTTTTCTAGATTAGGTGCTTCAAAGTCTCACTAGAAATATATATCAAACGTAAGGAGAAAGAAGCAGAAAGAGGAATGATCTAACATTTAGACCTTCTGGAAAACAAATGAGAATAATCTTTCTTGGGTCAAGGATTTGCCTTAAAGTTTTAACCTGCTATGGTTCAAGATGTTTTATTTCAGTTCAGATATATTTTTTAAAAGGTTTAAAAGTATTCATTTAATTGCCTGTGTGAATGTTTGGGGAGGAATTAGAGAAAATATTGGAAAATTGAATGAAAATGTGGTTTGTCAATAGTTCATCTTCAAGACTCAAATGAAGAGATGAAAAGAAAGTCAAAATGGGCAAAAAATTATAGGCAAGAGACACATCTCACCAAGTAAGTTTTGTATAACTTGTTGTAATAATCAGCTTTCAGGAATGGAAGATGGTGCCTAACTGGCTTCCTTTGTCTCTTCTGTTGTGAACTATGTCAAAGTACTGGGGTGGGTAAAACTTCCAGTTGCATTGTGGGAAATGCCTTGCTGCCTTGAACAATGGTGTGGCTGATGTTATTGTTTGACTCAGAAGGAGACCTTGTTCTTTTGAGGAAAAAAAAAGAACTTAGTGCTGATAATGTACTAGAAATCTTGAAGAAAAACCTTTTTCGATATGTAAATAAGCAAAAATCATTTGCTCTTTGTCACTCTCTGTTTGCCCCCATCTTTCCTATCACCCCATGAAGTTCCAGACATAACTACTAAGGTACCTTGAGCTATAATAAGTGTAATTGAAAAAAACCTCCATATCTGTGAAAAGCAGGCTCAAATAGAACATAAATGTGTTTGTCTAAATTTAAAATCCATTTCAGGTTTTAAAAAGCCTCAAGTTTAGTTATTTTTTGCTCTATGACAGTGTCTTTACGTGTTGTGGGAGTCAAATGAAGGAATTGCTCTCTTTGGCCCTTTTATTTTGAAAAGTAAAGCGGGTAAAAAAAGTGAGGTTTGAGGAATAAGGTGTAAGACTTTTTTTTCTTGGAGATTATTTAACTACTTAGTAGGTGGCATAATGAACACACGTTAAAGGTCATTTTGAAACCCCACTTCTCCCTCCTTTGCCTGGCTAACCCTTAATTATCCTCCAAACCTCAGGTAGTTGTCATTTCTTCTAGCAGTCCTTTCCAAAGCCCCAGGAATAGATGCTTTTCCTGTCATAGTCCTTAATGTTTTCCTCTTTCAGAGCACTCATCATAATGTTATATTGAAATTAGGTCCTAATTCATTTTTATATACTCAATGCCATCCATTTTATGTGGTCTATAAGAAATTCTCAATAAGTGTTGGTTTAATTAAAATGCAGGGAAAGATCTTTTTACTATTTCTCTTCTTGTCTGTCTGGACATATGTCCTCTTGATCTCACAGAAGCAATTATATTTTGCAAAGACATTTTTGAATCTGAAAATCCTGAGAAGTCTTCCAGAAGCATTCTGCTTACAATTAAAAGGTAACTTAAGTGTTAAAACAGTAAAAGCCCACAAAATGGATGTGCTAACATCCAAATTTACCCCAGGTGAAACAATGAGGCAGAAAGTTTTCAAAGCCCTCTTTCTTTGCAACATTAGAACACTTTCCAATGTTGCTTTCTTCTTTTTACTAAGGGCCTATTATATCCATGTTGCTCCCCAAGAATGACTTTCTATTTCTCCTCCATCAACTTGACTTTATTAACAGAATAGTTGGAAAGAATGAAATTTAAAAAAATCTGTCCAAAATGCCACTGATAATAGGTGTAAGATGTGGCCCACATGTTGTTTACACTAATGCTTTCAACAAAACCCCAACCTTAGATGAAGGAAACAAGTCTCTTTTTCTGTGTTTATACTTGAACAAGAAGATGCAGCTTAGGATTCACTGCAATAAAGTAGTTTTCTGCTCTAAATTTATCATCTGCAGCCCCAAATGGTTCTTCGAATTGCCTGGTGGCTTTCTAGAACACAGAGACAGGATTAATATGCCGCTCTTAATGGAGACAAGCAAGTCCAAACGGTGAGGATGTGGAAAATGAGAGGCGAGGCAGGAACAAACATGAAATGGTGTAACATAATGAGTTATCCTGCTGCCTACCTGCTTCATGATGGGCTGTCAAGTGACAAGTAGGTCACTCAGCAAGCATGTTCATCGTTGGACACTAAAGACCTATATTTGAGTGTAGTTTGTGGAAAGAAGAGCAGAAGAAGAAATTAACATTAAGTTCCTTCTTGTTTCTTATTTCCCGTGGATTTTTGGGGTGCATTTTTTGCCCTTTTGTGGATGTTTAGAAAGCTCTAGGGTGTGGCATTTCACTTAAGGCCAGAAGAGGAAAAGTGGCTTAGCATGGATAGGCTCAGTGTGTGGGATGGAAGCCATGGAGGAACAGCACTACAAGTCAGACTGCACCCTGGGAAGCTTGCCAAAGGCAACACTGGTGGCTATGGAATGGTCTGAGGGGGAGCCATCCCTTTCTAAAAGTAGTGATTAAGGGTAATATGGTGTTGTACTAAGCTGAACTACATTTCCCAGAATTCTTCTTTCTGTAGGTTTCCTTTTAGGTGGGCCATGAAGGAAGTGAAGCATTTTTTTTAAGTGAGTATTTTATATGTTTTTATTTATTTATTTATTATTTTTTAGCTGTTCCCAGTAGGATATTCCTCCCTATAAGTTATTGGGGCACAGATGGTGTTTGATTACATGAGTAAGTCCTTTAGTGGTGATTTGTGAGATTTTGGTGCATCCATCACCCGAGCAGTATACACTGCACCATATTTGTAGTCTTTCATCCCTCTCCCCCATCCTATTCTTTTTCCCCCAAGTCCTCTAAGTCCATTGTATCATTCTTATGCCTTTGTGTCCTCATAGCTTAGCTCCCACATATCAGTGAGAACATAAGAAGTTTGGTTTTCCATTCCTGAGTTACTTCACTTAGAATAATAGTCTCCAATCTCATCCAGGTCACTGCAAATGCTATTAATTCATTTCTTTTTATGGCTTTGTAGTATTCCATCATATATATGTTATTGTTAGTATATAGGAATGTTAGTGACTTTTGCACATTGATTTTGTATCCTGAGACGTTGCTGAACTTGTTTATAGCTGAAGGAGCTTTTAGTCTGAGACTATGGGGTTTCTAGATATAGGATCATGTTTTCTGCAAACAGGAATAGTTTAACTCTCGCTTCCTATTTGGATGCCCTTTATTTCTTTTTTTTTTTTTGCCTTATTGCCCTGGCCAGGACTTCCTATACTATATTGAATAGGAATAGTGAGAGAGGTTATCTTTGTCTTGTGCTGGTTTTCAAAGGAATGCTTCCAGATTTTGCCTGTTCTGTATGATGTTTGCTGTGGGTTTGTCGTAGAGGGCTCTTACTATTTTGAGATATATTTTTTCAATATCTAGTTTACTGAGAGTTTTATGCATCTATTAATATAATTATGTGTTTTTTGTCTTTAGTTCTGTTTATGTGATGAATCACATTTATTGATTTGTGTGTGTTGAAACAACCTCACATCCCAGGGATAAAGCCTACTTAATCATGGTGGATAAGCTTTTCGATGTGCTTCTGGACTCAGTTTGCAAGTATTTTGTTGAGGATTTTTGCATCTATGTTCATCAAGGATATTGGACTGAAGTTTTCTTTTTTTGTTGTATCTCTGCCAAGTTTTCATATCAGGATAGTGCTGGCCTCATTTAATCAGTTATGGAGGAGTCCTTCCTCCTCAACTTTTTGGAATAGTTTCAACAGGAATGTTGCCAGTTTTTCTTTGTACGTCTGGTAGAATTCAGCTGTGAATCCATCTGGTTCTGGGCTCTTTTTGGTTAGTAGACTATTTATTACTGCCTCAATTTCAGAGCTCATTATTGGTCTGTTGAGGGAATTAATTTCTTCCTGGTTCAGTCTTGGGAGGCTAGGTATCCAGGAATTTATCCATTTCTCCTAACTTTTCTAATGTATGTGCATAGAGGTATTCATAATATTATCTGACGGTTGTTTGTGTTTCTGTGGGGTCAATGGTAATATCCCCATTGTTGTTTCTGATTGTGTTTATTTGAATCTTCTCTCTTTTCTTTGTTATTAGTCTAGCTAGTAGTCTATTTTATTAATTTTTTTTTTCAAAAAACTAGCTCCTGGACTTGTTGGTCTTTTGAATTTTCTTGTGTGTCTCAATGTCCTTCAGTTCAGCTCTAATTTTGGTTATTTCTTGTCTTCTGCTAGCTTTGGGATTGGTTTGCTCTTGGTTCTCTAATTCTTTTAGTTGTGATGTTAGGTTGTTAACTTGAGTTCTTTCTAACTTTTTGATGTTGGCATTCAGTGCTATAAATTTCTCTCTTAACACTGCCTTAGCTGTGTCCCAGAGATTCGGGTATGTTGTATCTTTTCTCACTAGTTTCAAAGAACTTCTTGATTCCTGCCTTAATTTCATTATGTACCAAAAAGTCATTCAGAAGCAGGTTATTCAATTTCCATGTACCTGTATCATTTTGAGTTAATTTCTTAGTCTTGATTTCTAATTTGATTGTTCTGTGGTCAGAGAGATTGCTATAATTTCAGTTATTTTGCATTTAGTGAGGAGTGTTTTATTTTCAATTATGTGATTGATTTTAGAATATGTGTCTTTTCGCAGTGAGAATAATGTATATTCTGTTGCTTTTGGGGTGGAGAGTTCTGTAGAATCTATTGGGCCCATTTCATCCAGTGCTGAGTTCAGATCCTGAATATGTTTGTTAATTTTCTGTCTCAATAATCTGTCTAATAATGTCAGTGGGATGTTAAATTTCCCCACTATTATTGTGTGAAAGTCTAAGTCTCTTTGAAGGTCTCTAAGAACTTGCTTTATGAATCTGGGGTTCCTGTATTGGGTATGTATATACTTAGGGCAGTTAGATCTTCTTGTTGAATTGAACCCTTTACTATTATTTAATGCCCTTCTTTGTCTTTTTATGATCTTTGTTGGTTTAAAGTCTGTTTTTTCTGACACTAGGAATGCAACCCCTGCATTTTTTATTTTCCATTTGCTACCAAGATTTTTCTCCATCCCTGTATTTTGAGCCAATGTAGGTCATTGCATGTGAGATGGGTCTCTTGAAGACAGCATACCAATGGGTCTTGGTTCTTTATCTAGCTTTCCACTCTATGCCTTTTAATTGGGGCATTTAGCTCATTTACATTCAAGGTTAATACTGATATGTGTGTTTTTGATCCTGTCATCATGATGTTAGCTGATTATTTTGCAGACTTGTTTATGTGGTTGCTTTATAGTGTCACTGGTCTGTGTACTTCAGTGTGTTTTTGTAGTGGCGGGTAATGGCCTTTCCTTTCCATATTTGGTGCTATCTGCAGGGGCTCTTGTAAGGTAGATCTAGTGGTAATGAATTGTCTCAGCATTTGCTTGTCTGAAAATAATCTTATTTCTCCTTTGCAAGCTTAGTTTGGCCAGATATGAAATTCTGGGTTGGAATTTCTTTTCTTTAAGAATGTTGAATCTTGGCCCCCAGTCTCTTCTGGCAGGTAGGGTTTCTGCTGAGAGGTCCATTCTTAGCCTGATGGGATTCCCTTTGTAGGTGACCTGAGCTTTCTCTCTACCTGCCTTGAACACTTTTTCTTTCATTTTGACCTTGGAGAATCTGATGATTATGTGTCTTGGGGATAATCTCGTGAAGCAGCTTACTGGGGTTCTCTCCATTTCCTGAATTTGAATGTTGGTCTCTCTAGCTAGGTTGGTGAAGTTCTCAAGGATGATAATACTGAAATATGTTTTCCAAGTTGGTTCCATTCTCTCCATCTCCTTCAGGGACACCAGTGAGTTATAGATTTGGTCTCTTTACATAATCCCATATTTCTCAGAGGTTTTGTTAGTTCTTTTCTTCCTTTTTTTCTATTCTTGTCCTACTATCTTATTTCGATCTTCAAGCTGGTGTTCAAGCTCTGAGATTCTTTTCTCCACTTGGACTATTCTGCTATTAATACTTGTGATTGCATTATGAAATTCTTCTAGTGTGTTTTTCAGCTCTATCAGGTCAGTTACATTCCTTTCTATACTGACTATTTTGTCTGTCAGCTCCTGCATTGTTCTATCATGATTTTTAGCTTCCTTGAATTGGGTTTCAACATATTCCAGTAGCGCAATGATTTTATCATGATTTTTAGCTTCCTTGGATTGGGTTTCAACATATTCCTGTAGCTCAGTGATTTTTGTTTCTATCCATATTCTGAATTCTATTTCTGTCATTTTAGCCATCTCAGCCCAGTTCAGAGCCTTTGCTGGAGAGGTGTTGTGGTCATTTGGAGGAAAGAAGGTGCTCTGGCTTTTTGAATTGTGATGATTCTTGTGTTGATTCTTTCTCATGTTTGTGGGTTCAATTTTTGAGGTTTCTGACCTTTGGATGTTTTTTCTTTTATCCTATTTGATGGATTTGAGGGTTCAATTGTGGTATAAGGTAGATTCAACCAACTGGCTTCATTTTTTGAAGATTTTAGGGGGCCAGTGCTCAGCTCCCAACTTCTGAACTGTGTGCTCTAACTCAGAGGGACTTGTACTGGGCCCCAACTTCATTATCTTCCTCCTTGAGGTCAGCAATCCACTGTACTGGAGGGGCTGAGGTCCCCCCTGACCACTGTTCACTATCCTTCAGTGGGTAGTATCAACCAAAGCATTTCATAGTGTAGTGATAGCAGGATCTGTCCTTGTAGTGGCGGCTGTGGCAGAGTGCTACCAGGTGCTGGGGTGCCTGCCTCCTTGTGGGTGTTCACTACAGTGGCATAGGCAGTGAGCTCCTGATGGCAGGAGCCCCTCCTAGAGACTATGCGTGGTCATGTTGGAGGTGGTGTTGGCTCAGAGGTAGGGTGCTGGTGGGCACGGGTCTGAGTGCCTTCTTTGTGTCGCACAAGCAGGAGTGGTTGCTCAGGGTGGGGGATGATATGTTGTTCTTTGTGCAGTGTTAGTGCAAGGGTGAGGTGCTGGTGGAGGTGGAGCTGGCTGGCTCGTTGTCTGCCAAGGCTCCATGTGCAATGGTGGTAAACCGGGGCAGGGAGGGGCAGAGTACCTTCCTGTGCACTAATGGGGCAAAGGAAAGTAAAACCCACCTGTGCAGACATGCATTAGCAAAGTAATGTTGGGGGTTGCCATGGCCCTGAAGGAAGCTGCAGTATGAAGAGCGAGGGTGTGGTCTGGTATGTGGCCATAAGGGCTGCTCCACTGGTGCTCTCCACTGATCAGGCAGTCTGCCAGTGCAGAAGCTACGGTGCAGGCCCCCAGGGCACCTAAGACTACCCTACAAGCATGCATGGCCAGACTGGGGCCACAGGAGAGGCCAGCAGACCAAGGGGTGCTCAGGTCAGACCAGTCCCGTCTGACAGGCAAGACCACCCTACAGAGTTCAGATCCAACAGTTCCCCTAGGATCAAAGTCTCCTATGGGAGCAAATTGAGCCTAGGGCAATAGCTGTCCCTGGCCATGCTCTACTACTGAGTCTCCCACATCAAACCCTCTGGGCTCCACACCAGCTGGCTTGCTGCCCCTATCACTTTTCTAACAGCTCTCCATGCCACCTCTAGTGTCTGTGGTAGTTGAGAGGTCTCTTCCTGCCAGGGTTCCAGAGGCCTGTGTTGAGGGTGGTTTGCTTCTTGCCAGTTCAACTCACCCATTCCCCTGGAGCCATGTGGGGCTTGGAATGAGTCCTGATGTGCAAAGCCCTGTGCAGGGTTCTCAGCTTTCTCCCCCTTCAGCCCAGTTTCCATGTCCTCCCTCCATCCACTCTCAGTCCCTTCCCTCTGATAATTGGATAGGAGCACACCAGTCATCTCAGTTCCTTGGTGGGAGCTGTTCCACCTGGCTACATTTAGCCAGCCATCTTATCCCCACTACCCCCCGCCCTGCCCACATTTTTTTTTTGACACTCAGAAGGTTGGGGCAGGAACTTTTATAACTCACATGTATTCTTGTTTATCTGCTAGTTCAACTTGTTGCATGCAAGAATTTTACTTTCCCTTGGACTTTCCTTCTTGTTCACTCCTGGGTCAAGTGTGTGTTTAGTTCCATGATAAAAAGTGTCAGCTTCTCCTTGAGAAAACCCACTTCAACAAATTGGGTTTTAATTTGTCCTAATGAGTTTCAGTTTTCCTGCCCTCCACATTTTGCATACAGCTTCTTTTCCTATTGACTGCTCTCAAATTCCAACATCAGATATGAAGGCAAAAGCTTTACAGAGACTGTTTAACCGGGGTCCACAGTCACATATTTCTATTGATGAGATCTTGATTGATGCAGAGGCTTTTGTACACTATGGCCTGCCATTTGTGCTTTGAAGAGCTTCTCAATTTTCCCTATTATACCTATATCCTTTCTATTTCTTGTTGTTGTTGTTGTTGAGAGGGAGTCTCACTCTGTTGCTCAGGCTGGAGTGCAGCGGCATGATCTTGGCTCGCTGCAAGCTCCGCCTCCTGGGTTCAGGCCATTCTCCTGCTTCAGCCTCCTGAGTAGCTGGGACTACAGGCGCCTGCCACCATGCCCACCTAATTTTTTGTGTTTTTAGTAGAGTCGGGGTTTCACCGTGTTAGCCAGGAAGGTCTTGATCTCTTGACCTCGTGATCCGCCTGCCTCAGCCTCCCAAAGTGCTAGGATTACAGGCATGACCCACTGGGCCAGGCCTATCCTTTCTATTTTTTATGTGTAAAAATGGACATGCCCTTGCTCTAAATTCAAACTACATCTTGAGTAGAATACAAAGGTCTCCTTTAAGGTAGTAGATGAAAGGGAGAATGAAGGGGGTTTATCTGCTTATCTCCATACCATCTTTTATTTCCTATTGGCCAAAAAAAAAAAAAAAAAAAAAAAATCTTCACTCCACAGGTGAGAACTATTCCAAACTTTTTGGCTCTGTCTCCTGGCTCCTTGGCTGATGCCCTGGAAGCCAGATCCTACTACTGCAGGACATAATCTCATCCGAATCCAGAAGAGGAGATGGAAACAGCATCAACTGTTGTATGTGTAGAGTTGAACTAAGTGTTCACCTTAGACTATAGCTAGCTCAGAGTGCTTGGCATTGGTAATAGTGATAGTGAAATAGTGGTTTGGAGGCAGTGGCAAGTTCTGGTGGAAGAAAGCAGTTGATGAAATCAAGTTTGTGTCTCATACTGGCAACACTAAGATGTTTCTCTGGTCAGCTCATTTTTTCATCCTCTGCAACCATTATTTCAAACTTTAATCAAATCAGCCTGAAAACCATTTTAGTTCCTCACACTTATCAGAAAACCTTGGCTCCTCTTTTACAGAGAAGATAAGAGTAATGGGAAAGATGCTTTGTTATGTTCTAGGCATTAAAGATACAAACTCACCTTTATTTGTATCCTTTATATGCTTGTTTCCTCTTATTTACAGTAGAAAAGCTGTCTTTTCTTTTATTAAGACCAGTTCTTCAGTTTGTATATTGTGTCCCATCCCTCTTATCATCTCAGGAACCTGAAACAGCTGACCGACTTTTTCTTTCCTTTCTCTTACATCAAACCTGTACATTCCCTCTCAGCCAGTCACACAGTAGGCTCTATTTATAGATGTATGTGCATATATAGGGTAAAGGTGATTGTATATACAAATATCCCTGACTTTTATATAATTTTATTTCATTTATAAAAGTGGTATCTGCCCATTGTTACAAGACAAATATTGTATGTAGAAAAGTTCACAATCTTTATCCTCCTACCTCTTTATTACCTCTCCTTAAGAATAATAATAGTTAATAATTTGATATGTTCATACTAAGCTACACAAATATATACTGTGGGAGAGAATGATTTTTTACTAAATATCCTCTGCATTTCCCAGCCCCCTTCCCTTGTGGATAGATTTAGTTCATATGGTGAGTGCTGGCCAGTGAAATATGAGTGGAAGATGTGTGTCAATTTGGGGTTGACACAAGCCTTAACCTTAGAGATTGTGGCAACCTTAGAGGTTACAGGCTCTGGGTAGCACAACCGTAAAATGGAGAAGGCCCCCTGATGGGCATGGACTTTGTGTAAGAAACATGCAAATCTTTACTGTGTGAATCTTCTAAGCTTTTAAGGATTTTTCTGTTGAAGTAATTTGTGTTATGCACATATATTTCATTTAAAAGCTGGGAACACACTAGACATATTATTCTGCAAACTTGTTTCTTTCCCTTAACAGTATTACTAAGATTTATCCATCCTTTTCAAAATATGAATCATATTCTACAGTATGACTATATCATAACTTATTTCACCATTTTCCTGTGGTTGGATTTTCAGATTGCTCACAGCTTTTGCTTTGGTATGATTTTTGCCTCTATGAACCATATTGCCATAAATACCTTAACACAGATCACTTTACATACTGACACTTTCATTTTTGTCGTACAATTTTTCCAAATTGAGATGCATGGGTCAAAGGATTTATGTATGTTTATTTAAGTAGAAATTTCCAGACTGCTTTACAGAAATATTTTAAGCCTTTCATACATGCATTAGAAATATGAGTGCCTGTTTTTCTTTCATTAAACAGTGGATGACATAGGTAGCTTATGTTATTAATTTCTCATGTTCAGTCATGCATCACTTAATGAGGAGGATCTGTTCTGAGAAATGCATCTTTAGGCAATTTCTTTGTTGTGAAAATACCGTACAGTATATTTACACAAACCTAGACTGTATAGCCTATACACACCTAGGCTAGGTATAGCCTATTACTCTTAGGCTAAAAACCTGTATGGTATGTTACTGTACTAAATAGTGTAGGCAGTTGTAACAAAATAGTATTTGTGTATGCAAACATACCTAAACATAGAAAAGGTACAGTAAAAATATGGTATTACAATTTGATGAGGACTACTGTCATATATGCGGTCTATTGTTACGGAAACATTGCAATGCCTGACCGTATAAATGAGATTTTACATAATCATGCCAAAATCTTGTGTGTATTTTATATGTATACAAGCAGTGTGTGTGTGTGTGCGTGTGTGTATATTCTCTCTTACAATTTTATGTGCTTTTGTGTTTTTTGCTTAATGGAGTGTCTTGGAGATTATTTTATATCAGAAGATAAAGCAGCTTCTTATTTCTTCTTACAGTTATATAGTGTTCTACCGTATGACTGTACTGTAATTTACCATATTTAATTAGTATTCCTATGGATGAGCATTTAGATTGTTTTTCATCTTTTGCTTGATAAAAAGGGTTACAAGTAATAACCTTATTTGTGTCATTTTACATATGTGCAAGAGTATAAAATAAATTTTTTTAAATTGACTTTCTGGCTTAAAGGGTCTGTGTATTTATCATTTTAATAGATATTACCAGACTGCTTCTGCAGAGGTTACTGTTATTCTTACCATCAATGTATGAGGGTATCTGTTTCCTCAAACACTCTCCCCAAAGTTTGTTATCAAACGTTTTGATCTTTTCAAAGTTTGTTATTCAAACTTGATTGATGAAAGTGATAATACATATCTTTTATTACACATGAGATTGCTTGTTCTACAAAGTCATTTTTATTTTATTTTCTATTAACTGTATCTACCTTTTTTGGTTTGATTTTTGCCTGTTAGCATTGGATTGTTGGTCTTTTTCCAATTGATGTTGAGAGACTGAATATACAAATGAAAAATGGCCAGATTATTTGCAATAATAAGGTATTTAGTCACAACCTGTAGCAACCAGCCCAGGAAGCCAGCTCCCTATCTATAGTAACCAGTACAGGAAGTCCAACTATTCTTTGTAGCAACTAGTAGAGGAAACCAAATAATAATCCCTAAAATAATTACCCCAAATATCCAAAGACGTGATTAATAATTGACAGTTTCCTTAATTTTTGTCCCTAGTTCCAACCTAGGATCATCTGGAGAAAGCCAAAAATACATCTCTAGCCAATCACGTGGATGCCCTGCTTTCAGTTAGCTGCCTACTGTTTCCCCATGCTAACAGCCTCCAATCAGGGCACATCCGAAACAGTCCTTTTTATTTCTATAAAGCTTTCACCTCTGCCTGCCTTTGAGGTCTGCCAAATCCAAATGATGGTGGGTACTCCTTTGCTGTATCAAGCTCTGAATAAATAGCCTTCGCTTTTGCTTGTTCTTATTTGTGTGGTCTTACAATATTTTGCAGATCTTTGTTTGTTGTTGTTGTTGTTGTTTTGAGAGACAGGATTTCACACTGTTTCCCCGGCTGGAGTGATGTGGCATGTTCATAGCTCACTGCTTGAACTCCTGGAATCTAGTGATCTTCCTACCTAAGCTTCTCAAATAGCTGGGACTACAGGCACGTATGACCACACATGGCTAATTAAACAAAATTTGTTTTGTAGAGATAGGGTTTCTCTATGTTGCCCAGCCTGGTCTTGAGCTTCTGGACTCAAATGATCCTCCTACTTCAGTTTCCCAAAGATCTGGGGTTACAGGTTTGAGCCACCATGCCCTATCTGCAGTTCTTTTTATATTAGCCCTTATCTGTGAAGTACAAACGTATTTTTTGACTTTGTTAGAGTGTTTTGAAATATAAATTTTAGTTGGTGTTAAAAATACACACAGCAAAGTGCACAAATCCTGAATGTACCTCTCAATGACTTTTCACAATGTAAACACTCACATGTAACATGATCAAGAAACAAGAGTATTACCAAAACACTAGAGGCCCCTTTGTGGCCCCTTCCAGTGACTATCTTCCCCCACAGATGTCACCTCCTTCCCTTCAAATTTAACTGCCTATCTTCACCTCTAAAATTTTTTCTATAATTTCGCTCTTGAGCTTTACATCAACAGAATCATATACTCTTTTGTTTCCGGCTTTCTTTGTCCAAATTCATTTGGATGAGATTCATTCATGTTGTATGCAAGTGAAGTTAATTTATTCCCACTGCCATATTATCCCATATGAATACACCACCATGTTTTGAGCAGAGTTGCTTAATGTATCTTAAGTGAATTATCTGTATTAGCAGTGTGGAGTAGTCACAAGGATGATTAAGACATCATTCAGTGAATCTGTTTCTCATGCTTAAACATATCCAAAAACATCATAATGGTACTGATCACTTTATTGTTTATCTTGATTCATATGGATTCTGAAACCTATGTGAACGGTGAACCTGAAGGAAATGGAGAGAGGGGATGATATGGGTGGTTTGAATTTCAGGAGTTGGGGATTGCTGGTGTCTTAGTCTGTTCTGTGTTCCTATAAAGGAATACCTGAGGGTCGGTCATTTATAAAGAAAAGAGGTTTATTTAGCTCATGCTTTTGTAGACTGTACGAGGATCGTGGTGCCAGCATCTGCTCCATTTCTGCTAGGGGCTTCAGAGTGCTTCCAAATCATGGCAGAAGGTGAAGGGGAGCCAGCATGTGCAGAAATCAAATGGTAAGAAAAGAAGCAAGATAGAGAGAAGTGGGGAAGAGCCGAGCCCTTTTTTTTAACAACCAGCTCTCATGAACTAATAAAGCAAAAACTCACTCACTCCCCCACTTTAGGGAGAACATTAATCTAGGAAGGAGCCATCTCCATGACCCAAACGCCTCTCGCTGGGCCCTACATGTAACATTGGGGATCAAATTCCAACATGATGTTTGGAGAGGTTAAACATCCAAACTATAGCAGCTGGCGGGAGTGTTTTTCCAAAGACTGGTTGAGAATCAGCATGTGGTAATACTGTGAAAACCAACCCTGAGGCCATTCACTATGACATTACATTTTACATACAATGTACTACAAAGATTGTCAAACCCAGGTGGAGTGTGATCTTTGAGTATAATGCTATCATTATGAGAGACAAATAAGTGGGATAATTACTCCTTTTTTTTTTCTTTTGAGACAGGATCTTGCTCTGTCACCCAGGCTAGAGTGCAGTGGTGCTATGATGGCTCACTGCATTCTCGACCTTGGGGGCTCAGATGATCCTCCTGCCTCAGCCTCCTGAGTAGCTAGAACTGCAGGCATGTGCCACCATTCCTGGCTAATTTTTTAATTTTGTGTAGAGAAGAGGCCTCCTTATGTTGCCCAGGGTGGTCTTGAATTCCTGAGCTCAAACAATCGTCCTGTCTTGGACTCCCAAAATGCTGAGATTACAATAGGTGACAATAACTTCTTATAATTGCTGAGCTCAGAACATGATACCCAAAAGTATGGCACCTTGGCATGCTGAGTATTTGTGGAACAGGAGGAAGTAAGCAGGGAGGGTCTCAAAAGCAAGAAGGTGTCTCTGACCTTCTCCTGTCCTCTTATATTTAACCCTCTTTTTTCTTAGAAGTGGGTCATGGAAACTAAAATTCCTCTCTCTTGAATTAAGTCATAAAACCTAGAAAGGTCACTCTCTGACCTTCTCCCTTCTCCGTTAAAAAATCCTCAGCCACAGATGTCCTGCTCCACACCTGCAGGGAAGGAATGTCATACACAGAGACAGAAAAGAATATGAAGAAACCTTGCTGAGCTCACCTAGTTTAAAACCATTGGATCATACCTCTTTCTGTCCAATCATGTTTCTCCACTTCTGTCCACTTCTTTCATCAGACTCACTACAAAAATATGCAGTTTTCCCTGGATCTTTGGGTCTTCATTTCTGAAGGCTCCTGTGTCACATAAGACTTTGGTGAAATGAATTTTTTACACTTTTATTAGTCTGTTGTTCGGTGTGGGGATGTCAGCATGACCTTTGTGACAGGTGAGGAAAAGATTACTTTTTCTCCCCTATTCAGTATAGACAAAATGGTTAGGACACAAAATACTGTATTTTGCTTCCTTGTTCAACATTTTTGAATATTTGTTTACTATGAGGTCTAGAGCAGTGATTTCCAAACCTTAGCGTGGATCCAAATCACTTGGAGGGCTTGTTAAAAAACAAATCACTGGGCCTCACAAGGATTTGCATTTCTAACTAGTCCCAATGTAATGGGGATGGCTATTCCCAGGACTCACTTGGAAAACTGGTCTGGACAAGAAAAAGAATAATGTGAGTGAAGCAAAGCAATGATAATAGGTTTAGGTAACTTAATTCTGAATTCATATCCCTGTGTAAGGCATTCACGAGTTTTCTTTCTCCCCAGGTGCCATTTTCTGGTAAGCCATAATTTTATGCAATCTTTAAGGAAACTTAAGAAGCTCCTGTGAATTATTTGCAAGAAAAATAGCTTGAGAGTATTAGGGTTTGAAGACTATGTTTTTAAAAAAGAAATAACTTTTTGTTTTTTTAGATGGAGTCTCGCTTTGTCACCCAGGCTGTAGTGCAGTGGCGCGACCTCGGTTTGCTGCAACTTCCATCTCCTGGGTTCAAGCGATTCTCCTGCCTCAGCCTCCCCACAAGGATTTTCATTTCTAACTAGTCCCAATGTAATGCTGAGGCACCCGCCACCAAGCCCAGCTAATTTTTTAATATTTTTAGTAGTAGATGGGGTTTCACCATGTTGGCCAGGCTGGTTTTGAACTCCTGACTTCAAGTGATCCACCCACCTTGGCCTCCCAAAGTGCTAGGGTTACAGGCGTAAGCCACTGTGCCCGGCCAAAAGAAATAACTTTTAAAGAAATGTTTTGAAGTACAAAATTGATAAAATATATTAATAGGGTATTTCAGTGGATGTGGTTGGAATGCAGAGACATTTGAGAAAATTTAAGATGTGTCGCTGTTAGCAGACAAGCATTTTCGGTTAACTTTCAATTACGTTGTATGGACTGTATCAAGATTTTATTAGGTCTGGTTATTGATTCATTTCCCCTTTAAAACAATTAAAATGTTATGTTTCCTTTTGGGAAAAAGTTTTTACTGTTTCCCTGCTGCAAAACATTTAATACACACATTAACATCAGTGACATATTCATAATTTTTTCCAAGATTCTCATAAGAAAGGTTTTGGGAATAAAATCAAATAAAGTGATATTATTAAAGGATTAATCTTGATTCTGCTCTAATACATTTTTTAAAAGCAAATCAATTTCAAGTTAAGAAAACTTATGATGTTACTATTATTAAACTAATTTATAATACTGTTATATAATAACATAACTATATTAAGAATCATTAGTAATTATAATTATTATTTTCAACTACTATTGCTAAAAAACTTGTAATAAATCTCATTTCATTACAACATACCAATGTTTGTACCCCGAAGGTGAGGATTATTATTTTGGGAGATGTTTTATGTTAGAACAGTGAGTAGGTCAACCTACAGGTATTCCCAGGACTGAGTCTATTTCATCCATACAAAAAAGGTGTTAAGAAGTACATCCAGGCTTATAAGGGGCCTAGGAGATTGGTCTGGCAGTTGGATATTGAGAACTTCAAGGTCTGATCCAATTAGGGCTTTGGATTGCATATAGTCAAAGACAATTAGGAGAAGCAGGCCAGAGAGGCTAATGGAACTGCCCACAGAGTTGTTTAGGGACCCAGGCAATAATACAATAACATAGATAAAATATATCAAATGCTTTCTTTGTGACAGGTAGAGTTCTTTAGGTGCAGTATTTCATTTATTTCCTACATTTTGATACTTTAATGACATTCCCCACTCTAAAGATGAAAAAACTTAGAAGCCTGGATGGTGAGAATCTTTCCTTATATCACACAGATAGTTGGGACTGGTAATGAGTCTTCACCCAGGGCTGAGCTCTCCCTCCCATGTCTTCTCTCCTTATTCCCAGCCTATCACCATCTTGTCTCCAAACTGTCTCCCATGAACCGCTTGAAAGCTACATTACAATATCAGAAATGGTATTTTATGGTGTATAAAATACTAAATATTTTATTAGATTAAGAGATCAATCTTATGACATCAAAAGATATCCTTAAGAAAGTAGCAGAATTGAAAAAAAAGGTGTACTGATGATAATCCCATATGCCTCCCCACAAAATACACAGACATAATTTAAAATGTATGGTAGGTGTTTGACATTCTTTTTGTTGTATTTCCTTCTCTCTTTGCTTTGTATTAGATTCAAGTTTATTTTTTAACTTATTAACCCATCTGAAATTTAATATGTTTGTTCAATGGAAAATAAATCAATATCTCCTCCTACTAGGCCTTAATACAGTGCTCGGATTGTGGTTTATACACTGTACATTTTACCTTCCCTCATCATTTTTACAGGCAGATTATTTTATGGCCTAATGGTTCTTCAGTAGGCCATAAGCACTATATACACTTGATAACTCCTTTATAACAAAGCAAAAGGAGCACGTCAGTTCTAAAAGTCTCAAAACTGGGCCTCTTATTAAAATTTTAATAAAAACTGTAAACCATTAAAAAAGAGTTAAATTTTGTTGCTGTCATTGAGAAATGTTATTCTTGGCTAATACTATATGCAAATGTAATGAGTTTCTCCAATAATCACCCTGTGAAAACAAGACTGTCTGGAAATTTTGCCCAAATAGACCAATGGGAGTTTGCACATGTTTTGGGGGAAAATTCTTGCATAGATATCTCTTTGCTTTACTCTGGCTGACTACTGACTTTGTCTGAAGAAAAATCATCCTTATGGGACATTTTATAATAAGATTGATTTTACCTATAGTTACCATACCATCTTCATTTTTACTTTCAAATGACCTCTGATTTCATTTCTTCATTTTCAAGAGTAAAATATGAACAAGATGTAGGGAATGGTGAGGTGGAATTTCTCATAGTTCATTTAGAACCTCCATTAATTAATTCCCCATCGTGTGGCAGTGTTAACAGCAGGTGTTTTAGAGTTTGAATAGGTAAAATGGGAAACCCCGCCCCCCTTCTAGCATCTTATTGTTTGCTAGAGAGTTTTGAAATCATGCCTTTAGAAATTTGCATGGTTTGTGTGTGTGTGTGTGTGTGTGTGTATGCATGCGTGTGCATATGTATGTATGTGGATACTTAAAAAAACCTCTAAATCTATGGACTTCTTGGAGATGGAGGTAGATGAGAGGATGGCAATTTAAATATCTTTGTGAAATTAATGCCATGTTTTTTGCTTTTTTTTTTCCCCCTGAAAGCGAACGTTGTGGAAATGAGTGCGTTGAATTGCAAAAAAAAATTTTGGAAAAGTTGCTTTCACATTAATCTTACTTTACTAGGATCTGCAAAGCATATGTATAGGACTAATAGTAAGTCCTACAAACCTGAATCTCTCCTGGAGGAATTAAATCACAAGTGTAGCCTACAGGGTGATTCCATGTCGCAGTAAGTGCTGCTTTCCTGGGCAGCCGGCAGTCTGCTCTATGGCTGTCTGCTGGGGCTTGTGCCAGCTGGAACATGAAAACATGGATCTGCTTGCTCTTCTGGCCAATAGACCCAAAGCACTCCCTTATTCTTTTTTTAAAACATTATTATGAAAAATGAAATAATACTTGCTCAATCCTCTCTCTGTCTTTGTAAATAACAATGATGTTTCAAATGATGCTGCTTCATTGATGCTCTGAAAAAAATACATTCATGAATTAGAACTAAATTGACATTTTAATTTTGTCCCTTCCTGTTGTTTAGAATTCACAGTCACTGCAAGGACCTTGCATAACACACATATGGAACATTCATATGTTCCTCTTGATTTCTGTATGCCACCCTCATATTTTGAGATTTGTCCATACAAGTCAGCTTGAATTTGATAATATCCTGTCAATTAAACTAAACCTTGTTTTCAAAGCCAAATAGCACAAGTGCCTCAGGCACCTGGAAAAAAGCCCAGCACACAGGCTCAAGTGGATAGTTAGGTGTGCAATTACTTGATTTATACACATGTGTGTTTCTGAAATTACAGCTGCAGGGTTTTGTGGTCTCTGTGGGGGTGTGAACAGTTTTGCTGGCAAGTCTGTTATGCCTTACTTTGGAAATTTGGCTCCCAACATAAATTCCCCTCCCATCACTGATGGAGAACAAAGTCTATTTGTCACTTTTCCATTGCCTGCCACAATGATTCAGAAAGAAAACAGTCTTATTTTGCTGCTGTAATTGGGAATTGCTGTTTCATCTCACAAGTCCAATCATCTTCACTTTTCACTATACAAATGGGAGTTGTGGATGTGGTATAAGCTGGCAGGAAAGGGCAGTCTTCCCACCCTTGTTACTGACCCGACTACTTGTAAATTTGCTTGAGGGAACACACTTCTTTCCACAAAACTCTCCTTTTTCAGCGGAAGGTTTTGAAACCAAGACATTCATTCAAAAGAAGTTTCTGTTGTTCTTTTGGCTTTGCAGCTATTTAAAAACAATGCTTGCCTTGAAGTTCTACGTATACTTTTAACCTTTTGGCTTAGCTGTAGAAAAGCTTATTACTGCAAGCATACTCAATCACTCATGATAGTACAACACTCTGGAGACCTTATCATCGCACCGTCTAGTTGAGTAATTAAATGCAGGGTAGATTTACAGTTCAGTGGATTTGCTCATGGTGGGGTGGCAGCCATCTCCTCTTTCCCTTTTGAATCTTTCAACTTCACACTGCTGCTTTGCATCAGGGTGACTGGAAAATGTGAAATCAAATATTAAAGAGCAAATATAGACTAGAAAGGGGGTGGCACATTGGGAAAAGAAAGACAAGGGCACTGAAGGATTTTGCTGTCCAAGCAAAGGAAAATTATTCTGACTTTGTGTAACTTTTGCAGCTTTGTTAATATTAGAAGATGTAGCTATTATTAGATTGACTTTTTTTAATGAGGAAATTAAACAAGGTCATTTCAGTAACACTGAGAACTCACACTTTCTGCAAAACCACTATTTCCTCAAGGGGCTAATAGGAGCTCAACATGGATAGGAAAAACCACTCCTTTCATATATTCTCAGAATAGTTACCTAACTCATAATGGCTGGAGATTGAAAAGGCCTATTCAGTTCTTGGCTGCAGCCTCCAGGGATCAGGGCAGCATTTTTCTTTGTTCTGTAGTACATTTTCCCCTGTTTTGAATGGTTTTATTTTAATGGTCTCAAGGCTTTCTCTTCTTCCATGGAAAACTGACTCCAGATTCTAGCCAATCTCATCATAAAAATTACTTTCTTACCAGAAATTAAAAGATGTCTCTCTTTTTGCATGTGTGTGTGTGTAAAAAGAGAGTGTAGGCTCATTTGACATCTTCACTCTTCAAATCAAGAATCTTCTTGTTTTCTCTTACCTCAAATATACCCTAATCTTGACATCACCCTCTGGTATTTTTTAAAATTATCTATCTATCTATCTATCTATCTATCTATCTATCTATCTATACAAATTTCTGGTCAGTTATTACTTAAATAAATGCTTTTTAGCCTGTTCCCCCTCCTCAGTTTTCGAATGGTTACTCGTATTTTATGAAAGAAATTAGCATTTATCTCCTTCATAAGTGACAGCATATTCTGCACGCAGGGTATAAATAGCAATACCATATACATATCATCTGCCTCAAATCATTTTTTTTTTGGAACAGGTAAGGTACAAATACTACAAATGAATAAATACATGTATGCAATATTCATATTATGGCTTGCTAGCATGTTTGATTTGTCATTGCTAATTAAATGACGATTTTTATCTTCCGGGAAATTTGCTAAATTTAAACATTGGTTTCACTTATTTATTTATTTGCTCGTTCAAACAAAACTTGATGAATACCTACTATATTTGAATACTTGTAGGTGCTGGGAATTTAGTGGTGAATAAAACAAAGTCCCTGTCTTTGTGAAACTTACATTCCAATGGTGGGAGAGAGAATATAAACAAACAAGTAAATAGTCTGTCAAATGGTGATGTGTGCTATAAAAAAATCAAGTAGGATGAGGGAGATAGGATCTCCCTTATGAGTGTGTGTATGCACACTTGTGTAAATTCATGTGGCAGTGTTTGTGTGTGTGAGTGTGTCTATGTTGGAGGGAGGTGGTTGTTTCCTACAGGTGGTCAGTGTGACACAGTGACCTTAAGAGAACTTAAGGCAGGACTAAGACTAAACTTTCCAGGTTGTCAAAATTACTAAATATAAAAGTCTAAAATGCTGCTGATATGGTTAAGTAACACGAGAACTGACTATTGGATTTAGCAAAATAGAGATCATAGGTGAACTGGATAAGAACTTGAAGTTGACATAGTGGAGGGCAGAAGTCTAAGGATTCTAAGGAAAGTGGAAAAAGAGAAATTGGAGACATTATATTAAATACAGTTCCTAGGAGTTTTCTTCCAGGAGAAGGAATGACATAGGACAGTAGCTGGAGCTGTTGTAGGATTATGAGTTTTTCTTCTTTTAGCAGTGGAAGAAATAATAGAATGTTTATAAACTTATTGGAAAAATTGGTGTGTATGTGAGTGAGTGTGTGTGTGTGTGAAAGAGAGAGAGAGAGAGAAAGAGAGAGAGGTAAATTCCTAGAACAATGTCCTAATGTGGGGGAGTGGAGAAACGAGATAGAGTCTGTAGGATAATATGCAGTTGAGAGATTTTAGAATGACTGTATGCTGATAGTAATGATCTAGTCGAGTGTGAAAAAGTCATGACAAAGGAGGAGAAAGAGCAAGACAGGATAACAAAGAAGCAGCTTGTGATGTTTTGGAGTATCAGAGGGATTGGGATCCAGTGCACAAATGGAGAAACTGGCTTTAATTTGGAAAGTGTTCATCCACAGTGACAAGAGGGGATGCAGCAGCTATGGGTAGAGACAGGTGTAGGTGGGAGGTGGGATTTTTAGAGTCTGTAAAAGTTATTTTCTGATATTTCCCACTTCCTCAGTCACACTGAAAGGAAGTTGAGGATAAGGAGAGGGGAAGTATTAAAATTTGGAAAACAGGATAAACCAAGATACTAGTAGTCTAGAAGAATGGGAAAGGAATATAGGCTGGGGAAATGCAGTAGGAATGAATAACTGCTATGTAATAGTTATTTGTATTTTAAAATTTGTATTATTTTTAATTGTTTTTTCAAAATACTCTGATCTGCAGTTGGTTGAATCTGTGCAGCAGATGCCAAACTCGCTGGCGCAGAACCTGCAGGTGATGGGGGCTGACTATATTTGAGGACCAGTGTGCCTGTGCTTCTGTCCCTGTCCTAAACTCCTAACCATCTGAATGAGTTGTTGAGCACAGGTGTTTTCCCACCCTGGTGCCCTTATTTTTCTTTTTATCACAGTTGTCCTTATATTGTAGTATATAGTACCAAAAAAACCCATTCAGAATAAAGTCTGGCCTTCTTTGTTTTAGATACTGTACTTGCACTAAAAAAAGTGTGAGATCTCATTTGTTGTTTGTGTGTTAGTTTTATCAGTCCACATTTTTTGAGGGGGAAGGGAAGGGGGAAACAGGGTCTCACTCAGTCGCCCAGGCTGGAGTGCCGTGGCATGGTCTGGGCTCACTGCAACTGCCTCCTAGGCTCAAGTGATCCTCCCACCTCAGCCTCCCAAGTAGCTGGGACCACAGGTGTACACCACGACACCCAGATAATTTTTGTATTTTTTGCAGAAATGGGGTTTCCCCGTGTTTCCCAGGCTGGTCTTGAACTCCTAGCTTCAACTGATCCACCTGCGTCAGCCTCCCAAAGTGCTGGGATTACAGGCGTGAACCATGGCAACAGGCCCCGGCATAGCTTTTAATTTGTGTCATATGGGTGATTGAATTTTGAAATATAGTATTCCTACTATTTTTCTGCTGTAAGACTGTAGAGCATAAAAGTGGAAATAGCTGTTAGGAAGGCCACCAACAGTATCTACTACAATCGGGTTGAAAAGAGGTTCTCAAAAATATTAAGAAGAGACAAAGTGATGGGAAGAATGAGATATAAAAATGTTGAGACTAGGCCAGTGGCAGTGGCTCAAGCCTGTAATCTCAGCACTTTGGGAGGCTGATGCATGCGGATCATGAGGTCAGGAGATCAAGACCATCCTGGCTAACAGGGTGAAACCCCGTCTCTACTAATAATAGAAAAAAAAGTAGCCGGGCGTGGTGGCACAAGCCCGTAGTCCCAGCTACTCAAGAGGCTGAGGCAGGAGAATGGCATGAACCTCAGAGGTAGACGTTGAGGTGAGCTGAGATTGCGCCACTGCACTCCAGCCTGGGCGACAGAGAGAGACTCCATCTCAAAGAAAAAAAAAATTGAGACTAGAAATGTCAACATAAGTTAATATATTAATTTCATAGGGAAAGAATAAATAAATAGACTCTAATTTTTCTTTTAAATTTCCTTTCTTGAATCCAAGGGTTATTGAGAAATATTTCCTTATAGATACTAGTTGCTTAGCTATCTTTTTATTATTAATTTATACTTTTATTTCTTTATAAAGTCTGTATAATATTGGTTCTTATGAATTCTTTGAGCCCTTCTTTGTAGCCTTGTACGAGGTTAATTTTTCTAAATTTTCTAATTTTGCTTGAAGTGAATGTCTAGTGTCTGTTGATGTAATGTTTATTAGAGCTTATTATATTTTAATGTAGAAAATAACACTTGCTTTTTTGGGTCTGCTTGATTTATTTGTAGTGATTCATAGTTAATAATCTCCAACTATAATTGTGGTTTTATACATTTTCATTGTAGTTCTGTCAGTAGTTGTTATATAACCTTTTTCAGTTGTGTTGTTATGTGGATATAGATTCATGATAATGGCACATAACCAAAATAAAATATCTCAATTTTTTTTCTCATGATTATTTTTACTTTAAATCATGTTGTCTGTTTCTGGCTGTTTTAGGTTTATATTTATATGAAGTAATTTTTTTTCTATCCCTGTATTTTTGAGCTTCACATGTTTTGCTGCTTGATATTTCTAGATCTCTCAAAAATCCATCAGATCGTTAATCACAGTCATTTCCATTTCTTTAAATTACTATTAGATTGTGATTTACTTCTGTTTTTAGTTATTTTTACATTTGGATTACATTCTGTTTTTTTAAATCAATTTATGAAGAGTATTTCTTTAATTTTTCTTTTTGTATACTTCTAATGTCCACTGGATATAGTACATTTTCTTCTGCTGATTTAAAAAGTGATTCTTCTTTATTAAAATTAATACTAAAGATTAGTTTTTAATCAGTTTTTTAAGCTTATAAATATCTATAAATTCTATTTCAGTAAGTTAAACTCTTCATGTAAACTAGAAATCTAATTCTTAAATATTATGGACATTTAATTTTTTAAGATTGTTTTCCTATGAGTATTGCTTTTTTAGACACAAATATTTCCCTAAGATATTTATGCGCCCTTAATTCCCGTGTGTCTGCAGCATTCTGGATGTATTTCTTGACTTGCTGGAGAACAGGTCAAAGAGGTTTTTATGCAATAAAGTTTTTGAAGGCTTGTGTGCCTGATAATAGTTTTATTTTACACTCAGAGTTAAATAAAACATTTAGTTGGATATAGAATTCTAGTTTAATGTGCTTTTCTTTCAACGCTTTGAAAATGTAACTCCATTGTTTCCTGAATATAATATAGTCTTTGAGAATTTCAATGTCAATCTGATTATAATTCCTTTATATGTAATTGGATTTTCCTTTCTAGAAACTTAAAGAACTTTTTATTCTTACTTGATGTTCTCAATTTTTGCTATAACTTGTCTCACTGTATGTTTGTTCTAATTTATTCAGTTTGCCATTATACATTCTTTTAATCTGAGCTCTTATATTTTTCTTTAATTTTGAGAATTTTAAGTCATTGTTTCTTCTAAAGTGTCTTTCCCCCTATTTATTTATTCTTTCCCTATGAAATTAATACATTAGCTTATGATGACATTTCTAGTCTCAATATTTTCATAATGTCTCTTTCATTCCTCCCATCACTTTGTCTCTTGTTGATATTTTTGGGAACCTCTTTTCAATCTGATTGTAGTAGATACTGTGGGTGGCCTTCCCAACAGCTATTTCCATTTCTTCTTTGTTGACTTTGTTTGTATGACAATGTGCCGAGACCCAGGGAATGTGTCAATATTGATTTAAGGCAATCAAGGAAGTCCAATTAGCATTGAACGTCTGGGAATGATCATGTGACATTATGAGTGTGCACATGCATTAAGGCTGAGGGCACTAGGCCATTTTCCTGAGACTGGAGAAAGCAAGGGAGAGAGGAGCCAATGTGACTGATGGGGCCCTTTTACCAACACTGGAAAATGGATTCTTGGAGTCCAGATGAAATTTGTTTTAAGAAACTTAAGAAATGTAATTCTTTCGTCTTCTGTATCATTGTGCATTTGATGCTTATAAGCAACATATTCGAGTGCATTATTTTATGTAGTTCTGGATAATATTAGGTTGGTGCAAAAGTAATTGAGGTTTTGCACTAACCTAATAGCATATGAAGGAAAGTATTTTGAGGACTTTGGGGATGTTTTTCTTTATTACTATAGCTGCTATTGATGATAATATAATAGTAATGATCACTCCTATGAGCTAGCATTGCAGGACTTTTCCTTAGTTCAGCTAAAAACAGGGTTCTTTGACCCACAGCCATGAAAATTCAGGCTCACAGACAATTTAAATGGTGAGTAAGACAGGGTTTTATTGGGTATAAAGGCAGAAAAGGGGGAAACAGGGACTTTTGCAAGGCCAGAGTGCCTGCTAGAGGGCCTCCCAACCAGCACTTCGAATCTCAGTTTCCACACAGGAAGAGGATGGGCCTACAACAAACCTCATGAACTTCCCAAGGCTCCACCTCAGTGGGGAGGCTGGTTGAAGTTCCTCCAGGGACCCCCTCCCACCTGGCTGTCTTACTAGTACTACCATACTGATGATATTATTGTAAAGAAAGGTAAAGGAAAAACCTCTTTAGGCCGTATGGCTGATCTCTTTCCTTGATTCTCCCCTGCTCTGGTCTCTAGTTTACCTGACTGGGACACTCACTGTTTTCATTACTCATGAGCCTCTACACTGCATATCACAGACTAGTATATAGATTCAACTTATGAGAATTCCTTGTATCTAAATACTACACCAGCCTGATGCAAAGTTTCACCACTACCCATTCATTCCTGTGGAGAGGACTCCTTCCACTGAATTGAATTGCTTGGATGATTAGCCAGTATTCTTGAGGATTGGCTCATCTTGATCTGGGCCCACCTATAGTCTTGATTTTGGCTGTTTTTTTTTTTCCTTAACATCCATCACCTTTTTACCATTATGATGTCATTTTAGGTATTCCAGAGCTGAGACTGAGACTGAATGCTAATAGGGGACACAATTAGGAATTGAAAATAGTGCTGCTCCTCAAAGAGATAATTCGGTAAGAGACAGATAAGTAAACACGTAATTATAATATAACCTTAAATATACTATGATAGAGATATTAAAATGCTGTTGAAGTGAAGGAATGTGTAGGAAGTTTCTTTGCTTAGAGAAGTTGGGAATTAATTTATAGAAATGGTGACATATGAACTGAGCCTTGAAAATTCAGTGTTTTTCATTTCAGGAGAGAAAATGTCATGTACAAATATGAAAATGGAATTGTGAAAAATCATGGTATAGTTGAAGGAATTAGCAGTTCATTTGCACCCCCTTTGAGCTCTTGTGTTATAGGTGTAATAGGGTAAGATACTAAGAATTTAAGAGTAGGATGCACCAAATCAATGATGTTATTTATTTTTTGCTGCCTATAAAAGAATGGGCTTTGTGCTTGGGAAAAGGATACACTGGTACTGCATTTCTTTGGATTGACTTAAAAAAAAAATTTTTTTTTTCTCAGAATAAACAAGTTATTCATAGTTTAAGGCTCTGGAATCTGACTCCCTGAGTCATTCAGTGCTTCTGTATACATGACACTCAACTGTTAAAGAAGTGATCTAGAGAGAAATACTGGGTCTTTCACATGGCTGGAAAGAAAGAGCTGCTAGTCCCAATGACAGAATGATTCTCAATAGAGAAGAAAGGGTGGCACAAACAAGTAGTGTTTTAGATTTTTGGGGGAGATAGAGCATGAAAACACTGGCCACTAAATGCTTGGTTGGTCCCTGGAAGCCTAGAGAGAGATCAAAGGATGAGGGGCACAAACAATGGGGACCCAGCTCTAAGGGGCAGTGCTTGATTGGCACTAGATTTGATTTCAGAAAATTAAGAAAAAATATATATTTGCATCTTGTGTGTCACTGAGTTCTTCTTCCTATTATCAACATATCCGAGTTCATTATTTTATTTAATTTTATTTTTTACAAAGGTGTGGACACTTTGAGGATAGGCACTGAATTTTAATCACCTTGCCACTTTAGCAGCTCACATTATGCTAGATACGGAGTAGGTTGTCAACAGATATGTGCTGACTGAACAAATGAAATAAGTGTTAGGAATTCAGAGAGGTTGATATCAGTGTCTATTATAGATTGTATCAGTGTAATTAGGAAAATGTGTAACTTTCAGAGTCACTTTCACATGACTGAAGATCTGTGTGCTTCAGATTCATTATTGTTTAGTTCTTCCTAACGGATGAAATGATGCACACCTGGTTGTAATGACAATTTTCTTCAGCTTCTCTGATCCCAAGGCTATTTTCAACACAGAAAATGGCATGGCCTTATTGAGGGTGTTATCACCATAAACAATACACTAGCGAGGATTGTGTTTTCTTACTGAAGCCCCATCACCATATATACAAAGGATATTTGTTAGGTGCCCACATTATCCTCTGTGTAAGTTTCAAGCTTACAATTCCTGAGCCATTAAAAAATGTGTTTTTTTTCCCTTCTGATTTAAATATATTTTCATTGAATATTTCTAAATATGGCAGGGCTGCTTTTTTAGTTCATATTTTTCACATGTGTAGGTCATCAACATTTTATTTAGTATTACTGAATGTCATATGAAAGGTGCACATCATTCATTAATCAGGTAACCTAAAATTACCATTCAAGGGTAGCAATTACATATTAGTATGCTAAATGCTCTTCAGGATTTGAAGCATTATCTTTGGTAAGATATTATAAGTAGAAAACAAAACAAAAAAACAACAACAAAAACTGGTTTACCTTTAATGGTGTGGTGTTCAAAGTCAATTGACCAGGATTCAAGAATGGCAGTACCTTTTGCTAACTGGCTGACTATGGGCAAGTTAGCAATTTCTTTATTTTTGACATGGACATGAAAGCTGTACTTACCTTACTGGGATATTATGAAGTTTAAATGAAATAACATATGTGAAAGTACTTCTTATTACTTATTAATATTTTAAAAAATCTGTTTGCTTATATTTTCTTTATTATGGGAAATATGTTGATTTCAGTACTTCTCTCTCTGTGTGTGTGTGTGTGTGTGTGTGTGTGTGTGTGTGTATGGGTGGATGGGGTAAGTCAAAGTAAGTATTTTATGATTTTCAGAGATTTGTCAGGTGTAGCATAAAATGGCACTTTAACAGCAATTTTATGACTGTATTTAAGGTGTACAGCAACAACAGTATATTTATGTTTACATATTGCCAGAAGGACTTCATACCAGTGCCCAACGAGTAAGTTGCTTTTACTCAGAATTCAATGTTTTTTTTTTATAGGAGTACACCTTATTTAATTACTTATTTAATTATTAAACGTCATAAATAGTTCACAATAAGTTTCCTTGACTCTGAACAACAAGGATCAGTAATATTCCAATCAAAAGTCAAAAAAGTTGCTTCAGCTTTCTGAGTTCAGTCATTTAGTTAACGCTGGTGTTGCTTGATATTCATGAGAATTTCAGCTCTTCATGATTTCTGTACATTTTCCTTTATTCCAATGTCACAATCTCCAAAGCTATCAGAAATAAATTAGGTATTGATGGGACGTTTCTCAAAATAATAAGAGCTATCTATGACAAACCCACAGCCAATATCATACTGAATGGGCAAAAACTGGCAGCATTCCCTATGAAAACTGGCACAAGACAGGGATGCCCTCTCTCACCACTCCTATTCAACATAGTGTTGGAAGTGCTGGCCAGGGCAATCGGGCAGGAGAAAGAAATAAATGGTATTCAGTTAGGAAAAGAGGAAGTCAAATTGTCCCTGTTTGCAGATGACATGATTGTATATCTAGAAAACCCCATCATCTCAACCCAAAATCTCCTTAAGCTGATAAGCAACTTCAGCAAAGTCTCAGGATACAAAATCAATGTGCAAAAATCACAAGCATTGCTATATGCCAATAACAGACAAACAGAGAGCCAAATCATGAGTGAACTCTCATTCACAATTGCTTCAAAGAGAATAAAATACCCAGGAATCCAACTTACAAGGGATGTGAAGGACCTCTTCAAGGAGAACTACAAACCACTGCTCAAGGAAATAAAAGAGGATACAAAGAAATGGAAGAACATTCCATGCTCATGGGTAGGAAGAGTCAATATATTGTGAAAATGGCCATACTGCCCAAGGTAATTTATAGATTCAATGCCATCCCCATCAAGCTACCAATGACTTTCTTCACAGAATTGGAAAAAACTACTTTAAAGTTCATATGGAACCAAAAAAGAGCCCGCATCGCCAAGTCAATCATGAGCCAAAAGAACAAAGCTGGAGGCATCATGCTACCTGACTTCAAACTATACTATTCAATATTTACATGTGATTATTTATGTATGAGTTGGGGGTTCATGCTCTTCCAAAATAGATATTAGAAATAAGCACCTTGATTTTACATCAGATTTAGCACTTTAAAATGCAAGCCTAATGAAAATACTCTATTGTATGACAGTATTGTAGATTATTTTCTTAGTTAATTTTCTATTACTCAGAATGTGTGGATATTCCTAATAATTCCATTAGAGTTTAAATAACAGAATTCAGCACAAATGTATTTTACTGAGCAGAAGAAACATAATTTCTCTGGAACTGCAGCTGCCGTAGTTGAAGATGAGGCTCTTACTATCCCTTAGGGAGATTACTGTCTCTGCCAGCTGACTTAGTTTTTATACAGCCAGCGATTTATTAGATTGCTTTGCTCTTAAGTGTGATAATAGGCCTTATGCTTAGCAAGGTTTAGAGACTTCCAGTGCATTAATATTTTATGGCAATGACAGGCAAGACACATTTTGTTTACCTAACAAGCCAAGCCAAGCCAGGGCTGATGTGTATTGGAGATTAGCACTTTTAACTTGGAGGAACTCAGCCAATTATATATTTAGGACTTTGCCATGCCTCCTACAATTGTAATCCAATCAGCTCCTTACTTGGTACATAGCCACTGTATGCAAAGAAACCACTATACCCATATAATCTTGCCTAAATCAGAGGTAATCTCACTATTAACTCACTAACATTAACCATGTAATGACCATGAATTTTCTAGTGATTTGTTTTCTTCCACTAAAGATCTTACTTCACTTGGAATTTACTGAACTTTGAGCCAAAGCTTCCATAGACGCGTGTATATTACAATTCTATTCAGAAGATCCACTCAATTGATTTGAGTCACCTAGTAGGAAAGTTGTGTCATGGTGCTCTTGATTTTGGGGATTTCATTCCTGTTGTTGCTGTCTTGTTTTTTTACAAACTATTTAAAACAATGTGATTCCTGGGCCTTCTACAGATTAGAAGTACAAATAAAACATAATTATTGAAATAGACCAGGTGGGTTACTGCAGTACTATATTAATTTGTTTCTTTTCTCTATTAAGCAAAGTTGACAGTTGTATCAGTTTTCATATTGAACAAAAAGCATAAGTCTCAATGCATAGTAAATGTTGGAATATTGATACTCTCTAATCTCAAATTACCTTAGTATATCTAGCTTATATGTTTTTGAACAAAAAATTATATGTGCAACATTTCTTCAGTGTTAAGGACTGTGAGTGTTTCAACCAAATTATTAGGTACTTACTATTTGTAATATTAAGCTTCATTTTATACGTTAATTAATAAACCTGTAGGATGGATTCTAAATATTATAACCATAATTTAAATATGCAATGGAATTTGAAACTTCTCAAGTTGTCTATGTGACCTCAGGGTATGACATGAAGTATCATCTGTTCCAAAGATGACAGGGACCTCACTGAGAAAGGAACTTAAAAGTTCTATCAAATTGGTTATAGTACAGGTTTTGGGGGAGGAGGAGGGAGAGGGGGATAGCAGACATAGATTTAGAGTATGGGAATTGGACAATTAAAACGGAAAGAAGGTTCAAATATGTTGAGAAGCGAGTCAGTACATGTGCAAAAACAGAAAACACCATGCACATGTAGATTTAGAAGAATTGCTAATACCCGCAGTGTTCCAATGAGGCATAAACACAAACCATGGCGTGCCCTGCAGGGTCTCTCTGTGTGTTCATTACTTTTAATACCATTCTGTGCAAGCCTCAGAGGAACACAGCCAACTCCCACATCTTGGGGTTAGCATAATCTTGCTGTGGCTGGCACTCAGCTTGTGCTTGACTAAGTCTGCTGATGTTTCTGAGAGGAGAAAAAAATGGAAAGCATTTGGTTTGGTTGTACAGATTGCTTTCTTTTATAAAGTGGGGGTGGGCTGGTTGAAGCGGGTGGCAATGTATGTTTTCAACTGGGCTAAGTCTTGAAAATTACAAAATACAACAAAATGAAATTAATTCTTTTTGTTAATCATCAGGATTTATTGCTGTCCTTTTGGGGGGTGAGAACTTGATGTGGAAACACTGATCATACAAAGGAATTACAATCAAGTTATGACATCTCTCCCATCTTTTCCAGAGCTTTTTTCTGTTCCCTATAATTGCCTGGATAGTGTTTATTCAAATGCTAGTTAATTAAATTTTGGTAAGGACCAATGCAACCAGATTTATCTTAGTCTCTTCATCTTCTGTTCCTAATTTATCCTTTAAGGAACTCTGATTGCAAATCCCATAGAAGAAAAATCAGAGGGTGATGAGAGGAAGGAACAGAGATTGTGCTAAGTTTTATCAACTAGGAAATAAAGTGAAAATGAATTTTCAAAGTGCTGGAAAGGGGCAGAGACACACAGGCTTATCCCCTGTGCTTGAGCATGATAGTTTCACTATAGTCCCTACTTCGTTCATGTGTTCAAGGTATGTTTTTTTCTCTCTCTCCCTCCCCTTTCCAGAGGTCTAAGTCTCTCAAATTGAGAGAAGCTCAAAATATCACATTGTTGGGAAAGAGCTGACTCTGGCTTTCTTCAGGGAATTTAGAGGCCCAGTGACTTGGAGCAAATCACATGGCTGGTGATTGGCTTTGTCTCTGTTTTTATAAGTGATTAAAAAGAAAACCACTTCAATAATCCTCAGACCTCTGCTCTCGACTGGGATCTCTTCCAACCAGGCCTGCTCAGCAGAACCCCTGGGAGGAGGAAAGCACACGAGCTCTCAGCCAAAAAATTAGAAAAAGCAACAAAGACATTGGAACCGGAAACTTCAGTGTGGGCCAGAATTCAAGGGCAATACCTTTTTCCCTCCTGGTTTGAGACTCACATTCAGTACTCCCATTTCATCTTTAGTTCCTCCTCTCTCAGCTTTCAGGGCCTTCATGAAACCTTGGAGCATGATTTGATAAACATTTGCTTTGAACACAGAGACAGTGTGGCTCTGAGTTGCCAGTGGACAATGGAGTGACAATAATAACAGTGAGATGATTTAAATCACGTATGATTCTAAAGACAAGTAATGTGTTACTGGGGACAGAGGACTTTGCTCTATCCTGGGGGGGTACTCTTAAATGAAGGAATTTCAGAACAGATTTCCCAAATGAATGCATTTCTTAGTCCCTAAACAAACCATTAACAAAACTTAAATTTATTTAGTATTCTTTAGATTGACCTGTATTAGTTTTCATTCTAACATCCATATGTAGGTTTTTGAAATCTAAATCTAAGTGAGGAAGGCCCTGTGTTCCAGGTCCTGAAGTCTGAATGCCTGTGTTAGAAACCTAGCTCCTCTATCTATTTGCTAAATGATCTTCAGTGAACATATGACCTTTCTGGCTCCTCATTCCTCATTTATAAAATGGAGTAATAATAAGGAATCTGCCCCCTGGGGTGGCTTGAAGAAGTAAAGGAAATAATGTGTATAAGATATTTTACACAGTACCTGCAACATAGGGAGTATTTAAGAAAAATGACTATGTTACCTTTAGAACAGGAAAGTTGCTTTTATGCTTTTCTGTATTCCTATATTATGTAGCATTTTAAAAAGGGAATAATGAATAAAGGATAGTAGTTCTGGAAGATAGTCATTTAGTCATTTTGTCTAACTTTTTTCACCTTACAGGCAGATGATAAAATTACTGAGTCTTTTTGTTACAAAGCGGTATTGGCAGAATATTTCCTTTAGAATATTGTAGTGTGGTTTCCCCTTCTAAAATTACTAAAATGCCAGGAAATTATCCATTCTGGAGTCATAGTGGGTTTAGTGTGCTTGAGACCTTGAGTATTTTCTTGTGTTTATGGTCATATAAATGCAGACACACAGAAAACAAGGTTATATAAAGTAACATTTGTACCTTGAATCATATTCATTTAATGTTTTATATTGCTAAAAAATACATTGTATTGCTATTTTTGTTGCACCCAGAAATATCTGGATGAAAGAAATCCAGAAGTAATTATGATTTCTGCACATGACTTGTTTTTTTATTTTATGCTATTAGCTATTTAATACTGCAAGTATTTGTACAATGGTCAAAACATTAGAAATAATTAGTCTGAATGTGTTTAAACCTCAACAGAAAACACTTGTGTTCTAACAGATCTAAATATTTAATGAGATTTTGAAAACCACAATTACAGCTTTTTATAGAAAAGGAACTTTACCTCTGAGACCTGGAAAAAGACTGTTTATTATATAAAGAACGGGACTTTATATATTTTTAATATATAATTTAATAAGAATTCTACCATTCCAATCTTAAAATCTACAGTTTGAGAAGAAAAACAGAAAAGTCATGTCAGAAAAATATTTTAGAAAGGTAGCACCTATTTATTTTTTAGGAAAATGTCCAAAGTATACAGAAGGCAGAAATCTAACTCAGGCTGTTTTAGTTTATTGAATTTTCTGTTCCTTGGAAATCATAGCACAATTCTCTAGAGACACCTATAAGGATGTATTACATCATAAAATACACCAAGGATACTAACCCATGTTATTAAACTGTCAACATACATTATACTACAATTTGTCCTCAATCCAATGCAACTAAAAGCCGCATTGTTGGCAGGAAGTTTAAAACATAAGAGTATTCTCTAATCATCTAAAGTCTAAGGTACTTTGGGGAAAAATGCTGTAATAATTGCTCCACTACTCCATAGTGGCATGTGTGAATTTCATTGGTTTTGTACAGCAAATGTTCAGCTATTACAAGAAAGGATTCGGAAGGATTACCACTTAAAGGCTTTTACTAGTGATGCTGCAGATGTCTCATTTCACAGCATATTAATAGTGGTTTTGTATAACACCAGCAGGGAGAAATAAATCTTAGAAACTAGAATTTAAATAATGTTTAATTTTCACACAAATATTTAGCAGAAGATTTGACATTGTAACATTGTCAATAACAAAACCTCACAATTATAGAAAGTTTCTGCATCTTTTTAAAATCTAAAATTTAGGTAATTCCACAGAAATGTGGACAGGCTACATGCTAACCAGGATTTCCTAAAAAAAACTTTATTTCAGAAACAGATAAAATGTTCATGAAATGTAGGATTTGCCAATGGAGGTAAAAGTTCCTGTTCAAAGATTATTAAAGGCTTGATTTCACATGTGTGATATGTGTCATGTCATGACAAATTTCAGATGCTTACTTCCTGGGAAGCTTTCAAAGTTGAGGCAACAGAAGACATAAGCTAATAGCACAAAATAAATTATATTAAATTTTCCTTAAACATGAATAGAAAGACAGGGGAGCAGTGGAACAGGAGACTTCTTTTCTTTTTTTATTTTGAGCCACCTTGCCTCGCCTCTTGTCTACTTCTAAAGGGAGTACCTGGCCAGTGACACAATATTTTTCAGATTTACTCTTCTGTTATTTTATTTTATTTTATTTTACATTCTGGGATACAAGTGCAGAAAGTGTAGGCTTGTTACATAGGTATACGTTTGCCATGGTGGTTTGCCGCACCTACCAACCCATCATCTAGGTTTTAAGCCCCACATTCATTAGCTATATGTCTTAATGCTCTCCCTAAGCTGGGCCCCAGTGTGTGATGTTCCCCTCCTTGTGTCTATGTGTTCTAATTGTTCAACTCTCACTTATGAGTGAGCACATGTGGTGTTTGGTTTTCTGTTCCTGTGTTAGTTTGCTGAGGATGATGGCTTCCAGCTTCAACCATGTCCCTGCAAAGGACATGATCTCATTTCTTTTTTAGGCTGCGTAGTATTCCATGGTGTATGTGTACCACATTTTCTTTATCCAGTCTGTGATTGATGGGCATTTGGGTTGGTTCCATGTCTTCACTATTGTAAATAGTGCTGCAGTAAACGTACATGTGCATGTGTCTTTATAGTAGAATGATTTATATTCCTTTAGGTATATCCCCAGTAATGGGATTGCTGGGTCAAATGGTATTTCTGGTTCTAGATCCTTGAGAAATCACCACATTGTCTTCCACAATGGTTGAACTAATTTACATTCCCACCAACAGTGTAAAAGTGTTCCTATTTCTCCACATCCTTGTCAGCATCTTTTTTTTTTATATCTCTTCAGAATAATTTTGTTTTTTAATTTTACTTTAAGTTCTTGGATACATGTGCAGAATATGCAGGTTTGTTACATAGGTGTATATGTGCCATGGTGGTTTGATACACCTATCAACCCATCATCTAGGTTTAAGCCCCACATGCATTAGGTATTTGTCCTAATGCTCTCCCTCCGCTTGCCCCCATCCCCTGACAGGCCTCTGTGTGTGATGTTCCCTTCCCTGTGTCCATGTGTTCTCATTGTTCAACTCCCACTTATAAGTGAGAACATGCAGTGTTTCGTTCTCTATTCCTGTGTTAGTTTGCTGAGAACAATGGTTTCCAGCTTCATCTATGTCCCTGCAAAGGACACGAAGTCATCCTTTTTTATGGCTGCATAGTGTTCCATGGTGTATATGTGCCACATTGTCTTTATCCAGTCTATCATTAATGGGCATTTGGGTTGGTTCCAAGTCTTTGCTATTATAAATAGAGCTGCAGTAAACATAAGTGTGCATGTAACTTCATAATAGAATGATTTATATTTCTTTTGGTATATACACAGTAATGAGATTGCTGGGTCAAATGGTATTTCTGGTTCTAGACCCTTGAGGAATCACCACACTGTCTTCCACAATGGTTGAACTAATTTATTCTCCCACCAACAGTGTAAAAGCGTTCCTATTTCTCTGCATCCTCGCCAGCATCTGTTGTTTCCTGACTTTTTAGTAATCGCCATTGTAACTGGTGTGAGATGGTATCTCATTGTGGTTTTCATTTGCATTTCTCTAATGATCAGATATGTTGAGCTTTTTTTTTTTTTTTATAAGTTTGTTGGCCGCATCAATGTCTTCTTTTGAGAAGTGTCTGTTCATACCTTTGCCCACTTTTTGATGGGGTTATTCTTTCTTGTAAGTTTGTTAAAGTTCCTTATAGATTCTGGATATTAGACCTTTATCAGATAGGTAGATTGTAAAAATTTTCTCCCATTCTGTAGGTTGCCTGTTCACTGTGGTGATAGTTACTTTTGCTGTACAGAAGCTCTTTAGTTTAATCAGATCCCATTGTCAGTTTTGGTTTTTGTTGCCATTGCTTTTGGTGTTTTTGTCATGAAGTCTTTGCCCATGCCTGTTTCCTGAATGTTACTGCTTAGGTTTTCTTCTAGGGTTTTTATGATTTTGGTTTTACATTTAAGTCTTTAATTCATCTTGAGTTATTATTATTATTATTTTTTTTTGAGACAGTCTTGCTGTGTTGCCCAGGCTGGAGTGCAGTGGTGCTATCTCAGCTCACTGCAAGCTCCACCTCCTGGGTTCACACCATTCTCCTGCCTCAGTCTCCTGTGTAGCTGGGACTACAGGCACCTGCCACCATGCCCGGCTAATTTTTTGTATATTTAGTAGAGACGGGGTTTCACTGTGTTAGCCAGGATGGTCTCGATCTCTTGAACTCGTGATCCACCCACCACTGCCTCCCAAAGTGCTGGGACTGCAGGTGTGAGCCACCATGCCCGGCCTTGAGTTAATTTTTGTATGAGGTGTAAGGAAGGGGTCCAGCTGCAGTTTTCTGCATATGGCTAGCCAGTTCTCCCAGCACCATTTATTAAATAGGGAATCCTTTCCCCATTGCTTGTTTTTGTCAGGTTTGTTGAAGATCAGATGGTTGTAGATGTGTGGTGTTATTTCTGAGGTCTCTGTTCTGTTCCATTGGTCTATATGTCTGTTTTGGAACCAGCAACATGCTGTTTTGGTTACCGTAGCGTTGTAGTATAGTTTGAAGTCAGGTAGCATGATGCCTCCAGCTTTGTTCTTTTTGCTTAGGATTGTCTTGGCTATACGGGCTCTTTTTTGACTCCATATGAAATTTAAAGTAGTTTTTTTTCTGATTTTGTATAGAATGTTAATGGTAGTTTGATGGGAATAGCATTGAATCTGTAAATTACTTTGGGCAGTGTGGCCATTTTCATGATATTGATTCTTCTTATGCATGAGGATGGAATGTATTTCCATTTGTATCCTCTCTTATTTCCTTGAGCAGTGGTTTGTAGTTCTCCTTGAAGAGCTTCTTCACATTCTTTGTTAGCTGTATTCCTAGGTATTTTATAATTTTGTAACAATTCTAAATCGGAGTTCACTCATAATTTGTCTCTCTGCTTGTCTATTATTGGTGTATAGGAATGCTTGTGTTTTTTTTTTTTTTTTTTGAGATAGAGTCTTGCTCTGTTGCCCAGGCTGGAGTGCAGTGGCATGATCTCAGCTCACTGCAACCTTCCGCCTCCGGGGTTCAAGCAATGCTCCTCCCTTAACCTCCTGAGTAGCTGGGATTAGAGGTGCGCGCAATCACCCCTGGCTAGTTTTTGTATTTTTAGTAGAGATGGGGTTTCACCATGTTGGTCAGGCTGGTCTTGAACTCCTCCTGACCTTGTGACCCGCCCGCCTTGGCCTCCCAAAATGGTGGGATTCCAGGTGTGAGCCACCACACCCGGCCTGCTTGTGATTTTTGCACATTAATTTTTTATTCTGAGACTTTGCTGAAGTTGCGTATCAGCTTAAGGAGTTTTTGTGTTGAGATGATAGGGTTTTCTAAATACAGAATCATGTCATCGGCAAACAGAGACAATTTGACTTCCTCTCTTTCTATTTGAATACCCTTTATTTCTTTCTTTTGCCTGATTGCTCTGGCCAGAACTTCCAATACTATGTTGAATAGGAGTGGTGAGAGAGGGCATCCTTGTCTTGTGCTGGTTTTCAAAGGGAATCCTTTCGGTTTTTGCCATTCAGTATGATACTGGCTGTGGGTTTGTCATAAATAGTTCTCTTCCTTATATTTGAACACATAGAGGCCATTGTAGGATTATTAATTCACCTAATTTCAATATTGTTGCATCTCAAAGAATAGAGAAGCCTTGGGATGAGGGAGAGAGAAGGGGGAATGGCTGGTCCATGGAGCAGTCAGAACACACCCAACATTTATTGATGAAGTTCATTGTGTTATAAGGACATGGTTTATGGTGCCCTTAAATCGTTACAATAGTAACATCAAAGATCATAGATCATTATAACAGATATAATAATAATACAAATTTTGAAATATTGAAAGAATAACCAAATGTAACACAGGGACACAAAGTAAGCACATAGTGTTGAGAAAATGGCGTCAATAGACTTGCTCAACACATTGTTGCCGCAAACCTTCAATTTGTATTAAAAAAGGCAGTTATCTGTGAAGCACAGATAAAGGGAAGCACAATAAAATAAGGCATGACTCTATGGTTACACGTTTATAGCATAATCTGCCCAACATCTATTATTACATTTATAAGAATTCCTTTTGCTCTGTTAAAATTGTCTCTAACACTTGTCCTAGATTTTATTTTACTATGTTTTCCTGAGTACTCCATTGACAGCTATATTAGTCCATTTTCACACTGCTATAAAGATGCTACCCAAGACTGGGTAACTGATAGGGGAAAGAGGTTTAATTTATTTACAGTTCCTCATTATTGGGGAAGCCTCAGGAAACTTACAATCATGGCAGAAGGTGAAGGAGAAGCAAGTACCTTCTTCACAAGGCACCAGAAAAGAGAAGAAAGAAGAAGGAACTTCCAAACACTTAAAAAACTATCAGAACTTGTGAGAAGTCACTCACTATCATGAGAACAGCAAGGGGGAAATCGCCCCCATGATCCAGTCACCTCCCTCCCTCGACAAGTGGGGATTACAAGGTCTCTCCCTTGACGAGTGGAAATTACAATTAGAGATGAGATTTGGGTGGTGACACAGCCAAATCATATCAAGTACGGAACTGTGACTTTCTAGACTCTTCTATAATTTATTGTGTATGAAAGTTCTCACACTACATTTTTCTAGTGATTCTACTTCTTGACTATCTCAGGATCTAGAAGGAATCCTCTGAAGTCCAGTGTGTGGGTACTCATGACTTGAGTTTTCCCTGAAGGGTCAAGATTTAGTGAAAACACAATTTCTATGGAAGAGACGGCTACCTGTCTGCCAGAGATTCATAGAATCTCTATGTCATAGATTTGTTGAGTCCCTAAATGACCTGTGGTGGAGAGACAGCACTGAACAAGGAAAGTGTTTAGAATTTTCAGGAGCAAAAATTAAACCTTTGTTAAGCCACTGAGATTTACATTAAGCTACTGAGATTTCAGGGTTTATCTATTAGAAAGGCTTTTGTAACTTTACTAATATAATTCTTTGCAATAAAAATAATTGAGTTTAGATAGATTATGGAATTTTATAGAACAGAATGACTTCCTTAGCTGACAGCTCATAACTGCACAGTTCCTGACCATCCTGGGTAATGATTTCTTGAACAAAGAAAAACACCAACTGACTCTTTTTTTCTTCCTAAATCTGTTTCCAACCTCTTATGTTTTCAGGCTCAAAACTCTTTTTTATTTAACATACAGTTTATATGCTTTTCTTCCTATGAGAAATTTTACCAAAAATGGGGAAAGTTCATAATGAGCAAATGTGTATTTTACTAATTCATCCATGGCCTGGTAATATCCCATAATCTTTCTGTCATTCTGTGATTAAAGATATAAGACAGAGGAATAAAAAAGATGATGAGAATTCATGAGACAATCACATCCTAAAATATTCGTGAATGTAATTTCATGATCTACAAACAGCCAAAGTCTATGGCTCTTTGCACGGTTTTTTCCCATCTGGCCAGCTATGAATCGCAGACAAACAAATTTATGTAGGATTATGGACTCGTGGTACAAAAGAAAGTAGATTGCCCTCTAAATTTTATCTGGAGCCATAGTTTTTCAATTCAAATACATGTGTATGTGCTTGTATGTGTGTGTTTATTAACACACTTATTTCCTTCAGACATTTTCCAATTTAGATTCGAGAAGACTATTTATGGAATGAGATTTTAAAGCCTGTCTTACACACTCATATGTAATAATTTCATTATTAGATATAATATTAGATGTTATATTTTCATTTCTACCTTTGCACCCTTATAGTGTATCAATACATTTGGGATATAGCTTGGTTTCACAGAACTTTTTAGCATGCATGTTCTTTTAGGCAGTAAACATTTTGTGTGTATACAGGCATATATGTTTTTTAAACTTTTCATACCTATACACAGATTTGTGAGCATTGAAATTGCCAGTGAGTTGCTATATAGACAGTATGACCAACAGGTAACGGTGGGTCACCCTTTCAGTAGGGTGAAGCTCATTTGATTGAGTTAAGCTAGTCATAGCAGTCACTAGTAAGTTAGATTTCATTTTATTTTCTCTGGATAAAAGGGTTATATTAGGTGTACATCTTGCTATTTGTAGTAAACTGGTATTAGTAATTCACTTACAGTTACATTGTCCTTGTTAAGGCTTGAATTTTTCTTAAGAAAATAAAGTTTTAGCATGAGTTCATTTCCATACTTTTCCTAGGTCATTGACTAAGAATTAGTGAAACATAAGAATTCATTTTTTGGTCTGCATGATGCTAAAATACATTGTTTGGCAAATGCTCCCAGCACCTAGACTAACTGATTGAAGTGTGTTTTGGGATAGTGCAGACATAGCCACAGAGTGATTATAACTGGCATACTGTTGTTGACTTACTTTATAACGTTCAAAAATAATATTTTAAAAATCATTAAATACAATCCACATATAAAAGTTTATAAAATGTAAACATGTAGCAAGATGAATAAAACGCAAACCCTTGTAACTACCCAAGCCCAGAAATAGAATATTATTTATGGCCTCTATATTGCGATACTTACGTATTTCTTTCACAGATTCCTGTTTAGTTTTGTCCAACATATATTAGGTTTTAATATTGATGCAGGCCATTTTGAAATAAATTATAAAGGTTTCACTAATTGTAAAATAATGTTATATTATGTCCCACTTTCTCAAGTAATACATCAGAGAAATTTTCATTTAACTTTTGTCTTTAAAAATATAAATCTTTATGTATTTATTTGTTTTTGAGACAGTCTCACTTTGTCGCCCAGGCTGGAGTGCAGTGGCACAATCTCAGCGCACTGCAACCTCCACCTCCTGGGTTCAAGCGATTCTCGTGCCTCAGCCTCCCAAGAAGCTGGAATTACAGGTGCATGACACCACTCCCAGCTAATTGTTTGTGTTTTCAGTAGAGATGGGGCTTCACCATGTTTGCCAGGTTGGTCTTGAGCTTCTGACCTCAAGTGATCTGCCCACCTTGGCCTCCCAAAGTGCTGGCATTACAGGCATGAGTCATTGTGCTCAGCCAAAAATAGAAACTTTTATTTAGATTTATATGTTTGTTGATTTTCTTATCCTTTTAAATTTGTGTCCTAATATAAGCATCTAACCCCTAATATTTCTAAAGTTAGAGAATATTTAAGGCAGAAAAATAACATGATATTCTACTCCACTGTGGTTCAGGGCCTGAACCACTGTAGGAGACTGTGTCTGTTTTTCTTCTCTTTCTTTACAGTGTTCACAGTTGGCTCAGAATACTGCTGTCTATCTAATTGTTTTTGCCACTTGATAGGAACGTTACTTTTTTTTCTCAGGGAACTATACTTGTTGCCTAGTAGCCTGAGGATTAGATTTAAGCTGTTCATTTTTATACCCAAAATGAATCAGTTGTGTCATTATAAACTAAGTTAATCTCTTGCTGCCCTTAGAAGGTAATAGAAATGTTCTTACCTGTTAATTATGTCACACTTATCACAGCATTTCATAACCACTGTCTCCTTCTGGTGCCATTTGGACTTTGCAAATGTGGTATACAACTTTCTCTCGGTGACTTCCTCTCAGTGGAGGGTGAAGTTGATTTATTTAGTTAAGCATGTCACATCAGTCTTTAGAAAGTGGATTTCATTTTATTTTATCTTTTTCAAATATAAGCATTATATTGGATGTTCAATTTGTGGTAAAGTGGCATTAGTGTATTCATTTACAATTGTATTATCCTTGTCAAGGCTTGAATTTTAGGAGATAAGTAAAGTTTTATTATGAATTCATCTTCATATCTGCATCAGGCCATTTACTAAGATTTAGTGAAATATACAAATTATTTTATTTCTCCTTAAGTATTATATATACTTCTACAGAAAGTTTTTATAAACTACTTAAGAAGTATACTTAAAAAGTAAATAAAAACTCTGACCAAGGTGTTCAAATGCAAAATGGATGTATCTGATTTTGGACATACAAGTTTGAAATGCATAGCACACAGGAAAAAATGTTAGTCTGAAGCTCTAAATAAAGGTTGGGGCTAGAAATCCATGTTTGGGACTTCTTTATACAATAAGAATGAATGCCATGATTTGCCTGTGTGTTTTGTGTTTATAGGTGCTGGGCCTACCTTTGCCTCTAGCCCCCAACAAATTATTCTATTCTAATAACAGACGTTCCAACAAAATAATATATTTAATAGAATATACCTATTATTATAGATCCTTGGCTTGGTATGGCTAATAGAATGAGATTGAGTTGTTTGGAACTTACTGCACTCAGATGAACCATGCAGTTGATCATTATCACAAGTCATTGGAATTATGTACATGAGACTTGATTTAGTTTACAATGTTCCACTCAGGTTCATATTATTTTGGTTATTTTAAAAGATGTAGTGATAAATTCAGAATTCCAGAAGACAGAAAACATATCATGGTCTTTGAAATGTATTTGTCCCTTCTATTCATCATCTTATAAATGTAATTTGAAAATCATTGGAGTCTTCTTATTTTATGCTCACAAATGCCCTGTGAGTAAAGCACAGTATATATTATCATTTTTGATATTTGCAGAAATGGGCACTCAAAACATAAAATGACACAGCCAAGGTAACCCAGTTTATAAGTGGCAGAGTCAGTACTTGAATTCAGGGGTTCTGAACTCAGGAGCTTTCCTACAAAATTATTATTACTTTTTATAGCATATTGAGAGATGTAACAAGTTAGATTAGTTGACAATTACAGCTTTTTATTTTTATAAATATTTTAAAACACATATTTCAAGATATCATCAATCTGTGTTACAGCTGAGGAAGTTAAAGCAGAAAAAAATGTCTGACTAGCATGAGATCAATATATTCAGTGAGATTAGTTGTTAGTACCCTGCATTTTTTACTTTTAGGCCACAGAAAATAATGGTGATAATGTTTCATACCTGCAAATATGCTATGTATTGCAGTTCATTATAAAATGGATGTTGGCACAAGTTGAAAGAGAAATTTATGTGTGGAAACATTCTTTTTAGTTTTAGAAATGCGTATTAATCTTTTACTAAAACATAACTGAAATTATAGAGTCCAATTGTAGTTTTGTATTTTAAGTATTGCAATGAGAAAAATATCAAGTGGTTAGGTCATCAAACATAACCTTTAAAAAGATGCAGTGTAATCTGAAGTCCCACAGGAGCCTTAAATTTGGGCTTGTTGTAAAGCGTGCCATTTGGTTATAGAGAAATTAAACAAAAAAATCAGTTGTCATTATTAGTAGAGAGCTTACTCTAAATTAATGGTGTATGTTGTTAATGAGCCATTCCTACAAAGCAAATAGAGCCAGAGAAGTAAATGCTATTTCCAACACTATACATATTCCCCTAACATAATCAAGTAAGCCAGTACCCAACCATGAAAGTTATATTGATTTGGACAGTTTTTTAAACAGTAAGTTAAAAAAAAAAGTAGTGTCTTCCCGAAAGAAAAATTGATATGATTACCAAAAAGTCGTTTTATTTTAAATTAAAAAAGAAACATATCTCTGACTGCAGAGAGCATGAAAAATACATCTTAAAATAATTGTATGGCTCAGGAAAGCAGCCAAGGAAATATTTTATGTGCAGGTAGCAAAATAAACATCATAATTATTTGTTGTGTAGAATACGTTGATCAGAACTTCATTTGGATTTTAAAACTTCCAATTACTTGTATCTAATTTTCCTACATAGCACACATTTGCCATTGAAACTAAGTTTTTGATATTTCCTTATAAGTAAAGATCATTCATGTTACAAAAGTAAATTCCTGTAGAAACTGTGGCATAGATAATATTCAGGAGAATGTTCAGGTGTAAGTAGAAACTGCAGTTTTCCTCTTCAATCAAAAGTGTTTTGCACTACATCTTGTCTATATGTTAGTAGGTAAAGCAGAGATAACTCTGTGTACATGATGGTAGTACTAGTAGCAGGTTGGAGGCAGCAGTGAGTTTTTGACTGTAGAAAAATTTAAAGCTGTATAAATTACATAACCAAATATAGCTGTTATGGTTCCTTTTGAAATCAATCCAAGATATCACCCTTCTCCAAAAAATGCCAACAGAAAAGGAGATAGAGCAGGCTGGCCAAGCAGGACCTTCCATTGATTGTTCCTTCTGCAGCAACACCAAATTGAACAATTATCTGCACAAGAAAACACCTTCATAAGAACCAAAAATCGGCCGGGCGTGGTGGCTCATGCCTGTAATCCCAGCACTTTTGGAGGCCGAGGTGGGCAGATCACGTGAGGTCAGGAGTTCCAGGTCAGCCTGGCCAGCATGGTAAAACCCCATCTCTAATAAAAATACAAAAATTAGCCAGGCGCAGTGGCACATGCCTGTAATTCCAGCTACTTGGGAGGCTGAGGTAGGAGAATGCTTGAACCCTGGAGGTGGAGGTTGCAGTGAGGCGAGATCATGCCACTGCACTCCAGCCTGGGCAACAAGAGCAAAACTCCTTCTCAAAAAAAAAAAACAAAAAAAAAACCAAAATCAGATAATGATCATAGTATCTGGTTTTAACATCATATCAAGGAAAGTGGCACTGAAGAGGGTAGGAAGGACAGTCTTGCACTGCCCATACCATCCCTCACCCAGCCGCCAGCAGCACGGAAAGAGAATCTGTGTGTTTCGGGGAGGGACAGCAAAGTGATTGTGGGTCTTTGTGTGGAAATTCAGTGCTGCCCTGTCACAATGGAACACAACACAGGACAGAATTTGGCTGGTGCCCATGGAGAGAGCATTTAAATCAGCCTCAATCACCCCAGCAATAGGAACCTGAGTTTTGGCTAGCTTCAGTGGACTAAAGTGCGGTGGGGTCCTGAACAAATTTGAAAGGTAGTCAGGCCACAAGAACAGCAGTACTTGGGCAAGTGTTGGTGCTATGCTGGACTCAGAGCCAGTGGACTTGGGGTGCACATGACCCAGGGAGACACCAGCTGAGACAGCCAAGGGAGTACCTATGGCACCCCTCTTCTAACTCCAGGCAGTGAAGCTTAACGAGAGACTCTTTTCACTTGTGGAAAGAAGAAGGAGGAGTAAAGAGGACTTTCTCCTCCAACTTGGATACTAGCTCAGCCATGGTAAAATAAAGCATCAGGCAGAATCCTGAAGCTTCTGATTCCAGGCCCTAGGTCCCAGATGATATTCCTAGACCCACCCTGGGGCAGAAAAGCACCTGCTTCCCTGAAGGACAGGACCCAGTCCTTGCAGGATTGGCCGCCAACTGAATGAAGAGCCCTTGGGCATTGCATAAACATCAACAGCAGCCAGGCAGTAGTCACCATAGGCCTCATGTGAGACCCAAGTACCATTCAGGCCTCAGGTGTGACCCAGTCCCAGCTATAGTGGCCACAGGAGTGCTTGCTTCACCCCTTCCTCAACTCAAGGCATATATAAAGCAAATATTATTAGAACTAAAGGGAGATATACTCCCAGTACTATAATAGCTGGCAACCTCAACACCCCACTTTCAGCACTGAACAGATCATCCAGACAGAAAATCAACAACAACAATAAAATCAGACTTAATCTGCACTATAAACCAAATAGACCAAATAGATATTTACACAACATTTCATTTAAGACTTGGAAAATACATATTCTTCTTCTCTGCACATGGATTATTCTCAGAAATAGACCATACAATAGGCCACAAAACAAGTCTTAAGAAAATTCAAAAAATTGAAATCATATCAAGTATCTTCACTGACCACAATGGAATAAAACTAGAAATCAATAACAAGAGGAACTTTAAAAACCATACAAACACATGGAAATTAAATAATATGCTCCTTAATGACCTGTGGGTCAATGAAGAAATTAATAAGGAAATTAAAAATTTATTGGAAAAGATGATAATGGAAACACAAATACTAAAACCTATGGGATGCAGCAAAAGCAATACTAACAGGAAAGTTTATAGCAGTAAGTGGCTACATCAAAAAAGGAAAAATTCAAATAAATATCCTAATGATACATCTTAACTAGAAAAGCAAGTGCAAACCAAACCCAAATTGGTAGAAGGAAAGAAATAATTAATTAGAGCAGAAATGAAATTGAAATCAAAATATAATACAAAAGGTCAATAAATCAAAATGTTTTTTGAAATGGTAAAATAAGAATAAGCAAGACTAAGAAAAAAAGAAAATCAGAGATGAAAAAGGAGACATTACAATTGATACCACAGAAATTCAAAGCATCATTAGAAATTACTATGAGAAGCTATATGCCAATAAATTAAAATCATAGAAGAAATGGATAAATTCCTAGACACATGTCTAGGTTCCTAAACAACCTAACAAGATTGAACCATTAAGAAATCCAAAACCTGAATAGATGAATAACAAGCAATGAGATCAAAGTCATAATAAAAAGTCCCCCATCAAAGAAAAGCTTGGGACCTGATAGCTGACTGCTGAATCTTACCAAACATTTAAAGAAGAACTAATACCAACCCTACTCAAACTGTTCCAGAAAACTGAGGAGGCAATACTTTCAAACTTATTCTACAAGGTCACTGTTACTCTGATACTAAAACCAGACAAAAACACAAGGAAAACAAACTATAGACCAATATCTCTGATGCATAATGATACAAAAAATCTTCAACAAAATACCAGCAAACCAAATTCAACAACACGTTAAAAAGAACATTCATCATGACCAACTGGAATTTTACCCGGGATGCAAGGTTGGTTCAACGTACACAAATCAGTCAATATGATGCACCATATCAATGGGATGAAGGATGAAAACCACATGGTAATTTCAATTGCTGCTGTAAAAGCTCTTGATAAAATTCAACATCCCTTTATGATAAAAACCTTCCAAAAACTAGAGGTAGAAAGAACATACCTCAACACAATAAAAGCTATACATGACAGACACCCAGCTAGCATCATACTGAGTGGGGAAAAACTGAAAGCCTTTCCTGTAAGATCTGGAACAAGGCAAAGATGCCCACTTTCGCTACTGTTCTTCAACATAGTATTGGAACTCTTAGCAAGAGCAGTTAGACAAGAGAAATAAATAAAGGGTATCCAAACTGGAAAAGATTTCAAATTATCCTTGTTTGCTGCAGATGATATGATCTTATATTTTGAAAAACGTAAAGACTCTATCAAAAGACTATTAGAACTGATAAACAAATTCAGTAAAGTTGCAGTAGACAAAATCAACATACAAAAATCACTTGAATTTCTAGATGCCAACAGTGAACAATCTGAAAAAGAAATCAATAAACTAATCCCATTTATAATTGCTACAAATAAAATAAAATATCTAGGAATAACATTAACCAAAGAAGTGAAAGATCTCTAAAATGGAAGTATAAAACATTGATGAAAAAAATTGAAGAGGACACAAAAAATGGAAAGATATTTCATGTTCATGAATTGGAAGAATCAATATTATTAAAATGTCCATACTACTGAAAGCAATCTATAGATTCAATGCAATTCCTATCAAAATACCAATGGCATTCATCACAGAAATAGAAAAGGTCATCATGAAACTTATATGGAACCACAAAAGACCCAGAAGAGTCAAATCTATCTTTAGCAAAAAGAATAAGACTGGAATAATCACATTACCTGACTTCAAATTATATTAGAGAGCTATAGTAACAAAACCAGCATGGTACTGGCATAAAAACAGACATGTAGACCAATGTAACAGAATGGAGAACCTAGAAATAAATCCGTACATCTACAGTGAAGTCTTTGGACAATGGTGCCCAAGGATATACATTGGGTAGGAGACAGTCTCTTCAATAAATGGTGCAGGGAAAACTGGCTATCCATATGCAGAAGAAAAACTAGATCCCTATCTCTTGCCATATAAAAAATAAAATAAATATGGTTTAAAGACTTACATCTAAGATCTCAAACTATGAAACTACTCAAAGAAAATGTTGGAGATACTCTCCAGGACATTGATCCAGGTAAAGATGTCGTGAATAATACCTCATTAGTACAAGCAACCAAAGCAAAAATGGACAAATGGGATCACATCAAGTTAAAAAGCTTCTGCACAGCAAAGGAAACAATCAATAAATAGCATGCAGAATGGGAGAAAATATTTTCAAACTATCCATCCAAGAAGGGATTAATAACCAGAATATGTAAAGGGCTCAAACAACTCAGTAGCAAATAAACAAATAATCCAGTTCAAAAATGGGCAAAAGACCTGAATAGATATTTCTCAAAATTAGACATATTGATGGCAAAGAGGAATATGAAAAGGTGTTAAACACCATTGACCATCAGAGAAATGCAATTCAAAGTTACAAGGAGATATCATCTCACTCCAGTTAAAATGGCTTTTATACAAAAGACAAGCAAAAATGACTAATGGCAAGGTGGATAAAGGGGAACCCTCATACATTGTTGGTAGGAATGTAAATTAGTACAGCCAGTATGAAGAACAGTATAGCGATTTCTTGAAACACTAAAAATAGAACTACCATATGATCCAGCAATCCAACTGCTGGGTGTACACCTAAAAGAAAGGAAATCAGTATATTGAAGAGATATCTGCACTTCCATGTTTATTGCAGCACTATTCACAATAGCCAAGATTTGGAAGCAACCTGAGTGTCTATCAACAGATGAATGGATAAAGAAAATATGATATATATAAACAATGGAATATTATTCAGCCATAAAAATAATGAAATCCTGTCATTTGCAACAACATGGATAGAACTGGAGGACATTTTATTAAGTAAAAAAAGCTAGGCACAGAAAGACCAATTTCACATGTTCTCATTCTTATGTGAAAGCTGACAAAACAACTGAAAAAAAAAGGGAAGTCAGGGAGGAGGTGGGGAGTGGCACTAAAACATAGTTAGAATGAATAATATCTAGTATTTGATAGCATAACAGGGTGACTATAATCAATAGTTCAATGTATAATTAAAAATAACTAAAAATGTGTAATTGGAATGTTTATAACCCAAAAGAATGAAAAATGCTTAAGGTGATGGGTACCCCAGTTACACTGATGGATTATTATTGCACATTGTATACCTGTATCAAGACTTTATATGTACCTGATAAATATGTACACCATTTATGTACCCATACAAATTACAAATAAAGCCCAGCATGTCAAACCCTGTGGTCAGATACATTGTAAACTATTTTCACCCTGTTTTATTAACACAAAGGAGGAACCACAAATAATTTTTCAGTAGGGATTGAAATTTGAAAAATGTCTATTAATGGTGACTCTAAAGCTAATCTTTTGAGAAATAAAAATTTGGTGTCTGGGGGAAATTAAGCCAATATGTATATTTGGGAATGTCTATTATTCTGTAATAAATAACAAAGATAACCTACTTACCTATACACACAAACACACAGTATTGATAAATCATCTTAACTATAACATGAAGGAGGAATAATGGGAAGTGATTATAGTCAAATATTTCAATATAAAAGTAAATGCGTGTGTATCTCTATACTAGAAGATCTATTGAAGTAGTTGGATGCTCATACCAAGGTATAGAATTACCACAAATATTACAGCTATGAATATGAACTGATATAGCAACATCAATACCACAACGTTATTTTCTGACTCAATGGGCCATTCTTGCTAAACTTCCAGACAAAAAGCACAATCTTCCTTTACTTTACAGGGTAGCTACATTTTAAAAAAACTAATCCATATTAAAACTCTAAAAAAATACATTACATTTATATGTTAAACACAGCTAGTATCCAGCTATAAATTGTGAATAAAATTTTCACCTATGTGGCTGTCTAGCAAGACATTTCGAACTTGTTTGGGGACATTGGACAAGGCCTTACTGTGCAGTATTCTCTGTAATATCATAGAATCTTAAGCATTTCTGGTCCTTGCCTTAAAAAAAATCATCTTTTGTGGTTGAGCAAACCCATAGTGTCCTCACATATTTGCCCAGTTGGAGGGCACTGTTGTTTTCTTAATTGTAGATTTGATATGCCTTGTTTTATTCGTAATTAAGATATTGTTATTTCTGAAGCCTTTACGATATTTTGATCCACACTTTACATGTAAGAAGAATTAAGACTGGAAGAAGTAATTATGCATTTTCAAAATATTAAAATGAACATTTAGCAGAATAATATCAAAACATGAACCACATACTTACCAAAATAACTATTTGGCAGGGTGAAGAATTATAAGGAACAAATCAGGCAATAAGACACCCCAGCAGTAATTTTCACTCTTCAATCATGTGTTTTGGCACACTGTGTTGGCCTAGTGATAAGCCCAAAGCAGCACTGGGCTGGATCCAGTCCCAGCTCTCTCATGGATTAGTTATGGCACTTGGATAAGTCACTTACCCCATCTCTCTGCACTTTTCTCATTTACAAAGTGGAATAATGCTCACTCTGTCTACCTCATTACTAGGACATGATAGTACCACATGTGAGAATATAATATTTAGCATTCACAGTCAGAAATGTATCTCATTAGGTCTCCATTTAGTATGAGACTTATGAATCTTTGTTGCCATTCTGGCTTGCAGCTGTGTCCTGCAGTTTTCCTACAGTTGAAAGAAATGAACAGTTCAGAAAGTCTGAACTTGCAGTATGAAGTTAGTACCTATGGGTTAGTAAGTAGTTAACCTGAGTAGTCTATATCTATATGCAGTATGTCAATACATGTAAGGATATATAAATATATTAGACACATAATGTTTTTAACTCAGTGGTTCTCAAAGTACCAGGCACTCCTCTGGATCCCTGACACTTTTGCAGGGTGCTTGCAAGGTCAAAGTTTTCTAATAGTAATGCTAAAATCTTGTTTATCATTTTCACTCTCTTTCTCTCTGATTGTATAGTGACATTTACCAGAGGCCACAACACATGTGGCATTGCAGGCGATTGAATACAGAAGCAGATCTGAGGATCCAGCTGTCTACTACTACTATATATGAGTTGTAAAATGTAAAATAATGTTACTCTTCTCACTAAATCTGTGCATTTCTGCACAGTATCTTACTTTTAACTTCTAATACAGAAAACATCAATAAATACAGCCTACACAAACAGAAGTGTTCTGGAGTCCTTAATTTTAAGAAGTGAAGAGTTCCTGAGACTAAAAAGTTGGAGAACCACTGATTTAGATTATATTCTAATTCTGTCCTCATTAAAGAACTGGCAGAATTGGGTTTCCTATAAGAAGTGTTTATTTTCTGGTCCTGTTTGGCGCTTCTTTACCGTAGTCCTCATTCTGCATTATCTTTAGGTTCTTTGTATATCCTTTTGATCTGGGTTGAAGTAGTTACTTCCCTATAACAGGTGCAAAATATTTTATCACAAATGTAAAAATATTTCAGTCTCTTTATCTATAAATGCTCTCTTGTCCAGCTACATTTCCAAGGTGGTGATCTGCATTCTGCTAGTCTGTGTAATCTTTGCAATGCCCAGCGTATGCCTTCTTTCCACCTGCACTGTGATGTAACTCACACAATTCATGCTGTCTCCTTAAGAATTGCACCAAGGTAATGGATGGGTTTTATGATCATTGACTTTTTGGAAGAAAGGAAATCACTTCCCAGGATATATGAACTGCAATAATGGCACCGCTCTGCAGAAATGATTGACTCCATAGTTTTCTCATATGTAAGTTCCTAACACATTCCTGGCTGCTGCAATCCACAGCCTGGCATTTCACTCTGTGACCACACCTCATAGTTTGTAACGTCTAGTATGAAATAGGTAAAGCACCTAAGGAATACAAAGATATACTATTATAAACTAGGTTTATTTTGTTTTCTCTATTTGCTTACGTATTTTTTTTCTTTAAACACTGTTAGTATTTAAAGCTTGATTGCTTTGGTGTGTTTTCAGCAAGTCTCTTGGTAGCTGCTATATATTTTGAATAATATTAATATCTACTTACTGAACCGCAGATAATAATCTCTGCAATGGATCTTGTCCCACTTTTAACCAAACAGAACTGTGTCAGCCAGATTATGTAAAAGTTATTTCCCTCACAAACACCTTATTTGTTTATTTTTTGGCGTAACCACATAAGGCTTTGCATTAGGAGATGCTAACATATTTTAATAAGATATTTTGTCCAATAAAAGAGCATCTAGTAAGATCCCAATTTATGAATGATTTATGTACACAAACCGATGGCAGAGATCTGTTGGGAGGCAGCAGCCCAGGACTCTGTGGAGGGAGTCCCTCTTGGTTTTCCAACTGAAGATACTTAAACAGAGAGTAACCAGAATATTTCCTGTGTGCTGTTTTGGGGGGACCTGGGGTTCTGTATAGCCTTAACCAGAGGCTCTGAAAGCTCATAAGTGAAGGGAGTGATGCATACTACAGCCCCAACTTGGAGATTTCGCAAGGAATGTATCACGATAAAAATCCTGAAGATCCCAGAGGACAGAAACCAGCTTCTTTGTTTAGTCTAATATTTCTTCAATTTCATTAGCCACAGACACATTTATGAAAGGACATATTTGAATATATCCATCTATTATATCAGGGTATCGTTTGGGAAATACAGACTTTGAGAAAATCCATCTCTTTAGGAGTTAGAGAGAAATATCACATTTCTGATGCCCGCAAGTGTCCACCTTGTCCACCTGGAGCAAGGCTCCAGGTATCACCAAGCATGGGTTGATCTTGTATCCTTAGCTGGATAGATTTTCTGATGGGAAATGTGTTATCCACATGGGTATGATTGGCTGAATTAGTGTCATTAGTACTCTACTGCAATCGTGCGATGCGTTCTGTGAACTACTATGGGAGAAAATGTTCTGAGTTGCAAATCTGTCTACTTCATATTATATGCTTAAAATATAATCAGCAAACTTAGAGCTGACTGTCTTTATTTTTTACCTTACAGTTTAGAGATTCACTATAGTTTTGAAGTGTGTTGAAGAACAAAGGAAATACTTTAGCAAAAGGAAGGGGCAGTTTAGAATGAAAAATAAAAGCCTGAGAACATTTTTAGTTTAATATATGATTAAATTTGCATTACAAATGGCAAACTCCTTATATATACCCTGCAGAGGAGTAATTCTCATCAACTGAAAATTACCTGGCTGTGTAACGCTGCGTTCATTTGCTGAGTCAAGTCTGTATGATGGAATATATCCGCTTGAACACACACAGCCTCTAGCACCCAGGAAAATAAACATTCATTCATTGCTAACTCTCTCTTCCAAATCTCCCACAAACAAAACTGGAACTTTAGAGCAATGAAATGCAAAGAGAATAGATGTGTGAAAATGCTGACTGTGTACAGAACTGATATTACATCTTAAATATACTGAGCTGCCAAGTGTCCCCAGGCATGCAGCAAGCGAAACATGTTAGCAAAAGAAATGAAACTCCAAAATCAACTTCAAAAGGTAGACTTAAAAAAAATGAACAAAACTTTTGAAGACTTTCCTATCCGAGTGGCCCCAGGGAATTGACTTATCCCAAATAGTTCAGCTGTGATAGTAATGACTCTTTTCTTGGGCAGCTCTATCAATTATTTGAATCTTGATTGCATAGTTTCTTTTTATAAAACTGACCTTGGAATTCTTCAAAAGTTTACCATCATTAGAGGAAAGTTCTAAATTTCTAAGGACCTTGAGAGAAAAACTGATAAAGAAAATTTGTTATAGTAAATTGGAAATATGAATAAACATCATCATAGGAGGGAAGAATTGAGCAGTTTGGAGTAGTCGAGCTTGGTTACTTCTCCTAGATGAGCCTGGTACTTTCTTCAGATTCTTTATCTCTGTGTGCTCATTTTTCAAAAGGACATTCTAATTTTAGCCAATTGGGAAAATAAGAAAAAATAAATCACTTAGAAAAATATATAAAGGGTAGTATTTTATGCTAAGTTTTTTTCTTTCTTTTTCCATTGCTTCTTTCTTTTCCTTTAGGGGTAGGTTTGAAGATATTTATTCTGAGAATTCTAATGGCATTAATTTTCAGTTCCATCTAGCCAAGTGATTTACAATAAGTATTTGTTAATACTAACATTTTAAAGTACATTCTCTAGTGATGGCAGTAGGGAACTACCTTCTGCATTCATTTCCACAATGAGTCATTTATTTTTATTTATTTGACCAGTTGCAGTTCCCTGTAAAGTGGATATACACACTTGATGGGCATATAACTGGATTACCTGGACCATATTTTTATAATCCAGTATTATTCATGGGGCTGCATAAAAATGCTACACCTGGACAAGGGTGTGCAGTCACAGCACATCAGTGCCTCCATTCATAAAAGCTCTCCTACTCCATCTTTTGATATAGGATAGATTTGCAGTGAGCATGTCTTAATGCTCATTTTAGCTATGTTTTTCCTTTCAGAAACACTACAAGGCTTGAAAGTCATTTATAATGACTTACTCGCCTTCTTTGCAGGGAAGTATCTTCTTTTAGGTATACTTGATGAACTCAAAATGGAGTATATGCGTGAGTCCCAAAGTCCTTTAATAGCAGCTCATTAGATGTTTGTTAGCAAAAATCACTGGAAGAAAACAAACATCTTTGTTTCATAGAAACATCTTGAACTACTTTACTATGCTTTTGGGTCATCAAGACTCCAAACGTATTGTGTCAAACACTCTTTCTTCAACTTTGAAACCCATGTGGATAGCCAGGGAAAAGCAATCTGTATGTTTCTAATTAATTTACACTTAACTCATCAGAATGTTGTTTTCCAAGAGCTATTTGATGTGTAAGACCCCTCATGAGCCTTTCAAATATGGCTTCTAAGCATTTTTCCTTTGAACCAGAAAGTCACTTTTTTTTTTCCTGAAGCAAATGGAATTCAATTCTCAAAAGGCTTAGTTTGGTTCAAAAAATTGTCAGACTCACACAATCTGACAAAACATGCTCTCCCACTTAAATGGATTAACTCATGCAGCAGACACTAGGAATTACAGGGCATTTCATATCATTAGGCATAGATTTACTTAAAATGGCCACAGTGTTAATGAAAGTCTTATTTATTTAGCAATGCTCCTAGATAAGGTGACATTAAGTGCACTTTTGTGAGTTAGTATAGGTACTGCTGCAAGAAAATGCAAAGGAATTAAGAACATTTTATCTGAAAAGTGCACATTGGTCTTTGCAGTGTATAGGCAAAGGGCTTATTCTAGAATTATCTCCCTGGTTTCAGTACAAAAGTCAGTGTCGTATACAGGAGACTCGTAGATTGGTATCATCCAATACTATTTCTCTCACCATTTTTTATACAGAAGAGAGAAAAAAGCAGTGATTACTATGGTGAAATATAATGATAGACCCAGAGCATAACTAATGTCACAGGCATGTCATGTTTCATTATGTTTGCATAGTCCAACTGTGTTTGAGTATTACATTTTTAATCTAAATTCCTTCATTGATATTGGTCTTACAAGTACGTTTTTGCTTTCTTTCTAGTAGCCACTTGGTTTGAAATATTCACATTGATTTTCAAATTCATTGTATCATAATTACCTGACTTTTTTGTATTCACTGTCGCAAAATTTTTGTTTAGAAGCTTCCTGTCAACCCTCATACTATGGAAAAATATTCCTAGAGCTTGCTTTAGCTATCTTCTCTATCTCCAATATATAAGTATCTATAGAAACTTAGACATGCCCATGTGATTTCTTCCATCATTTATATCCAAATTTCTCCCTTAATTCAGGTCCACTTTAATTCATCATCCTCTCTATCTTCTGGTTAATCATTACCTATTTCAATTTTTTTTAGTATCTTAACATGCAGTTTTAGATGTCAGACATGAGCTGTCTATTATTGAATTTTTGAGGTGTATACTCTTATGACACTAGAGCCAAATGAACAATCCCATGTAGTGCATATAAAACCATCTAAATATTACAAATTTCTATTGCCAAGACAGTTTTCTTTGTCTTTTTTCCAGACCAATTTTTGTTGTAAATAGCGTGAAGGCCAAGGCAATTTGAGCATAATGTAAAGACAAACATAAAGTCCGTAGAATTCAAAATGCTTTTGTGTAAAAGCAGGTATTGTATATATAACTTCTGAAAGTTTTTGATTCGCTAGTTAGAACAGAACTCAAGTTTACATTTCTTACGTTCAGAAACATTTTCATAGAGGCAGTATCCCTGATTTCAGTATACACATGAATATTTTAAAGTGAAAAAGCCACTGAGCCCATTATTGCCCCTGTCACTGAATCACTGGATGCTTGCTGTATCCATGTATTTCTTCGTGGGGAAGTTTGGAAAGTTTGGGCAATATGTGCATTCCACCTTCCGTGAGTTTATAATCCAACCTCCAGAATCCAATTTTCTTCCTGCAAAGGACTAGAGAGTCATATTTCCCAATTTTATTTTTAGGTTTCAGTGCCTGGCTTTTGAAACGAAGTTTAAAATGTCGTTGCAACAACCTTCAAAATAAGTGTACTTCTTTGATTTCTGATGTCCTTTCGTATCTCTTGATGAGAGCTTGCTCTGAGAGAGCACTTTTAAAGACATTACTATTCTTCCCCACTCTCCCACCCAGGAGAATTTAATTTTCAGGCAGCATCAGTAGTGAAAGATGAAGTGGCTCTGGCAGTTTCCTCTCAAGCCAGTACATTTAAATAGAGCAGTGCATGTGTAGTTTGTAGCCGTATTCCCTGATAAGAGCCATAACAAACAGCTACAGCATATTTTCCACCGGTGGCAAGTTGCTATTGGGAACCACTCCATTCACTTGTGAATTATAAACACATTAGTTAGGATCAATTCTCCTATAGGGTAAAATTCAAAGTATTATCAAAGAACAAGGAGGTAGTAAGTGATTACTTTCCGGCAGATCCAGTTTGACTATAGTTAGAATTCAGATGAATGGGTCTTTTAGTGAAATAGAGGAGAGAGAGAGGAAGAAAAGAAAGTAACTTCCCAACACTTGATAATAAAGAAAAAACAATTTTTTATTAGCTTTCAAATGGTTTCAATCTATGGTTACCTATTTATTTGGGTTGTCATTCTGTTTACATGGGGTGAGAAATTTGCCAAAATAAGATTTTAAACCATTCATCCCTGATGCAAATATTAACTCAGTAACTATATTTAAGCATACCAGAAATTGAATTGTTTTATGAAGTGATTAGAATCCCTTTCCACAGGTTAATAATCTTGTTTATTAATAGAAATAATTAATCTAGACCAGAATTCTACCCTCTAATTTGGCTATAGAAAGTATAAGTAAAATTTTATAAGATCAAAACCATCACGTAAACTGATTTGAATTATCTGAGAGCCACGTTTGCCTAATGTACATTTAGTGAAGGGGGTGCCATGAATTTCTGATGTCCTTTCCTTGAACTCAAGGGCAGGGTGAGGACATGTTGCTGGAACCGCATACTTTCATTCAGGTCACAGTGGTCTTCGGAAGGTCTTATAGGGTTTATATGATTTTTCTCAGGTAGCAAAAAAGCTTCCCTATTGTGAAGGATCACCCATATGTTTAAGTGGGATACGGTGTTATACTTCCATAAGACAATTAACCATTCGTTGAGGTTTAAAAACCCTCTTGAGATATTAGTTTGTTAGTGTTTTAGGCATAAAAGCGTTATATCCCCAAACATGGTATACTAAAGTTTGCTTCAAAGTGGAAATATATTCAAATACAAGTAGGTTGTTGGAGTTCCATAGCATGATAATTTTCAGTTTTAAAATGAAAATATCAAATATTTTAAATATTTTTGTGTTTATTTTTACCAAGGGAAAACTACTATTAAAGTGAGGGGGCAGTTTGATGTCTAAAATTTAAAGGGTAAATTGCTGCTTCATCACATAAGTGTCTTTTGTAGGCTGGAAGTGAAAAATATTTTTAATTTAGAAGTAAATTTGGAGATCTGGGCATGCTCACTGTACATCACTTTAAAATTATTAAAGTAGTTTGATTTAATAGAGTGAATCATCTCAGGCTGAGAAGTACTTCACTTTGCACTGCATAAGCTCAGATGTTAGAACCTGATCACTTCCCAGCTGAAGAGCTTATAAAAAATGTGAAGTACTCTAATAATTTTAAATTACTCTATATTGCACATTTTCAGGTCTCTGATCACCTCCAAATTCAAGTGCTTATAAAACTGCTCCCATAATTTTAAATTGCTATGTGCACAGTGATTTAAAATTGTGAGAGTGCTTCAAAGTTTTTTAATAAGTGCTTTAATTTAGAAGCAAGTTGAGCAATACTCCAGTATAACTTCAAGAAATTATCAAACTGATATAAAAATTTATCCTCTGGAAAGAAAATTACATTATGTATAAAAGGGTGTGGGCTTCAAATGAATATATATGGGGACGAAGGTACCCAGTGCTTGGGAACAATCAGTGAATGGAATGTAATAATAGGGTCCTGGAAGTTTGTTTTGCTAACTTTGCTGATTGCTGGCGTGAGGCTACAGTTCTTGTAACTCTAACAGGAATTTCCATTCCTTTAAGGTGAAAAGATCGCATGTAGAGGACTTCACTCTCAATTCTCAACATTCTCAAGGATATTGTCACATTTCTTTTGAAACTATGGGAAAATGGGAAAATGTTATTGGTAGATGAGAGGAATCTTAGAAAAGGTGGAGGAAGGAGGGAGAAGGAGGGTAAGAAAAGGAGGAGAGAAAGGTGAAACAGGAAAAAGGGAGACTGGCAGGATAGGAAAGTTTATTGTCGAAGAGGTCTTTTCCCCACTTAGAGTGAGTAAGATAGCTTCTGGACCTCCCTGACTCATTCTTTAATTTCTCATTTTTCAAAGGAAAAAATGGCATGTTTTAAAGTGCACTGATGGATGAATGAAATTGTTTTTCTTAAGAGAATTCCTGTTGTAAACCAATGGTTCTGCTCACTCTAGAGGAACGCACAGATTTTGTTTTCTGGCTGTACACCACTGTTAGTACAATACACCAGTCAATTTGATTTTAAACATGCTACTTTCCTACACTGATCTAGCATTATCCCACATATTAGAGGGATAAAATATCTTGTGATATGCCAGCTGCCAACTCGCTGTTGGCCCTGTCTTCTCTTGTTTTTGATGCTGTTCTGATCCACATGGCTGTACGCTTCCACTGAGTCACTTGGTTTGTCTGACTGCACTACCTGATATACCTGAAATATCAAACTGACAGGAACACAGGCCTCTGATAGATTTAATTAGAATTTTACAATGTCTTTGATTAATAACACTAAATTGAAATACATAAAAGATAAGGATACTCTTGTCAAGTTGTTGAAGACTTAGGATTTATAATCAATTGTGATTCATTGTACATTTTCAAATTTTGCTAACTACTCATAGCCTTATTGCTAAAGAAAAGACATTTACATTTCACTGAGGTGCAAATGAAATAAAAGGAAATTGGCTGCTTGTTTCAGCAATTCATGTTTCAATATGGGAAATGATATACATCATTAGATTCTAAGGCACAATAAATGGGCAAATATAAGTTGTTATTAAGCACATTGCTATAAATATTACTCATACAACAAAACCTTTGAAATAGTTTTTATCTCTATTTTTGGCTTTTATTACTGTTCCTTGGAAATAACACTATATTCCTGTATTTTCTAAATGTAGAAGGTTAATCTTTGTCACTACAGAGAAACAAAACTTTCTGCAACGTAACACCGTATACAGATAAAAAGTAAGGAACAGAAAAGAAGTGTGAAATCTTGAAAAGGACTTGTCTTAGGACAGCTTATCATTTATCCTGTATCACCATTTTCTACAACTTTTCTAGCATTTTTAACACAAATTGAATTCTGTGTCCCCAGTAGAACACTCACTAGTGGCCTGGAAATGTAAGATACTCTGATTATGAAGCCTCAAAGAAAGACAGGAATTCCCTGGTTCCATTAAAGTTGTAGGTTTGCTTTCACTGCCATACTCTGCTTATCATTTCAGGCTAGAATTATCTCAACGTTTTTCCGCCTGGCATGATTTGTTTCTATTTCTCCAGTCTCTATAAACGCTAATTTTAAAAACCATGTGCAATGGTTTTGTTCTTGCTGGGGAAATGGAGGCAGTACAGGGGGAAGGGCAGAAAGCATCTCTTGCTTTTTCCTGAGTTAATCTGGGGCAGTGAATAAGATGTCTTTTTCTTACCATTGTCAATGAAAGACCATCCCTTTAACTGCCCAGCTTATTAGTCATATGCATTGCCCTAAGATATTGCCCTAAAGATCAATACCCTGATTTCCTTTCCATCTGCTCAGACCAAGATAATTAGGCTCTTTACTTTGTTTTGTATATAATGCAGGAGGCAACGAAGTGCTAGTAGAGAAAAAAGGCTATCTCCCCGTGGTAAATATATTGACATTTACAGACACCGACAGAGCACAACATGGAGAGAGTAATGAGAAATTTGACTGCTTTTCCCTCTTTCTCTGTTTCCTGGTTTAGAGCTGCTGCATCCCACAGTGAATTACTAGCTACAAAGAGAAGGGACTGCTCTGGGACTGACAATTGAGAACATTTACAATTAGCTGAATTGATTAACCTTTACAAATGCTGTTATTTTATGAGGTGTTTTTCTCAGCCCTGGTTGAACAGTATGCCTTATTGATTCAACATCCTCCTTTATGGAAACCCTGATTTGTCTGTGACTCCACCAGTCATAACGCCTGCCTTGGTAATTGCTTCTGCATGTTCCTGGGAAAACTTGACACGGGAGACTGGTTGGCATTATGTAAATGGAGTCCATGCCTCCCTCTGAAGCCAGGGTGCAGACCTGCCTCTTAGCATCCCTCTCCTGTGGCTGCACACACAAAGAATGCCAGCTTCTGTGCCAGCATCTCACTGACACTCAATTCACTGCCTTGCTAAAAATCCTTGGTTTTTATCCAGGTTTCTTTAAATAATTTGGGATATGTATGTGTGTAAGGGCAGAAGGTGGTGAAAAATTGTTAGAAAATAGAATTGTTTTTAGTTAGTTTTTTAAAGATTATAGACTGACTTTGAGTGTCACTCTGAGTAGTGATCCCAAAACCTATGAAAAAAGGCATATTCTTTAGAATAAATTTCATTCGAAGAAGCTCTGTGCTCAGAAATAATAAAAATCACCTAGAAATGGCTGCCTTCCCTCCTTAATTCTCCATCAAACTATATGAATACAAAGTACCATTTGGTTTAGTCTCTTTTCTTGTTTGCTTCTCTCCCCACTTTTTTCCTTCTGTCTTTCCTTTTTTCTTCATTTCAATGGGTAAATTTTTGTGATTTAAAAAATAAAATGACTGCCAGCTTGAAGTACTACAGGGCACGTCCATCAGCTGTCCCACCAGTGTCTCTTAAACACTTCCTGCCCCCAAGACTTGTTGCATGATTTGTAGAGTCCAGGGCCAAATGGAAATGTAAAGCCCCTTATTCAATCATAAATTATTAACATTTTCTAAATAGTAACAGCAGAGCATTAGACTCAACTCAGATTGCTACTAAGCATGAGGAATGTGTGATTTTGCATGTCACATGTCCAGGAAGCCACCCTTGCCTTCACCTTGGCTTTTGGTGAAAAGACGGGGAGGCATAGGCCTGAGGTAGTAGTATTTGTCTTCTTTCCCAACTTGAACTTAATGTTGAACCTGGCTTATTCTGGATCATGCTGAATTGCATATGCTCATTTCTCACTTGAACTGCTGCTTAGTTGGGTCTGAACTAAGAACACCAAACTTGCTTGCATCTTCTGCAGGGTGAGAGAACCAAAATTAGACCGCAGTGACTTGAAACACTTTTATCCATGCCAGTTATGAGATTGGTGTGTTTGTCATTTTGTGTATCCAGTTATGGCTGAAGAAAGTTTGTTTTGCTTTGTGAGATCAAACTGAATATTTGGCTTGATGCATGTGCAAATATATGTACATTTAATCTACTGTAATAAATATACATATTCAAATGCATCAGATATTTTACACATATGTGCATAAAAGAGTTGAGTTTATGGCATTCCAAGACACAGACGAACAATGATGGAAGACAGCCATTTTTTAAAATGAAGTATTGATGCAATTTTAAATAAAAAAAATCAGGGAGCTGCTCTAACAAAGTCTGCAGCATTCACAGCATGACAAACAAATTAGAAAACAGCAGATGCAGCACAAATTAAGATGTATTTAGCACAGCAGCCCATCAGATGTGTGAACGTCTTTTGTAACTCAGCTTTGCAAGGTTGATGTATTGCACTTTAGACAGCTGATAATGAACCCTCCTAGCAATTAGAAGTAGAAATACCGAGGAGTCAAAATTGTGCTGTTCCCAGTGGGTCAAAAAAGGGAAACAACCCATGTGAAACTTATTTCTTTATGTGCTTGCAAAACAAAGAAAACATTTCAATTTATATACTGGTATATTTGAATTTCTCTTGCCTTTAAAAAATTCCTACTTCATTTTAAGTACCATCCGACTCTAAAGTGTCATTAAATAAGTATGAATTCTGTTGCAGTTACACACGTTTAATGGCCAATACAATGTCTTTCTTTTATGGGATGCATTATTTAGTAATCTTACATTAAGACAATAACTTCAATCATTATGCCTTCAAATAGCAATAAGCATGGTAATGGCTTTGCTGAGCTGCTTCCTGGCTCTATCATTGTGTTTTCCCTTTAATATTAGAGCATTGTTTTTATTTTTATCCCAAGAGTGTGTTCCATCCCCTACCCCCAATTTCTATTTTCTGAGAGTGGAAGCACCTTTGCAGTAGGGAATAAAACATCAAAGTCCATCTAATAGGCAAAATTCTGCTCCAACCCAGTGTCAAGACTAATGATGCACTGATAATGTTAGCTTTTTTTTTTTTTTTTAATCAATGTTTGTTTTAAGCAAGTCTATCCTATCCTTCCAGGGGGAAGAAGTGCCTTGTAGTCACTCTGCAGAATTCGCAGTAGTCCAACATTCTGTCAAGTATGGGTTTTGACAAACTTAGAGAGCTTGAAGGAACTCATTGGAGAATAAGCCAAACAGCATAAAGGTAGAAAGACAACAAATAAGAAAAAGAAACCTAATTGGTATATTCTGCCTAGGAAAGAGATATCTGACAGGTGATTTAAAGTCTGCCCCTCCCTACATGAAAAAGCTTACATCATTCTGATATTCATTGGTGTTAAAGAAGTCAGCATCGCAGGTACCATTTTCTTTTGAATCTGTTTCCTGCTATTCTGTTGTTGCAATCTGTATCCTTAATCCCAGGTTTCTAAAGAGCAACCTTCCAGTGTCAAATTCTGTGTGAAGTCCAGAGGATCATGAGAGTGAATTGAAACATTACATTCACGTTTCTGTGAGACAGAATGTCAAAAATGTCAAAGTGCATGTGCTGATTGGTCACGTGAGCACAAAGAAAAGAATTTATTTGATAAGGTGGCAGCCTTTCCTACTACTTAGAAAGGGGTTCATACAGTGTTGTCCTGGGTTTCCACTGTAATGTAAAGGAAAACTTTAACAATCTCAGAAGGCCTTAATGTCCTGCCAATGAAAGAGGAGATTGTCCTCAACTTCTTTGCAGCAAAACCCAATTAGGTGGCACCAACCTAGGCTTCCAAATGTGAAACCTGCCCAGTTGTTCCATAGAACTGATGTTTTTGGTTTCTTTGAATAAACGTAGAAATTTATCCTTCCAGTCTTAAAACTTAAGAAAGTTATATTTGTCTTATCTGATTTCCTTTCTCAGGAAACCAACTATCAGGCCTCCGACGTAGTAGCAAGAAACTGAAACTTACCAGATCATCATATCTGGACAATGAAATGCCAGAACCCTCACCCATCATGACTGCCTTAACTAATCACCTGCTTCCTGTTGACCAGCTCCTCTTCCTTGCCCCTCCCTAATTCCTGTTTTCCCACACATGATTACACCTCTTCCCTGCTATATAAACTCCTAATTTTAGTCAGGGAGATGGATTTGAGACTGATCTCCCATCTTCTTGGCTGCAGCACTTGATTAAGCCTTTGTCCATTGCAATACTCATTGTCTCAGTAATTGGCTTTCTGTGTGGTGAGCAGCAGGACCTAGAACAACCCCTGACATTTCAGTTACAAACAGAACAGCAAACCTACAAAAGGAAAGGTGATAGAATCTATATCATAAGTCTGGAGAGGACCTGGGAGAATCTTCTGCTGATGATTCCTGTCCTTACTGCCATTGAAACCCCAGCTGATGTCAGTGTCATATCTTCTAGGAATACTGGCCATGGGCTGTGCTGAAGTTTCCATCTGCCACTGGGGCCACTTCTCTGAGGGGCTCTTCACCAGTACCTTTAATCATTTCTAGGCAACCTTAGTGGAGCCACGTCTGCCCGAGGTTATCTATCCTAGGGCTATCAGCCTCTTGGAGATGTATCTTATGTTAACCTGGCTACGAATGCTCTGTGTAACACAGATTCTCCCCTGCACTTGTAGATGTTGCCATCCCACGCAACCACAAGGGAGCTCACTTAGTGGGTCTCATGGTGGCTGCTGGCCTAGGAAGTTCTACACATGGGTGGCACTATCTCCCGTCAACAGGCATGGGAGGTCAGACGTGATCTCTGCCTCTGCAGAGATCCTGAAGGGATTGAAAAGAACAGTCAGGTGCTGAAAAGGCTGTAATCAAGGAGGACCTTCAGGGTGAATGGACTGCTCTAGCTGGTGAGTTCACTGCTTCCCAGCTCAAGGTAGCAGATGAATCTGAAGGCTTGTAGGTGCCTTCTGTGCCTATTCAGCAGGTCCCTTCTGAAGACTGGAGCACTCAGCCTGCCACTGAATCCTGGTCTGTTATCCTGCTCAGGCCACTGAATGATAAGACCAACCATTGAGTGGGCTAAAGCTGTGATTCCACAAGCTTTTAAAGAGCAAGTGAAGCAGAGAGGATTAGAAATCATGTGGCCCAGTTGAGAGGCCATGAACTAGCAGGGTATAGACTGGAATAGGTCTGAAGACGTTTTATTTAATTTTCTTTTCAGTGTTTAAAAATTGATGCAGCCCTTTAAAAATCAGGACATTTCAGCAAAGATTGGATTTCAGCTTTTTGATGCCAGCTAACAGTGGGCCTGTGCCCACATGACCACGGTGAGGGGCCTGCTGTCTTTAGGTGGTCTGGCACTCTCCAAGTTTCCAGAGCCCTACAGTCCCTGTTGCCCTCTCTTACTGATCTGGCCCATTAGTTGCTACTTATCATTCTGCTTGCACTGTTGGTTTTCTCAGACCTGAGAAACTGTTCCTTCTTAACTGATTTCTTTATTCATGTTACCTGTTCAGCCCTTATGGGCATTCGTGTTTATAGCCCCAGCTGTTCTTAGTATCTTCATTTATGTAATCAGAGGGATAAATTAGTAGATCTTTTTCAAATCAAACATTCTGTGATTTAATTGTCTATTTATATAAGCTGGCATAAGGAAAAAATGGATTAACTAGAAGAAGGAGAGATTTGTGATGAGCTTGAGAAAGAACTGCTAGAAGAAAATGTGAAACATTATCTTCTATTTCCTGATGGAGATTTTGAACGCTCCTTATTCTTAATAAAAAGAATGATAATTGCTTACATCTGTACAATGCCTTAGTACTTTTAAAAGTGCTGTCGCATAAAATAGCTTATTTGAGCCGATTTTATGAAACTCTTTTTTTTTTTTTTTTTTTTTTTAAGAAAAGGGTGTGGATGGCAGGGGATAGATAATCCCATCTAGGATGAACATCAGCTAGGGGTGTGAGGAGTAAATTAAGGACCTCGGTGTGGTTTCTTCCGGCTGTGTAATTCTATTTTTCATCAGGGTAATGGCCTTTTAAAAAAGAGTCATAAATACACTGTCAAGGAACAAGGCTATTGGAATGACTCTGGTTCACTCTTCTTGGACTGATTTATGGTATCAGGAATCACCCAGCTTATTACAACTATTTTTATTTCAGCATTTTCAGTCTGAAGCATACCACGGTGTTTAGAAATAGCTAGAGAGACTTGAATAATTTTTGTTAAGCCAGGTCTCTGATAAGCATCACCACACCTGTAGAAGTCATTTGACAGATTTTGCTTCTCTCCGTCGTTCAACTTAGTTTGGATTTGTAAGGTGAATGATGTCAGGATGAGTATCCAGCCTGCAAAGGTAGTGTGAGGACTGGCCTCAAATTTCGGAAGCCTGTGTGCTGAGCTTGCCATTTATCCGTTGTGTGACTTTTGCTCATCTACAAAACAGGATTACATCAGCAGAACCTAGCCTCTTTTGTGTGCACATGGGAGGGCACGTGGACCCAAATGGCTTTTATTCCTTTCCTCCCACAATTGTAGTAACTGCTCATTCTCAGAACTGTTGAAGAGAAGAAATGTTTTATAGCTCCCTTAAGGTAGAAGTGTTTGGCCACAGTTGTTGATATTACATTCAGAGTCAACATTCAATGATTATTCAAGCTTCTAGGAAGTTGCTTGATCCGACAGAGGTGGTGGGTGCAACTAGATTCAAAGATAATGTGGCGCACAGCTATGAGCTAGGTAGTGGATATCCTGGCTTCCTCTGTCTCTTCGTGTCTTCCCTGCAGTGGTGATCATATATCTAATTGTCCAAAGTCATTTGTTCCCCTAGGTCTCAGAACTTTGTCCCCTTGAAATAGTCTTTCCTTCCAGGTCCTAGCCCATCTGCTTCTTCCACCAAAATTGAAATGCCCCATTCCCTAGGCTCTACTTGATAATCTGATACAGTAGTTTATGAGTAGCTCTTAATTGTTAATGTTAAACAAAAACTTATTATAATGCCCCTCTATTCCATTTGCATTCTAATCAGGGGCATCCACAACCACAAAACACAAACACATTATCATTATCACTAATGATAGCATTACCAGTACCAAATGGTTGATGGGAAAAGTGTTTGGGGGCTGGATCAACAGTCATTCCAACAGTCAGCATAAGGCTGATGAAGAAAGTAAAACTATAGGGTAATGCAGAACACTACAGTATTAATGACATTCAAAATGCCCTCCTTAGCCCTCACAGGTGAAATTTCCTGGAGTAGCAACTTTTAATAGGAAGACCCTAGGTTTCTTCTTTGTGCATGCACAGTGCCCATGTTAGATAGTTGTATCATTAGTAAAGGTCTTGACCTGTTTTAGGAAATTCTTTGCTGGAGTTTTGGGGATGAAGGAGAAGCAAACATTGTAGGAGTCACTTTATAATGATGAACAGTCAGGTACTAAGCCCACAGCATTACAAGTTAGGAGAAAATAAACCTAATCATTTCTGGATGACTGGACATCATTTTATTGAATCCTGGAAAGAAAGTGAAACCTGTTGTGTGGTTTGGGAGCACATTTTTAGAGTAATTTTTTTTAAACGATAAGCAAAATTTGCCTTGTTAAACGCTAGTTAATATTCTTTACCTTATTTAACATTCAAACTATAGCATTTGACCTTCGTTTTCATGCTGTGTAATATTGGTAGTTATTAACAGTCATCATTCGATATGATAGTTTTAAAATTACACAAGATTGCTAGGCAAAGGGCTCTGATTGCCTTTAATCAAGAAGTGAGGAGTATTCTCTCTGGGCAAATGAGGTACCTTTTTAGGACTTTAAAGAGGGAAAATGAATCAGACTGCTTTTATTGTTTTCTTGTTTTGCTTTACTTTTAGGTGTTTTTCCCCCTTTCTTTGGCTTATCTGTTTATCAATATATAATGTCCAATAAAAGGAAACATAAAATACAACTGCATTTTATTTAAAGGAAAATACCCTCTGGACATGAAATCATTTCCAGATAAAGGTCAAATACTATTATTTCTTTGTTCAAATAAGTATTTTCTGTTCATGCTCAGTTCATTCTGTGCTTTTATCTTTCTGTGGAATGTGTTCTCTATTATCATCTAGTGAACACAGGCTTTTATATGCATTGTATAATTATAAAAGTGTGATACTAAGTTTAATAGGCAAATTTCTAACCGAACAATGACATTTATAGAGCAGACTTTCTGCTAACAGTGCTGGAGCTTACTTTCCTTCTTGGGGAAATGCTGGGTTAATTAAACACGGGGATTTAAAACTTTACTCTTTTTGTATTATGGTAATTTTTTAAACAAACATTTTTCTATGTGTCTTAAATACAATGGATATTCTATAATAATAAGTTCTAACATTAGCATAAGTTAAAGTTTATAACATCTTTGCATAACTTATTTCTTTTAATCATCACAGCCCTGTAAACTGAATAGTATTACCCCATTTTATAGATAAAAACATGAGTTTCAGAAATATTATGTCATTTAATTAACATCAAATATATAGTAACTGATACATTTCATACTTGATCATGAATTTCTAATGTCAATCCTGGAATACTGGGGGACTCATTTCTTGTTTTTCTTTCTAGTATTACAAGCCCATCCATTAATGCAAATTTTTTTTTCTTTTGAAAACTTGGTTTTTAATTTTTTCCTCTCTGTTGCCTAAAAAGACCACTGAAACTTGGATATTCTTTTTTCACCATCTCCTTTTTCAAAATTACCCTTTCTCTGCTTTACAAAAGAGGGGTCTGATTCTTATCTATCCTGAATCTTACTCTGTCGTGCCCCAGGACACAAAGCCTACCTCTCATCCCTGACAAACAGTTCTTAAATGCGTTCTTTTGGGGAAAAGATTCATAAAGCAAAACAGAGAAATTTCTAAAGGACTATTAAAGGAATCCTTTAGAAGGAGGGGCCTTATTTCATCCAGACAATAAACTTGAGTCAAGGAACTATTGCTGAATATTGTAGGAAACCAAAATATGCTTCCCCAAAGAAAGTGTTGAGCTGAAGACAAGAAGAAAGAGATGCAGGAGAGATCTGTCCTTCTTCTATTTGCTTAAAAGCAGGACATAGGTTTACACAGACAAAAAGGTACTATGTCCCCTACCCCTACCAGGGAGAGCAAAAGTTAGCCAATGAAGACAACAGCTTTAGATCCTTTATCAGCCTTGCAATGATACCAGAGAAATTCATATTACCAAGCTTTACTAACTAACTTTTATCTGCCATTGGTTTGCCTTCCCTTCAATTTGCCGCCTGTAAAGACTCCAAGCCCTTCTCCTTTGTTTTCTCACTTCTCTAAAAATGTACTGTTCTTTGCTGAAGATGCTGTATAAGGTGGAATTTAAATCAGCTCTTAGAGAACTGCTCATTCTCGACTATCTCTTGTGTTTACATGAGATATACATGTTAATAAACTTCTGTTTTTTCTCTTGTTAATACATCTTTTTGTAACAGAGGTCCATTCCAATTACAAACCTATAAGGGTTATTTTTTCCCCTATGCTTTCTGTCTGTCTCTCTCTCCATCTATATACCTATATTTATCCATCATATCTATCTATCCCTACATTTATCTGTCTATATATCTTAGAATTATAATTTAGTCAGCCTTTTTTGTTTTTACAGTAGGCGTTACTTAATAATGTGGATTAAGTCTTCCTGTTAGGTTATATGGTCAATATTTTCTAAAAATCAAATGAGCTACATCAATAGTTCTAAGATTTTGTGAAACTAAAGCATGTAAGCAAATTATAATTGTGTCAGAAATTTTATCTTTTGTAAATAAACTTATAGGTGTATAATTGATAAAATATATATAACAATCTCTAAATTATAATTATGATAATCCCATGGTTCAGGAGAAACTTATGAAAATATATTTTATTGTCAACAGTGTTCAAGTATATGGTCTTTCAAGGGTGTGTGCAAGCAAGAGTGTAAAACCCTTTGTTCTTGGAAGGTCACTTTTGTGGCTGGCAACTGAGAAACCTCTGAGGAATCAAGAACCACATAAGAATAACTTTACCAAAATTTGGCAAGTTGAAGGATTTACCTACTAACTCTCATCCCTCATAGGTTGAGGGTTGCTACTGAGGGTGTTAAATGTCCAACAATATTGGGTTGCCCTGTGCTTGGACTGAACAATCTCCAGTGGCACTAGAGAAAGGCTTCAGGCAGACCAAAGAGTCAGAGGTGGAATCTACTAGCATGTAGGGAACTGTCCATTGTAGCAATGGACAATGAACTCAGAGATGTGAACTCAGAGATGGACTGAAGAGACATGGAGCATGGAATCAAAGGTATCTTGCACTACTCATGCTCCACATTGAATCCTCTCTACTACTGACATTTGATGGTGGTTGCTGACCACAGTTTCTAGAGATGACTTCAAACAGGAAGTTCAATGAAACAAGCAGTAGTTTCAGCTGCTGCAGATGGTTCCTGGGCCATAATTGCTGTACATTGTTTCCTTCCTGTACCACACAATCTAGATGCCCTCACCTTCTGCTAGCACCCCTTCTGCTGGTCTTGATTGCTTATCTAGCAAGTAAGCAAACTTCACTCCTGAGCTCTCAAGACCCATGGTTACCCTACCCTTGTTAGGCTGTGGTTGGTGCAATTCCACACTTATTTTTATAAACAGGTCCTCCACATGAAGTTGAAGGAAACATGTACTGTTTGAAATTCTCTATTGGAAGAATTTCCCCTCACTACTGTCCTTTAGTATCACCTCTGGAACAGTGCTATAACATGACCACAGTTCATTCTTGGCTTATAGGAAAAATTTGAGTCGACCTATCTATGAAAAAGACCCATAAGTTTTCTACCACAAGGCCCTAAGCGTGAACTGAGGGAGATGCATCAGTGCAAAAGAAGTAGATGATATAATATTCTGGTCTGTTTGCATAAATTACTTGTCCCTTTACACCTGCTTGGATATGATCCTAAATGTACCATTTCCACAGAGTTACTACTGGAAGTTATTACTATAATTGCTTGACCTTATAATGTGGGATCTGACAATACCCACCTTACAGTGACACCTTCAGTCTTATAGCTACTTAATATCCCATGGTTGGACGGTCTCTTTCAGGACCTAGAAGTATGACAGTATCTGTTATTTAAATAGTATTTTTCTGCAGCAGGGGGCATGGCCTTGCTCTAGCACCGTCAAGGTCTGTGCTTTAACTCTTTTTGGGGTTTCCCAGTGACAGTACACAGCCCTAATGTACCAAGTTGTTTCTAGCATCACTGGATCTACCGGGGCTGTGATGATTAATATTAAGTGTCAACTTGATTGGATTGAAGGATGCAAAGCATTGGTTTTGTGTACATCTGGGTGTTTCTGGGTGTTGCTGGAAGAGATTAACATTTGAATCAGTGCACTGGAGAGGAAAGCCCAGTCTTAGGAAGACCCCCACTCCCAATGTGGGTGGGCACCATTCGATCAGCTGCCAGTGCAGCTAGGAAAGCAGGCAGAAGAAGGTGGAAGAAGCTGACTTACTGAGTCTTCTGGCTTTCATCATTCTCTCATGCTGGATGCTTCTTGCCTTCGAACATCAGACTCCAAGTTCTTTGGCCCTTGGACTCTTGGACTTACACCAGTGGTTTGAGAGGGGCTCTTGGCCTTCAGCCACTGACTGAAAGCTACACTGTTAGCTTCCGTACTTTTGAGGTTTTGGGTTTTGAACTGAGACACTGCTGGCTCCCTGCTCCTCAGCTTGCAGACAGCCTATCGTGGGACTTTGTGAGTCAATTCTCCTTAATAAACTCCTTTTCATATATACATATATCCTATTAGTTCTTTCCCTCTAGAGAACCCTGACTAATACAGGGATGCATGGGCAAGGTCAACAGATGGGCTATATCAGAGTCTGGACCAGCTACCAAGCACTCTCTTGTTCTGGGCCCCACACAAAACTTATAGACCAATCAAATGGACTGTGGAGTGTTGAATCAAGTACGAACTGGCTGAATGTATTAGTTTTCTCTTGCTTCATAACAAACTACCATGAATTTAGCAACTTTCAATACCTATTTATTATTATCTTACAGTTTCTGTGGGTCAGGAATCTAGGTACAAGTGAATTGAGTCCTCTGCTCAGGGTGCCAGTGCAGCTGGGAAAGCAGGCAGAAGAAGGTGGAAGAAACTGACTTGCTGCGTATTCTGGCACAGGTGAAGTGGGTCCTCTGCTTAGGATCTCATCACGCTGAAATCAAGGCATTGGCTGGGGCTGACTCAGATCTGGGTTAATGAGGGATCATGATTTTATACTGTCATGATAGATGTCAGCCTTCTATTTACCATCTCTTGACTTTTGTCAGATGTATAAGTCAACAGTGCTTCCTATCTTCCCTCTGGTGACATGATCGTCTGTTACCCACTGCCACAGATCTCAGCCAAGATTCTCTGGTTGTCATTCTTACTGTTGCTTATAAAAATTACATGTACCTGATATTTAGCTTTCAACACCCTGCTTTTGCTATTCCAGACTCCTATCATCCACATGTTACTAGGGATTTCAGTTTCTTGACAGCATCTTTTTTCCATGTACCCTGGACTAGAAGGGACAGCTACCTTTAAGCTGCTCTTATGATACTGGTGCCATCTCACTTTCTTTACCGAAGGGAATAATTTCTGGCTTATTCCAAAGTTCACAGTAGGCTGCTTTTCTGGTCTAATGTAGTAAATCTCATTGTGATCTCCATTAAATAAGTATACTTATTGCAAGGAATTGGTTAACATGATTATGAGAGCTGGCAAGACAAGTCTGAAATCTGTAGGGGAGGCTGTTAAGAAGGGCAGGCTGGAACCCTTGGGCACAGGCTGGAGCTGCTGTCCACAGGCGGAATTTCTTCTACTTCAGAGAAGCCTCAACTCTACTCTTAGGTCCTTAAAACTGATTCAGGCCTGCCTAGATGATCTAAGAGAATCTTCCTTACTTAGACTCAACTGATTATGTACTTTAATTAAATACCTTTGCAGAAACACTTAGTTTAGTGGTTGATTGAATAACTGGGTACTACAGCTAAGTCAACCCAAAACTGATCATTATGGAGAACCAATGAAGAAACAAAGAAACATGGTGGGGCTCACACAGATGAGGCAAAACCTGGCACTTACTTTCTTTTCTATTCTGAAAAGAAAGTGCTAGTTTAAGCCATATGCTCACACTCGACTTTTATGTGCATTTTAAGCCTATCCATTTGTAAGTGTAGTTCTATTGGTAATATAGAATTGGCCTAGTTAGACTGATCATCACCTCCCTATGGAAGAACTAATTTGGGAAAATTAGAATGGTTTTCCCACCTGTCTGCTCCAGGTTTCCATATATGTAATTTCTTTTAGTCAGTCAAATTTATTGTAAACAAAGGCCAAATTTATTGTAAACTAGAGGTATAGCTGATCCCTCTTCTACCCAGAGAATCAGTAAGGCTGATTCAGAAGGCCCTTCACTTCCATGTATGTGATTTCTTCTCAGGATACACAGCTCTCATATAATTGCATGGGATCAGTGATGAACTGGGGAGTTCTGGCTTGCAAGAAATGCTTGTCTCTGCTGTCCAATAAAGTGTATCATAGCAAGATATTCATTAACTGTAAAGCCACATTATATTTTGGTTGAAAATTCTCTTTCTGTTCCATTATATTTCATTCCAGGCTATGTTGTCTAACATAGCATAATTGGACAGGTCATACAATTAGTGATTTACAATTTTACGCTCCTCACTCATTATCAGCAATTCCCCAAACCCCTCAAACTCAAACAAAATGAATACAGTATATTCTACTAACTTTCCATAAAGATACTAAATCCAAAAAATAGAATCACTTATCTCATAGAAATTAGATGTTTATTAATGTTGAAGTCTGAAAATCTTCCCAAGTTTTCTTTTCTGTGCAGTCTTAAACAAGAACATTCACTCAAGTGCCTAGTTCATGCCTAAATTTCTTCTTCAGTAGTTGAAGCCTGACCTGTCCTTCTCCCACTGGATATGATGTAGCTCCTTCATGATTTCCAAAACTGGACTCATCTGTCACTGAGTCATCAATCTGTGCAGTGATTTAAAGTTTCTAAAGTTTAGGAGGATATATAATATCTCATAGTAGCCTCACATTCATAAAATGTAGAACACAAAAATCTTCAGCACCATAGCAGTTATGCCAAATAAAAAATGATATTCTTAAAATCCAGTGTGTTTTATAGACCATCATTGTAATTGTCAACCACAGGCCATACTTTGGTCTTAGGAATATTGTAAAATATGCAATATAGGGAACTCCCTTATCAGCTGTTTGAAAAACTATAATTCTCTTTTCCCTGGAGAAAAAAAAGCTCATCCACAAATACTGTATCTTCTTTCCTCTTAGAAAGTGTTATTTAAACCATTTGTCTCTACTTGTAAAGTGGAGCTCCTGGGTCATTCCTGATGTTCCTTCTGAGTTCTTGGAACCCCAATCAAGTGACAAAAGGAGAAACTAGGGAAAAATAACTCAGTACCAGGAAGCAGTGAAACAATAAAAGGGAAGTATAAAGCACGCAGGAACTGACATACATAGCTATTGTTAACAATAAAAAAGCCATGTATTTTGAAATTAAAGACAAATGAATACATCTATAGGTCAAATGAGAAATTATAATGGAAATTAAAAATCTGTAAACCCAAAGAGCAATTAAATACTACCTATAAAACTTACAGGATAACTAGAGTGGTATTGGAGAACAACTTATATCCTTAAATGTTTATATTGGAAAAAAAGAAAGGCTAAAAACTGCTGAGTTTAGAACTTAAGAGGTCAAAAAAATAAGAATAGAGAAAATAGAAAAGATGAGCTAGTAAAGAAAAAAAGTCAGATATTAAAAAAATGTTATGTTGGAGACAATTAAAAAGACTGAAAATTCTTGAAAACTTTGTTAAAGTGACCCCAAGAAGCCACAAATAAACTAGAACTGAAAAGGGTAACTACAGAGTCAAGTGGATATTAAACAAGTAAAGAATTCTACAGTTAATTCCAAAAATTGTGAGTTAAATAATAGCTCAGAGGTTTTGATAGGTTGTGTCACTGTTATTGTTCAGCTCAAAGCATTTTTAAATTTTCATTTTCATTTCATTGTTGACCCAATGATTATTCAGGAACAGGTTATTTAATTTCCGTGCACTTGCATGGTTTTGAGGGTTCTTTTTGGAGTTGATTTCCAATTTTATTCCACTGTGGTCTGAGAGAATACTTGATATAATTTTGATTTTCTTAAATTTACTAAGACTTGTTTTGTGGCCTATCATATGTTCTATCTTGGAGAATGTTCCATGTGCTGATGAATAGAATGTATATTCTGTAGTTGTTGGGCAGAATGTTCTGTAAATATCTGTTAAGTCCATTTGTTCTAGGGTATAGTTTAACTCCACTGTTTCTCTGTTGACTTGCTGTCTTGATGACCTGTCTGGTGCTGTCAGTGGAGTATTGAAGTCCCTCACTATTATTGTGTTCTGTCTATCTCATTTCTTAGGTCTAGTGTAATTGTTTTACCAATTTGGGAGCTCCAGTGTTAGGTGCGTATATATTTAGGATTGTGACATTTTCCTGTTGGACAAGGCCTTTAATCGTTATGTAATGTCCCTCTGTCTTTTTTAACTGCCATTGCTTTAAAATCTGTTTCGTCTGATGTAAGAATAGCTACTCCCGCTCACTTTTAGTGTCCATTTCAATGGAATATCTTTTTTCACCCCTTTACCTTGAGTTTATGTGAATCTTTATGTTAGGTGAGTCTCCTGAAGACAGTAGAAACTTGGCTGGTGAATTATTATCCATTTTGCCATTTATTATCTTTTAAGTGGAGCATTTAGGCCATTTATATTCAATGTTAGTATTAAGATGTGAAGTACTATTCCATTCATCATGTTATTTGTTGCTTGAAAGCAGTGCTAAGAGGAAAGTTCATAACATTAAATGCCTACATCAAAAAACCTGAAAGAGCACAAATAGAGAAGCTAAGGTCACACCTCATGGAACTGGAGGATCAAAAACAATCCAAACCTAAACCTAGCAGAAGAAAAGAAATAACAAAGATCAGAGCAGAACTTAATGAAATTGAAACAAAACAATACAAAAGATAAATGAAACAAAAAGATGGTTCTCTGAAAAGATAAATAAAATTGATAGACCGTTAGTGAGATTATCCAAGAAAAGAAAGATCCAAATAAGCTAAATTAGAAATGAAATAGGAGATATTACAACTGATACCACAGAAATATAAAAGATCATTCAAGGCTACTATGAACAACTTTACGTGCATAAACTGGGAAACCTAGAGGAGATGGATAAATTCCTGGAGATATACAATCCTCCTAGATTACACCAGGAAGATATAGAAACTGAACAGACCAATAACAACCAGCGAGATTGAAATAGTAATAAAAAACTGCCAACAAAAAAGTCCGGGACCAGATGGATTCACAGCTGAATTCTATTGGACATTCAAAGAAGAACTAATACTAATCCTATTGACATTATTCCAAAAGTTAGAGAAAGAGGGAATCCTCTTGAAATCATTCTATGTAGCCAGTATCACCCCCAAACCAGGGAAAGACATAACAAAAAAAGAAAACTACAGACCAACATCCCTAATGAACATAGATGCAAAAATTCTCAACAAAATACTAGTGAACCCAATCCAACAACATATCAAAAACATAATCCACCATGATCAAGTGGGTTTCACACTGGGGATGTAGGGATAGTTTAATATATGCAAGTCAATAAATGTGATATACCACATACACAGAATTAAAAACAAAAATCACGTGGTCATCTGAATAGATGCAGAAAAAGCATTTGACAAGATCCAACATACCTTTATGATTAAAACTCTCAGCAAAATCAGCATAAAAGGGACATACCTTAAAGTAATCAAAGCCATCTATGAGAAACACACAGCCTACATTATGCTGCTCCCTAAAAACCTATTGAAATAAAAAAATTTTAAAAAGTACGAGTTTGATATAGTTTGGACATTTGTCCCCACCCAAATCTCATATTGAATTATAACCCCCAATTCTGGAGGTGGGGCCTGGTAAGAGGTATTTGGGTCATGGGGGTGGATTCTTCATGGCTTGGTGCAGTCTTTGTGATAGTGAGTGAGTTCTCATAAGATCTGGTCATTTAAAAGTGTGTGGCACCTCCCCCTCTGCACTGTCTCTTGTGCTCCTGATTTTGCTGTATGAAGTGCATACTCCTGCTTCACCTTCTGCTATGAGTAAAAGCTTGCTGAGTCCCCCCTAGATTAGATGCTGGCACCATTCTTCCTGTACAGCCTGCAGAACTGTATAAACCTCTTTTTATATTTAAAAAAAATTAAAAAATACAAAATACAAAAATACTATATCAATATTGACTCAAGAAAAAAACTTTGACCCCGAAGGTCAAAGTCTTAAAACAAATACAAAAATAAGCTTTACAGTTTTCTTCTATCAGATGTTCTAAGTTATATGCTTGGAAGTATATTGAGTAGAAAGGGCTGCATACATTTAACGGCTGTGAGGGCTAATTTTATGTGTCAACTTGACTGGGCTAAGAGATGCCCAGATAGCTGGTAAAGATTATTTCTGGTTAAGTCTGTGAAGATGTTTCCAGAAGAGACGAGCATTTGAATTAGTACATTGAGTAAAGAAGATCACCCTCACTGATAAGGGTGATCACACAATCTGTTGAAGGGCTGCATAGAACAGAAAGGTAGAGAAGAAGGAATTTGCTCTGTGTGATTGAGCTAGGTTATCCGTCTTCTTCTGCCCTTGGACATTAGCACTCTTGGTTTCTTGGACCTTCAGACTCTGACTGGAACTTACACTATTGGCCTCTTTTGTTCTCAGGCCTTCTGGTTTGGACTGTAATTACACTAACAGCTTTCCCGAGTCTCCAGTTTGCAGACAGCAGATCCTGAGACCTTTCAGCCTCCATAATCATGTGAACCAATGCCTCATCATAAATCTCTTTCTGTCTCTATATACTATTGGTTCTATTTCTCTAGGGAACCCTGATTAATATAATGACATTTTTATAAAACAGAAAACAAACAGCACCAAATAATGTGTTGCTTAGGAATACAAATGTTTGTGATGAAACTATGAAAATATGTAAGGGAATGATGAGCCTAAAATTCAGGAAAATATTTTTTTCGGGGGGAAGGATGAAGGAGATGGTATAAGGAGATGGTATTGGAAATGTTCTAGTTATTAAGCACTCTCTAGAAATTGCCAACATCATCTAATGGTCTCTATCTAATGGCTCTGATTCTCAGTGCCTTTTTGCGTTACCTGTCAATGACAGTTCACACAGTTCTTCACTCCTTCCTGCTTGTTACACTTCCAGTCATGTGGCTTCCACAACAACACATTTTCTTGGGTTTTCTCCCATCTCATTGGCTTCTACCTCTCAGTCGTCTTTGCCAGATCCTCATTTCCCTGATCTTTTAACATTTCCATGTCCTAGGACTTAATTCTCATTCCACTTTTCTTTTTGGTATTCCTTATCTTTGCTAGAAATAATGCCATCTCTGAGTTTTTGCACAGATGACTACAGCAAAATCTTTCATCTCTATCAAGCCTTTGCTCAGATGCTACCTTCTCAATAATGGTCACCCCTGAGCCCTGAGATTAAAATTGCAAACTGCTCTTCTTGCTCCCACTTCCAGTCTTTTCCACTGTTCTCTGTTCACTTTTCTCTTTTTCCTCATAATATGTATTTAATACATACATATACAACGAGCATAATTTAATTATTCATTATGCTTATTGTTTGTCACTTGATGTTAAAATATAAGCTTAAAAAGGCAGAACTTTATTGTCACTTTTGGCTGTTTGTGTATCAAAATTTTTAGGAGATGGCTGGCACAGAGTAAATGCTCATTAAACAACAGAATGAATCCTTTTTTGGTCATGAATCTAACCATAACCTACTGAATGTCCTTGGAAATAATTTTTGATTGATTGTTGTTGTTTCTATTTAAATCTGTGATGCTTTTTAAAAGATTCCATATAGATTTAAATGAAACTTAAAAATTACAATGCATGTTGCATCGTGGGAAGACTATGGAACACAACTTGAAAATGTCATTTTTACTAAGAATTTTACATAGAAACTTTCATATGTAAAATATAGCAAATTGAACTAAAATGAATACCATGAAAAAGCAGAAATTCAGATATCACATGCAACTCAGTTTTTTTTTTAATGGAAAAGATAATTAAATACAAGGTACGGACTCACAAACCTAATCAATGAGAAACACATGATTCAATCACACAGACCCAAATAAAATATTTACAAATAGGGGAATTTGTTGGAACCTTATTGGCAAAAAAGTATAAAAACAAGTAGATAAAAAGTACTGGTTGCAAAATGTGAATTACGAAGTAACAGAAAAAGTAAGAGGAGTATGACATGAACAGAGATTCTTCCTCTTTTGTGAGTCTTTACTCCTCTGAAAATACCAAAGGTCTTTGCTAATAGATTAGTGGAAGCCTTGTGTCTGCAGAGTCGCGGTGCACAGTTATCCAAGAGTTCTATCCAGCCTCTGAACTCACAGACTTTTGCAGTTCTCGTTCATAATCTGTTTTCTTTTCTTCAAAACGTTTATTTAATTTTAAATATATAAGCACTACATGAATGTGTTTCATTATAAAACATTCATATAAACAGATAGTTAAAACTACCCCTGATCACCACTTTCATTTCCAGAATTCTCTACAATGGTAGTTGTTATTTAGTCATTTTTCCCTGTATTTACACAGCAACATACATGTTGCCAGAAATACACAATCAAGGTGTGTTTTACAGAAATGCTATCTTGGTCTGTATATTTCTCTCTGATGTGCTTTATTCACCCAACAATTTATTTTAAAGATCTTTCCATTTTGATTTACTAAATTAGTTTTAACCGCTGCATGGTCTTTCACAGTACATAGTTGACTTCAGTTGATTTTATCTATTTCACTACTTCTGGAAATTTAGATATTTCTAATGATTTCTAATGATATTTCTAATGATGATTTAGATATTTCTAATAATCATTTCTAATGATTGCAAAAAGTGCTGCTATGAACATTCTTACAACATGCCTCCTTGTATATATATAAATTTTTTTCTAGGGTAGATATCAAGTAAAATTACAGGGACATAGAGTTTGTGCATTTAAAATTTTCAGTGGGCGCTGGCAAATAGTCCTTCAAAATGTTTTTTTTGTCCCTTAATGGTACAAATATAGATCATTTTTTTCTTCTGAGTGTAACCTTTTGTGACCTGCAGTAGTAGAGATGAGGTAACTACTTTCTAAATGCTTAGAAAGAATACACATTAAAATGTAGAATGAAAAGTCACCAGAACCTACTATGTAGCCTGAAGGAAAATTGGATAAGAAACATAGTGGTCTACAAGTAGACAAAACCATGTATATTTATATATGATGACCACTATAATAAGGAAATAGTGAAGCTGTATAGGCAACAATGACACTATAGAAATTTGTTTAGCTGCTATTTCTTAGTACAAAATGAGATGTTAAAAAAATGAAGAATTTCTTTTCAGGGGCTAAAAAATAAAGAATGAAGAAAAGCTATTCTTTTTATTTTTTCTCCAATAGTGGGTTTTCATTATTTTTTGCCTTATTCGTACTTGTACTTATTCCTTTAATACAAATACATGTGTAAACACATACTCTTGTTTTCACTGTCTTTACTAGAGAGAAGATAACATTCTGTATACATTCTTGTGCACCTTGCATAAAATACCAGTCTATTGAGATCTTCCTCATTCCTTTTTACTACTAGGTTGTGTTCCATTATGGGCAGGTGAACCATCCCAGGTAAGGTATAGTTGTGCCAGGAGGTAACTTGTGCCTCCTGTGAGAAGTAAACTGATTAAAAAATTCTCCATATCATTTGGGCTGTATTGTTCCAGGAAGTTCTCACAATATGTATTTAGTAATAATTTATTTGTCTTTTGCATATTTATTCCACTAATCTGTGAACTTATTGTTGGTAAGGAATATAAATTATTCATGTTTATATGAGTAAATTCCTGCACCATGATATTTGCTCAATAAAGGGTTTGTGGAATTCATGCGTAACTGCTGAATCAAATTGGAGACCTCCAAATGTGACTATTCTTAAGGTTTCCAGACTATGTAAATCCCACGTCCATACTTGTACCATACAAGCCCAATAAGTTCATGTGGGATTTCCATTTCATAGCTCCTGGAATGAACAAAAATTGGACCCTGTAGAGTAATACATTTATTGTGCAGTTAATATAATTAACAAATTTTGTACTGAAATGATAAAGATTACAGAACCAAATACCTAATAAGAATATGGGCATTGAAACTTAAGGAAGAAATTAGGCAAAATTCAGGAAGAAGTAAGTCATGAAACTCTTAGGTTGAAACATTAGGATTTAATATTTATAAACCATTCACCTGGGAAACAGTAACTAATGAGTGGTGTATATGGTATAAAGTGATTAGCATGCCACTAACTGTGCCACTAGCAAACACAGTAACTCATAAGTAATATGTGTGTTAGAAGGTGAGTTAGCATGTGGCTAGCTACACCATTAGCAAGCTGCTTAGTATTCTGCCAATTATCTAACCTCTTTGGACCTTGTGTTCCACCTCTGAGCATTAAACATGTTGACTCTAAAATAGCTTAGGTCATCCTGTTATTACATGCCATGATTACACGTTTCTCTTCATCATACGTTATTTTTCCAAATATTAGAAAATGTCATTCCACTCAATTCCAATGACTCAGCAATCCAGAAAAACTTCAGTTTTATATGATTAAATGTGACATCTACAAATTGATTGTATCCCCAATAATTCAGGTCTAAGATTTATGGAGATGGGATGTCTTTAGGCAAAACGATATATAATCATAACTTGGACAATTTCATGACAAGGCAATTGAAACACAAACAATGTGACTGCTGTACTTGCGACAGGAATCCATTGTTTCCTGCTTGTGCATTCCAGCACATGAAGAGATGGGGCAGAGAGACACTCTGGAGTTCAAATAATTTTAATTGTAGGGTTCATGAAAATTATCTGAAGCTATCTACAAATCAAAAGTGCTTACCCTAGGGTGGTGTGGTGCAGTAGACAGGTCAAAGGTCAGAATCAGATGGAAATGGAATTGAAGTGAAGCTCTGCCATTAGCAACTCAATTTTTAAGGAATTTACCTAATTTTTCTGCATCTTAATTTTCTCATCTATAAAATGATCATAATACCTATGTTATATGGTTTTATAAGGAACAAATAAAATACCTTAAGTAAATTTGTTGTTACGTAATAGGTACCTAAAAAGAGGTTTTCATCTTTAGTTTAATTTTTTCATGATCTTCAAGTCTACTTTAAAATCCACAGCACTGACACATGAAAAGAACCCAATTATTTAACAATTTTAGAAATAGTTACTGAAGGTCCTCTTTGCATCTGATAATGTGTTAAATGCAAGAGATACAATGGCATCTCCAGAGAGACATAATTCCTACTTTCATGGAGTTTCCACTCTAGTAAAGAAGAACAAAACCTAGAACACAACTATATCAAAATATCACATATACCCCATAAATATGTACATTTTATTATGTATCAACAAACAAGAACAAAAGTACCATATAGGCTGCGATAGTTGCTATGAAGGAGACATGTAGAAACTATGGGAAAAATAATAGTGAAATATTAGGTGGTTATTAATTGGAACGGAAATCTATTGTATTGAAAAAGGAAACTGTGTAAGTTTATGTTAACAGAAAAAGAATAACTTCTTACAGTAAATTCAGTAGAATGTTGCACAGGTCAGCAAGATATTGCAGAGAAACAGAATAACTCAAGCAAAGGAGGTAACAAGGTATCAGAGGTTGAGCAACTGTAATCTAGGTAGTTGTACTTTGGAAGAAGTCTGGGACTGGATTTGAGAAAGAAAGAATGAGATAGTCATGGGTTGTATTTTGGTTATAGGTGAAAAGGTGTGTAGCAAGTCTGACAAGAATTGCTTCGATACTGAAGTTCTTTTGTATCTCCCGTGACTTGGTTAAGGGAGTATGTGAGGTCTTTGTGAATCCATGTGCATCATCTATTTTTTACCACTGTATGCTAAGAAAATTAAGAGAGAGCAGGATAGTCAATTATACAATAAAACATGTAGTATGAGGAAGAGTTTAAAGTGTAAAGAGTAAAGGACCTTCTAGGTAATTGTAGATGAGGTAATTTACTAACTCTGATTTTATTGAGAATAACTGAAAATATTGAAGGACACCTTAAGCAATTTCTGCTTAAGGCAGAGAGCTACAAGACTATGAAAAATTAAAGGAATGAGATCTTGGAAAAGAAGGAAACCAACAGGAATGAGCCCAGTATTTGCCTTCTAAAACAAACTGAGAATTATAAAGGCAATATCTACATAAATGTCATTGAGGTACTGCTTTTATTAGCAAAAGTGTTGAACGTATCAAATGACACCAGTGACTGAATGGACAGATAAAATACATGTAGTCATATGACAGGAAGCTATGCAGAGCATACATAGAATTAAATATCTATATTTATCATCCTGGGTGGGTTTCAAAAACAACATTGAATGAACGGAGGAAGTTGATCAATGAAATGCATAAATTTAGATACATTTCAAATATGCACAAAAATTTTTATACATTTATATGCATACATAAATATTTAAGAAAGGGATACAATAATTTGTATTGTTTTTTGCTAAAGAGTTATCTGGTAAAATCCAACAATAAATTATTGCTTTCGTTTACAGGAACTAAGAATACACTAGATAGAGAAAAATGTTACAGGTAGTAGCATACACAGTACTCTTCAAACTACTAAGTTTTCTACCCCTTTCGGAACTCAGATCTCATCTGGAAATAATAGCTTATATGATAATTTGTCTTTCATCTAGATACAATTTCTTTATTCAAATATAATTTTATATATTTTGATGAATATGTAAGAATATAATAATGGAAAGAATATTTAGAAAAGTGTAAAGGATACACTTTAAATACATGGCATTGAATTTCTTTGAAGGGTGTAGTGATGAGATTGAGAATAATAGATTAAAGAAATGCGCATCTAACGTTATGGTTATATCTCCTTTGATAATGATATTATGTCATCAGTTGGAAGGTACTTTTGATTGAAATTTTTCTAGTTGGAACCTATGAATACTCACTGAAAGAAGAATATGCTTTTCAATTCAATATGCTATTTTACTGAAAATCTTGTACAAATGAACAGGAGAGTTTTCAATGAAAAGGATTGTAATCCACTATGTTGAATTGGTTATTCAGGGGAAATAAATGAACTGAGTGTGAATAGGCAAGAGAAGTCTCCGGAACCCTATGTAATCTTCAGTTCTGCATAAGTTTCTAACAAAATAATTTCAACAATTTATAACCTATTAATAAGCAAAATATTTATTAAAATGTTTACATGATTAATTTATAACTAACCAGTATGATTTTTAAACTCTTAGAGAAATTATGGTACATTCCTTAAATAATGGTTTAATCTTAATCTCCATTGATAGCAATATCACATAATCTGACATTTAGTTGAGTTAGTTTGTGTGACAGACAAGCTGTCTCTGATAGTGAGTAGATTGAAATTTTTATGAGAATATTTAGTGTGGTTGCTTATCACCTGTGGTTTGCCCTGTAGTGTGTTTGTGTTCTTCCACACCGACCACAGCTTGTATTTATTTCTCCTACTTTATCTTGTTCATTTATTTCCAAAGCCTTTCTCATTATTCAATTCATTGTCATATATTACAGTTTTTTTGGTTACTCCTTTCACAACATATTAGTATTTTTCTTTTGTTTCTCAGAGTTCTTCTATTTTATGCATCGAGTTAATTGCAATGTAAATAGCAAGATTTTAATTTTCCAGATGATCAGATTTCAAGCTCACATTCATATGGATGGAATAAATAAAACTCAGACACATTGTAATTCTGATAATGATATTGTCATCATAATATCATCTGTAATTCATCTCTGCTTGTCAACATTTCTTCACTAGTATATATAGTTATCATGTAATTTCAGGGTACTGACACATTCAGTGTTTGATATTATCATGCAAAGATCACTTCCAAATGAATCTTGGAAAAAGATGAATGTTTGTTATTTTCTGAAAGTGTGTGTAGAATTGCTGTTAAAGAAGAACTTAAATATTTTGAGGAATTTGCCAGTAAAACAATCTGGGCCTGCAAATTTCTTTTTGGAAAGTTTTAAACCATAAGTTCAATTTTTAAATTGGACTATTTAGGATATGTAATTCATCAGAGGTGTATTTTAATAGTTTGTGGATTTTGAGGAATTGGACAGTTATCTAAGTTGTTGGATTTATGTGGGTAGGGTTAATTGTTCTCAATATTCTCTCATCATCTCTTTAATGCCTGAGGGGTCTACAATGTTATTTCCCTTTTTCATTCCTGATTTTCCTTTTTTCATTCCCGATTTTATTAGTGTCTTCTCTCTTTCTTTGTTAGTCTTTTTTCTTTGCCTATCTTGTCTGTTTTGCTAAAGGTTTATCAATTTTGTTGATATTTTATTATTTATTATTGCTCTTTTCAAAGAGCCGGTTTTTTTGCTTCATTAATTTTCACGATTGTTTTCTTTTTCTCAAATTCTTGGTTGCTGCTCTTACCTTTATTATTTCCTGTTTTCTGCTTGATTGGGGTTTATTTAGATCTTCTTCTAATTTAGTAAGAGAGAAACTTAGATTATGATGATACCTTTCTTTTTGTCTAATATTATCATTTAATGCTATAGCTTTTCCTAGAAACACTGCTTTAACTGCATCTAACAAATTTGGTATGTTGTATTTTTCTTTTCCTTTAATTCAAAAATATTTTCCAATTTATCTTGTGACTTCCCCTTTATTTATGGATTGCTTAAAATTATATTATTTCATTTCTACATGTTTGGATATTTTCTTATTTTTCTGTTATTTATTTTTAGCTTAATCTATCATGATCATAGAACATACTTTGTTTGATATCAGTTCCTTTAAAATGGTAAGGTTTATTTCATGCACTAGGACAACAAACTCACGGTTTATTTCATGATTCATCTTGATGAATGTTTAATGTGTACTTGAAAATAATAAGTGTTCTTCTCTGGTTGGGTGTGGCGTTTAATAAACATCAACTAGATTCAGTTGGTAAATGTTTTTTTCAGATCTTCTATATTCCTGTTAATTTGCCGTTTACTGGTAGTATCTATTATAGAGAGAAGTGTGTTGATGCTTCCAACTATAATAGTGGATTTAGATATTTCTTCTTTCAGTTCTCTCAGATTTTGCTTAATGCCTTTTGAAACTCCGCTGTTAGGTGAATGAGCAATCTTTATTTGGAAATGGGATGTATATTACATGAATAAGACTATAAAAAGTGGGGTAAGGCACAAATATTTTATTGTAAGATAACATATATGAGATTTATTAGAGATGAAAAGTTTGAAGTTTTTGAGAGCATAGTTATGGAAATACCACAATTTAATCTGTGAAAACAATCCAAATCTGAGGAAAGGTGATTTTTTTACCTCTTTTCAGTATGTCATGATGAGAAATTCACATAATATCTTCTAAAGTTCAAAGAAAGCACCTTAACTAAGTTTGCCACCTGAGGAAGGTAATTACAGTTTTAAAACATGATACTCTGCAAACTAGATTGTAAAAAAGAATGCCATGGACTCAGTACCGAGTATCTTGCTTTGCAAGACCCTTAAAACTAAAGAAGAAATACCCTTTCCTGTTTTAAAAAGGAATATTTTTAGAGAATAAACTAGCTTTTCCTGCCAAATATTAAAACATTATTAATCTGTAATATGCCATATTTCCATATAAACACTGGTATTTCCCATAATGCTAAAAGTACTTTCTTTCCTGAAGATAATTTTAACATGATTATTTTACCAGCATTATCAGATTTTCAGTGTGTATTTTTTAAAAAAGGTAGATACCAATTCATCTCTCCTGCAATCCAAATGGTATTTTATTTGGAATAAAACACCATTTTAATTATCTGGTCCTTTCTCATCCCTTCTTCAATTTGTGAAAATCTGGGATGGTTCTGTTACTAAAGAATATTTTTAGTCTCTTTTTTCAGTAGCCCAGTAGCCTACTCTAGAATGGGCGGGATATTGTAATAGAGGGAGAAGGACGCAACAGCATGTGAATGTTCAATTTCATAAAAAGAACAGCTCTGGTATTCTAAGGAATTTCAATCATATTTTCCTTTCTCCTTGGACTTTGATACATTTTTATAGTAGAAGGCAGCCTATTAATTTTAAGATACAAAAATAATTATTTATTTACAAATAACAGAACACAATTTGAATACTAGTTCAGAAGAAAAAATGGCAAACCTCTACTTGCCCTTATTTTTACAAAACAACATATATTTAAGCATTTTCATATACTTGAAATTTTCTTTCTTTAGGTGTTAAATGTTTATAGACATTTGCCTATATGCTTAAATTAATTTGCCTGAGCTTAGAAAAACAACAGTAAAATAAAAAAAAGTTCAGCAACTTTTATTTTCATTATAATGCATGAGGTTTTTATGATGAAATTTAAGTTAACAATAAATTGTATTAATATTGTATAGATAGAGTCCCATCTCCAGGATTAGCAAAGTTTTAGCTAAGTCAACCCTGAGCTAGGGTCCAGAATTTTTGTTTTAATGTACGAGCACATTTTTATGATAAATATATTTTCCAAAACAAAAACTAAAGATAAGAAGAGTGGCATTGTTTTACAACTTGCTTATCTCTTTAAAGTACGTCTGAATAGGAGATAGCTGGATTTTTATATCTATTTCTGGAATCAAGCTTTTGTGATATGTAGTTTTTGTTGACAAATATGAAGAAAATACATTTCTATGCAGATATGAAGCAGAAAAATGAAAGGAGTATTTTAATAGCCTTTGCAGATAATTGTGCAAAGTTTCCTTTGATATTCTGTCAAAAATCAATAAGAAATATTTTCTTAAAGCTTAGTTGCAATTTGGGATCTGTTCAGCGATGAACTTTTCATATGCTATAACATTAAGATTCATTGGGCTATTTTGCACTTTGAATGAATCTTTTACCTATGTATGATTTTTGCGTCATCAGTCATTAGCCATTGGGAAAATAGTGGTTCACTGTGTTATCCCATACCTGTAAATTAGGAAGTAAATATTTTTAATTCTCTATATTTGAAAAATTCCTTCTGCTATTAGGACTAATTTATGTTGTTGATTTAGTAGTTAGATAACTTTCTTTTACCTATGATGTGTCCGTGGAGGTGAATAAGACTAAGACACTTGTCTATTAATATTCTGTTTGTAAAAAGACAAAAAATATTCTGTTATAAAAAACATTGCTTGCCATTTCTCTTTAGAAATGTGTCAATGAAGCACACATGCTTTAATTAACATTGTGCAATTATTATAAATAAAAATGAGCATATCTAAAATATCACAGCCTTATACATTAATTTATTGAGGTAAAATATACATATATAATTTACCAGCTTTACCATTTTAAAGCATACAGTTCAGTGATAACAAATACATTTATATTATTTTTCCCTTGTCATCCCTCCTTTCTGCCTCCCCTTCCTGGCCTCTAGTAACCACCAATCTACTGTCTATCTTCATGTCATTCACTTTTTTAACTCCCACGTGTGAGTGATAACATGCAATATTTGTCCTTCTGTGCTTGGCTTATTTCACGTAACATAATGGTCTCCAGTGTCATTCATGTTGCTGCACGTGACAGGATTTTATTCTTTTTTATACCTGAATAATATGTTGTGTATGAGTACCACATGTTCTTTATCTATTGATGCATTGATGGGCACTTAGGTTGATTCCACATTTTGGCTATTGTGAATGGCACTGCAATACATAAGGGAGTACAGGTATCTATCTCCTTGATATATTGATTTCAGTTCTTTCGGATGTAAACCCAGAAGTGGAATTGTATAGTTTTTTGAGGAATTTTCATACTGTTTTTCGTAGTGGCTGTACTAATTTGCATTCCCACCAACAGTCTACATCCTTACCGCCATCCATTATTATCTGACTTTTGGATAAAAGCCATTTTAACTGGGGTGAGATGATATCTCATTTTGATTTTGATTTGCCTTTCTCTGATGATTAGTGATGTGGAACATTTTTTCATATACCTGTTTTCCATGTGTATGTCTTCTTGCCAGAAATGTCTATTTAGATCTTTTGCGCATTTTTAAATTGGATTATTTGTCTTTTTGTTATTGAGTTGTTTGAGCTCCATACATATTCTGGTTATTGATTCCTTGTCAAATGGTATATTAGTTCATTCTCACACTGCTATAAAGAAAGGCCTGAGACTGGGTAATTTATAAATAAAAGAGATTTAATTGGCTCCTGCTTCTGCAGGCTGTACAGGAAGCATGGCAGGGGAGGCCTCAGGAAAGTTACAATCATGGTGGAAGGCGAAAAGGAAGCATGCACATTTTATGTGGTCAGAGCAGGAGGAAAAGGGGCGGGGAGAAGTGCTACACAATTTTAAACAATCAGATCTTGTGAGAAGTCTATCATGAGAATAGCACTAGCAGGATGGTGAAAAACCATTAGAAATTGCCCCCATGATCCAATCACCTCCCACCAGGCCCCATCTCCAACCATTGCACATGAGATCTGGGTGAGGACACAGATCCAAACCATATCATTCTGTCTCTGGCCCCTCCCAAATCTCATGTCCTTCTTGCATTGCAAAATCCAATCATGCTTTCCCAACAGTCCCCCAAAGTCTTAACTCTTCCAGCATTAACTCAGAATTTATTTTGGTTTTGTATCTTGCAATGTTACTGAATTACTTTATCAGTTATAACAGTTTTTTAGTGGAGTCTTTAGGTTTTCTAGGTGTAAGATCATATCATCTGTGAACAAGGATGTTTTTACTTCTTCCTTTCCAATTTGAATGTCCTTTATTTTATTATCTTGCCTAATTGCTCTGGCCAGGATTTCCAGTATTATGTTGAATAATAGGGGTGAAAGTGGGCATCCTTGGGTTGTTCCAGTCCTTAGAGGAAAGTCTTCAATTTTTCCTCACTTCACTATGAGGTTAGTTGTGATTTTATCATATAGGGCCTTTATGATTTTGAGATATGTTCCTTCATTACTCATGTTGATTAGTGTTTTCTTAATAAAGGCAAGTTCTGATCAATTTTTCTGAGGGTTTAGATGTAGGGATATATTAATTCAAATGAAAGCAAAAAGTAAAATTTCTTGATCATATCCCCACAAATATCTTGATAGTTAAAATAATCTTGAAATTACCAACTGTGTCATATAATATGGACAAATACTCTTTGTTGTGGAGTTTGTCATACTTAAGAGGTTGCATATCAATTAATCAGACTGAAGAATCTCTCTGGTAATCTAATAATTGTATTAAGAGATTATGAATTTAATATTAATGACTTGTTTTGAAAGTTTTCATAGTATATATTAATACCATCTTCCGCTATGCAAAATTGAACAGCCTTTGACTTTTCGTGGAGAGCAAAGTTGGGTTTGTTGTTATTGTTTTTTGTTGTGCTTTCATCAGCATATGCAGCATATGCATCACTTCAAATTGTATCTATAGATTTATCACGAAAAAAGTAAATTATTGAATTCTATAACAATTCAAAAGTCAAATTCTAGGCTATTGGCTTATTCAGTGTAAGGTACGGTTTATGGCTTGGTGACCTCTGACCTATTTAATAAGCTGTTTTTCTTGGTCTTAGGACATAGATTTTTAAAAAATAAAACAAATGATCAGACGTTATTCTTTAGAGCAATTTTAGGTTCGCAGCAAAATTGAGAGGAAGGTATAGCAATTTCCCATATACCCCAAGTTCCTCCACACGTGCATAACATCCCCTATATCAACATCTCCCATCAGAATGGTACATTTGTTACAATGATGGACCTACATTGACACATCATTATCATCCAGAGTCCATAGTTTACATTAGGGTTCACTTTTTGTGCTGTGCATTCTATGGGTTTGGGCAAATTTTAATTACATATATCCACCATTATGATGTCATACAGAATAGTTTTCCTGCCCTAAAAATTCTCTGTGCTTGGTGCCAAGACCAGCTCAGTCAGGGAGACCATAACCCAGAGGCACTAGAGGAATTAAAGACACACACACAGAAATATAGAGGTGTGAAGTGGGAAATCAGGGGTCTCACAGCCTTCAGAGCTGAGAGCCCCAAACAGAGATTTGCCCACATATTTACTAACAGCAAGCCAGTCATTAGCATTGTTTCTATAGATATTCGATTAACTGAAAGCATCCCTTATGGGAAATGAAGGGATGGGCCGAATTAAAGGAATAGGTTGGGCTAGTTAACTGCAGCAGGAGCATGTCCTTAAGGCACAGATTGCTCATGCTATTGTTTGTGGCTTAAGAATGCCTTATTTAAGCAGTTTTCCACCCTGGGTGGGCCAGTTGTTCCTTGCCCTCATTCTCATAAACCCACAACCTTCCAGCTTGGGCATTAGGGCCATTAGGGCCATTATGAACATGTTACAGTGCTGCAGAGATTTTGTTTATGGCCAGTTTTTGGGGCCAGATTATGGCCAGATTTTGGGGGCCTGCTCCCAACACTTGGCTTATTCATCTCTCCTTTTCCTCTAATCCCTGACAACCACCAATCCTTTTACTGTCTTCATAGATTTGTTTTTTTCCAGAATGTTATATCATTGGAATAATACAGTATATAGCCTTTTCACATTCCCTTCTTTTACTTAGTAATGTGCATTTAAGTATGCTCCATGTATTTCTATGACTTTCTAGCTAATTTCTTTTTAGTGCTGAATAATATTCCACAGTCTGGATGTACCAGTTTATTTATCCATTCACTACTGAAGGATATCTTGTAGCTGCCAAGTTTTGGCCATTGTGAATAAAGTTGCTATAAACATCTATGTTCAGGTTTTTGTACAGAGATAAATTTTCAACTCTTTTGAATAAATACACCGGATGCAACTGATGGATCATATGTTAAGAGCATACTTAGTTTTGTAAGAAACTGTCAAACTCTTCTCTAAAGTGGCTGTACCATTTTGCATTCCCATCAGCAATAAATGAGAGAGTTCCTGTTGCTCCACATCTTTGCCAGCATTTGGTGTTGTCAGTGTTCTAGATTTTGGCCTTTCCAGTAGGTGTGTGGTAGTATCTCGTTGTTTTATTTACATTTCCTTGATGACATATGATGTAAAGCATCTTTTCATGTGCTTGTTTGCCAACTGTATGTCTTCTTTGATAAGGTGTCTGTTAAGGTTTTTGACCTATTTCTTAATCAAGTAAAACATATATTTTTAACACAAATTTATGAATATATTTTAGTTGTTTAATATGTTTGCTGGAGTCAGATCACGAAACCTTAGAATTACGTGACAATTTCAAAGCTTATAGAAGACTTGGGTTTCAGTAGAATTGAAGGGTATATTATTATTTTAAAAATTACAATTTAAATATCAATGTGTAAATGGAGGATATGCTAGGTGTGCCACAAAATAGATACAGTATAACTTTGATATGTTTACTGATGAAATATTTATTTTTGCACAAAGAGAATCAATATATCCTCTGCCAACTAGTTTACAGAAAAATGTCATAGTATGATGGAAACAGATCTCTCCAGAGATGGTGATATTTACCTTAAGTTTCATAAACTTACATAAACATTATTCTCTCTCTTGGTTTGCTTCTTTATTTTTCAAAGAGTAGAGGTTATATATACATAATGTCCAAATAACTGGATAAATAGTGGCAAATTCAATCCACTATAAATTCACTCTGGCTACATGATGCCAAACATTTGGCTATAGAAATAACTAAAATTTAACATTAAGAACTTTTTCATTGCTTGTATGGTTGTATTGATAAAGATGAACCCAAATAAGTATAAGTTAGGAAATGTTCCAAAGGAAAGAGAATGGGGAGCAAAGCCAGAAAAACAAAACCAAATATTCATGAACAGCAGTCCACGCCAATGAAATTGGAAAGAATTAGCAAGAATCAGAATCTTTTTTACAGTGTTGTGAAAGAGATTATGATATTAACTGTCATGCCTTATAACAGTGCTAAATAATGAGTAACAGGTGACCAGTTTTCCAGAGTTGAAGTTCAGGTCAATATCATAGAAAATCTCTACATTTATATTTTCAATTAAGAAAATATGTTTTCTTTTTGGGAGGGAGGAGTCTCAACCCCATGGGTCACTGGGATGGCTAATATAATGAAGGCTTTATTATTTTTGGTTTCATCTGGCAGGTAAGAGAGGAAGTATCCTTTAACTTATAGTCAATTTTTCTTTTAACTACAAGCTCTTGACTTATCTTCACTCAAGTTTTGGGTCCCCAAGCACTAACATTGCCTTTCTTGGCCTTGATTGTTGAGTTTTTCTACTTTGTTTTCAGAGGGTTTGAAAAGTGCTAGCATTGTGAGGGCCTTTGGGCAAGTAGGACATTAAGATCTCTTTAACACACACATATGCATGCAAAAACACACATATACACAGAAGAAGGAGAAGGCGAAGGAGAAGGAAGAAGGAGAAAGAAGAAAGAAAAAAGAAGAAGAAGGAAAGCCAGAATAAAAGTAGGACAGCTAGCTCTTTGAAGGACTCTTGGGTGCTTTGTAAACCACTGCCACAATGAAAGCAGTAGAAAAGATTCTGCAATGCCAGCCACAGTTTCCTTCAAGTTGACAGAGATTCCAGTTTTACTAAGGTGGTTTAGGGGCAGTTTTCTCCCTTTCTCTGATATTTGGTATCCAGGAGGGCTGATTCTAAGCAAAATGAGAACAAGTTTCTCATTTTAGGTGCTTTAAGCATGAGGTTTTGATAAATCTGAAGTTTTAGCTTTCAGTAGAGTTCCACAAGTGCTTGGAAAGCTGTGAAGTTTAAATTATTACATTGCATGCACTACAAGTTTTCCAAGATTCTGTGGAGAAGAAGAAAGACATATTCTGGGGAAAGGTAAATTAAATTTGATTGCCCAATAATTTTCAGTAAACATATATCTATATGTATAATGCTTGATAAACTATATTCTAAGATGTACATTTGTTTCATATTTTAACCTTCGAAATTGGAAAATGTCTTATTGTACATATTTAATGTGGTGGTATTTTTGTTTCTCTCAGAAAAACTGTTGCCTTGGAATTGCACAAATACAATATGCATAACTGGAAATAAAGTATATCCCTGCACACATCCCTCTACCCAGAATGGTTGTTGAAAGTGAATAAAAAACTGCTGCTGTTCTCCGTAATGATGTCCAGTGTGTAGATTTTGCTGAACTCAGGATGTGAATGATTGCTGTTTTTGTATCTTCTGTCTCTTAGAAAAAAATATAATTCCTTAAGATTATAGGAAAAGAAAAAGAGCCCAGGGAGATAAGGAGTGATTGGGCCATTGATTCAAGCGTTTCTAATTAGTAGGACAGACCAACTCCCAACTGAGAGACCCACGACCCAGTTAGGAGTAAGACTGTTCTACCAAAATGCCCCTAAATCTCCTTAATTGTGTTATTGAGACTGACTTCCTGTAATTTGGATGCAACCTATTTGATATCACCATATATTTTACATTACTGGGAGGGTATATGGTTGCAAGGGGAAAAATGACTTTCATTGATAGGGAGTTGTTATGAATGGGTGGTGTTCTTTAGGCAGAGTTGTAGTTGGCAATGGGTATTTGTTTGAAGAAGGAGTTGTTGAGATGGCAACAAGACCAAGGACAAGAAAACAGGTCTAGGACTGTATATGTCCTCAAGTTTACCCCCCAACCCCCGTCCCATGAAAGGGTTAACATTTTTTTTCCTTCACTTATAGAGATAATTTTAAAAAATTCCCTCATTTATATTTCTCTTCAGTTGCATCTCTTCCACAATGTCTCATTTATACTTGTTCAAGCATACATTGCGGTGTTGGAAAGAACCAGGAAGAGGTGTAGAGCAGGCAGGCATGTCCTGTTCTACATCTGCCAAAACTTTCAATGTCAAGTTTGGAATTGCAGTAGCAATGCCCTAATGAAGTTACTTTAGGACTTCAAGTTAGTGAGTGACAATGAAGTCAACGTTGGCCCACAGAGAAATTCAGAATCTTTAAAAGATGAGGTTTCACAGAGCAGAAATAAGAGACCATTTTCTGGTAGATGCAAAAAGATATTTTAGGAGAGAGGCATCAGCAGTTCTCTCTGGCAATCCACTGATACATCACTTTTCCTATTGGTTATTATTTCTTGACAGTACTTTTTCTTCTTCTATTAAGAATCTATAGGCTTTTCTGAAAGCTCCAAAGTGTTTCCATAAAGGTATATTTTGGTTACTAATAAGTGATCGATTGTAAGTGGAAGACCAACTGAAACTGTCCTAGCCAGAAAAATCTTTAGAAAGTAGCATCGTAGTGATAGGTTAGGCAAATGAGCTGCAAATAAATTAAAAGATATTCTTGAAGTTAACAGGGTTTAGTGGAGTACTCAAGTTTCTGACTCCCAGAAACTTTGGTGTTTTGTTGGCTATCTCATCCTAGCCAATCCATAAGACTTAATCCTTTTTAATTAATAATTTTAGCAGTTTCTCTCAAGAAACTTTGCCTGGTAACATTTCGTTAAGCTGAGTTGTAGTCATTCTGTACGCGCAATGGTGATAAGCATAACCTAATAATTTAGCCTGACCTATTCTTTAGTCAGGCTTACTAGATTTCCTCATGTACCTAATATTTTTAAATATTACATAAAATCCCTCAAATTGCTATCTCTACTTAGATTTATTGTATTATTCTACTAAGAATATCACAATACAAATCCTACATTTTGAACATTCAAGATATTAAAACTCAAGTCTATAAATATACTAAGTCTTACTCCTGGCCAACTTAAAAGCAAAAGAAAACAAACCTCTAGTGTGGGATTGATGTATCTGCTTTGAACAATCTTTCCACATGTTTGTGGTGCACAATCAAAGTAGAAAATGGAATTATACCAGGACAAATTAGAGACATGCTAATGAAAAGACAACTTACCTCCAAACAGACTACTTGATATCTTAGAGAAACATTTTGTATTAGAGGAAAAATATTTCTACTTAGAAAATATAAAATGGCTTGATATTTTGGATGTTTAAATCATTTTAATCTAAGAAACTTAAAGTATTCAATTTTTGACTGAAATTCTATGCAGAAGAGAGATAATTAGAAGAAGAGACAGGTCAAGTTAATTGTTGAAATCTCCGAGCTACAAGCAGGCTTGAGAGTTTTCTGCTCCAAAATTAGTGCTTTGTCCAGTACTTGTTTTGCATAATGAAAACATTCGTTGATATTCTTACTGGTGTTTTTGCGTGTGTGTGTGTGTGTGTGTGTGTGTGTGTGTGTGTGTGTGTATTTCTAATGCTATTATATAATGTAGAATGACTTAAAATCATTGAACTGCTAGGAAATTCTGAGATCTTTTTTAAACTGGCATCTTGTGCTTTAAAAATGGCATCATCCAAGTGTGTTTTTTTCGGGTTTCCCTTTGAATATATTGTATCTTTAGGTACTTAGGACGTAAAGCAAATTTAACCATTCAGTCTAAATCCAGTCAGCATCTGCCAATTGCACATTTAACCACAGTCTTTGAGTTTATCTTACTTAGACAATTTGGGTCACCTGAGCATACTGCAACAGTAGGTAATCACCTGATAAAATAACCATCATGGAATCTGTCCCAGAGGTTTCAGAACAGATAGACACACAGAACCAGCGTAAGGTGCTCAAATCTCATGGTTTATTTAGTCAGTTTTCAAAATGTAGCAAGAAACAAAGGGAAAGTATAGGTGTAGGTTTTACACTCACAATTTTAGAATGCATCTGAAGTGGAAAGAGCATTCTAGTGGAGCCCTGTGTTACGCGATGTTCACATGTCCATCTCTCTGTCCCTCTGCCTCATCCACCTGCTGTGCTAACAGTGTGGTCACAAGGACCAGACCTTAGGATTAGAAAAGGTGCTCAGTATATGTAAGACCCTCTGATACATCACTTGCTTATTTGATTAGAGAGATGCAGGGGCAAGCATGCCTGATCAATAGCTGCAGATCACTGATGACCTGCTGAGCAGCCATGGATGTTATCTGTATGTCTGGCCAAGAACAGTCTTATGGGACCAAAATGGGATCATCAGTGGGAAATGATATCACAATAGCCATCCCATTACTGACACTAGGAGTCTTTTGGAGGAGTCTTTAGGGTTTTCTAGGTATATGATCACGTTATAGGTGAAAAGCAATAGTTTAACTTCCTCTTTTCCAACTTGAATGCCCTTTATTTCTTTCTCTTCCCTCGTTGCTCTGGCTAGGACTTGCAGTACTATTTTAAATAGAAGTGGTGAAAGTGGGCATCCTTGTCTTGTTCCAGTTCTCAGGGGGAATGTTTCAACTTTTCCCCAGTCAGTATGGTGTTGGCAGTGGGTTTGTCATATATGGCTTTTATTATTTTCATGTAAGTTCTTTCTATGCCTAGTTTGTTGAGTGTTTTTTTTAATCATAAAGGGATGCTAGATTTTATCAAATGCTTTTTCTGCATTAATTTAAACAATTATATGGTTTTTGTTTTTAATTATGTTTTTGTGATATATCACATTTATTGACTTGCGTATGTTAAACCATCCCTGCATTCCCGGGATAAAACCCACTTGATCATGGTGTATCAAATTAATCCATGGTGTATTATCTTTTTGATGTGCTGTTGGATTTGGTTACTAGTATTTTGTTGAAGAGTTTAGCATCTATGTTTATCAAGGATATTAGTCTCTAGTTTTCTTTTTTTATGTCCTTTCCTGGTTTGGGTATCAGGGTGACATTGACTGCCTGATTTTCATAGCTTTATACCAAGTCTTGAAATCTAATTTGGAAAACTCTCCAAACTTGTTCTTCATTTTAAGAATTGATTTGTGTAATCTAGGTCCTTTGTATTTAAACATAAAAGCAGAATTGACCTGTTAATTTCTATGAAAATTTGCAGGGGTTTTGATTGGGTTTGCATGGAATTTATATATAAATTTTGAGGAAATTAAAATCTTAACAATGTTAAATTTTCCAGCCAAGGAATACACTATATCTCTCCACTGGGGAGAGGGAATTTTCTTTCATTTCTCTCAGCAAAGTTGTGTTGCTTCTTTTACCAAAACACCAGGGTTCAGTCTGGGTCCTGCCACTTGCTGCATAGAAAGACAATCACTAAGATGATGAGTTTTCCAATGGAAGAAGTCTTTGTTCAGGTGCTGCAGCAGAGAATAGGAGATCAGTCTCAAATTCTTCTTTCTGATCAACTAAAATTAGGCATCTATATGGCAGAGAAAACAGGGATGAAGGGTGGGGTAAGAGAGGAGCTGGTAATCAGGAATCACGATAAATGAAAGGTTGGCATCTCATTGTCTGGATGCAGTGATCTGGTGAGTTTCAGTTCCTTGATACTATCTGGAAGGCCTGAGAGTGGTTTCCTGAGGAAAGAACTCAGATAAGACAAATGTAAGTTTCAGGCTTTAGGATCAGGTGGGTGAATTTCTATGTTTATTCAAAAAACAGTAAACATAAATTCTATGGAAAAGTTGGGTCATTTTCACTTCCAGTGTAAAAGTCTCACAAATTATTTACTATATTTATTTTTAAGCATTTTTCAAAACTATGATGGATATATTATTTTCACAAATTATGTTTAATTTATACTTAATAGGGTATAAATAAAATGTTTTAAAATCTAAACTTTTTTATTATCTTGCTAACTTCATCTATTATTTTTAGTAGTTTTGTAAATTTTTTGGATTTCTGAAGCAATCATATTATCTGCAATTAAGAGTGATGTTCTTTCTCATCAATATACACTCTATTGTTTTTACCTTATTGTTATGGTTAAAACTTCTATTACAATGTCAAATAGATTAAGAGTTGAAATCCTTGAGTTCTTCCCAATTTAGGTGGAAAATGTTCAATATTTTATCATTTAGTGTGTTTCCTGGTTGTACATAGTTACTCTTTATTGGAGTGAGGAATTTTCTTTCTATTTCTCATTTGCTGATAGTTTCTATCATAAAATGATGTTAAATTTTCTCAAATAACTTTGATATCTATCATAATAATCACATAGTTATTTTTATTTGATCAAAATGGTAAATAGCATTAATTGACTTTTGGAATGTTAAACCAATCTTCCATTCTTGGAATAAATCCCATTTTGTCATGATGGACTATCCTTTTTTTACATTTTTGGATTCCATTTGCTACATGTTATAAGAGTTTTTATCTCTAAATTTAGGAGATATGTTGGTCTTTTTATTTTTCTGTAATATTTTTGTCAACTTTGGTAACAGGGTAAGGAGTTTGGAAATGTTCCCTCCTCCCGTATTTTTTAAAAGATTTCTGTCAGATGGGTGTTGCTTCCTCTTTAAATGTTTGATAGGATACACCAGTTAAATGTTCTGTGTCTAGTTTTCTTTATGAGACGGCTTTTGATGATGATCTCGATTTGTTAAATAGATGCAGTGCTATTCAGATTTTCTGTTCTAACTTGTGTAAGTTTTATTAAGTTATATCTTTCAGAGAATTTTTCAGTTTCATGAGGATTGTTATATTTGCTGCCAAAGGGTTGCTCTTTACATTCTCTTAGTATCCTTTTTATGGCTGTGGGGTCTATTGTGATTTTTTTCTTTATATTGGTAATTTCTGTTCTCATGGTTTCTCTAGATTAATCTTCACTATTCCTAGATAACAAATTAATCCATTTTATTGATTATTTTCTAGAAGTGAACTTTTGACTTTGTTAATTTTCTCTATTTTTAAGAATCTCTTCTATCTCATTAATTTCTTTTCTTTAGTATTTCTTTCCTTCTACCTACTTTGGATTCTTTTTTGGTCTACAGTATTCTAGCTTCTTAAGGAGATAATTTGAGTCATTCATTTTAGATATTTATTCTTTTGAATATAAGCATTCAAGATATACATTTCCCTATGGACACTTATTTGGCTGCATTCCACAGTTTTTATTATATGGTATTTCATTTTTATTCAGTTTAAATATTTATTTATTTTGCTTGTTATTTATTTTTCACACACTGACATTTTTCAAAGCTTCTTTAATTCTCAAACATGGGTTTTACTAGGCATTTTATTGCTATTTATTTCTAATTTAATTTTATTTTGGCTAGATAACATGCTCTGTTTCATTTAAATCATTTTAAACTTATTGAGACTTGCTTTTAAGCCCAGAATATGGTGTTTCCTAGTGAATATACCAAGTATGCTAATAATGTCTTGGGTATAGTGTTCTCTACATGTCAATTAGTTCAAAGTGATTGATAGTATTTTTAAAAGTGATCCGTGCATGTATTGATCTTCTGATGTAATAACAGAATTAAAATATAGTTGTAATTTTATCATTTTTTCCTTTTAATTCTGTTTTTTTCTATTCTGATGCTCTTTTAAAGTGTATTTACATTTATGATATATATTCCTGCTATACTGATCATTTTGTCATTATTAAAGGTCACTTATTATCTCTAGAAATACCTTTTTGCCTGAATTCTATTTTATCTGATATGAAAATAGTTACTTCAGCCTTCTGATGCTTACTCTATACAAGAGAGTTTTTTTCCATCTATTTATTTTCAACCTATCCATGTCTTTACAACTAAAGGCCAAACTGTTTTGAAGGAATATAGTTTAGTTTTGCTCTTTTATCTTTTCTGAAAAATTTTGGCCTTTCGTTGGAGTGTTTAATATGTTCAAATTTAGTAAGATTGCTGATACGATTGAATATGGATCTACTATTTTATTGCCTGTTTTTCATTTGTCATCTCTGGTTTTTGGTTCCTCTGTTCATTCTTTCCTTTATGTGGATTATTTGATTATATATATATATATATATATATATACATATATATATATATCTTGCTTTAGCTATTGAGTTTTATGGTTTATCTATTTACATTAGTGTTTCAGTGGTTGCTCTAGCAATTACAATATATTATAACTTGCTAACTTTCCCTTCACTTAGTGGTTAATATTTTACTGCTTCACATAAAATGTAGAAACTTAGTACCCATATAGTTTGCTTTAATCTCCATCCCTTATTCTACTGATGTCATACACATTACATCTACATACATATAAACCCCAGTAAACAATGTTATGATGTTTGCTTCAACGTTCATATGCATTTTTAAAAATTAAAAACAGTGTTTTATATTTATTTGAATATTTACAATTTCTGATGCTCTTCATCCCTTTCTTATGATGTGAGATTCCATCTGGTAGAATTTTACATTCACTTGAAGAACATGTTTTTGTGGTTCATATAGTATGGGTCCTCTGACAAACAAATTTACTTACTATTTTTTTTTATTCTGTAAATGTCTTCATTTGGCCTTCATTCTTAAAGAATTCTTTCACATGAAATAAAATTGTGGATTGATCTAATTTTTAGCACTTTGTATTTTCCCACTGTCATCTGGCTTCAATTGCTTCTGATAAGTTAGTGGCTTTTGAATCATTGTTCCCTGTATGTAATATATTGTTTATTTTTGACTGCTTATAAGATTTTACCTTTATATTTTATTTTAGCAGTTTGACTGTAATGCATCTAGGCATGTTTCTCTTTGTATAGATTTTGCTTGCAGTTTGATGAGCATTTTGAATTTGTAAACGTATGACTTTCTCCAAATTGGGGAAAATTTTATCCAATAGTTTGCCATTTTCTTCTCTCTTTTCCTAAGATTTCAATTACATGTATGATGGATAGACTTCTGATATTGTTCTACATGTCCTTGAAGTTGTTTTTATTTTTTAAATCTGTTTTCCTTTTCTGTTCTTCAGGTTGGATTACTTTTACTGATATATTCAAGTTGAAAGACTAATTTCTATAATATTGTATTTTTTATTTACAAAATTTTCATTTAGATTTTATTATAATTTGTATTTCTCTACAATGTTCTATCTTTTCATTAATTGCCAACATGTTTTCTTTTATATCATTAAACATAGTTATAAGTAGCTTGTTTAAAATTCTTTTCTGTTCCTTCTGATATCTTTGTTATCTTTGGATGTATTTCAATTGATTAATATTTTATTAAGAATAGGTCATGTGTTCTTATTCGTTTCTATGTTTAGTCTTTTGAATCTTATCCTGGACATTTTAAACTGTATGTTGTGGAGATTCTGAATTCTTTTATGTCTCTCTGAAGAATGCTGATTGATTTATTATTTTTTAAGCAAATAATTATCTTGACTAGATAAAAACAGCAAGTTGTTTCTCTTGGGCTGCAATCGAAATTTCAGTTCAGTTCTCTTATATCAGTTACATCATTTTGTGTCTGCCATGTGTTTGTGTGATCAAGATCAGTCAGAGATTTGTGCAGAGATTATACACAAAAATTAGGGCGCCTTTCTCTGCATATTTTTTATTGCTGCCCTCCCTCCCAATTTCAGAGACTGTCATTGCCTTGCACTCTGTTCTCTGATTTCTCATCTCAGAAAGACTATATGTTTCCTATTGGCATTTTATCCACCATGCATAGGATCAACTATATGCTGTTCTTCATGTAAAAAGCTTAAAAACAGAAAACTTACACCATGTTCTACCTCCATTGAAGTATTGACTCTCCTTCTAGACTTTGCTGCTTGTCCTTTCTCTAATGACTTCAAGTAGCTGATTATGGATGTTTTCTAGAATTGGCAGTGGTTATTCCTGACAGTAAGTCTGATAGAAGCTTCCTTAGCAATACTGAAAACAGTACTTGAAATTTTACACCTTATTCTTCTAGAGAGTTTCTCCACTGTGAGAGACATATTCACCCATCCAAACCCAAATAATGGACTTAGAAACACAAGGAACAGTAAAAAGAAGACTTTTAATGGTGTTCTTGCAAGATCGAGTGTCTGGTAGGCTGGCACACCTGGGGCAGTCACAGCAGGTAATTCATCTCCTAGCACGCAAGTCCCTCCCTCAGTTCCTCATTGGTTGAGTACTGTGAGGTTACCATCTTCCTGGACAGCACCTACGTTTCATTATCCCCTTATAAGGTGGTACCACAGTCCCCTTCTCTGCTTAAGTTTTGATTTCCCAATAACGAAACTTTCTTCCCTTTTATGGGCTGTCTCCTCCTCTACATCCTGCTTACTTATCGTGACTTTCTAGGTGAATGAGCCATGCAGTTTGTCACGTCCACAGGCTGGCTGCCAGTGCTTAGATTTATCATGCCTTGACAATGAGCTATTTAAAATGTTTTCTTACTAATTCTCTCCTTTTTTCTATTTACTTCCTTTGGTCTCATTTTCATTTAAACCTTTTTGGTCCTTGAATCGCTCTAGAAGTTGTTTACTGTCTTCTCATAGGAGAGTGGGTTTAATTTGGTTTCTAATAGTAGCAGGTTATTTTGCTGGTAAGTCATGGGCATTTGTTTCTTAATAGCTGTTTCAATTAATCTCTGTGCTAGTCCCCTCACACAGGGATAGCACAATATCCCACTGCTATTTAGACTCCTGCCACAATTATGCGAGATGTAAGGATTGAAGCTACCATGCCTTTCCATTTTCTAAACCATCCTTCTAGTAACCCGTAAATGGTTCATCAATTCCAACATTTTCTGCCAGTTTGTTGGCTAGAGTTGTCAGTCCTTGTAAAGCTTTTGTGATGGTTCCATCTGGGGCAGTATTGCTGGCAATGAAAGTACAACATTTCCCACCCTGCGTAACACATATGCCCCCTTTTTCTGCTAGCATCATGTCTAGCACAAGTCTGTTTTCCCAGGCCATTTGGCTGGTGGCATCTAACTGGCTAGCCACCACTTTGAGGGTGTCCCGAGTATAACTAATGAATCTCTGTTGATTATAATAGATTTAATTGATCCAATCCACATTTTTATTAATAATTGACCACCAGAAGAGTGCTGACTCAAACCCAACAGCTGTTTGGTTTCAGGCCTTAAATTTATTAGGCGCCCCCCTAGGTACTCCTATTGAGTCAACATATATATTGGGATGAAAATAATTTGTTAAATCTCTCTGGGTTCGGTGGCCATGTGTATTTTCAGGTATTTCATGGAATGCCAGGGTGAAGGGAACGGCCAATTGGACTAAAGCACAAGTCCCAGTCCTATTGGATGGTAACAGGTTACAGAGGTTCCTCTTCCCACATTACCACCAGACATCAGCCCAGGGTATATGGCAAGCTGTGTAATTTCCATTGCCTGACTTACCAGTGATGTTTAGGATGTGGGTACAAGTCGGTAGTTCTCCCATGGCTTATTGAACTCTGCCCCCTGCCTAGAGAGGCAAGAGGAGTGGTTCATATTCCCTTTAGAGAATGAGAGGATTGCTCTGGTATCCGACCTCTGCAATGCAGGAAAGAGAAATGACAGACTCTTACAAGTCTCATCTTCCCCTGCATCATTGTCCTGGTATAGAGCCAACATGCAATGCATTCCTTCAGGATCGATATCCCATCCTAGGGGAAATGGAACCACCTGTGCCTGAGGTCATCCTGCAGCACATGTGTAGCCATTACTCTTTTTGAGGGCTTGTACCAAGAATTTGACCCATTTGACCCAGGCATTCACATCTCTGTACCCTGTTTCAATTCCTAGGGTTTGCCTTAAATCATTTATTTCAATTATTTCTACTCTTTTAGGATTATTATGTGATGGAATAAAGTACTTATTAGGGTCTGGGGTTGGAGTAGTCCCAGGCAAGTGGGGGGTTGAGTTCTTGATTAATTTAAGAACAAATCACCCTAGGGGATCTTTTCCTGCAACATCTGCCCCCAGCCTATACTTGAGGCAACACCCTTGGTTCTTGATCTAGGGTGCCTGGATTTTTGATAGTTCTGAGTATAGGGTTACACTAAGTTTTGGCACTTAGTTGGTGGGGAGCCTTTGTACAGATGTATTTTATCTTTTAAGGGTCTCCAGGATGGGGTTGCCTATCCCATGGTGATAGTCCAACCCTGATATTGGGTGGTCCATCAGACATCATCCCAGCTAGGGCAGGGACTTGCACTATTGTAGCCTGCATCTAGTTCAGGGAAGAGATACTCATCTGCTTGTGAAACATGACTCTGGTTTTCTAAATTTCCACATGGCAAAACTTGGCAGGCATCAAATTTTATAGTTATGGGTGCTGTAGTTTCAGTTACATTAATTACTAGCTTAAGTGAGTAGTTGGGAGTCCCTTTCCAGTTTCCCTGTCCTCCATTGCAGTCTTTAGTCCCTGGCATGATAGCCCATCCCAACCATATTAACTTCCATAGAGGGGGCCAGCCCATGTTTTCTTTCTAGGTTTTTCTTAAAGTTAACTTTAAGGCTTTCTTATGTGACCCATGTACTTTCCACTGGTCTTTTTCTCTTCCTTCCAGGGTCTCTTTTATCAGTCCCTTGACTCGAGTATGAGTTCACCCCCTTTCAGCTGTTTGTATGGCTGTCTTGGTGGTCAGGAGCACTTGATAGGGACCTTCCCAGCTGGGTTGGAGCTTGTTTTCTTTCCAAGTCTTAATCAGCACCAAGTCACCAGGCTGGAAGTGGTGAGCTTCAAACTCAAGAGGTGGGGTTTGAGTCAGAAGTCCTTTTAACTAAGGGATGACAAGGTAGAGGATATGGCCAGTGTAATTTCTCGAAAATTAGTCCTTGGTTTCCGTAGTAGGAAGATCTGTAGTCCTGTCCAAATATGGGAGTCCATATAATAACTCAAAGGGGGACAGTCTCAGGTTTTTTCTTGGGGCTGTCCTAACTCTAAGGAGAGCTATTGGAAGACATTTGGTCCAGGGCATTTGAGTTTCTAATATTTGTTTAGTAATATGCTTTTTGAGAGTTTGATTCATTCTTTCCAACTCTCCAGAAGAAGGGGGATGCCAGGGAGTGTAATTTGTAAACCTTCCATAATTCCCCTTAACACCGTTGAGGTAAAGTGGCTCCCACTGTCTGAATCAATATTTTCTAACAGGCCAAATCTGGGTATAATCTGCTCTAAGATTATTTTGACCATATTCCTGGTAGTGGCTGTCAGATGGGGAGAGGCTTCTACCCAGCTGGAAAGGTGATCTACGATCACAAGCAAATACTTTACTCTTTGTACTTCGGGTATTTCTGTGAAATCTACTTGAATGCTGTGGAATGGTCTTAGTCCAGGAGGTCATCCTCCTGTGGCCTGTCTTCTAATTACCTTTTTGTTCATCCTTTGAGAAGTTACACAACTTCCACATACTTGTTTAGTGAGGATATAAATCCCTATACACCAATAATTTCTAAGTATTGCATCACATAGAGCCAGGGGTCCCCAATGCTCCCTTTGCATAATATATTCATTAGTTCTCTCATTAAGGGTTTACTTATCATCTCTCACATCAGGAAGTACCTATTTCTCATCTTCAGTTTGAGTGACCCATATCCTAATTCTTCTTTCTCCTCTTTGGTAAACTGAGGCCTTAATACTACCTTAGGGAGGTCTGGGATCAGGCTAAATAGTCTAATTTCTTCCTCTAGGGAGGCTTGCTTAGCAGCTTCATCTGCAAGCCTGTTTCCTACAGCTTGTATAGTGTTCCCTTTCTGATGACCATTTACATTAAGTATGATTAGTTATCTCTGCTGGAAACAGGAGGCTTTCTAAAACCTGTTTGACTAGTTCTCCATGTACCAGTTCTTTTCCCCTGCTATTTATTAGGCCCCGCTCTGTCCACATTTTTCCAAAAGTGTATATCACCCCATAGGCATAATTAGAATCAGTATATATAATGCCTTCTTGGCCTTCAAGGAGCTTTAGGGCCTGGTTAAGAGCATATAATTCACAGGTTTGGGGCCACCAGCCATTAGGTAATCTACCTTTCTCACATAAAAAAGTGTTTATTTCCATCAATGACAGCACAGCTATTTTATTTCTTGACATCTATCACTCAGGACCACCCATCCACAAACAGCCTTAGCCAGTGATGTAGTGGAGCTTCTCTAAGGTCTGGTCTAACTAATTTTGGTTTGGTATTCTATGATATATAAGCAGTTTTCGTCTGATGCCTCTTCGTTCTCCTCTCCTTTCCATATGAAACTGGCTGGATTCAGGCAAGTATCTACTGTTATGACCAAATCATCTTTTTCCAGTAATATGGCTTCATATTTTAGAATCTGAGAATCTGTTAACCACCTCCCGGCTTTTTTATTTAGTATATTCCTGACCCGATGTGGAGTGCTCATTATTAGGGCCCCACCAAGGGTTAGCATTTGACTCTTCTCTACCAGCAGGGCTGTGGCAGCTAATTCTTGTGCACATTCAGGCTACCCTTGAGAGGCAGGATAATAAAGCTTGGAGACAAAAACAACAGGTTGCCTCTTCCCTTCCCAGGTCTGAGTGAACACCCCAAGGGCCATGCCAAGGGTCTACTGTTACAAATAGATGGAATCGGGGGGAGGAGCCAAATGGCTGAATAGGAACAGCTCTGGTCTACAGCTCCCAGCGTGAGTGACGCAGAAGATGGGTGATTTCTGCATTTCCATCTGAGGTACCGGGTTAATCTCACTAGGGAGTGCCAGACAGTGGGCACAGGGCAGTGGGTGCAGTGCACCATGCGTGAGCCGAAGCAGGGCGAGGCATTGCCTCACCCGGGAAGCGCAAGGGGTCAGGGAGTTCCCTTTCCTAGTCAAAGAAAGGGGTGACAGACGGCACCTGGAAAATCGGGTCACTCCCACCCGAATACTGCACTTTTCTGATGGCCTTAAAAACCAGCACGCCAGGAGATTATATCCCGCACCCGGCTCAGAGGGTCCTACACCCACGGAGTCTCGCTGACTGCTAGCTGTGCTGACTGCTAGCACAGCAGTCTGAGATCAAACTGCAAGGCGGCAGCGAGGCTGGGGGAGGGGCGCCCGCCATTGCCCAGTCTTACTTAGGTAAACAAAGCAGCTGGGAAGCTCCAACTGGGTGGAGCCCACCACAGCTCAAGGAGGCCTGCCTGCCCCTGTAGGCTCCACCTCTGGGGACAGGGCACAGACAAACAAAAAGACAGCAGTAACCTCTGCAGACTTAAATGTCCCTGTCTGACAGCTTTGAAGAAAGCAGTGGTTCTCCCATCACGCAGCTTGAGATCTGAGAATGGGCAGACTGCCTCCTCAAGTGGGTCCCTGACCCCTGACCCCTGAGCAGCCTAACTGGGAGGCACCCCCCAGTAGGGGCAGACTGACACTTCACACGGCCGGGTACTCCTCTGAGACAAAACTTCCAGAGGAACGATCAGACAGCAGCATCACAGTTCACGAAAAACTGCTGTTCTGCAAACACCGCTGCTGATACCCAGGCAAACAGGGTCTGGAGTGGACCTCTAGCAAACTCCAACAGACCTGCAGCTGAGGGTCCTGTCTGTTAGAAGGAAAACTAACAAACAGAAAGGACATCCACACCAAAAACCCATCTGTACCTCACCATCATCAAAGACCAAAAGTAGATAAAACCACAAAGATGGGGAGAAAACAGAGCAGAAAAACTGGAAACTCTAAAAAGCAGAGCACCTCTCCTCCTCCAAAGGAACGCAATTCCTCACCAGCAGTGGGACAAAGCTGGATGGAGAATGACTTTGACGAGTTGAAAGAAGGAGGCTTCAGACGATCAAACTACGAGCTACAGGAGGAAATTCAAACCAAAGGCAAAGAAGTTAAAAACTTTGAAAAAAATTTAGACGAATGTATAACTAGGATAACCAATACAGAGAAGGGCTTAGAAGAGCTGATGGAGCTGAAAGCCAAGGCTTGAGAACTACATGAAGAATGCAGAAGCCTCAGGAGCCGATGCGATCAACTGGAAGAAAGGGTATCAGCGATGGAAGATGAAATGAGTGAAATGAAGCGAGAGGGAAGTTTAAAGAAAAAAGAATAAAAAGAAATGAACAAAGCCTCCAAGAAATATGGGACTATGTGAAAGGACCAAATCTACATCTGATTGGTGTACCTGAAAGTGACGGGGAGAATGGAATCAAGTTGGAAAACACTCTGTAGGATATTATCCAGGAGAACTTCCCCAATCTAGCAAGGCAGGCCAACATTCAGATTCAGGAAATGCAGAGAATGCCACCAAGATACTCCTTGAGAAGAGCAACTTCAAGACACATAATTGTCAGATTCACCGAAGTTGAAATGAAGGAAAAAATGTTAAGGGCAGCCAGAGAGAAAGGTCGGGTTACCCTCAAAGGGAAGCCCATCAGACTAACAGCTGATCTCTTGGCAGAAACTCTACAAGCCAGAAGAGAGTGGGGGCCAATATTCAACATTCTTAAAGAAAAGAATTTTCAACCCAGAATTTCATATCCAGCCAAACTAAGCTTCATAAGCGAAGGAGAAATAAAATACTTTACAGACAAGCAAATGCTGAGAAATTTTGTCACCACCAGGCCTGCCCTAAAAGAGCTCCTGAAGGAAGCACTAAACATGGAAAGGAACAACCGGTACCAGCTGCTGCAAAATCATGCCAAAATGTAAAGACCATCGAGACTAGGAAGAAACTGCATCAACTAACAAAAAAAATAACCAGCTAACATCATAATGACAGGATCAAATTCACACATAACAATATTAACTTTAAATGTAAATGGACTAAATGCTCCAATTAAAAGACACAGACTGGCAAATTGGATAAAGAGTCAAGACCCATCAGTGTGCTGTATTCAAGAAACCCATCTCACATGCAGAGACACACATAGGCTCAAAATAAAAGGATGGAGGAAGATCTACCAAGCAAATGGAAAACAAAAAAAGGCAGGGGTTGCAATCCTAGTCTCTGATAAAACAGACTTTAAACCAACAAAGATCAAAAGAGACAAAGAAGCCCATTACATAATGGTAAAGGGATCAATTCAACAAGAAGAGCTAACTATCCTAAATATATATGCACCCAATACAGGAGCACCCAGATTCATAAAGCAAGTCCTGAGTGACCTACAAAGAGACTTAGACTCCCACACGTTAATAATGGGAGACTTTAACACCCCACTGTCAACATTAGACAGATCAATGAGACAGAAAGTTAACAAGGATACCCAGGAATTGAACTCAGCTCTGCACCAAGCAGACCTAATAGACATCTACAGAACTGTCCACCCCAAATCAACAGAATATACATTTTTTTCAGCACCATACCACACCTATTCCAAAATTGACCACATAGTTGGAAGTAAAGCTGTCCTCAGCAAATGTAAAAGAACGGAAATTATAACAAACTATCTCTCAGACCACAGTGCAATCAAACTAGAATTCAGGATTAAGAAACTCACTCAAAACCGCTCAACTACATGGAAACTGAACAACCTGCTCCTGAATGACTACTGGGTACATAACGAAATGAAGGCAGAAATAAAGATGTTCTTTGAAACCAACAAGAACAAAGGCACAACATACCAGAATCTCTGGGACAGGTTCAAAGCAGTGTGTAGAGGGAAATTTATAGCACTAAATGCCCACAAGAGAAAGCAGGAAAGATCCAAAATTGACCCCCTAACATCACAATTAAAAGAACTAGAAAAGCAAGAGCAAACACATTCAAAAGCTAGCAGAAGGCAAGAAATAACTAAAATCAGAGCAGAACTGAAGGAAATAGAGACACAAAAAACCCTTCAAAAAATTAATGAATCTAGGAGCTGGTTTTTTGAAAGGATCAACAAAATTGATAGACTGCTAGCAAGACTAATAAAGAAAAAAAGAGAGAAGAATCAAATAGACGCCATAAAAAATGATAAAGGGGATATCACCACCAATCCCACAGAAATCCAAACTACCATCAGAGATTACTACAAACACCTCAACTCAAATAAACTAGAAAATCTAGAAGAAATGGATAAATTCCTCGACACATACACTCTCCCAAGACTAAACCAGGAAGAAGTTGAATCTCCGAATAGACCAATAACAGGAGCTGAAATTGTGGCAATAATCAATAGCTTACCAACCAAAAAGAGTCCAGGACCAGATGGATTCACAGCCGAATTCTACCAGAGGTACAAGGAGGAACTGGTGCCATTCCTTCTGAAACTATTCCAATCAATAGAAAAAGAGGGAATCCTCCCTAACTCATTTTATGAGGCCAGCATCATCCTGATACCAAAGCCTGGCAGAGACACAACCAACAAAGAGAATTTTAGACCAATATCCTTGATGAACATTGATGCAAAAATCCTCAATAAAATACTGGCAAACCAAATCCAGCAGCACATCAAAAAGCTTATCCACCATGATCAAGTGGGCTTCATCCCTGGGATGCAAGGCTGGTTCAATATACACAAATCAATAAATGTAATCCAGCATATAAACAGAACCAAAGACAAAAACCACATGATTATCTCAATAGATGCAGAAAAAGCCTTTGACAAAATTCAACAACTCTTCATGCTAAAAGCTCTCAATAAATTAGGTATTGATGGGACATATTTCAAAATAATAAGAGCTATCTATGACAAACCCACAACCAATATCATACTGAATGGGCAAATACTGGAAGCATTCCCTTTGATAACTGGCACAAGACAGGGATGCCCTCTCTCACCACTCCTATTCAACGTAGTGTTGGAAGTTCTGGCCAGGGCAATTAGGCAGGAGAAGGAAATAAAGGGTATTCAATTAGGAAAAGAGGAAGTCAAATTGTCCCTCTTTGCAGATGACATGATTGTATATCTAGAAAACCCCATTGTCTCAGCCCAAAATCTCCTTAAGCTGATAAGCAACTTCAGCAAAGTCTCAGGATACAAAATCAATGTACAAAAATCACAAGCATTCTTATACACCAATAACAGACAAACAGAGAGCCAAATCATGAGTGAACTCCCATTCACAATTGCTTCAAAGAGAATAAAATACCTAGGAATCCACCTTACAAGGGATGTGAAGGACCTCTTCAAGGAGAACTACAAACCACTGCTCAAGGCAATAAAAGAGGATACAAAGAAATGGAAGAACATTCCATGCTCATAGGTAGGAAGAATCAATATCATGAAAATGGCCATACTGCCCAAGATAATTTATAGATTCAGTGCCATCCCCATCAAGCTACCAATGACTTTCTTCACAGAATGGGAAAAAAACTACTTTAAAGTTCATATGGAAACGGAAAAGAGCCTGCATTGCCAAGTCAATCTTAAGCCAAAAGAACAAAGCTGGAGGCATCACACTACCTGACTTCAAACTATACTACAAGGCTACAGTAACCAAAACAGCATGGTACTGGTACCAAAACAGAGATATAGATCAATGGAACAGAACAGAGCCCTCAGAAATAATGCTGCATATCTACAACTATCTGATCTTTGACAAACCTGAGAAAAACAAGCAATGGGGAAAGGATTCCCTATTTAATAAATGGTGCTGGGAAAACTGGCTAGCCATATGTAGAAAGCTGAAACTGGATCCCTTCCTTACACCTTATACAAAAATCAATTCAAGATGGATTGAAGACTTAAACGTTAGACCTAAAACCATAAAAGCCCTAGAAGAAAACCTAGGCATTACCAGTCAGGACATAGGCATGGGCAAGGACTTCATGACTAAAACACCAAAAGCAATGGCAACAAAAGCCAAAATTGACAAATGGGATCTAATTAAACTAAAGAGCTTCTGCACAGCAAAAGAAACTACCATCAGAGTGAACAGGCAGCCCACAAAATGGGAGAAAATTTTCCCAACCTACTCATCTGACAAAGGGCTAATATCCAGAATCTACAATGAACTCAAACAAATTTACAAGAAAAAAAACAAACAACCCCATCAAAAAGTGGGCAAAGGACATGAACAGACACTTCTCAAAAGAAGACATTTATGCAGCCAAAAAACACATGAAAAAATGCTCACCATCACTGGCCATCAGAGAAATGCAAATCAAAACCACAATGAGATATCATCTCACACCAGTTAGAATGGTGATCATTACAAAGTCAGGAAACAACAGATGCTGGAGAGGATGTGGAGAAATAGGAACACTTTTACACTGTTGGTGGGACTGTAAACTAGTTCAACTATTGTGGAAGTCAGTGTGGCGATTCCTCAGGGATCTAGAACTAGAAATACCATTTGACCCAGCCATACCATTACTGGGTGTATACCCAATGGACTATAAATTGTGCTGCTATAAAGACACGTGCACACTTATGTTTATTGTGGCGCTATTCCCAATAGCAAAGACTTGGAACCCACCCAAATGTCCAACAATGATAGACTGGATTAAGAAAATGTGGCACATATACACCATGGAATACTATGCAGCCATAAAAAATGATGAGTTCATGTCCTTTGTAGGGACATGGATGAAATTGGAAATCATCATTCTCAGTAAACTATCGCAAGAACAAAAAACCAAACACCGTATATTCTCACTCATAGGTGGGAATTGAACAGTGAGAACATATGGACACAGGAAGGGGAACATCACACTCTGGGGACTGTTGTGGGGTGGGGGGAGGGGGAGGGATAGCATTAGGAGACATACCTAATGCTAAATGACGAGTTGATGGGTGCGGCACACCAGCATGTCACATGTATACGTATGTAACTAACCTGCACGTTGTGCACATGTACCCTAACACTTAAAGTATAATAATAAAAAACAAACAAAAAAAAAACAAACAAAAAAACCCAAATAGATGGAATGGTTTCTCTAAAGATGGGAGGGCCAGGACCAGGGCTGTGATGAGGGCCTGCTTTAGCTCTCTCATTGGCTGAATGTCCTCTGGGTACCATTGCAAGGGATCAGGTTCCTCTTCCATTAACTTGAGATACACAATCTTTGTCTTTTGAGCATATGAGTCAGTCCATAACCTACAGCAGCCAGTTAAACCTGAAAATTTTCAGAGTTCTCTCTTTGTCTTAGGCAAAGGAAGACCCACTATTCCTGATAGTCTTTCTGGGTTTATTCTCTGCTTTCCTTCACTAATCAGGTGTCCTAAATATTTAACTTATTTTTCTACAAACTGCAATTTGTTTTTAGGGACTCACAACCCCCTTTCTCCTAGAAAATTAAGCAACTTATGGTGGTTTCTGATACCTGAGCCCTCTTCTCCCCAGAAATTAAAAGATCATCTACATATTATAATAACTGGGTTCCCCTGGAAGGTTAGAATTCCTCTAGAAATTTCTCTAAGGTTTGACTAAATAAGTTTGGGGCTTCCATGAAACCTTGTGGCAGCACAGTCCAGTGGTACTATTGTTTTTCTTCCCAGTTATAGGATTTTCCCATTCAAAGGCAAAGAGGTCCCTACCCCTAAAGTCTACAGTAGATGCTCAGAATGCATCTTTTAGATCCACCACATTGAACCACTTATGTTCATAGGATATCTTACTAAGGAGGTTGTAGAGGTTAGGCACCACAGGGTGGTGGGTCTGGACAATTTGATTTATAGTCCTTAGATCTTGCACCAATCTATATAACCCATCATGCTTTTTGACTGGGAGAATTGGAGTGTTATATGGTGACATGCAGGGTTCCAATAATCTATCTTTGATTAATCCCTTTATTACCCATTGGAGACCTTTTTTCTCCCTTCAGTGGGAATGGGATATTGTTTTCTGCAAACTATTTCTCCTGGTTGCTTTAGTTTAATCTGTAAAGGTATAATTTTTAACTTCCCCTGTTGCCTTCTCTAACCCACACAAGGGGATTAATTTTTCATTACTCTTCATCTATTAGGAGGCCCATTATTACTTTTATTTGTCCCTCATCTATTCCTAATCCTAAATCCAGTTTCACACTTAGGTCTTGATTTAGTTAGTTCCTGCTTCAGGAACATATAAGAGTGAAACTTCAATTTGTTCTCATCACAATCTAATTAACATTTGCTTGAATATCAGAACCTGAAATCACTCCCCTTATTTGTCCCTCGTCTATTCCTAATCCTAAATCCAGTCTCACACTTAGGTCTTGATTTAGTTAGTTCCTGCTTCAGGAACATATAAGAGTGAAACTTCAATTTGTTCTGATCACAATCTAATTAACATTTGCTTGAATATCAGAACCTGAAATCACTCCCCTTTTACTCCTGAAACTGTCCACTTTTCCTTAGAGGGTTCTGTACCCCTCGATGGATGAATTAGGGAGAATTGAGCCACCCCAGTATCAACCATATATGTTACTTCTTTCCCCTTGAGTCCCACCATCAATTTTATCAAGGGTTCCTGGTGGGACCTACTTAAAAGGAGCCCCTGACCCCCCTAATCTTCATAAATAATCATCACAGGGATTATCTTCTCTTTCTTTTTCCATTCTGGACATTCTCTGTTAAAATGTCCTGGTTTTCCACACTGTAACATCCACTTATAGTCTTAGGAGTTTTTCCTTGTATTTGTCTTCTGAGTTTTTGCTGAAACCTAGCAATTTCTCATCTCCTCCAAGAGGGCTCTTGATCTAACTTCTTCCTGGCTACCTCCTCTACAGTGGAAACCGTGATTTTCACTTTTTGTCTCTGTTTTTCCTTTTCTCTTCATAGAAAGGCCTTTTTAGCTTCCTTCAGTAATTCCTCAATTGATTTTTTCATTCCAACCATTGATCTTTTGTAATTTTTTTGTAATGTCAGGCCAACTATTAGTTACAAAGTTAACCTTCAAAGGGCTTTGCCCTACTGGGTCCTCCACATCTAATCTAGAGTATTTTCTCATTTGATCTCTGAGCCTCTGAAGGAATGCAGAGGGAGTTTCCTCTTTTTCTTGTTTAATCTCGAATGCCTTTGAGATACTTTGTATCCTAGGAGTGGATTCTTTGATCCCTTTAATTATTAGTTCCCTGAGGTTCTGCATTTGGGCACAGCCCCTGGGATCATTATTATCCCATGTGGGATTGACATTAGGAAATTTTTTCTTGGCTGGCAAGACTCCTTGTCTGGGATAATTCCCCTTTATTCTCCTGTGAACAGGATATTCATGATAGACATAATTTCAGCCCAGGTGTAAAAGCTGGGTCCTAGGAATTGGTCTAGCTGTTCTGCTAAACCAAGGGTACCTTCTAGGAGTGGTTTCATTTCCTCTTGAAATTCCTAACTTCAGTACTTGTAAGAGGAGCATTTACAAAGCCAGTCTTTACCTCCCATGTGGGAAGTTCCCTAAGAGGCAACAGGCTAAATGTTTGCTGTTTGGAGGGGATAGGGAAGTTCTCAATATCCCTCTTACACTGTTCTAATTCTTTTCTTAAATTTGGATAAGGATATAAAGGAGTAGTTGGTTTGGCTCCCCCATGGTCTCCAGGTCTTTCTTCTAACCCTCCTACTGCTCTTGATCTTCCTGTCCCTTATTTTGTGAGACATATGGAGGAGACAAGCATGATAGGGGGTCCCAGGGCTTTTCACTGGGCAAGGGCTTTTTACTAGGCTTTTTTTCTTCCTCTTTGAGAGGGAACATGGGGGCTAATTTCTTGATCCAGCAGAGATCGTAACTTATCTTCTCTTGTGAAAATGGGGTTTTATTATTCACATAATTAAAGGTTGGCACTCCCAATCCTCACCTGAGCCAAACTTAGGCCAAAAGACTGAAGGTAATGAATGGGGTCTTTGGACCAGATTAAATAGCAATCTTTACCATCTTTTGCTTTTCCGTGTCCCTGATTTGAGGGTTGTCCCTCCAAACCTGAAACATTCTCCCAAAGGACTATCTGGGGGAATGTCAGAGGGAGTCTCTTTGGCTCCCTCTTTCCTTTGTCCCATAGGCCTAGAATTTCTGTTTCCCATTTTCAGTCAGTCTCTATGTCTGAGCTTTTCCCTGTGTATTCAATCCACACTACTGGAGGTTTCTTGCACACCCCAAGATTTGCTTTGTCCATCTCTGGCAGCTTCCCTCGCAGGAGAATGGAACCATGGATTGGGACTCCACACTCGCTTCATGTCTAAGATACATCTCAGTCACATACACTCAACCTCCAAAAATGCCCAACCACCAAGGCAGTACTGATAGTCCAATTTTCCTACCTTGGCTCATGCATAAGGTTGCCTACTTGCTACAGTGCCTGCTTTTCTGCTTGTGTTGCCTCCACTCCCTTCTGAGTAACAGTCTCAGGTTTGTCTATGGCCCCTGTGGGGAGCCAAGATGCCTGGACAAGGTGAGCCACCTAAAATCAGGTGAGACATGTCTTCCCTCTCAGCTGGAATCCCACTCCACACAGGCACACATATCCCACATGAGCCACCAAGTTTGCGAGAAACACATTCACCTGTCCAAACCCAAAGAATGGACTTAGAGACAAGGAACAGCGGAAATGAGACTTTTAATGGCAGTCTTGCAAGTTTGGGTGTCTGGTAGGCAGGCACACCCAGGGCAGTCACAGCAGGTAATTTATCTCCTGGCATGCACATCCCTCCCCCAGTTCCTTATTGGTCGAGTACTATGGGATTACAATCTTCCTGGATGTTGCCTAAGTTTCATTATCCCCTCGTAAGGTCATACCCCATCCCCTTCCCTGCTTAAGTTTTGATTTCCCAATAACAAAACTTTCTTCGTTTTTATAGCCTGACCCCTTTTCCACGTCCTGTTCATGTTTCTTGACTTTCTAGGTGCATGAACTGTGTGGTTTGTCACATCTGCAGGCTGGCTGCCAGTACTTAGATTCATCATTCCTTGAAAATAGAGCATTTACAATGTTTTCTCACACCATAACCAAAGAAAATATCTCCTGAAAATTATTGTTGTTAATTATAGCTTAAAAGTATAAAGCTATAAGTATATTCTTTTGTTATTACTGAATGAAGGCAAGTGTATTAAACCTTGGAAATATAAAACTAATGATATACTCAAGATAAATTAGGAAAAGGAATGGGATAAGTAGAGATATGGAAGGTCTATAGAAACACAAATATATTCATATTACAAAAATAAACACATACAAACTGACAATCAATCTAAACAAGAAAGCAAACAAAGGATCAGAGCAAGATGAGCAAGTACAGCCGCTTCTGGCAATTGTTTCCCCCTGCCCCCACAGGAACAACAAATTGAACAACTCTCCACACAAGGAAGCACCTTCACGAGAACCAAAAATCAAGTAAGTGATCTTAGTACCTGGTTTTGACATTATATCCAACAAAGATACTTTGAAAAGGGTAGAAAAGACAGCTTGAATAGCCTACACTACCTTTTCTCTGTCCCATAGCAGTGGCCATATGGCATTAAACAATAACTTGTGTGCTTGGGGCAGGAAGAGCTCAGTGATTGTGGGACTTTGCATTGGAACTTAGTGCTGCCCTCTCACAGTGGAAAGCAACACAGGGCAGAATTTGGCCAGCACCCACAGAAGGAGCATTTAGACCTGCCCTAGCCAGAGAGGATTTGTCCATCCCAGTGGCTGGAAACTGAGTTCTGGTAAGCCCCACCACCACAGGCTAAAGGATGATAGGGTCCTAAATAAATTTGAAAGGCAGTCCAGACCACAAGAGCTATAATTCTTAGGCAAGTCCTGGTGCTGTGCTAGGCTCAGAGCCAGAGGACTTAGGGTGCATGTGGCCCAGTGAGACACCAGCTGGGGTGGCAAAGGGAATACTTGCATCACCCCTCCCTCAGTCCCAGGAAGTACTTCCTGCAGCTCTGGCAGAGAGTCTTTCTGCTTGAGGAAAGGAATGGGAAGAGTGAAGAGGATATTGTCTGCAACTTGGATGCTAGCTCAGCCACAGTAAAACAAAGCATCAAGCAGAGTCCTGAAGCCCTCATTCCAGGCTCTAGCTCCCAGATGATATTTTTAGACCTGCCCTGGGCCAGAAGGGAACCCACTGCCCTAAAGGGAGAGGGACAGGCTTGGCAGGATTCACCACCTGCTGACTAAACAGCCCTTGGGCCTTGAATAGGTATCAGTGTTAGCCAGACAGTAGTCACCATGGGGATGGGGCAGTGGTATCCAACGGGATAGTCACCTTCTGCTTGAATAAAAAATAGGGAAAAGTACAGAGGTCTTTGTCTTGCAACTTGGGTGCCAGCTCAACCACAGTAAAATAAAGCACCAAGCAGTCATAAAGCACCAAGCAGAGTCCTAAAGCTCCTGATTCCAGGTCTTAGCTTATGGACACCATTTCTAGACCCACCCTGGGTGAGCAGAGAACTTCCTGCCCTGAAGGCAAAGACCCCAGGCCTGTCAGGATTCACTACCTGATTACTAAAAGGCTTTTATGCCTTAAATAAACATCAGCAGCCAGGCAATAATTGCCACAAACTTTGGGTGACACCCAGTACTGTACTGGCATCAGGAATTACCCTGCATTGATCCAGTGGTGGTGGCCAAAAAAGTGCTTGTGTCACCCTCCCTGTAACTCCAAGCAGCTCAGAACAGAGAGGGAGAGACAGAGACTCCATTTATTTGAGGAAAATTAAGGGAAGAGAACTAGAGACTCTGCCTGGTAATCCACAAATTTCTCCCAGATCATACACAAGTCCATGGAGACAGTACTTCTATAAGTCTGCAAGAGTCAGAGTGTTACTGGGCTTGGAAGCCCCATAATGCAGACACAGCTGCAGTGACTGAAGACTTAGATCACAACAATGAATTTCCTTTGAATGCTTGGAAGAGCCTTCTCAAGATGGGTGGGTACAAACAACTTCAGACTGTGAAGATTAGAATAAATACATAACTCATCAAGGCCCAGACACCAATAAACATCCACAAGCATAAAGACCATCCAGGAAAACATAATCTCACCAAATGAACTAAATAAGGAACCAGTGACCACTGTTGAGCTGACAAAGATATGTGACCTTTCAGATAGAAAACTCAAAAGAGTGGTTTTGAGGAAGCTCAATATTAAAAAAAAAAAAAGAAGAAGAGAAAGAGAGGGAAGGAATTCAGAATCCTATCAGAGAAATTTAACAAAGAGATTGAAATAATAAAAAAAAATCAAGCTGAAATTCTGGAGCTGAAAAATTCAACTGGCACACTGAAAAATGCATCAGAGTCTCTCAACAGCAGAATTGACCAAAGAGAAGAAAGAATTAAGGAGCTTGAAGACAGGGTATATGAAAATATACAGTCAGATGACAAAAAAGAATAAAGTATGTCTACAAGATGTAGAAAACAGGCTCAAAGGGGCAATTGACCTCAAAGAGGTAGAGAGATAAGGATGGAAAGTTTATTTAAAGAAATGATAGCAGAGAACTTTCCAAACCAGGAGAAATATATCTTCAAGTAACAAAGGTTATAGAACACCAAGTACTTAACCCAAATAAGACTACCTCAAGATATTTAATAATCAAACTCCCAATATCAACAATAAAGAAATAATCCTAAAGCAACAAGAGAAAAGAAACAACATATAAAAGAGCTCCAATACTTCTGGCAGCAGACTTAGTGGAAACCTTACAAGCCAAGAGAGAGTGGCATGCCGTATTTAAACTTAGAGGGGGGAAAAAGGCTGAAGGTAAAAAGAACAAAACAAAACCTTTTATCCTACAATATTATATCCGGGGAAACTATACCTCAAACATGAAAGAAAAATAAACACTTCCCTAGACAAATAAAATCTGAGGGATTTCATCAACACCAGATCTGTCCTACAAGAAAAGCAAAAGGGAGTTCTTCAGTCTGAAAAAAAACATTAACGAGCAATAAAATATCATCTGATGAACAAAACTCACTGGTAAGAGTAAGAATACAGACAAATACAGAATATTAAAACACTAACTGTGGTGTTAGTATCTTGAATAGGAAGGCTAAAAGATAAACCTATCAAAAATAATAACTATAACTTTTTAAGACATAGAGTATAATAGGACATAAATAGAAATGACAAGAAGTTAAAAAGTGGAAGGGATGAAGTTAAAGTGCAGAGTTTTTTAGTTTTCTCTTTGCTTCTTTGTTTTTGCAATCAGAGTTAAGTTGTCATCAGTTTAAAATAATGGCTTATAAGGTGTTACTTGCAAGCCTCATGCTAACCTCAAATCAAAAAATCTACAATAGGTACACAAAAAATGAAAAGCAAGAAATTAAAACATACCACCAGAGAAAATCAGTTTCACAAAAAGGAAGACAGGAAGGAAGGAAAAGAAGAACACAAAACAAGTAGAAAACAAATAACAGAATTGCAATAGTAAGGCCTTACTTGTCAATAACATTAAATATAAATAAACTGAACTCTCCAATCAAAACATATAGAGTAACTGAATGGCTTAAAAAAATAAGAACCAAGTATCTTCTGCCTATAAGAAATGTACTTCACCTATAAAGATGTACACAGACTGAAAATAAAGGCATAGAAAAAGTTATTCCAAGCAAATTGAAACAAAAAAAGGTCATGAGTAGCTATACTTACACCAGACAAAATATATTTCAAGGCAAAAATTATAATGACCTTATATCTTTTTAAATAATGATAAAGGGAACAATTCAGCAATAGGATATAATAATTGTCAATATATATGCACCCAACGCTTGAGCACCTAAATATATAAAGCAAATGTTATTAGAGCTAAAGAGAGAGATAGACGCCAATACAATAATAGCTGGAGATAGTCAACACCCTACTTTCAGCATTGGATAGATGCTGTTACATGTCTGACTGAACAGTACAGTCAGAAAATCAAACACCAAGCTTAATCTGCACTCTAGGCCAAATGGACCTCATAGATATTTACAGAACATTTCATCCAAGAGCTGCCAAAATAACACATTTTTCTCAGCACATGGAGTATTCGCAGAGGTAGACCATATATTAGGCCATAAAAGAAGACTTAAAAATTTCAAAAATGTTGAAATCATATCAAGTCTCTTTTCTGTACACAATGGAAAAAAATAACAATCACTAAAAAGAGAAACTTCGGAAACTATATAAATGCATGGATATTAAACAATATGTTCCTGAATGATCAGTGGGTCAATGAAGAAATTAAGAAGGAAATTAAAAATTTCTTGAAAGAAATGAAAATGGAAATACATCATACCAAAACATATGAGATATGAGAAAAGCAGTCCTAACAGCCAAATTTATAGCAATAAGTGCACACATTAAAAAAGTAGAAAAACTTCAAATAAACAAGTTACTGATACATCTTAAAGAACTAGAAAAGCAGACAGACATAAACCAAAATTAGTAGGAAAAAAGAAATACTATCAGAGCAGAAATAAATAAAATTAAAAATAAAAATATAAAAAATCAGTGAACAAAATGTTGGTTTTTTAAAAAAGATAAAGTCAACAAACCTTTAGCCAGACTAAGAACAAAAGAGAGAAGACCCAAATAAATAAAATCAGAAATGGAAAAAGAGATATTACAACTGATACCACAGAAAATCAAAGGATCATTAGAAACTATTATGAGAAACTATATGCCAATAAATTTGAACACCTAGAAGAAATGAATAAATTTCTAGACACATACAAACTACCAAGATTGAAATGAAAAGAAATTCAAAACCCAAATGGACCAATTAAAAATAATGAGCTCCAAGTCATAATAAAAAGTACCCTATAAAAGAAAGCTATGGACCTGCTGGCTTCACTGCTGAGTTTCAAAACATTTAAAGAAGAATTAAAACCAATCCTACTCAAACTATTCTGAAAAATAGAGGATAAGGCAATATTTCCAAACTCATTCATCCAGGCTGGTATTACCCAGATATCAAAACCAGACAAAGAAACATTGAAATCAGAAAGCTACAGGCCAATATCTCTAATGAACATTGATGCAAAAATCCTCAACAAAATATTACCTGACTGAATTCAACAATGCATTAAAAAGATTATGACTCATGACCAAGTGGGATTTGTCTCAGAGACAGAAGGATGGTTCAACATATGCAGATCAATTAATGTGATACATCATATCCACAGAATGAAGGACAAAAAAATGATATTTCAATTGATGCTGAAAAAGGCATTTGATAACATTCAATATCACTTCATGATAAAAATTCTAAAAATCCTGATTATAGAAGAAACATACCTCAATGCAATAAAAGCTACATGTGACAGACCCATAGCTAGTATCATATTAAATGGAGAAAAATGGAAAGCCTTTCCTCTAAGACAAGCTTGTCCAACCCACAGCCTCTGGGCCTCATGTGGGCCAGGACAACTTTGAATATGGCCCAATACAAATCTGTAAACTTTCTTAAAACATTATGATACTTTTTTCTGATTATTTTTTAGCTCATCAGCTATTTGTTAGTGTATTTTATGTGTGGCCCAAGACAATTCTTTTTCTTCCAGTGTGGCCCAGGAAAGCCAAAAGATTGGACACCCCTGTGGTCTAAGACCTGGAACAAGACAAGGATGCCCACTTTCACCACTGTTATTCAACAAAGTAATAGAAGTCCAGCAATCAGACAAGAGAAAAAAGGGCATTAGAAAGGAAGAAGTTAAATTATCCTTCTTTGCAAATGATATGATCTTATATTTGGAAAAACTTAAAGTCTCCACACACACACAAACCAGAACTGATTAATTCAGTAAATTTAGAAAATATGAAATCAATACACAAAAATCAGTAGCATTTCTGTATGCCAACAGTGAAGAATCTGTAAAAGGAATCAAGAAAGTAGTCCAATTTACAATAGATACAAATAAAATAAAATACCTGGTAATAAAGCAGTGAAAGATCTCTATAATGAAAATCATAAAATATTGATGCAATAAATTGAAGAAGACACACAAACACAAAGAAAAATATTCTATGTTTATGGATTAGAAAAATCAATATTATTTGAATGTCCACACCCCAAAACAGTCTATGGCTTCAATGCAATCCTTATCAAAATACCAATTATATTTTTCACAGATATAGAAAATATAATCTGAAACTTTATATGGAACCACAAAAGACCCAGAATAGCCAAAGCCATTTTGATCAAAAAGAACAAAACTGGAAAAATCACTTTACGTCACTTCAAATTATATTGCAGAAATATAGTAAACAAAACAGTATGGTACTGGCATAAACACTCTAGACACATAGACCAATGGGACAGAATAGAGTACCTAGAAATAAATCCATACTATTAATACTCCAGGGAACTCATTTTCAACAAAGTTGCCCAGGACATACATTGGTAAAAGGACAGTGTCTTCAATAAATCATACTGAGGAAACTGGCTGTCCATATGCAGACGAGTGAAATCAGACCCTTATCTCTTGCCATATACAAAAGCAAATGAAAATGGATTAAAGACTTACATCTATGACCTCAGGCTTTGAAACTACTAAAAGAAAACTTTGGGGAAGTTCTCTGCGACTTTGGTCTGGACAAAGATATCTTGAGTAATACCTCAAAATCACAGGTAACCAAAGCAAAAATGGATAAATGAGATCAGATCAAGTTAAAAAGCTTCTGCATAGCAAAGAAAACAATCAGTGAAGTAAATAGACAACGAACAGAGTGGGAGAAAACATTTGAAAACTATCCATCTGACAAGAGGCTAATAATCAGAATATGTAAGGATCTCAAACAACTTGAGGAAAAAATCTAATAATCTGATTTAAAATGAGTGAAACATCTGAATAGATAGTTCTCAAAAGCAGACATACAAATGGCAAACAGGTATATGAAAACATACTGAACACCAGTGATCATCAGAGAAATGCAAATCAATATTACAATGAGATACCCTCTTACTCCAGTTAAAATTATTTTTTTATCTAAAAGACAGGCAAAAATGAATGCTGGCAAGCATGTAGATAAAGGGGAACCCTTGTACAATGTTGGTAGGAATGTAAACTATTATAGCCACTATGGAGAATAGTACAGACAGTCCTCAAAACACTATAAATGGAACTAACATATGATCCAACATTCCCACTGTTAGGTGTATACCCAAAAGAAACAAAATTATGTGAAAGAGATATCTGCGCTCTCATGTCTGTCACAGCACTATTCACAACAGCCAAGATTTGGAAGCAACATATGCCCATCAACAGATACATGGATAAATAAAATGTGGTACATATACACAATAGAATGTTACTGAGCCATAAAAAAGAACAAAATCCTATAATTCACAACCATATTGATGGAACTGGAGGACATTTAGTTAAGTGAAATAAGGTAGACATGCAAAAACCATTTTCACATGTTCTCACTCATATGTGGGAGCTAAAAATTAAAGCAGTTGAACTCATGAAGATAGAGAGTAGAATGATGGTGAACAGAAGCTAGAAAGTATAGGAGGTTGCAGTGAGGTTTGTGGGAAGTAGCAATGGTTAATGGGTACAAAAACATGGATATAATGAATAAGATCTATTTTTTGGAAACACAATAGGGTGATTATAGTCAACAATAATTTACTGTATATATGCAAATAACTAAAAGTGGAATTAGAATGTTCCTGACACATAAAACGATAAAAGCTTGAGGTGATGGGTACTTCAATTACCCTGATGTCATTACTACACATTGTATACTTGTATCAAAATATCTTGTGTGCGCTATAAATATATACATCTACTATGTACTCATAAAAATTTTAAAAATTTCCATAAAAATAAATAATAAATCAGCTGGTTTCATATAGATTGCCTTCTATTTCAATAGAATGGACTTTATAAAATCAGGATGCTGAATAATATTAGTGGTAAAGTAGAAAAAGGATTTTTTTCTCTCAATAACAATAAAAAAGGCAATAATAAAATCCTGGAAAAGAAACTCATATAATCATACTACAATATAAAGCAACCCAAAATATGATTTTATTTTGAGAAATTTGTATAATGTAAGAAATGTTAAATACATTAGTCTGTTTATTAGGAATGTTTTCATTTGGATAGAATTATGGTTATTACATTTGACCTTAGACAAATTATAGCTTATTACCTAATTTTTTTGTGAATTATGTTTATATAGCAAAACTTTTAATAATGGTGTTATTTTTAACTACAAATAAAATATTCTTAACTTTTTCAATGTACTAATAGAAGTGCAAGTGAAAGAAAACACAAGGAGAAAGAAAAAAGTGGATATTAAGATAGTTTGTAGTTTCATGCTTATAGTTTCATGTAATATAAAAATTGATACTTTCAAAAGCTGATCTAATGATAAACTGAGATTAACATATTTATATATCCAAAATAATCATTGGAAGAACGAAATAATAGCTAACTAAAATTGGGAAGAAGAAATATGGGACATTGGTAAACTAATATTTATCTTTCAATGTAGAAATTTAATAGAGAATTTCTCAAATTTATATGTCAGTAATGGTGTCATATCAATATTTTTAGAGTAAGAAATGTATTCTTAATAGCGGCTCAAAATATGAAAAAGTTAAGTGGTGATTTTTAGAAAACATATATAAAGGGTACTACTACATGGCATTGCTACTTTTTATTAAGAGCACTTAAGTTTTATTTTATTTTCAAACTGTATATGTTAAAAATTAATTTAGATGTAGTTTAAAATTATGTAAGGAAATGATAATGAAACTGCAAATACAACTATTAATTTACAAGAATTGACCAGCATCTGGAACAGAGTTCCCCATGCAATGATCATATCTGATATTTTTTACAGAAAATTTCCAGCAGAAACTTGGTGTGGATATTGCTTTTGGGAGACACAGAGCTCAGGAAACAGCCAAACAGAATTTAAGTCTCATAAACTAAATTGGGTTTTTTAATTTCCATTGTGTTTAATGTCCACTAATTATATTTTTATACCTAGTAAAAATTACTAGGATTTTGAAATCAGACAAACATATTTTAAAATCTTATTTTAACCAATTGTTCATTGTGTTTTTAAGGCAACTTTTCTGATTCTCAATATTCCCATTTATCTAAAAGGGCCTCTATTATCAACAGGAATTTTGTCAGTGGCAAGATAACATATTCAAAGGATTTGGCATAAAGTAGATCCCTATATGTTTCCTCCTTTCTCCTATGCTTCTCTAACTCTTTTCTTCTACACATTCCTTCTCCTAAGAAGCACAGGATATTTTCATTTAACACAATACACTGGCCACAGAAAACATTTTAACATTGCTGGAATTTCTAGGCTTAGTTGAAATCAATCAACATTGCTGGCCTAAAATATATGATTCAAAGAAATGAATTATCCAAAGTAAATCATTGTGCCAAGTTATAGTTGAACTTCTTCTAGCCTCAGTTACTACTTTGTGCTTTAATGGGACTATTTAGTCGTTATGTTTCAGTCATACTCATTAATCAGAGTTTCAACTTTATACTAAAAATAACTTTGTATTTGGAAGCAAATGCAATTATAAAAGTTTTATGCTTGTAGGTAGAAAAATTACAAGAAATGTATTTTGGATTTGCCACCATTGTATTTGATGGCCTTTGTCTTTTCTGGTTTATGAGTTTATAAAGGGCTTTTTCTAAATATTATTTACAACTATTTCAGTAACATCAGTGGTTGGATAGCGCAACTGTTTTGTGTTGGGGCTCAAAACATAATACCCTAAAGTGTAGCACGTTGACATGCTGAGTACTTTCAATTAAAAGAGATTGGAAGGCTTCAGAAGCAGCCTGGGAACCTTCCCCCATCCTCCTTTCTCCTTCATGGAAAGCCATATAACTGGAATTCCTCTTCCTTGAGGAGGGTAATAGAAACTTGAACTCCTCTCTCCCAAAGCCAGAATAAAACCTAGAAATATAACACTAACTTTTCCCTGCCTTTCTGTGTAAGAGCTGGCCATAAAGAAATTCGCTGACTTGTCTGACAGTTAGGTTGTAAGACCCTCATTCCAGAGGAGTTTTGCGCCACACCAGGAGGAAAGAATGCTGCACAGAGAGGCCAAGAAGAATCTGAACCAGCAGGCCTTGCTGGTGTCTCACCTCAGTCTTTCCCTGTCAGATCATACCCTTTTGTATGACCACATTTCTACACAGCTGCCCATTTATCATCAAACCTAAGCATAAAAGTAGCCAGTTTTTCCTAGGTCTTTGAGTCTTCATTTCTGAAGGCTTCCATGTTATGTACAATGTTGATTAAATAAATTTGTTATGCTTTTCCCTGTTAACTTGTCTTTTGTTATAGGAGTGTCAGCTGTGACCCTTACGATGGCTGATGAAAGGTATTGCACCTTTCCACTCCTACATTTGCTAAAAGTAAAGATTTTTAAAACTAGTTGATTCTGTTTATTTGGTTTCCTTTTTTCCCACTTTCATTTCTTTTATAAATTACCTTAGAGTAAACATGACGTCCATGTTAAGTGCTTTGATTAGGAAGGCTGAAGAATATTTTCCACTAACTCTCCCGTTAAGCTCTAAACTTCTTTCTCAATTAAGAGGCACACAAAGAATTAGGGACATTTAAAACCAATGCAAAAATGTATCATTTGTAGTTAACCATGTATAATAAGATCATTGGTAGCCAAATATGCAATTAAACACATTGCCTAGTAGCTGAAGCTTTAGCTTGAATTATTTAGAAAGGAAAAAGAAATAAAAAGGATATACAAGTATCCTGTAGTAACAGTGCTTCAGAAAAATAATAAAAAGTATAAATGCACAATCATAAGTGTATTTGTTGTTTTTTCTTTGATTGAAGCTTAACAACCTTTTAACTAAATGAATACTTGTCTAGTAAGGGTAGGATAAACCCTCATCATGAAAATTGATTGTGGTGAATCAGAGGTAGATAGAAATCTGAAAACTTTAAACGACATAGAATCCTGCCTACCCTTTTGTGTGTTTGACCATAAAACTGGAAGTGGTTGGCTCTTTCAGCTATGAGCATTGGCATACCCTTTTTGTTTTTAGAACTAAGGAGCCATTTAAATCTTATATTTCCAGATCAAGTCAAGGAACTGTTTCCCTTGTGGTATCACTAGTAGCTGTAATATAACTCTTGAATAGAATTGGAGGCAATCTAGGAAAACTCAGTTTTCACTAGATTAACTTGAATTTTCAGTTATGATGAAAATTATCTTTGGAAAGAAAATGTACAGATAGTCCAATTTCGACCTATTTTTGTGATACAATGTGCTTTAATAGCCCAATGAAACCATTTTCATAAGGCTAATGATAGCCTTAAACATGCATACTTTGAATAAAGTATATTATATGTTCCAAATAGGAAGAGATTATGCTGAACAACAGCCAAGTAATCATAAATAATTTTGAATAATCTAACTTTGAATTGAATTCACTAGTTCTCTATTCCTAGAGAAGTTATCTGCTAGCTACTTGTTGTCTGAACATAAATAAGGAAATGAAGATTATTGATGGGAAATTTGGAGCTTTACTTTCTGGAGAATTTGAAAAGAAGAGGTTTGGAGCTCAGGAATTGCAGGAAATGTGGGTCAGGTATAGGAGTGAAAAGGGAGATTAACTGCAAATTCATATGCATAGTAATCAGACCCCAGCTACTTCATCTCTGCCCCATGCATAAATAATACCAGCAACATTTTTACCTACTAAAAAAGATGCTGGACATTTTTCCTCTAAAGAAAACAAATCAGAAGAAAGCATTTTAGGGTCTAGAAATAAAAATATCTAACGTCCCCCACACATCTTAAAGTGAAGCCCACTATCCAATCCCATGTACACAAAGTTTAATATCAACTTTATATCTCCTACACTTAAATATGAATGGACAACCAAGGATTATAAGGCACTTGAAAAAAATGTTCATTATAAAAAGGATTTATTAAAATAAGCAGATGAAATGACTTTGATAGAGATACTGCAGAGAAAAAATATTAAAAATTCTCTAATAAAGTATTCTTGGAGAGATATATAAACTTTGAATCTAAATTCATTTTCAAAATTGGAATGTGACAACCACAAATAAAAGTAATACTATAAGAACAGGAATTTTGAAATTATTAAAAAGTTGCGTTATTTACAACCTTTAAAGCTATAAGGCAGTGGAGAGGATCTACAGACAACTGAAACAAAAGGATTAAAATCTAAGAATCTTAGATATAAACAACATCTTACAAACTCATCAGGATGAAAGGAGATTGTCTGTGAAGATGCAAGATTTCAAGACACATTACCCTCTCGTCCCATCTGAAAAAAAGCAATAAATAAAAGGATTTAACCAAACAAAAAATTAGAAGTGAGACCAAATGTTAAGAAGAAGAGAGGAAAACAGTTAAACAATTTAAATGGATAAGAAGCATGAGCTGCTCATAACTGAATGATATATAAGCTAAGGAAATAGTCTTGAAAGAAAACAACTTCTAATGATTTCTGAATTATCCGACACATCCTGGAGTGGAGGTTAGTGGAAATGAATGTGTTCCCAAAGTCACATGCAGGGAGGTGGAGAAGGATGAAAATAGAGGGGATAAATGATGAAACTATTGGAGTAGTGTGATATTTGAGTGAGAGAGGACCAAGAGAAGAAACAAAGCATCTTGTGAAAAAAAAATCGATATCATAGTTAGGGTACTAGTTGAGTTATATGAATCTGACTATAGGAGCAGGAAAATAAAAAAGTGTGTAATAAGTAATTGTACTAACTTGTTAAAAAGCACCTTTTCCACAAGCAAAAAATACCCCCACTTAATTAAATAAACTAGTTTTTTCCTTTCTTTGTGACATAGAAATGCAGAGCAGTCCCAGGCCCCAGTGGCAAATCACACAACATCATCAGGACCCGTGTCTCCTCCATCATGTTGTTCTGCCATCCTTAGCATGTGAACACTTACTAGATCACCTTCTGTTCTGCCATTCTTAGCATGTGAACATTTACAAGGTCACCTCATGGTCTAGGACAGTTTCCAGAGCTCAGCTATCTCATCTGTATTTTAAGGAGGAAGAAGTGAAAATGAAGAAAGTCAGAGAAGATTACTCCCAGCTGAACCATCTGTCTTTGAAAAGCTTTGAAAAGCACTCCCAGAATCCCTCAAGAATCTCTCCTTGCATCTCATTCCCTATGCCTAGCTATGAGGGAGGCTGGGAGTTTTGAAATAAAATCAGGTCTCTCAGTTAAGGGAGAAAAGTGGATGGATATAGAGTGGGCAGGCAACTGTAGCTAGCAGTCTGCCATAGAAGGTAGCAATTACAGTAATGAAAAAAAGTAGTTAAATTTATAGAATATATTATGAGAGCAAGGAAAGAGAAAGTACCAGTGAATTGAACAAAAAGGCACAATTGAATATCCAAATTAATAAGAGGAAAATATAATAAATAACTTCATGACTATACCAGCAAAATTAGGGAAAGAGGAAAGGAAAAAAATAATAAAAATAAATATAAGATGGGAACAATGAAACAATGTATTGCAGTCCTTACAGTAAATGTAAGCACACTGCATTATTTCATTAAAAAACAGTTAATGTTAGATTGAGTTAAGAATTAAAACCCAATTTCATGTGTTTACATGAAACACTTGAACCAGTTACTTACAAAAGTTAAAAATACAGGATTGTGTAAAGATACACCAGAAATATGCATCCAAACTAAGGTAGAATGACTAATATAATATTGATATTAGATAATGTGTACTTTAAAATTACAAGCATTGAATAAGATAAAGACCAGTCTGTGAGAAATATAATATTCATAAATCTGTATGTAACAACTAACAAAGCAATTAAACATGTAATATTTTAACTCCCCAGGAGTATTGCCACTAGTATGGTTTCTAGTAAACAAACTATTTTCCGGTTTCTTTTGTAGGCATTGATAAGATACAAGCAGAAATATTCAGGTGGAGTTTCAGTGAAAATTCTTTGAAATGGGCCCATTCAGATGATATACGCCTCTGAACCCACTTACTTAATCCTTCTTCCTAACTGAAATGTGGGTGTGATGGCTGGACTCCAGCAGCTATCTTATGAAAATGAGGTGACTCTGAAATGACCCTGAGAATGACGAGATGACTGTGATAATGTCACTCTGGGGATGAAAGCCACATACTAAGGATGGTGGAACAGAAAGATAAAAGGTACCAGATTTCCTAATGATATGTATAGAACTGCTGTACCTGTCTCAGACAGCAGGTTTATGAGAAAAAATAAATTCCTTTCTCATTCAAGACTCTTATTTTAGTTCTCTATTATTAGAAACTCAATATAATTTTAACTGACACACAAGAAAAAACTCTTTAAAAAGCACAACTATAATAGATTTTAAAAAGATCTCCCAAATGTGAACAGAGTTCAAACACACAAAATTAGTTATATAGTGATTCTGACTGAAATTAATTTGAGTTGATGTACATACACTTCACTCTGCAGCAATAAATGTGAATATATTCTCAACAAATAGAGTTTGGGCAGCAGGGATTTTATTTATGACTGTACTCAAATTATGAAATTTATTTGATATTATATAATTTAAAAATATTTGTGTATACCATATGACCTACTCAAAGGACTCCAAATGGGATATTTTATTTTAATTCAGATTTGCAGGACTCTGGATGTTGTTACTTTGCTAGTGAGGGTGTTGCTAAATCCTTGGTCTATATCTGGTACTGACTTTTCAGCTGTGGGTCATATCTTTCAAGTAGCATTACAACAACCATTTCCAATAAAACACATACCCCCCAAATCAAACGTCAAACTCTTATAGTTTATAGTGACACAAATTCTCTTGGGTTTCAATAATGGTGACAATGTCAGAGAGGTTTTTGTGTGACTATTTAAAGACCATTATATAGTGTTAGATAAAGGACACATGCTAAAATGGTGGTACTTAAGAGAGTTTTAGCCATCAGGATTGATCTTAGGTGAACTGCATAGAAGATCCATTTTTTCCTTGTCCTTTTGGTTGTTCTTTTGAATCTCATTTTTATATAGATTCGTGACCCATTGTACTCTAAAAATAATTTAAAAGATGTCTAGCAGTTGATAACCAGGCATACATTAAAAGATAGGAAGCATGAAGTGGTGTGAACGTACATATTCATAATAACTGTCTAACTAATGTTTTTTTCCCTTCAGTAGACTAAGTCATGCTGTATATTTCCATCCAACTGAAATATTATAAATCACTTTTTAATATCTTTTCATCTGAACAAGAAAAAAAATCATTTGTATTACAGACATGTAAATTTAACTTAAAACTACAAAACCTAGTTTGAGGCTTGATACTGTGGCCATAAATCATATACAATAACATTGTAAATGAGATAACTGTAACATTATATTCTCTGAGCAAGGTTAATAGATTCAGTTCAAGTCTAGCAAGAAATTGTAGCTGACATTTTCCCATTTCTTTCCGAAAAGCCTTTATAAATCCTCAACTTCTAAATTGGACTGGATTAGGTCCCAGTGGAGAAAATCCTAGATTTAGTGTTTTTAATTTCCTAAGTTACTGAGTGAGAACCAACTTTATAACTGTAGTCAAATATGGCTTGGGGACTTTAACAGTTAGGTTATTTTTGTTATTCCCATCCAATTCCAAAAATGAAACTAATCATATTAATAATAACAAAGGAGAAATGATGGTGAAAGTAATAGTAGCCTGAAGTTTTGAAAAGCCTGTCAATTTGGTTAACCTGGGTGAACGGTGTAAAGAAATATAAATAAGCCTTTCTTGGGTGACTAAACAGAACACAGCAGGTCTACTGCTTTCATTTTCAACTCAAAGCTCTTCATCATAGTAACAGAATATTTATATTCTGCTGCATCCTGCTCCTTGCTTCCGTCAAGCTCTTCTTTGAATTGGCACAATGGGTGACCTTAATTTTTTTCTACTGTTGGAAACAGAGTGTTTGCACCATGATGTTCCTGAGGCCAGCAAGCTCAGCTCCCTAATGTAACCTGTGAAGGGAGAATTTTCTGAATGCCACATAGTCATTGGGGATTGGTTACAAGATCTTCAAGACTGTTTTCTGCAGGTAGAAACTGACCACCAAGGTGGGGAGATTGTTATGCTGTAGAATTCTCCACAACTTGCTGTTTCCTCTCCTTTCCATTTGCCAGAGAACTGATCTGCTTTCTTATCCCCAGATACCAAGATTATTGAAATGACCTCATACTTCCCAAAAGTTTCTGTAGATTTCATTTTATCCTGTGCATTCTTGTTGGAATATTCTTCTTGGAATTCAATTTTATCATTTCATTCTGCCACCCAAGTTTTACCTGGCCTGTGCACCCTTCAAAGACCATATGCATGCTTTTCTGTCTTTTCTGGCCTTCTCACAGTGGGCTCAATTTATGTGGATTTTTGTTGTCTTTCTGTTTTCTATTTGTAGGGAAATTCATTTCCTGTCTTTACTTTTTTCCTCCACTTGGATGTCACAAAATCCAAGTAAAGCCACACACTATGCCATGCAGAGGACATATGATTAACATATGTCTCAAAACCCAGATGAAAATTTACCTGATCCCTGAGACTTGCTTTCGTGAATTCACTGTACATTGACTTTCTCTTATTTTGGGTTTCCTATAGACTTACGGCAATACTATATGTCACATTTAATTTCCTTTAGGTTGTATTCTGGTTATTTCTTGAGTACTACTTGTATTTCCTCAACATGATTCCAAGTTCCTTCAGGACATGATACTTTTTCCTACTTTTATATTCCCTACAGATTCAGTGAAGTTCAAAATGTATAGTAACTGAGAGTTGAATTTAAACTAATCTTTAAAGCAGATTGTAAGCCCCCTTCTTAAAGGCTTGGCTGTTCTGGACATATTTAGACTAGAATATTTTTTCCCATTTTTGTAACAAGGTTGTGTGTTAATATAATAATCCTTTGATTTGCAATCTTGCTCTTTGATTGAATTACTGTTAAAACAGCATGAAACACTATTATATTCTTTTAGGGTGATTTGAGAATCAGAGTGGTGTTATCTTCCAACATCTTTGCCTCTATAACAAGCAGTAATTTTCTCTCTGAGATGCACCTCCAGCTCTGTGCATTAAGGACATGTGCATTTTTCTCAGTCTTTTGTACTGGTCATAGTGTCGTGTGTTCTGTATATTTGACATCCCAAATATTGCCCAGTTTGCATTCACAGCTCCTAAGGGTAGAGATTATTTAGTCATAACTTTTCCTGGTTTAGCAATGCAAACAACATAATAAATGTGGGTATTTCATGTTCAAATCTCTGATGCAGAGATTCCTATATTGTAATTAGATGCAACATGTGCCCTGAGGCTCATGGCACTTACTTTCATAAAAAGATTGGCCAGGAATGAAGGATAATATTATCATCTGCCTCATGTATAAAGTGTTAACATTCATCTTTTAAATATCAGGCTAATAAAGCAGGGAGGATAATGGTCTGATAACACAAGTTGCATCACACTGTTGAAAATTGTAACTGCTCTTAGGCTTTATAATTTTCAAATCTTAATTATAGACACAATAACTTGTCAAAACGATAAACAGATCTTACATGATTAGCAGAAACATCTACTAGGTTCTGTTTTAAAATTTTATTATTAGTATGAATTCATGTAAAGGGTAGCTTTATATAAATTCTTTGGTGACAGTGCCTATATGGCATCAAGTAACTGATCAGTAAGTTTAACAGCCTCAATTAGTAACTTGCACTGTGGTTTTACTTAAGTCATTAATAGATTATTGAATTATTCACTTTCAACAATTTGTTGTCATTAATATTAATTTTATCCCTCCATCAATAGCTACTCATCTTTCAGTCTAGTTAGAAACCTACTATGGAGGCTTTGCGGACACAAGGAAGTGTAACACACAACCCTATTCATGTACGGAATCCAGATACATACATATATAGACGAAAGGTGAAATAACAAGAGAGTCACATGTACTCCCATAGAACAATAGACTAAATGAGTAGCAGTATAAGTGAATGAGCAGTATGAGTAAATATTATGAAGTGATAGGAGTTTATCACTGGGCTGGGTTTTCTGGAGAAAGAAATTGCAGATAAGAGCTCTGCTATTTAGTACTTAGTGCACAGTTGAAGTTCATGGCTTTAACATTTTCAGTTTTTATTCTTTTCAGAAGACTCTCTAAAGGCCCACATTAAGTGGCTTTATACTTTTGCTGATGAAAGATTCTGTATTGTGTAGCACATGACGTTGTTGCAGGGAGTATGACAAGCTGCTTTTGTTTCAACTTAGCTTTCTGATTTCCTATGATGACACTGGTCAATTTGGGATTCAAGAAGACCTTGGATGAATTGGTCTTCTTGAACATAAAGTCTTTTTTCTGTGTCTCTGACTGCATTTTACAATTTTTTAAGGGACAGGGTCTTGCACTGTTGCCCAGACTGGAGTGTAGTGGCACGATTGTAGCTCACTGCAGCCTTGAATTTTTGGACTCAAGTGATCCTCTTGCCTCAGTTTCCAGAGTAGCCATGACTACAAGCATACACCACCACACCTGGCTAAATTTTTATTCTATTTTATTTGTAGAAATGGGGGTCTTGCTATGTTGCCTAGTCTGGTCTTGAACTCCTGACCTCAAGGGATTCTCCTGCTTCTGTCTCCAATGTGCTGGGATTACAGGCAGGAGCCACCGTGCCTGGCCTGCTTTACACAGTCTTATAACCCTTCAGTTCCAGTGAATGTATATCACAGGTACTCAATATTAATTTGAATGTATGTGTGGATGATGGACAGATGCATATGGCGTCAGTATGCAGTGACAAATGGTTCATGTAGGAGTGCAATGGAAGACAAAGTTGAAAAATCACTGAAGTCACAGTGGAGAGGACTTTAAATCTACAAACAACTTTTTCCTGCCTATACTGTAGTCATTTATTTGAAATGCAGTACTCATAATAACAATTATCATGAGGAAAGAATCTATGTTATTTTATAACTGATTATATGTGGGAGTATGTTATTATATATGGTTGTCTTAAAAAGGTATGATTTCTTTACATGAAAATATGGAAATGATGAAAGACAACTGTGGCAATGATATGAAGTGCATATGTTGGGAAATATATTGCTTACCTTGTTAGGCAAATTAAATAAAGGTAATATTTAGTCATTTTTGAACAATCAAATAATACAGAAAGGCTTACATAGATAAGTGAATAATGTCCATCCCTTCCACCCTTTTCCTTCACTCCATCCTCATAAGACACTTTTGCTTGCTGTTTCAGTTTTCAGTTCTTTTTATATATGTTTATAGATACATTATTGATTGATCAATGATAGTGTTTATTGACTTCTTGTTATTTCAAATGAATATTTTACTTTTCTATTCTCTCATTTATTTTTATATGTAGTCAATTTTTGTATTGTTTACATCTGTCATAATAACTCTATATCTAAAATCCTATTGCTTTATCTCCTACTATTAGCACTCTTTTGTTTTCCTCTCAATGTTGTCTCTCCACTTTAATCCTTCTAACACTATCAAGGTTAAAAATATATGTTGCTCTTTAATATGTTGAGGCCAGGTAAAATATGAAGATACAAAGCTCTACATTCAATGTTTATTTGGGAAGAAAGAATTGCAATTTGGGGCATATGCACAGGCTGGATAGCCTTCAGTATGTTCAAAGAACAAAGAGAAGTTTGGAGGTTTTATAAAAAGGTGGAATGTTATGTACATTTCAAATGTAGTGCTCTTTCAGAAAGTTCATTGACACAAGTAAAGTTTTGAGAGTTGGCAAGGTTTGAATGAAAAGTGACAGTAGTGAGCAAAACTGGCCTAAGTGTTGGAACAGGGTGTTTCAGAAGCCTTAGATTAAACTGATTTCAGGTTATAGCAGGTGGTTTCGGCAGCCAAGCTGGCAGAGAATTACATTCCTGGAACAATGCTATGTGCTCTAAGTGATTTTCCCCCTGGCTTCTTGACTCTGTATTAGTTAGGTATGGTAAGAATGACTCAATTCATATGAACAGCTTTCACAGATTAAATTTACATCCCTCTCCTATTGATTACCACAAGCAGCCTAAAGCTTGAAAACCAATTTGTGGAACTTAAAGTATTACAATGAAAGTGTTCACCACTGATGAAATTAGAAATGTGCTAGTATTATATTATGTCATCTACAGTTCCAACATTCTGGTCACCCACTGGAAAAAGGAATCGTTAATATCCAATTAATTGGGTTGTCTGCTTTCTTATACATAATTGCTCAAATTTGTGTTATGTTTTAGTTTTTCTCTATTTAAATAATCATTTTCTTGAATGTGTTTTAGTTTCTACTGACGTTTTTTATTTTCTCTTACTGAGAGAATGAACATATGTTTTTATCCTCATATAACTAATGCTGTTGCTTCTAGCGTATTTTTGGTTCTATATATGGTGTAGAGTTTATCTCATTCTTCAAAATGTAAAGTGTTTTCAGAACACCCTGATTGCTTCTTCTAATTTTGACTGATTGTTTTGCAGGTCTACTTTAGAAGGCTAATCTTGCACATTCTTAGCTGTATGGTACTGTACAGTGTGATATGTAAAATTTTGAGATTCACCGAATTCTGGCTGATAACCACCATTGTTCATGTTATTCATTTGTATTATTTTACTTTTTGCCTACTTGTACCTTTGTATTAACATGGATTTTGTATAGGTAACATAAGGATGGATATTGCTTTTTTATGAAAACTGATGACTTCTACTTTTTCATTGAGGTGTTTATATCATTTACAATTAATGTGATTATTGATTTGGCTGGCTTTAAATTTACCATCTTGCTGTTTGTTTTCTTTTTCACTCATTTGTTCTTTGCTCATTTCTTCTCTCTTATTTTCCTCTCCTTTGAACAAATTATTTTTTCAGATTTCATTTTATCTTTCTATTGGCTCATTAGCTATACATTTGTATGTATGTGATTGCTGTAGGGTTTATATAATATATCTTTAATCACAGTGTGAACTCAAGGAATATTATACCAACTCATGAATAATATAGAAACCTAACAATACCGTGTTTCTATTTCATTTCTCCTGCCCTGTGTGCAACTGTTATCATACATATTACTTCCACATATGCTATAAATTCAACAATATAATACACTGCTATTATTTTTGCTTTAAATAGTCAAACATTTTTAAAGAGGTTTGCACAATAAGAAAACAAGCATTTTGTGATTACCCACATAGTTACATTTCCGATGCTCTTCATACCTTTGTGCAGATTCAGATTTTCATCTGGTAGTACTTTCCTTCTGCCTGACAAACTTTCTTTAACATTCCTTATTATATAGGTATGCTGCTAACAATTTATCTTTTTTTTTTTTTTGAGCTGGAGTCTCGCTCTGTTGCCCAGGCTGGAGGGCAGTGGTGCAATCTTGGCTCACTGCAACCTCTGCCTCCCAGGTTTAAGCAATTATCCTGCCTCAACCTCCTGAGTAGATGGGATTACAGGCACCTGCCACCATGCCCGCCTACTTTTTGTATTTTTAGTGAAGATGGGGTTTCACCACGTTGGTCAGGCTGGTCTCGAACTCCTGACCTCATGATCCTCCTCCTTTGGTCTCCCAAAGTGCTGGGATTACAGGCATGAGCCACCGGCCTTTATTTATCTTTTAAATGCCTGAAACATTAATTCTTTTTTCATGACTTTGAATAATATTTTCACCTGGTATAGTACTCCAGGTTGATTGTATTTTCCTGTTAAGTAATTTAGGAAAATTCACTGTCTTCCTGCTTGCATTATTTCTACATAGAAGTGTGTTGTCATTCTTGTCTTTGTTTTTACATATATCGTAGGTCTACCCCCTTTTTCCTTTCCTTCCCATAGGTGCATTCCAAATTTGCTCTTTACTCCTGGTTTTAAGCAATTTGATTGTAATGTACTTTGGCATCATTTTTTTTCATGTTGTTGTGCTTGGTGTTTGTTTTGGCTTTTCGGACACATCAGTTTATTATTTCACCAAATTTGAAAACATTTCAGCCATTATGTTTTCCAGTTGCACATGTATCAGCCCCTTTGGTATTATCTCAAAGATTGTTATAATCTGTTCATTTTTTCCAGTTTTCTCTCTCTGTATTTTATTTTGAATGGCTTCTATTACTATATCTTTAAGATCGGGAATCTTTTATTTTGCAATGATTAATCTATGAATCCTGTCCAGTGTACATCTCACATATTAAGGTGTCTTCCATGTTTCTTCTTGACATGCACATGCTTTTCTCTACCTTCTTAAAAAAAGAATATGTTTATAATAGTTATTTACAATATTTTGTTTCTAATTCTGTATCTCTGTCATTTCTGGGTCTGTTTCTATTGATTGATTTTCTTATTATGGGTTGCATTTTCATGCTTCTTCGCATGCCTGGTAATATTTTACTCTCGCTCAGATTACTAACAATATCTGAATCTCACCATTCTTATATGAATTGAGCTAATGTTATGAAATTAAAAACTTTTCTAATTCTTGTTGCTCTTTTCTACAAACTTATACTCATTTGCCTACATTTTATTTCATTTGCAAAAGAATTTTTCTCCTATTGTTTAAAGCAAATTTCTCCACTTATACTTTAAATATCTCATCAGAGATGCTTTAACACTGGCTGTCCCTCACTTTTGAAATGATGTTAATTTCACCTTTCTAAAAGTCCTTTCTTCTTATCAGCACATCAACATAATCAAATATTTCTCATTTATGTATCCATATTGCCCTCTAGTTTATGTCCTCTCTTTTCTTCTCTCCACTGCCCAGATTCTTGAAACAGATTAAGATGTTACTTCAGGCTTACTCTTTGAAAATAGTTTTATTATGTATTATCTCCTGACTGTTCACTACAGTGGTTCATGTCCTTCCATGTTTTATAATTTTTAGAGGATACTCTTCTTCAGTGAAGAATGTTTTCATTGTGAGTCATTGAGTTATGGAAGTATCTTTAGAGGGTAGATTTGCCTTTGCCTGTCCTGGAAATTTATACACTTTTGAGAAGCAAGAACTATTTTCATAGTAATGTCTCATTTGGGTGTCAGGAGTTATATGATAGTTTGTATGTGGAGCTCTCATTTGTCTACATTGCAGGTTTGGGATTATAATTACGAGTCACTTTTAAAAAACTTGCTGTCCAGTAAGTTTTTCTTGTTCTGTTTTTATGATGGGTGGTACTGGATTCATGCAGAAAGCTCTGTTCATAATAATAACCTCATTACGCATGAGCCTTATCTCACATTCTCCAGCAGGCATTAAAACACCAGCCTCTACTTTACATCTTGATTTCCAATATCCCTGTAGGCTGCTTGTATTTAGTATTCATTCTTCTCTCTAATTTTGAATTTCTGCTTCAATCTTGGCATATAAAATTTAGAAAGTTTGGCTATATATTAAAATTTGTTATTCAATTACTTTATATTGTTATTTATTTCAAAAAAGAAGAGGAAATTTCTGCACTAGCTCTGTATGGCATACTGAATTCTCAGTTCCTTGCAAAGTGGAGGTAGCCTTAACATTGCTGTGAATTCTGTTTTTATTACTCTAACAAATATATCTACAGACAAAAAGCACATGCTTTCCTTTTCCAGGCTGATGGCCAATTCCTTTTTGGCTTATGGGATATTAACTCTTCTTGACTTTCTACATTTAGAAGCATTTTTCCATTCTATCTTATCATTGGTTCCTTTTCTTAAGACTACCAGTTGATTTCCCAAGACCCATTTTTGGCTCTCTTTTCTGCCACCCATGGATGATTCAATGGCTTCAGGCTATAATCTGTTGCATTACCATAGATCTCTCTCCTAAGAGTCAGAATAAATTTATCTAACTACCAGATATCTACTAGATGTCTACACTTCATTTAAGATGTCAAAACTAAACTTATCACCTTATCTCCATGGGTCCAACCCAAAAAAATCACTCACCACTTCCTCCCCACTGAATACACATGATTCTTCTTAATACTTTAGATGACTTTATTTTCATGAACACTATAACTGATTTCAGTGAGTAATGTTTTATTACAAGGAAATATTTAAAATGATCTTGAGATATTTTACATGAAGAGATTAATTATTTACATATATTACTATGACAACCATATATCAGAGTATGGTAAGTGTGGATTGCACAGTTCTTTTCTTTAGATCCCCAAATCAGTGTAGTGATCAAGTGTTTAATGGCAGCTTCATGTGAATAACACCAGAAAAAAAGTAGAATAAAATGTTTTGCATAAACTCTGTTAGAATATTTTCCTTAAAAACATTTGTATCATAGTGTCGGTGGATACATGTCTTTATACATTTGTCAAAACCCATACACTGTGCAGTGCAAAGAGTAAATACTAATATAAGCTATGAAATAAGGTTAATAAATATGTGTCAATGTTGGGGCATAAATTTTAACAAATATACCACTCTAATTCAAGGTGCTAGTAACAGAGGAAACTAGGAGGGAGGGTGGAGAGGGGTTATATGGGAACTCCGTGTACTTTCTGCTTAAGTTTTCTGAGAACCTGGAACTACTGAAAAAACAGTCTATTGGCTGGAAATGGGGGCTCACTCCTGTAATCCCAGCACTTTGGGAGGTTGAGGTGAGAAGATTGCTTCAGCTCAGGAGTTTGAGACCAGCCTGGACAACATAGTAAGACCCCATCTCTACCAAAAAAGGAATAGCATGGTGGCATGTGCCTGGAGTCCCAGCTACTCAGGAGGCTGAGGTGGGAGGATTGCTTGAGGCCAGGAGGTCAAGGCTGCAGTGAATATGGTGGCAGCACTGCACTGTAGCCTGGGTGACAGAGTGAGACCCTGACTAAAAAATAAACAGAAAAGTCTATTAATGTTTTTAAATATAAAAGTTTGTATCAAATTTGCAATCACTGGTGTGAAAATGCTATTATTCATAAGAAAGGAGTGTAAATCATTTACTATTATTTGCAAAATTACTGATAGTTTGAAAGGATAAGATTTTAAACACCTATAAGATGATTTGCCTATATTTTCTCATAATACAAGAAAGAATCTAATGATAAAGATGAAAAAACCACAAATAATTTAAAAACAGTATTAAAAGGAGAAATTGATGAATTCTTTTTGAGGACATTTATATTGTATATGTGTCTGGTTTCAGTCAACATGACATAGAAGAACATTACCACTTGTTATGGGATAAATTGTTTCCTCCACAAATTTATATGTTGAAGTCCTAACATCCAGTATCTCAGAATGCAACTGTATTTAGAGATAAGATCTTTAAAGAGGTAATTAAGGTTAAATAAGGTGACTAGAGTATGTACTACTCCAATACGGGTGATGTTTTATAAGAAGAGAAAATGGGGACACAGACACACACACAGAAGGGAAACCATTGCAAAGACACAGAAAGAAGACAGCCATCTACAAGCCAAGGATAGCAGCCCTAACAAGAAAACAACCCTGCAGACATCTCGTTCTTGAACTAGTAGCCTTCAGAACTGTGAGAAAATAAATTTCTGTCGTTTAAATTACTCAGTCGGTAGTACTTTGCTTTGGCAGTCCTCATCGACTAATACACCATTTTTGGATTCTGAAGTTAGTAACAGGATCTCTCCATTAGAGCATGAGCTTTCAAGGAGAAAAGCCAGAATTTATTAATCTTGGCATCTTAAAATCTGACACTGAAGAAGCTCATAATGAATATTTGTTGAATACATGAATTCCTATGTTTTGCCACCTGTTATTAATTTTTTTGGTGGTGTAGGTTTCAAGAACCACTTCAAGCTAGTTTAAGCAAATAAACAAGAAAGAAAGAGAGGGAAGGGTGGGGAGGGGTGAATGGAGGGAATGAGGAAGAAAGAAGAGAAAAAGAAAGAAATTTGCAAGAACGACACTGGGAAAATTCATTGACTAGAACTTAAGTACATAACTAGAACTAGCAATTGTAAAGCTAGCAGTTATTCAGAGCATTTCACTCTTGTGTCCTCCTTTTCTCATCCCCCTCCTTCTTTCCCCTTCTCCTCCTCCTCCTCTTCCTCCTCCTCCTTATTATTTCTCTTTCTTCTCTTAATGCACAGTCTATCACACATCTAATGCTTTGATGTGTACACAACTTCCCCATAGCCCCTGAGTCTTCATTTAAATGATCAGTCTATACTAAATCTCCTGCCTCAGTTCTGATTTAAAGCTCTTAGGAAATAAAAAATGTTAAACTCAGATAGAGTCAAAATTCTCCTGGTAAAAATGACATTTCCTAGGGTCACAATAGGATGAGTTTTCTAAGAAAAAATACTGTCTTAGTAACCGCAAAGATCTCTTCAAAATATTTGGAAGCCAAAATTAAAAGTATAATTTATAATCACTCAAAAATGAAATAATTAGAACAAATCTAACAAAACATGTGCTGGACTTGTATGCTGAAAACTGTAAAACACTGATGAGAGAAATCAAAAATCTAAGTAAATGGAGAGATATATGGTGTCCATGGATTGGAAGACCAAACGTTGTAAATATGTCTTTTCTCCCCAGATTGATATACATGTGTACCATAATTTCAGAAAAATTTTTGGTTATTATAAACAAGGATATTCTAAATTTTATATGAAAAAGCAAAGCAACCAGAATGGCTAAAACAATTTTGAAAGAGAAGAATAAAGTCAGAAGAATCAGTAATAAAGACAGTACTCAAGACTGTGTGGTATTGACAGAGGGCTAGACACCAAGATCAATGGAACAGAATGAATGGAGAACCCAATAAATATGTCCAACTGATTTCTGACAGGAAACATGGTATGAAGGTATAAAAACAATTCAATGGAGGAAAGATAATCTTTCAACAAATGGTGCTGGAGCAAATGGACGTCCATAGACCTAAAAAAACAAGGCAACAAAACAAAACAAAGAACATTAACCTAAACCTCACATCTTATACAAACATTAAATCTAAAACTATAAAATTTTGGAAACAAAATAGGAGAAAGTCTTTGGGACCTGGAGCTTGGCAAAGTATTCTTAGACTTGACACAAAAATATGATCCATAGGAAGAAAAATTGGTCAGTTGTGCTTCATCAACATTAGAAGCTGTTGCTCTATGAATGATTTTATTAAGGGGATTAAAAAAACTATAGATTGGGAGAACATATTTGCAGATTCAAAAATGCATATTATCTAGAATATATAAATACTATTCCAAACTCTATAGTAAGAAGCCAAAAATGTGATTAGAAAATGAGCAAAATATATGAACAAATATGCCATCAAATAGGCTATATAAATGACTAATAAGCACATGAAAAAATGTCCAACACCCTTAGCCATTAACAAGCAAATTAATACCACAATGAAATATGTCTATGCTCCTATCAGAATGGTTAAAATAAAGAAGAGTGGCAATACCAAATCCTGTTGAGCATGCAGAGAAACTAGATTACTCATACATTGGTGGCAGCAGTGTAAAATAGTACGGACATTTTGGAAAACAATTGGTCATTTCCTAAGAAACTAAACATGTGAGTACTGTAATATTTACTGAGTGCTTACCATGTGCCAGTTATTGTGCTGGTCCTTGAGAGTCCCCACTCAGGGACAAATATGAAGAAGACACAGTCCCTGCACTAAAGGAATTTATAGTATGAAGAACATAATGTGAATTTCAATATAATGTGATTGTGGCACCAGTAGAAGCTGGGTTGATCCAAAGATAGATGCAATGGCTGAAAGTGGTGGAGAAGAAAAAAATAAAGTGGACAACTGCCATTAGTTAGTATTAGCTCATTTCTTTAGTGTTATGAAGTTGTAGCTGCCCTAGAAAATTAAAGCCGTAAGTTTTGGTAGTCAAATAAATGGAAAATGGATCAATTATTTTCCTTTTTCTGTAGTTACATTTTAATTGGTGGATGCTAAGGAATGCCTATGTTAGCTGAAGCACTATTTCTAGCAAAATATGAGAAGTTCATAAATATTCACTGAAATAACTTTTTGAATTTATCTGCTGCCCTTTATGGACTTGAGAAATGGGAACTGTTGAGTATTCAGCAGAGATTTCTGAGTAGTCATTTACAAATAGTTTCAGTATAAAACATAGTTAATGTTATTAATCTTGTACACACTATAGCTAAGACCACCCTATATAGAAATATGGATAGCATATGCTACAGAGTAGCAGCTAAAGCTTATATCATCGAGTAAAATCCTGGTTGAAAAACACAAGATAAAACTGAATAGTGATTTATTTAACCCAAATTAGGGCATCAATTAATAATGTGCTTTTGGCAGAATATTAAAATAATAAAGCTTGTTAAATTATAGTGTCCTAATATGTATTTACTTTAAAGAATTTTAACATTCCTTTGAAATAGTAAACTATACACAATTAAAAGTGAAAGACACAAATCCCAAAACAACTAAACATCCAAGTGTCAGACCCAGCAATTTTACTCCAGGATTATTCAAGAGAAATGACAACTTATGTTCATACAAAAACCTGTATATAAATGTTTATAGAAGTTTCATTCACAATAGTCAAAAAGTGAAAACAATCTAGATGTCCTTCTTCTGGTGAATGGTTAAACTATGGTACATACATACCTTGGAATACTACCCAGCCATAAAAAGGGACATACAGCTGATACATGCAACTACTTGGGTGAATTTTCAGGGAATTATGCTAAATGAAAAAAGCAATCTTAAAGCTATACCATTACATTTATATAATATTCTTTTTTTTCTTTTTTGAGATGGAGTCTTGTTCTGTCACCCAGGCTGGAGTGCAGTGCCACTATCTCAGCTCACTGTAACCTCTACCTCCCGAGTTCAAGCAATTCTCCTGCCTCAGCCTCCCGAGTAGCTGGGATTACAGGTGCCTGCCACCACGCCCGGCTAATTTTTATATTTTTGGTAGAGACAGGGTTTCGCCATGTTAGTCAGAGTGATCTCAAACACCTGACCTCAGGAGGCAGGTGATCCACCCGCCTCAGACTCCCAAAGTTGGAGGCCTGTGGGCCTGTGGGCCTGTGGGGTTACAGGTGTGAGCCACTGCGCCCGGCCTTATGTGATATTCTTGAAATAACAAAATTATAGTAATGGAGTACAGACTGGTGGATTACCAGGGATAATGGAGGAAGAAGTGGGAGGTAAGTGGGAGGTAAGTGTGTGTGGCCATAAAAGGCATCCTTGTGGTAATGGGAATGTGCTGTATTTTGATGCATCCTTATCAATAGCCTGGTTGTGATATTGTACAAGATGTTCTCATTGTGAGTATCTCTGTAATATCCTGTATGCGAACCTATAATTATCTCCAAATACAAAAGTTCAAATGGTAAAGGTGAAATAAAGACTGGGCAAATTTGTTGCTAACAGGCCTACCCTACAAGAAATATTAAAGGGAGTTCTTTAGGCCGAAAGAAAATGACACCAGATGGTAACTTAAATCTACATAAAGAAATAAAGAGTACCTGTGAAGGTCATTATGGAGGTCAATATAAAAGAAAGTATGCTTATATATTTTCTCTTTTCTTCTCTTAACTGATTTAAATGATGATTAAATAAAACAATAATTAAGTTCTATATTTTACTGGAATTAAGTTACTGTTAGTTTGAAGTAGATTATGATAAGTCGAAATTCATATTGTAATTCCTAGAGCAAATACTAAGAAAATAAATATATATCCGGAAAACCAACAAAGGAATTAAAATAACACACTGAAAAAATACCTATTTAACACAAAAGAAAGGAGGAACAAATACATAAAAAAGATGAGACATATGGAAAACAAATGACAAAATGACAAAATAAATCCAGTCACATCAATAATCAATTTAGATTTAAATAGATTGAAAATAAAAGGATGAAAGAATACACCATGCAAACAGTAACAATAAAGGAGCTAGATTGATTATATTATTATAATATCAGACAAAATGGGCTTTGAGATGAGAAATACTATTTGAAATAAAGTCATTTCATAATGACAAAAGAGTCAATTTATGAGGAAGATATAACAATTATAAATAATATACACCTAGCAACAGAGCCCACCATTCATAAAGCAAAAAGTGATGGAATAGAAAAGAGAAATAGAGTATTCAATATTAATAGAGATTTCAATACCCATTCTCAGCAATGGAAAGAGCAACTAGACAGAAAATCAGCAAAGCTGCAGAAGGCTTGAATAACACCATAACTAATTTGACCTATTTGACATCCATGCAATGATCCATTCCAACAATAGCACAATATGTATTGTCTAAAGTGAAGCATTCTCTAGACCATATGCTACGCCATAAAACAAGCCTCAATAAATTTAAAAGCGCTGAGAAAAATCACCCAAGACACAACAATAAAAACCAAAAAAAGAGCAACAAAACACAACTTCCCTCTCAAAATGAATCTGAAAATCAAAATCCCAACACCTATTAAATCATGTAATGCTAAGAAAAGAAGATACAATTGGAGTATACATTCACTCCAGATAAAGCTATTGATAATAATTAGGCCAAGAGTTAAAATATGTTAACTTAGAATAATTGAAGGTAAAATGGAATAGTAACACTATTAAAAAGCAATAAAAACATAAAGCAAAACAGACAAAAAATTCCAGAAGAGGTAGAAATAAAAAACAAGTGATTACAACCACTGGAAAATTATAATCATCAAAATAAAAAATAAGACACTGTCACAGAGAATTGATAAATTGAATGAATAATTCACCTAAAACATAATGGTATTTCGCTATTTCCATTCTCCTATATTGATTGAGAATATCCAGAAATACCATATTTGTTCTGCTTCTTGTTCATTCTTTCATTCAACAAATATTAATGAGCATATACTGTGGTGGATACTTTTTTAGATACAGGGGATAAAAAGGCTATCCTTACAAGACAGGTAAGCTATCATGGAGCTTGAATTATATTGGAAAGAGGCACATATTATTAAAGAATAATTTCATTGTGTAATAAGTGACGTAAAAGAAATAGCACTTCCCTCGCCAAGTTTAATATGACTTCTGACTACAGAGAAAACATTCTTGGAAGCTTATCTAGATCAGCAAGTCAGGATTTGTCTAATACTGCTCAGCAGGGAAGTTCCAAACAGCCCCTGGTAGTAAGTGCAGCCCAAGACCTGTGCTGGCTATGGAGCTTAAATCATCATGGTAGTTAAAATGTCATTACACCAATAAGTGTTTCTCCTTCAAAAAGTATTAACCAGAATTACAGTTATCAAAACCAGTATAACAAATATAAAAATATAGGGCCTAACAGCTGTTTAAAACCATATCAATAAAAGATGTCCTTAATACCCAGTGAAGATGGAGAATTAATTGAGGAGACAAGAAAATCTGAAAAGGAGGCATAGAAAGAGAATGGAGAGAATATTTAATTAGGCTACTTTCTTTTTCCTTTTATTTTCCTCATCTTACTTAAATTGTAAGTCTAAAATAATATATTTCAAGAATGACTTATATTTCTAGGTTTATTGTTTTGTATTGCATATGGAGACTTATTTTCTTACTTTGGATGGTCTCTTGTTCATAAGCCACACAATGTAATGAGCACAGTTGTTATTGTTCTTGTAAGCCATAAAGTTTGTCTTAGGGAAAAAAATACCTTTTATTTTAAAATATTCTTCAGCTGCATTTCCAACCAAACTGCACAAAATAATTTTAAAAGGTCATTAAAAATGCTTGTATCCCAATTTAGCAGTCAAAATTAACTTATTTGAATTAAATTTAAAACTTCCCAAGATTCAAGTCCAAGTCTGACCCCAAATAAATATTATTGTCTAATTTAATCCTGGAGGTAGTAATTTGTACCACATTTACTTTAGAACATGTTGTTTACTTCAGTGAACATTCTAATGATAGGCAAAATACTTGATTCTAGGATAATGGATTTCCCAACTTAATATTTCCCATCTGCACTTAATATTTCCCATATGCATGAGTTTGCAAGTCTCTTTCCTGTTCCATCATTAGCAATCAGTACAGCTCTAAAAAGGAATGGTATATCAAATAAGAAGTAAATTAGCTAATGTCAGGGAAAAGAATGGCTATTAGTTCACAGAAAATTTGAGAGATAACCACTCTAGTGTGAGAAATTCACACAGAGACACCAGTGAGTTTCTGCCATGAACTGATCCTACTCAATCCCTTTTGAGTGGGGGAGTTGCATACCTTAAAGCCCTTACTTAGCTACACTATCTCTAGATCCCATCCTGAGCTGCCTTTACCACTTCCAACTTTGTGTGTTTACTCAGGTGTGCATGTTCTGCTTTTTACATAGAAAAGAATCATGAATCAGCTTTTGCCAGCTGGCTATGTATGATGTGGCAATGGAAACATTTTATTTTAATGAAATATCCGCATTCTGTTGGGTCTAGTATTTGGTCAAGTGTCTCAATTTTCATCTATCAGTTTACCCTAACCACTCATTGATAACTCCCATACTTCACTGATGAATTTCCATAAGAATGGTAAGTTCAGGAAAGACACACTTGATAAGCCGGATCCCTTAGCCTTCTTCCAAAACTCCAAACAAGTTTTTAGTACTGAAAACTCTTACCATAAAACACTCTTGTGTGTAGGTTTTTTTTTTGTTAGGTGACATTTCAAGAATAGATTAGAAATTAAACATACTTATTTCTAAGACTCTGCTATAAAAAGCATCGATGATATCCTCTGAGAATTGTTTACTTATTTTTAAAGAAACCACTTCCAACTCAGTAAGAAAAGATATAAATTTTAATTGTAATCCACATGCAAAGAGAAAGAGAATGTATTTCATTAAGTCTTCATCATAATATCTGTTATTTTTCTAATTTTCTACAAGTTGCATTGACCTGTATTTATATCCCTGCTTTGAGATCAAGCCATCATCCTCCTCAAAACCCTCCTATGCTCCCAGTGGCTTGCAGAATAAAATCCAAATTGTCAGATAAGCAGTGTGATCTGACCCAAGCTATTTGCCTGGACTCCTCTGCCTCCCACAGCTCACTGCACTGAGTTATTCCCAGTGTCATTAAAACATTGTGACCTCAAAATATCCAAGTATAGATTTGTTCACATATTTCTATCTAATGTCCTTTCCATTCTTGCTGCTTATTAAAGTTGTTCATTCCTTCAAAGCTCAGCTGGAGGTGATTTTCTTCATGAACCCTATACCAACTTCTCCAGGTGAAATTAATCTCATTTTCTTTTCTGCTCTCATGATGTTTTTGTGTACCTCTTCCATGGCATTGCTTTGTGTTTAGATAATTCTGTACCTGGCAGTCTAATTCCACAGGTTACATGTTCCTTAAAGCAAGAGACCTTGATTTGTTCATCTCTGTTCCATTCACAACTAATAGACCTTTGAATATTTATGTAGCACAAATTGCCAAAAGGAGACCTCTTCATCGATTCAGGGTGATTTCAAGACAGAAATTCTAAAAAGTGATCATTCTGGAATTATCTGATGACCAAGAGAACATTTTTCTCTCTCTCATCCATCACACTCTCACTTTCTGGTTAACTAATAGCAGTGAAGTAAGAAAACCTGTGAAGCATGGACAGCTAGAGAAGAGTGTGTGGCCAAAAATTGTCATAAGTAACTTTTGACAATAGTTTATTAGGAGGCTGTTTGTCCACAGATGTATCCTCAGAATAGAAACAAGGATCAATAGCACTGGAGGTCATTGTCTCCCTCCTAGGGGGCATTTTTTGTGAATCACCATAGTTAGCTGAGTGTGGTGGTTTCCGCTTATGGTTTTTTGCCTTTATTCTCCTGTTTCTAAACTCCCATTTCAAATCAAGATCAGGCCAAAAATCTAAGAGCACACAAAATGAACCAAGGTCAGAACTGCTGTGTGGAGATATTTCCACCAAGATCACCTCTGTCACCATTGTATTATGGTTGGTATCCAGCGATCACTTCACAACAGGGTAGCTGCTTCTCACTCTAAGAAGCTGTGAGGAGATGCTTGGAGAAACAGAAAGAGGGCACCAGAAAAGAGAACAGATGGGGAGGGTTGCAAGGGGGTTTCTTTCCACCATTTTTTTTCTCCTTGCTCTGCCAGAGGAATAGAAGACTCAACAGGGAGAATAGTTGGAAACACATTAATAAAATTTGCTTTGCATTTTGTTCTTGTGCACATGATGTTCTCCCTGTCAATCAGAGTTATCATGCAGTATTGCAGCGAGGAGGTAGATGCAACTGTTGAGTTAGGATTGTTACAGGTGGAGGGCAGAAAGAGAATAATTTGCTTCAGATATTTAAAGTACAATTTATAGCAAGATAATAATAGTCTAGTGAGCCAGACTTTTCAGGGAATTACATTTTTCTCTTTAGACCTTTATGTCTCCTCCACTAACATATAAGTACCCATGCCAGGCCAACCATAAGTTTTATGTTATGTAGATCCCCACCAGACTGGAAGAAGGTAGCACAGATCCCATGTTTTGATGCTGTGATACCTGGAGAATATTGGGAAACAAAGACAGAAGGTAAAAGTGCATGTGTACAAGTCTCCCTCATCTGAGATATAAATGTTGATAGAGGGATGCCTGGAGAATGAGGCTTTTGTCTAATTCATGTGTGGGAATATAGAGGGAACTGTGTCCCAAACTATCTCTTACCTTTACCAATTAAGATAGTGACCCCATCAAATGTAGTCTGTGGCATAGAATGGTATGGCAGAAGGAGAGCCAAAGTTTAACGTTTTGAGTAGTCCTTGGATCCTCCGCATCACAGCGAGGACTCAAGAGTTCCTATTAAGCTGGTAAGGGGTTGTAGCTAACCTGGAAGTTAATGGCCTGACTTTGGAGACTGCTGGTGAGAGGAGAGAGGATCTGACAGCATAGCTGGGAGTGAATTCATAAACCATGAGCTCAGTGAAAGACACTGCACTTGTAAGAGCCAAGGTGATACCCGGACAAACTAAGAGCAACACTTGGCCTGAGAGACAGGAAGACAGGAGGAGGAAGAGGAGGAGATGGAGGGGAAAGGAGGAAAGAGAAGGAAGGGAGGAGGTTGGGATTAGAGAAAAGGAGGGAAAGGAAAGCCCTTTAGGAATGACACCAGGTTTAAATGCCTGCAGGACAAGCAGCAACTAGGTAGACAAGGATCATTTTCACAGAGATCATAGGAACTTCAAGACAGTACAAGAATACTGCGTGCACAAGAATCTCCTCATTGTCAATGCCATGAAGGTGCAGTAAGACACACCCACTTCTGCGGAGCCACACAGTACTGAGAAAGGAAATGTGAGGGTGATGAAAACATAAAAGATTATTTTTAACCTAAACAAACTAAAATTAGAGAAATAGATTGTTATATTAGATAAGGGTTATTTAACATTATAACGTTTAAATTATAAACTTAGATGAAAATGCCTTTCTTCTATCCAGAGGATGAGAGTTGAATACGATGATCTTGTTAAGTGACTAAAGAATTCACATTTTTCTGATTCATGTGAAGGTAGTCTGAGCAAAACTGGTATCCCAGCACGTGGAGAAATAGGGCTTTGGCTCTTATTACTCTATTTATTATTGGGGTTGACTGGTCTGACTTCCTAGGGGGTGCTTCTTTTTTCTGATACCTCCAATAGCCTGAAGCTGGGCAATGGGTCAATGAAGACAGTGTTCTTAGCCTACACAAAGCCACTTATCTGTACACAGGATGCTTTTCTGCTGGAACTTGGAGTGAGTGTTTAAAAAACATTAATGAGTGATTCTTGGATACTATCTCTGAACGAGAATAAATCTATGCCCTGTTTTATCTCCTTTCTTTAAATTCTCTTTTTTATTATTTATTTTCTTCCTTCTCTCATTATTTTCTTTATCTCTCATTATTCTTCTTTCTCCTTTTCTTGGAGATATTTCATGCTATTAGAGCTTTCATTTCAAAAGTCTGTATTCAATGACAAGTGAAAGAGAGCAGTACTTGTTTTCATTTTATCACCAATGCTGTATGTTCTGCCATGTTTTAACACATCAAAGCAATGCATATACAAAGTCAGAATTTGTATGATGTAAATACAATTTAATTCTGTAATTTGCTTACACATTAGATAGTCATTTCACTGATATATTAACTCATGCAATTGCATCATTTTTAGCTAAGCTTCATAAATGCATCTGTTCTGTGTATTTACTGGTTAAATAAAATTTTCTGAAATCTAGACTACCTTAGGAAGGCTTCATTTTTTTAGTGTAGATATTTTTTAAAAACCTTATAGAAAATGTTAACAGATATCTGAAATAAAACACTATGCAATATTCATTTTATCAGCCATAATCTATCATGTATAGCTTTGATTTTACCTAACAGCCCTTTAAGAGAGGCCTCCCCAGAAGCACATTATTTCCAACAGCAAGATCTGCATGTAAGAAAAATATTGAGATTCAGCATTCTGGGCTATCAGCACAAAAGCCGGAGCATCACCTCAGGGTTGATTGAAACATAGAAGTAAAAGTTTGCTGCCTTCCTTTTCTTCTGGAGCCTTTTCGAGTGACATTTTCTTTGCTTAAAGTGGTCCATATACTTTCATTTCTTCAGTTCATTTTATCAACTTTTAAGTATCTATATACCTCATTTTAGATAGTTCGGCTGTGACTCAACTGCATGATGTTACGTAACATCTATCTATCTATCTATCTGTCTATCTATCTATCTACATACACATATACATAAACATGCACATTTTAAAATGAGAATAAAATTAATGTGAAACAATATATTTATCCCCATAATATTGTTCTACATAACTAGAAAGGCAACCAGAAATAACTACATAATAAACATAACATATATTCCAATAGTACAAAATTTTATAAGTATAAAAATTATCAAAAGCAATGGCCAACATAATCTAAAAATTGGTGAGGTAACACACAAAAGAAATAAAACTAACATGGTCGTCATTAATTCCTTTGTTAGGATGTGGTATGTAATGAACTGTGGTCTTCAGTTCCCTAATTAGAAGCTCTGCATTCCTGTACTGACCAAATTTCTATAAATCCACGAGTCTTTCACAATAATTTCTAAATCTCTTAGAGATTATGAAAGTCAATTCAAGTCTCTATTGCTTAACTCTCAGACATGCTCAATATATATGCCCTCATATATCAGTCAGAATGATGCCATAGTTACAATCCATGGCTAGAGAAACATCTGATAGAAACAAACAAAACGAAAAAGATAAGGTGCCCAACCTAAAGAAATCAGTATTGTTGCACACAGAATTGTTGTTTGAGATGAGCTTTGGAAACAAATTTCTCATAATTACTGAATTGTGGTTCTGGGACTATTTTGGAAGCGATATCTTTTTCCTTCATCTGGCTAATCTGGAGTCACTGTGTATATTTCTAAAGGGCAGGTACACATTTGACTAGTTTCATAAGAATGTGGAAGTCGTTTGCTACTTGTCTCGTTCAAATGTTCTATCCTGCACTTCCACCTTCAAGTTCATTAATTTTCACTCAGATGTATATCTACTTGATATGTGACCTTGCTTATCTCATTTACAAGTTTAATCTTTTGTTAGAGTATGCCTGACTCAAAGAGATGTTTTCAGGCAGAATCCTGCTCAGCTAAGAGCATTCAACCCCAAACACACTGACTAACTGAGACACAAATGCTCAGAGAATTCACTCTGCAGGGGGGAGAAAGTTAAATCAATACACAAATTGATTATATTTTCACCTTAAAAATTCCATGTAGTTTGAGCTGGCTTGTTACTTATCCAAACTTAATCTCATAGTTCATTGAATATTGCCCACCTGTGCTCATTAGTATAAAGAAGAAAAGTCATTAGGAGAAAAAGTGCGATTTTCTAGTAATCCCCAAAATTGTTCACAACATTTTTATTTACATAAGATACTTAATATTTATAAAAAACATTTATTTCTTTTAAAATCACTTATGTAAGAAGTTTGGCAAACATTCCCTAATAGTAGAATAAGTCCTGTTTCACATGCATGGAAAGAAACAGAATGGAGAGACTGTGACATTTTAGGAGTGGTGGAGTTATAATTTACTCAAAGATTTTGACCCTGTTATATATTTTGACCCTGTTCTATCTTTTCATTTCATGATAATTAAATTTGTCTGCCATGATTCTATTCCTGCATAATTCAAGTATATTTTCTCCTGATTTTCCGCATTGGAACATTTGTGAAATCCGTGTTTGATTTCCACCTAATATGTATATGGCACAGATTCTTCCTAAATTATAGACATGTCATTGTGCATAGTGCTGAGCTTTTTATCAATTTTCATTGTCTTTCCCTCTGTTCTGTGCCCCCATTAGAATGGAAAAGGGTTACTGCCAAATCCCTTTGTTCTTTCTGCTAACACTTCCAGATTCTAGTCTCCTCATACATTTTATTATATTTTCCTCTTCAAAAGGAAGAGTACCTTTAGATTCATTCATACACAGTACACCAATGCTCCCTAAAACAAAGTCCACAGACTTCTAGCATCTTGGGAAATGCTAATAGATGTTTTATAAAATTTTCAAAAAAGAATTGTGTGGATAAATCATTTTGCAAAGGTTAAAAAGTTCAGCAGAATTCTTGATTCAGGATTACTTGGAGCCTTTAGTATGGTAATGTGCTTTGTGGCTCTCCAGGAGGCAGATCAAATATGTAGTTTTCCCAAAATTATTTCACATAAGAATACTTTTTTTTTGAGGAATATATAAGGACCCTAGAGGTCTACAGTGCACATTTAGAGGAAAGCTTCTAATAGAGTCTAACCCACTCATTAATTTGACAGTTCTCTCTTTTCCAGGGAACAACTATGTTTTATGGTAACAACTATGTTTTTACATCCTAAAAACACCTTATGATTTCAGTGGACATTATATTAAACTCAATCATGGAGTCCTTTGTGGGTTCCTTTCTTCTTTAAGCAAGAAGAAATACATTTAGAAAGAAAATGTTTCACATCAACTCAGAGAACATACCAGAATTTTATTGATACAATAATATTTAATATTTATAAAATAGTCTGTTAAAATGGCTTAATGTTCCAAGGGAATGGATTGTGGAGTCAGATAGACCCAAATTTGACTGTCATAACTACCACTTAATAGATAACGTGATTTTTCTGAGTCTGTTTCTTCATCTGTAAAATGAAGACAATGATATCTCCATTGAATTTTTGTTAGGGTTAGAGAAAACTGTATATACAGATACATGCATACATACATATATATATGTGTGCACACACACACATATATATATATATGTATGCACACACACACACATAAATTTTGCAGCCTAGTGCCTGCCACAGAGTTAGCAAATGTAGTTAAGAAATCTTTATTTTTAAGAAAAACTTTATTTTTTCTATATTTTTAAATTATTCTCATGGAGTAAATTTTTCTCCCATGGTCCAGCAATTTTATTTCTTTTTCTCTCATGCCTTCCAAGCGAGGACCTGGAATATCTGGTCTACTTTTGTAGTAGTTGCCGTTGGGACTCTTTGCTAGGCTGGGACACCCATGCCTCAGCTGCTGTGAGTGTTGGCTGATGATGGCTCACACCCATATACCTCTTCTACAAGTATTCTCAACTGACAGAGCCACCTGGAGACGACTGAGGGGTTCTGCATGCCTCCTTCTCCAAGAGTAGTCCCTGGATAATGCTTGACTGATATGGTAGATAAAAGCCTAACCCATTCCTCTAGTGGAACAATCTCAGTGCTAAATTTATACTCCAAAGCTCCCCATAGAAATAAGCCGAAGTTAGACTTTCCTTGAAACCACAGCTTCGCCTTCCTTTCTCCCAGCCCTATTCTGCTTCCTCACTCCCATGCAGGTTTCTTCCAAGAGTACATCTCTGACCTCAGGCCCTTATTCCATTCAAACAGCTCCTGAAATTGTATTATCTCTTTTCCAACTGATCATTTTTATCAGCTTTATTAGAAACAAGTAATTATTTAGTAGCTTATTATGGCCAAGACTTCATGCCAAGTTTTAGGATTTCTGAGAATCAGAAAACTTTCTACTTTGAGAAGCATGCAGTTTTATGATCTGAGAACCCCTTTCCCCATCTTTACTGTCAGTACTAATCCACCATCTTTGTCTCTTGCTCCTCAAAATCTCTTGTATATTAAAATGCAAATTTTTGTTACCATATTACTTTAAAATTGAGTAATCTACACAACAGCAGGTTATATACCATACAGTTTAGTTTTTATGTGACTCTGGTGTGGCCTATTTGTAGGATTGACTCAGATAACCTTTAGCCATTAGGCTAGAGGCCAAATTACTCAGTTCCTGTGGATCTGAGGACAACCATAGCCTCAAAAAGTTAAAATAATAAGCCCTTTATTTGCTAATAAAATATAGAAGCAAAACTTCCTTATCAGATATGGAGGATTTCTCAACATCTTCTGAAATAATTTTCAAAGTACGATATTCAAACATTAAAGAGAAGTTTACTGAATCTATTGCTTCCTAAATATACTTTGCCTCCAGTCTGTTAAGAAGTTAGGCAAAGTGGGGATGAGGTAAAAATGACCCAAGACAAACTTATTCACTCATTCAGCAATATGATTATTAAACACATTATGTATGAAGTATGACTTTAGATCAGATGCCTTAACTTCCTGGAGAGGCCTGGCCAGGTAAGAAGTCCTAGAGCCTAAGCCTCATTCATATAATTTTCAACTTGCTTCCGTCTTACTCTTGTTATAGAGAGTGGTCTCTTGGGGAGCTGGAGTCAGTTTTATGGTCCAGTAGTGATCGGGACAGGAGCAGGGAAATTCTGGGCAGAAGGTGGGTCCTCAGTGAAGGCCACAACCTTAAGCTGAAAAGCCCAATACCATGGCCCAAGGTGAGAACTGACATCGCTGTTTTCCCACTCAAATGTTGCCTTTTCCAAAACGAACCATGGCCCGCCCCACCCCCCATCTTGTGCCCATAAAATCCCAGGCTCAGCTGGCAGAGAGAGGAGAAGCAGCCAGACATCAGAGACTATAGCTGGATATCAGAGAGAAGTGGCTTGACTTCAGAGGGACAGCGTGACAGTGTAGCTTCAGAGAGGAGTCTAGCTGGGACAGCTGGACTTCAGGGGAAATTTGTCTTCCCACTCCATCCCCTTTTCAGCTCTCCTTCCTGCTGAGAGCCACTTTCATCAGCAATAAAATTCCCCGCATTTACCATCTTCAATTTATTTGTGTGACTTCATTCCTCCTGGACACCGGACAAGACCTCGGGTGCCATGAGTGCGGGTGCAAAACGCTGTCACACTGACCCTCCAATGAGCTGATAACACTTAAGCCATCCACAGACAGCAGAGCTAAAAGAGTACTGTAACACTTCCTCTGGGGCTCCAGGGGTCACAAGCACCCTCCCTTAGATGCTGGGGAAGGGCTGATACAGAGTTCGCTCTTGCTTGCGCACAAAATACCAAAAGCAATGGCAACAAAAGCCAAAATTGACAAATGGGATCTAATTAAACTAAAGAGCTTCTGCACAGCAAAAGAAACTACCATCAGAGTCAACAGGCAACCTACAGAATGGGAGAAAATTTTTGCGATCTACTCATCTGACAAAGGGCTAATATCCAGAATCTACAATGAACTCAAACGAATTTACAAGAAAAAAACAAACAACCCCATCAACAAGTGGGCGAAGGATATGAACAGACACTTCTCAAAAGAAGACATTTATGCAGCCAAAAGACACATGAAAAAATGCTCATCATCACTGGCCATCAGAGAAATGCAAATGAAAACCACAATGGGATACCATCTCACACCAGTTAGAATGGCGATCATTAAAACGTCAGGAAACCACAGGTGCTGGAGAGGATGTGGAGAAATAGGAACACTTTTACACTGTTGGTGGGACTGTAAACTAGTTCAACCATTGTGGAAGTCAGTGCGGTGATACCTCAGGGATCTAGAACTAGAAATACCATTTGACCCAGCCATCCCATTACTGGGTATATACCCAAAGGTCTACAAATCATGCTGCTATAAAGACACATGCACACGTCTGTTTATTGCGGCACTATTCACGATAGCAAAGACTTGGAACCAAGCCAAGTCCAACAATGATAGACTGGATTAAGAAAGTGTGGCACATATACACCATGGAATACTCTGCAGCCAAAAAAAATGATGAGTTCATGTCCTTTGTAGGGACATGGATGAAGCTGGAAGCCATCATTCTCAGCAAACTATCGCAAGGACAGAAAACCAGACACCGCATGTTCTCACTCATAGGTGGGAATTGAACAATGAGAACACATGGACACAGGAAGGGGAACACCACACATTGGGGCCTGTTGGGTGGGGAGAGGGGGGAGGGAGAGCATTAGGAGATATACCTAATGTTAAATGACGAGTTAATGGGTGCAGCACACCAACATGGCACATGTATACTTATGTAACAAACCTGCACGTTGTGCATAGGTACCCTAAAACTTAAAGTATAATAGAAAAAAAAAAAAAGAAAAAAAAAGCTCACAACCTGGCTCCTGCACCTGCTCACCTGTACTCACCCTCCTGCAAGGGGTGGAACACAGCAGGTTTGAGTGAGTGGAGTTCGCTCCTGTTGGCATCAAAGCGGCCGGCTAGTTCCAGTTCCCATGCACTCCTGTTCCCACGCACTCCTGTTCCCACCCACAAAGGGATCAGGGAAATATCCTGTTTCATTAGCACTCCTGGGCAGTTGCTGGGGTCTCGGTATTGCAGTAGTCACAAACTATCTAAAAGACAGCTTTCAGAGGCAGGCATCTGACCCTCAGACTGAGAATCATTTGTTTATATTGCTTCCCCTTGGTATATTTCCAGATATACTCCAACTTTTCCTATGGGGGTGCATCCTCAAAGCCCACGCACTGTTAGTTTCATACTGTCCATTATACAGATTGGTTATGGCTCATCAGAAACGGCCTCTGGGTTTTTACAATATGTTTTTACCCTTCCTTAAAGATAAAGACAGCCTAGTGAAAAATCTCCCTCAAGGGAAGATAAATGTATCATTCTTGCTTGCTGTGTTACCCTCTCTCAGGACAGAAGAGTTTTCGGCCAAAACAGCTATCAGTGAATGAATGAATGAATGAATGAATTTAAGAAATCAGACAAGTCGTATTTGGTCTCAGTGGGTCACCTTACCAGCCATGTCTTTGGTAAGATAGCTAGTAACAGCAAAGATGTTCTTTTATATGGATATGAGAAATTAGATTTCATCCCAATTCAACAATGCTGTTAAATATGTATAAAATAAAAATTTTCAACAATGTGGCACAGGTACATTAAAGAGATTGTCTAAAGTCACACATCTAGTAAGACAAGCAGACTAATTCTAACCCATGTCTTTGGGCTCGAGGTCTAATGGTTTATATAGCACACTTGCCCTACTTGTGGTATCATCTTCCTGTATGTGAACTCACATAATTATTTGTACCTCTACTATGCCAGTACTGTTTCAAATTTATGCATAACTAATAGTAAAATTACCTTCTCTTTCCTGCAAAGTGCATGCTTCTTGGTTCATTGGAGCAAGTGTTGCATTATACATTTTTTTAAAAAATGTTTCATGATGTACAAGGTAGGAGCTTAAGAAATGTTTGATGAGAATTTTTAATGAATACATTTCAGGGGACCCAGACTGGGTTCATTGATCTAAAAAGAAATCCTGAAGAAAGGTAAGCATGGACTGGGGTGTGGTTTGACTAGCTTGATTGTCAGATGCAGAAATATTAAACTGGACTAATTTATTATTTATTTTTAAATACTTTACTATTTATTATTTTGACCTAATCTCTCTCTCTTTCCCCACATTTATTCCAATTAGCTGATAAACACAAAAGTCAGGTTTGGAGCATAACTAGATTATTTGGTGAAGACACTAGAAAATTTCATAGTAAGCTCTTGCTAAATGCTTCTTCTTAATGGTGCTGGTGATATATAGTTTATCATTTACATGTAACTTCTTGCAAGATGAGATGTCTCATTGCAACAAAACTAGCAATAATATTAGGGAAGCAGAGTGTTGTTCCCATCTGGTACTAATCACTGTGATGACTAGACATAGGGCTATGACAGTGGCTTGCAAGCAGGAATTAGCATGAGAACAGTCCTTTGTGAACGTGCAGACAGGTCAATAAGTACATGATTATAAATTAGCTTGGTGGACTAGTGTGGTCATTAGCTGGGTCGAGTGTTCCTATTTCATATAATTGTTTGCTGCACCTGAATTAATTTGAGTGTTTAAATCCTGCATATTAATTCCGTGCTGCTGGATGTAAAGCTTTGGACTAATCCCTTTAATACTCTTTAGTATAAACACTTTAATCAAGCAACAGCTTTATAATTAGTTCTACTTAGAGACTGGATATAATTTACTAGTTTTACAGCTCATAAGTTACTGTGACTTTTTAATCATAATAATTATGCTTTAGAATGTAAACATAAATGGACTTTTCTAGCTTATTTGAAGAATAAAACCAAGGCAGTCAAAATCAGGAGATTAATAAAATCCAATATATGGATACACTTTGTATTTTTATGACAGCTCAAGATCACCCATCCTTGGAATTTAATCACCAGATTAAGGTAGGCTATTGAGCTGAGAAGGTGATTTCTTTTTCTTTAAAAGGAAGTACAGTTCTGTATATATTACATATTTCTTTCGTAGGGTGTGAAAAATGCTGACGTGATTTCATTTTATTGCAGAAGTGAGCAGTCTGACAATATCCCTCTCATGTACTAAACCTAGTAAGTAAATAATGGTTTAGCTACTAAGGATGTACTGATCCATTTTTCTTTTTATCTATTTTTTTCCCTGAGGATTTCAAAGTACACATCATCTCTGGCATTAAGAACATTTGTATGGTCAGACTACACAGTTTAGAGAGCAGCACTTTAAATTAAGTCTTAAATAGGCATTTAAATTAAATTTATTAGAAGAGTTATTTATATCAATTAAAGTAAAATTACTTAGAAAACTTTACTGAGATTTTATTGAAATAATACAAAAGGTAAGGTTTTCCTACATTGTTGCTAAATTTCAATGACTGTACATTATTAGTGGATACATTTTAAGTATATAATTACTATCTTTGTATTATCTTGCTGAAATATTTCTGATCCTGGTACAAGTTTAATATATAAATGATCTATTTTCCTGAGAAAATGCTATGAAAAATAGGCTAAACCTTTTGGATTTTAACCATAAATTATGTAATTATGTGAAATACTATATATTTATTATATATAAATATAATTGTATGAAATAATATGTGTATATGTGTTATATATAAGTAACTGTAAATAGTCTGGTTTTATTATAATATAGTGAAACATAGATGATGAACTACTTTATTTTGGCCACTCTAACAAAAAGTATTAATTACTTTGTTTTTAATTCCATCATAGTGAGTCATATTGATTGTAAAGATGGTCGTGATAATTGACAATATTGTAGGTCAGGTTGGAGGTTGCATATAAGAACAGTTACTGTGAGGGAACTCTAAGAATGTTTGTTTACAGCAATTACATGCAATATCTCTTTCTCAGCATAATGTTGTTCTTAGTTTATAATTGGTTGGTATTACGGATATTTGTTTTGATGGACAATTATACTATGTAACTCAGAACTCTTTCAGTTGGATGCCAATATTTATGAAAATTTTCAGAAATGAGGACAAATCTTTTAGGATAGGGAATAGAAGGGAACTTAACCAATTTCTGGGATAAATATCCTGGCCAGAGATAAAGTGAAGCTAACTGCAATGTTAGAGCTTACAGAAGGAGGAAGAGACCTGCAAGAACAGAGACACATCTAACTCATCAAGGAAACTTGAGGGGAACAATATCTAGACATAAGAAGTGGTGTCCTTGAAGAATCCTTGAAATCATCTAGGAAAGCCTTAAACCTGTGACAGGCTCAGCAAGCACTAAACCAGCTTCCCAAATGCAGAGGGATCAGAAACATTTATTATTCAGTGGGATAGATAGTGAACTAGACAGAAAAAAACATAGCTCCTTGCCTTGCCATTTTCCCTGTGTCAGGCCATAGTTGGGGGAGTGGGAGGAATCTTACCTTTGAATGAAGATTTAAAAGGTGATTGTCACAAAAATCATAAAATAAAATATGCAGCACTTCTTTAAGTGAAATCTGTAGACTCTTAGGAGTCCCCAACACCCTTCCAAGGAATCTGAAAGATCAAAACTATTTTCATAATAATACTAAGGCAACATTCGTCTTATTCACTATATTGACATTTGTAGCCCTGTTACAAAAGCAAATTGTGGGTATAAGTGCTGACTCATTAGCCTGAATCAAGGCGGTGGTGCCACATTGTTCTAGCAGTCATTTTATTCATCAACATCATCCACTGGCAGCTAATAATAATAAAAAAATATTTAGTGCTCAGTTATCTTTCCTTCCACTGCTATTATGGCTGATACATTTCTTGTAGCCAGATTTAGCATTTATTTTCTCTTGTCTTTAAATATTTCCTTTCTCTCTTCCCTACTACCCAAGCTTTCTCTCCACACAAATATTCCATGCCATAGCTTCCTCCACTCTGACTTCCCATTTACCTCCAGCTTCCTGCTGTCTCTTCTGGAAATGTTTTGCCAAGTCTTGACCTCATTGGCCAAATGTCTGAGATTTTGGATTACATTTCTGTTCCTCTCAAAATAACCTATCAGTGTCCAATTGCTTTTGGATATTATTTTCCAATTTCTGAAATGACAGCTAAGTATTTTGATAAGTTTATCTATAGAGTATTAGTGGTTGCAAAATATGTTTATTGATCATCTCTCCAAGGCCGTCCTCTTCTCTTTCTTTATTGGATAAAAGGCACTCCAATTCTTTAAAGAATTTTTAGGGCAGGATGTGGCTATGGATAAAAACATGCTACCCAAGATAACAGTGCTCATGTGCTTAAAACATCCTTCTTTTCATGGACCACATTCAGGGCTTCAAAATAATGTGCCACCTAAAATTACATTATCCAAGGAAGAGAAGTGCTTAGCCCAGCAAAAAGAAGACACATGAGGTTCTATTAGCGGAATACAAAGAGTTAAAGAGTAGTCTTGTGATAAGCAAATTTAATTTAATCCACTAAGCTCTAGGATAGCCCCAGAACCACTGTGGTTCAGGAAGTCAAGATTTTACTATTAATTGGAAAAAGATTTTTGCAAAATGAAGGTATTGCCTTGTAAGTGAAGAGGATCAGAATACGCTACCTCCCAAAATGCTGCTTTAAACATGAGAATTATTTTGAGGTGAAGGCAATTGAGAATCAACAGATGCAGTTAGAGTGTGCCTTATCTGATTAAAAGAAGAAACTTCTCAAAGTTGAAGACTATTATAAATCCCCTCTCTAGTTGAATTTTGTGGCCATAAATAAGACATAAAGTCGGCATCAAAATGAGTTTGCACAAGCAAACCTTACTAAAATAACCTGTACCTTCCATCAGTGTTCCATGTATTTACCTTTCCAAAATTTATTGTTCCTAGAAGCCCAACCACCTTTTCTTTTGTCTAGTCGTTTCTCCACATTTATCAGCCTTTGTTTAAATGTTATATAGCTTCTGAGTCTAACTACTTCTCTGGGTTTTCACTTCTTTTCTGTGAAGCCCCTACACATGTAAAAATATTAACATCAATAAAAGCTGTATGCCTTTACTCCTGTTGATTTGTCTTTTGTCAGTTTAATTCACAGGCTTCAGCCACTGAATATATGAGTAGAGGAAAAGTTTCTTTCTCCCTACATGAGGAAACAGAAACATTACATAAATTAATTTCTTTATGGGCCAGAACTATGGTTTTCAAACTGTGTCTTGAGGAGACAATCTAGAGCAGGGGTGTCCAATCTTTTGGCTTCCTTGGGCCACATTGGAAGAAGAATTGTCTTGGGCCATACATAAAATACACTGAGGACAGCTGATGAGCTAAAAAATAAAAATTGTAAAAAAATACCTTGTAATGTTTTAAGAAAGTTTACAAATTTGTGTTGGGCCACATTTAATGCCATCCTGGGCCACATGTGGCCTGCAGGCTGTGGGTTGGACAAGCTTGATCTAGAGCAACTGGAAGGACAAGCACTGAGAATGTGGGGCTTGATAGCCTCTCATTTTAAGAAGAGTATCACTTTAAATATGCATATAATTTACATATGCCTTTGAATTGAAAAGCAACAATGAAAGATTAATAGGTCAGAAAAATATTTTGCGAGACCACCAGACTTTTTTATTCCCAAATTCTCTCAGTTCTTTGTCTGGGAGCATTGCGAAATGACAACATTGGAGGTATCTTGACATAAGCAAGCTTTTCTGCATCCGTGAGAACCCACTGTATAGAAGGAGGAGACTATTTTGTCTTCTAAACAGCCTAGCATTAGGAGATCTTACCTTAACAAAGCCAGATCCTGAAATTTCATTTTTGGTAATTCATACTATGATTTGAATCTTTCCAATTCATAAGACATCTATTGTGTACATGATATGTAAGGTCCTAAACTGCATGCTGACATAAGCATGAAATAAAACATCTTTCTTCTTGTTTTAGGGCATTTTTAGCCTAGCAAAGGACCCTCATGTATCTTCTCCTTTGCCATAAGAGGAATTAAGAGGCCGTCCAGAACTGTGATGTTCCTCATAATGGTACCCAACCTTCTCCCACGTGCCCAGCCTCTCTACTTCAATTTGCCAAGATGACTATTTGGACTGTCTACCCTGCTCCACATCCCCTTTAATTTTAATCTCAGTAAGAAGCCCACCTCTCGTTGTGATGTCATTCCTCATCCCATCATCTGTCTATCGCTTAATCAGACTCTTGTTTCATTCATTCCCAAATTCCTAAACCCTGTGTCAATGCCTTCTTAAACTCATGGGCTGCCATCCAAGAAGTCTTCCAGAAGCACAAACATTGAGTGTTATAATCACCTTCTTTATTTGAGTGAAACTTTTTAACACAATGCTCTCCTCTGACAACACTGCTTCGTCTGCAGTTCTCTCAAGTAGTATGTCTTTCTTTCAGGAACTCCTGAAACTTCATATGCTTTCATTTAGGCTAAGTGCTCTCTTCCCTCCTCTATGCTATTCAGACTATTGTTTTCCCTTCTTTCTTCAGCTCCCTCACTTTGAAACTTACACTATCAGATCACACTAGCCTCTACCCTTCCTGGTCGTCTATAAGCCTATGGGGTCAATTCCTTATTCCCTGAAGGTTTAAGAAACTAATCCTATCATTCTTTTCAATACTAATCCTATTATAATCCTTGGTAATTTCAATAGTTTATAGGTGATTCATTCAGTATTTCAGCATTTTAATTTCATAACCTCCTTTTCTTAAACTCTTGTCATCTGACCTTCCTCAGTCACCCATTTTCATGGTCATACCCTAGACATTTTCATTACCATTAATTGTACCCCACCCACAATTTCAACTGTTCTATTTTCTGATCCCCAGCTTGTACTCTAAAGCTACTGTGCCTCTCTATCCTGATTCTGAACATATTTAACCCATCGAGTCTAGAATTCATCCATCTTATCACCTTTTTAGGGTCATATTTCCTTGTATTATCACTTCTCTGCTCACTCAACAAATCCCACAGCACATCATGTTTATCACTCCTTTGCATTTATCTTCTATTTTATTGCCCCTATCTTCCTTCTTTGCACATCCAATATACTTAGCTTCAGGGCCTTTGCGTTTTCTCCAATTTGAATGTTTAGCTCTTGAATAGCCACATTATACTCTTACTGTCCTTAGGTATCTGCTCAAATGTCATCTTTTTATAGACTTCTTCCCTGGCCACTTTATATAGTATAGCACACACTTCACAATACCAGTCCTCTTTATACTGGTTTTCATTTTCTCCATAGCAAAGCCCTTATCACCAATTGGCATATTATGCATGTATTAGTGTCTTAGAAGTCTTTTTCACTAGAATGTAAATTCTACACAGCAGGGACCGTTTGATTCACTGGTGAATTCCCAGAACCTCGAATGATATCTGGCCTATAGTGGGTGTTCAAATAATGCTTCAGTAATTGGGTGAGCAAATAACCACCCATGCCCACAAGTCTATATACCATTAGCATACCCATCATGGGATAGGTGAAGCCTCTGTCTTCCCACTGACTGCCCAGATCTAAGGTTCCCAACTGGTGCATTCAGTCTCATTTTAACACAAAGTCTTAAATCTATAAATATTTTTGTACTTAGATTGAAACAATACTAAGACTACAGAAATATGACATGAATTTATTGCAGGTTTTGTTATAATATGAGGCTGGAAGTAAAGTAGGGGAAGCTAGTTTAACCTAGTATAATCCTTGGTTTTAATTAATGAACATTAATTTTTATACATTTAGTAAATTTATATCTTTGAATGTTGTATTTCTCTACTATTAGCTCTTTTTGTTTCCAACTATGTGTGAACTATGAATGGGAAATGAAGTAAAAGGGGACAAGCTCCTAAAATTCCACTTTTATCTCTTTTGATTTTCTTCTTGGCAAAGCATTATCTGGTCAAGAAAGACATCCTCCTGTAGCCTTTTGGGTGGTGTTCTTTGTTACAGGAAATCTTTTATTTCATTCCAGCAAAGAAATGAACCAATTTGATATGATTCTTTTATCCCAGAGAAAGGGCACAACTTCTTTATTTTCAAGGTTGTGCATTTTTTTTTCAACTGTAAAACACACTCCACTATTGAAGCCATAATTATATGCACTTGTCAATCAATCTTAACCTACTACACTATGGTTACGGCATTTTATCTAAAAAGAGAAGGATTAAAGGCTTTGCGTAAAATGAAAGGTACACACAGTCAGGGAAGTATAATGCATGTCATTAGCTATCTGTGAAGGGAGAAATGGACAGAGACAGATTACCAATATTTGATTTCTCACAGGCATTAAAGAAGTATTTAAGGCTACCTACAAAATAATGTTAGGGAATTTGACACTTTGATTCCTATTTTGTTCTCTTGGCAATTATTTAAAAGAGCTCCTTCATCCAGCAGCTACATAAATCAAATTCAAAAAGGATAACATTTTAAAGTGAGATTAAGAAAATAAAAAAAAAATCCTGTTTCAACATAAGTGCTATGCCACAATTTCAAGAGAGGATTTTAAATGTTGTTTTCTTCAAATACATTTTGTTTCTTTGGATACAGTTTTTATGGTGGTTGGGATATCTGGAATTAGGTTAAAATACATTCGCTGCCCTTTGGGTCTCTGATCAGTACTGTGGCAGTAGAGAAGGAAAAGCAACTTAAGAAAAGTCAGCATAAGAGAAGCCAACACTAAAAAAAAAATTTATATTCTAAGATTGGTGTAATGTAAAGCACAAACTATGTTTAACATTTAAAATATCAGGAAGATACTAGCTGCAAGGACTCAAAAACCAAAATTGTATCTGATGACCTTAAGAACTGTATAATTGAAGTGAGCCTTGCTGATCCACAGAGCAACGGAATTACATTGAGAAAACTGAAAATAATTACTAAAATTGTTCTGGGTGAAAACTCCCTGTGTAACTCCCATGGAATAATTTTGTTATTGACAAAAAGTGTTCACCATTAAAAAAAACTGAAGACGATATTTGGAGTTGCTGTTGTCAAAATGACTGATGGTTACTTGCTTTGTCTTTTCTATGTGGGTTTTTAATAAAAAACTTCAACAATCTGATGCAGATAACTAGTTGAGCTTGGCGTCAAGAGGTCTGCCAAATTCAGAAAAAGATGACAGAAATCATGGCCTGAGAGGGTAGACAAATGACTTAAAAAGAAGTGTTCAATAAGCGAATTCCAAAGAGCGTACAGGATAACATGGAAAAGGATTATGATCTATTTACCCTCTCCATGACACATTGGTTAGAAAAGTGAACTGTGAAATGGGAAAGTGCAAAGCCACTTGTTTCATTAGAAGTAACCCTAGAATGAATTTACTGATTCACATTGACGATAAGGTAGAAATGACTGATATACGATCTTATTGCTTTGAATAATTTTTCAAATATCTTATATGAACATCTTTGTTCTTCAAATATGTTATATTTCAGTCACATATGGTAAATGGAAAGCTGTATCGACTTTGCTTCAATAATGAATGAATCTGGTCTATATACACTGTAGGAGGCATAGTCAGATGCAATATTTTAGATGCAGTATTCTTACTCCTACTACTTAGTTCATAACTCCTGATGCTACATAAAATTTATGATAAGAGAAAATTAATTTGCCACTTCTATCAGATGTATTTTATTCAATAAATATTTACAGATCTCCCTAAGAGATAATATTCTGCAAAATATGTTGGCACACATATATCAGAGTTTAGTTATCAAATTGGTTATTTTACCATCATTCCTATCATATACCCTTAGTATTATAAAATTAAGATGCTACTTTAAAAATATATGAATAGGTTACTAACTGCATTAAGTGTCGATTAATGTATTTCTAAAAGCATTTTTTTAATTGCAATAAAGGAAATACAAATTTGGAAAGTGATTTTTAAAAATCTTGTACAAATTCCTGAGATATCATTACCCCCATGTGTTTGTGTTTATTTCTGGAATATCTAATGCTCTCCTGACACCTTGCTTATTATACCACTAAATATCACATTCAGAAATAATTAAGAGACACTAGTGGAAAGTATGCTCTTATTAATTGGAACTAGATGTCTGAAATTATTATTTTAGTTTGTCTTAGATACTTTTAAAAATCTTTTGAGTTAGGTATTGAGTTAATCATTCTCTCTGAGCCTCCAGTTCCTAACCAGAAATAAAAGGAGTATTTACAAAGACAAGTAAAGATAAAATGTATATATAATAAAATTAACTATTTTAATTAGACCATTTGATAAGTTTTAACAAATGTATACATTGTATAAATTGAAGAAAGGAATGAAGAAAGACTCTCCCTGCATAATGGAAAGATGTAACATATTTATAAAATGGAAGACAATTTTTTGTTTGTTTGTTTGAGGCGGAGTCTCGCCCTGTTGCCCAGGCTGGAGCGCGGTCGGCTCACTGCAACCTTCGCAAAATGGAAGATAATATTTTTTAAATGTCAGTTCTCGGCCGGGCGCGGTGGCTCACGCCTGTAATCCCAGCACTTTGGGAGGCCAAGGCGGGTGGATCACAAGGTCAGGAGATCGAGACCATCCTGGCTAAGACAGTGAAACCTCGTCTCTACTAAAAAAATACAAAAAATTAGCTGGGCGTGGTTGTGGGCCCCTATAGTCCCAGCTACTTGGGAGGCAGAGGCAGGAGAATGGTGTGAACCCAGGAGGCGGAGCTTGCAGTGAGCCATGATCGCTCCACTGCACTCCAGCCTGGGCAACAAAGCGAGACTCCGTCTAAAAAAAAAAAAAAAAAAAAAAAAAAAAAAAAGTCAGTTCTCTACAAATTGATCTGAAAACAGCCCAATTGTCCCATAGAACTAGTGCTTATGGGTTTTTTTTTTTTAATAAACGTAGAAATTGACCTTCTCTGTTCTTAAAACTTGAAATGTACATTTGTCTTATCTGAGTTCCCGCCTCAGGAAACAGACTCTTAGGCAAGGAACTGAAACTCATCAGATCACTGAATCCAGACAGTGAGATGTCAGAGCCCTAATCCATCATGATTTTATGATTGCATCTTAACCCCTCCCTAAATCCTGTTTTTCTGCATGTAGCTACATGTTTTTTGCATGTAGCTACATTCCTTCCCCACTATATGAATCCCCCAATTTTAATCAGTTGAGAGATCTCCTGTTTCCCTAGCTGACATCACCTGAATAAAAAGCCTTCCTCTCTAGCAATGCTCGTTGCCTCAGTGATTGGCTTTCACTGTGGTGAGCAACAGGAACTAAAGTGAACCCCTGGATTTTTGGTAACAGATCAATTAAATCACAAAAATTCAACATAATTTTTAATAGAAATTGACAAATTGTTAAAATATTTATATGAAGAGTTTTATATACTGTATGAGGAAGATGCATGAACTATTTGGCAGAATTCAATATCCATATATGATAAAAACAAACAAAAAACTATGCAAACTAGAAATAAAGAAAAGACATCTACTAAAACCTATTGCTAGCATTACACTTAATGGAGAAATGTTGAATGCTTTCCTTCAAAGACGAGGAATAATAAGACAAGGATGCTTATTTTTACCACTACAATTCAGTATTATACTAGTGATCATAATCACTGTAATAAGGTTAGTAATAAAATCATTAAAATACAGAAAAGAAGGAGGAAAACTATTTTTATTTAAAGATGACTTGGTGCTAAGTAAAGAACCTGTTATCTACGAAACAACTATATGAACTAATATGTGAAATTAGCAATGTCACGGGATACAAAAACAATGAGCAATATCACAGGATACAAAAATCCATTGCATTTTTACATACTGTAAGTGAAGAAATAGGAAATAAAAATTTGTTAACTTCTATTCACAATAACAACGAAATTATATAAACTATAAATCAATTTAACAAAAGATGTATGAGATTTTTCTTAAAAGCTATAGAAAATTAGAAGAATTCAAGAAGTGGTTAAAAATGGAGAGATTTGCAATTTAATGAACTGTAAAGGAAATATTGTTAAGATGCCAATTCTCCCCAAATTAGCCTATAGATTAAATGCGATCCCCAATCAAAATCTCAGTAGAATGTTCTTAGGTAGAATTTGATAAGCTAGTTGTAAGATTTGTATGGGAATGCAAATGACCTAGGATAATCAAAGGGCTTTAAATAACAAAGTAGAAAGATTTACGCTACCTGATTTAAACATTATTATTATATAATGCTATAGTAGTCAAGATAGTCTAGTATTGGTGCAAGCATAGCCATATGTATCAGTGAAACAAAATAGAGAATCTAGAAATAGAATGGTACAGGTATGACCAGTTAATTTTTGACAAGGATTTAAAGGCATTTCAATAGAAAAATTATATTCTTCATAACAAATAGTGCTAAAACAGCTGTATATTTTTATGCTACCCCAAATAAAAATAGATAACATTAACACTTACCTCACACCAAATACAACCAACTTGAATAGAACAAGATATAAATGTAATAGACAAAGAAGAAAATGTAAGAGATTTTTTGGAACCTTGGAGTAACAAAGATTTTCAACATGCAAACCAACAAGCATGAGCTCAAAAAAAAAAAAACATAAATTACACCTTATTAAAATTTAAAACTTTTGTTATTTGAAGAAAACTATTAAAAAATGAAAAGACAAGATATGTAAAGGAAAAATTATTAGCTATACATACATTTTTACAAATAAATTTTATATACAATAAACTTGTACAATTCACTAATGAGACCAAAAACTTAATTAAAAATGGGCAAAAGATTTGAGCAGACCTTTTACAAAAGAGAGTATACAAATGACCAATTCACACAAGAAAAGATGCTTAAGTAGTTAGTCATCAGAGAAAACCAAATTAAAATCACCATTGGTATTATTATACACCAACCAGAATGGTTGGTGAGAGTGTAAATTAGTTCAACCATTGTGGAATACAGTGTGGCGATTCCTCAAGGATCTAGAACCAGAAATACCATTTGACCCAACAGTCCCATTACTGAGTGTATACCCGAAGGATTATAAATAATTCTACTATAAAGACACATACACATGTATGTTTATGGCAGCACTGTTCACAATAGCAAAGACTTGGAACCACCCCAAATGCCCATCAGGGATAGACTAGATAAAGAAAATGTGGCACATATACACCATGGAATACTATGCAGTCATAAAAAGGATGAGTTCATATATTTTGCAGTGACATGGATGAAGCTAGAAACCATCATTCTCAGAAAACTAACACAGTAACAGAAAATCAATATCCAACTAAATGCAGTTTCCAAATGATGCACTTTAAATATAAGCACATAAATAGATTGAAAGAAATGTGTGAGAAAAATATATCATGCCAACAGTAAGCATAAGTAAACTTGTGAGCATTTATTAGTGTTCTCACTCATAAGTTCTCACTCATTTTCTCACTCATAAGTGGGAGTTGAACAATGAGAATATACGGACACAGCGAGGGGAACATCACACATAGAGGCCTGGTGGGGGGTTGGGGAGGTAGGGGAGGGATAGCATCAAACTGTGAATTATACAATTTTTGTGTCAACGTTCCATAAATGTTATTTAGTTCAAGTTTATTGATAGAGTTGTTCAAATCTTTGATATCCTAACTTATTTTTTCCTACTTGCTCTGTCAGTCATTGATAGAAGGTTGTAAAAATCTCATACAATGATTGGGGGTTTGTCTCTTTCTCCTTTTGATTCTGTCAGGTTCATGTATTTTTGAAGTTCTGTTATTAGGTGAATATCATTTAGTATTTTTATTATCTTCTTGATGAATTGACCAGTTAATATTATAAAATAATCCTGTTTGTTGGTGGTAGTACTTTGCCCTGAAATATACTTTTGTGACACTAATAAATGCTCACAAGTTTACTTATGCTTACTGTTGGTGTGGTATATTTTTCTCACACATTTCTTTCAATCTATTTACGTGCTTATATTTAAAGTGCATCATTTGGAAACTACATTTAGTTGGATATTGATGATTTTTTAAACAATTCTGTCTTTTATTTGAAATGTTTATTCTAGTCACATAAATAAACATAAGTAAATAAATTCACAATTTATATCATGGGCTTAATTATTCACCTGACTGTTAATTTTCTATTTGTGCTTTTGTTCCTTGTTTCATTATTTCTTTTGTTCTTTCTCCTTTTGGATATCTATCCATCTATCTATCTAACTACACACGTATATTTTAGTATTTCATTCTCATTTCTAAAGGCTTTTTAAAGTTATACCTCTTTGTATTCTCTTTTATGATTGCTGTAGTGGTTATAATTTATCTTTAATTTTTCACAGTCTACTTTGAATTAATATTTTACCACTTCATATATAATGTAAGATTATTACAATAGAATAGTTCTACTTACTTTCATCTGTCTTTGAGTTATTGTCATATACTTATGCACTTTTCTTATACATATGATATGAAAGCTACAATATATTATTTTTGTTTAACAGCCGATTATCCTTAAAAACTTAAGAAAAAAGTAGTCCTTTAAATATTTACCATTTCCTGTGCTTTTTATTCCTTGTTAAATTCCCATTGATGCTCTTTCCCTTCATCATAAAAATCTATCTTTAGCATCTTTTATAACATGTCTACCTATGAGTTAGCTTTATGTTATTTGATAAATGACTTTGCTTTCCTTTTGTCAAAGAGTTTCATTGGACATAGAATTCTGGCTGACAGTTTATTTTTTTTTAGCACTTTGAAGATGTATTCCATTGTTCTCTGACTACCATTGTTTCTGCTGATGTCAGTCATCATATTTTCCTTGAGTATTATGTTTCTCTTTTTCAGGGCTCTTACATTTTTCTCTTTTTCTTTTGTTTCAGCAGTTAGACTTTGAAGAGCTTAGTTCTGAATTTCTTTGTGGTTTTATGTTGGGGGGTTAACTAAGCTCCCCCAAATTTGTGAGTTGTTGTTTTGATCACATATGAAAACAGATATTAGCCAATGTTTCCTCAAATATATTTTTCTGCTTCATTCTCTGTTTACTTTCATTCTGAGACTTCAGTTACACATGTGATAGACAACTAGATACTATGCCCAAATCTTTGGGGCCGATTTGTTTCTTTTCAATCTTTTTGCCTTCTTTGGGCTTTAGTTTGTATAACTTCTACAGTCTGCCTTATGTTCATTGGTTCCTTTTCATTTTTGTGTCCCATTTGTTATTGATTTCATCTAATAAATTTCAAAAGTTTTATATATATATATTTAATTATACTTTAAGTTTTAGGGTACATGTGCACAATATGCAGGTTAGTTACATATGTATACATGTGCCATGTTGGTGTGCTGCACCCATTAACTCGTCATTTAATATTAGGTATATCTCCTAATGCTATCCCTCCCCTCTCCCCCCACCCCACAACAGGCCCCGGTGTGTGATGTTCCCCTTCCTGTGTCCATGTGTTCTCATTGTCCAATTCCCTCCTATGAGTGAGAACATGCAGTGTTTAGTCTTTTGTCCCTACGATAGTTTGCTGAGAATGATGGTTTCCAGCTTCATCCATGTCCCTACAAAGGACATGAACTCATCATTTTTTATGGCTGCATAATATTCCATGGTGTATATGTGCCACATTTCCTTAATCCAGTCTATCATTGTTGGACATTTGGGTTGGTTCCAAGTCTTTGCTATTGTGAATAGTGCCACAATAAACATACGTGTGCATGTGTCTTTATAGCAGCATGATTTATAATCCTTTGGGTATATACCCAGTAATGGTATGGCTGGGTCAAATGGTATTTGTAGTTCTAGATCCCTGAGGAATCGCCACACTGACTTCCACGATAGTTGGACTAGTTAGCAGTCCCACCAACAGTGTAAAGATGTTCCTATTTCTCCACATCCTCTCCAGCACCTGTTTTTTCCTGACTTTTTAATGATCACCATTCTAACTGGTGTGAGATGGTATCTCACTGTGGTTTTGATTTGCATGTCTCTGATGGCCAGTGATGATGAACATCTTTTCATGTGTCTGTTGGCTGCATAAATGTCTTCTTTTGAGAAGTGTCTGTTCATATCCTTTGCCCACTTTTTAATGGGATTGTTTGTTTTTTTCTTGTAGATTTGTTTCAGTTCATTGTAGATTCTGGATATTAGCCCTTTGTCAGATGAGTAGATTGCAAAAATTTTCTCCCTTTCTGTAGGTTGCCTGTTGACTCTGATGGTAGTTTCTTTTGCTGTGCAGAAGCTCTTTAGTTTAATTAAATCCCATTTGTCAATTTTGGCTTTTGTTGCCATTGCTTTCGGTGTTTTAGACATGAAGTCCTTGCCCATGCCTATGTCCTGAATGGTATTGCCTAGGTTTTCTTCTAGGGTTTATCTTCTAGGGATTATCTCAATAGATGCAGAAAAGGCCTTTGACAAAATTCAAAAACCTTCATGCTAAAAACTCTCAATAAATTAGGTATTGATAGGACGTATCTCAAAATAATAAGAGCTATCTATGACAAACCCACAGCCAATATCATACTGAATGGGCAAAAACTGGAAGCATTCCCGTTGAACACTGGCACAAGACAGGGATGCCCTCTCTCACCACTCCTATTCAACATAGTGTTGGAAGTTCTGGTCAGGGCAATCAGGCAGGAGAAAGAAATAAAGGGTATTCAATTAGGAAAAGAGGAAGTCAAATTGTCCCTGTTTGCAGATGACATGATTGTATATCTAGAAAACCCCAGTGTCTCAACCCAAAATCTCCTTAAGCTGATAGGCAACTTCAACAAAGCCTCAGGATACAAAATCAATGTGCAAAAATCACAAGCATTCTTATACATCAATAACAGACAAACAGAGAGCCAAATCATGAGTGAACTCCCATTCACAATTGCTTCAAAGAGAATAAAATACCTAGGAATCCAACTTACAAGGGATGTGAAGGACCTCTTCAAGGAGAACTACAAACCACTGCTCAATGAAATAAAAGAAGATCCAAACAAATGGAAGAACATTCCATGCTCATGGGTAGGAAGAATCAATATTGTGAAAATGGCCATACTGCCCCAGGTAATTTATAGATTCAATGCCATCCCCATCAAGCTACCAATGCCTTTCTTCACAGAATGGGAAAAAACTACTTTGAAGTTCATATGGAACCAAAAAAGGGACTGCATTGCCAAGTCAATCTTAAGCCAAAAGAAGAAAGCTGGAGGCATCACACTACCTGACTTCAAACTATACTACAAGGCTACAGTAACCAAAACAGCATGGTACTGGTATCAAAACAGAGATATAGACCAATGGAACAGAACAGAGCCCTCAGAAATAATGCCACATATCTACAACTATCTGATCTTTGACAAACCTGACAAAAACAAGCAATGGGGAAAGGATTCCCTATTTAATAAATGGTGCTGGGAAAACTGGCTAGCCATATATAGAAAGCTGAAACTGGATCCCTTCCTTACACCTTATACAAAAATTAATTCAAGATGGATTAAAGACTTAAATGTTAGATCAAAAGTTATATTTTTTCATTTCAAAGATTTCCATTGAATTCTCTTATCACACCCGAAATTTCTAACTTCTTTACTCATTATGTCTACATTTTCCCATGCTTTCTTTAGCATATGTCATAGTTATTTTAACATTCTGTCCTGTCGGTTTGCATGTCTGGTGATAGTTGACTAATAGACATTGTAGACAATACATTATAGAGGCCTGCCATTTTTCTTTTGTCTTTTTCTGAAGAGTGTTGCTTTTTGTTTGGGGAGGCAGTTAAATTACTGGTAGATCACTTGATCAAAGGGAGGCTTGGTTATGAGCTTTGGTTGGATGGATCCATTTCAATTTTGTCCTTAATACTAGCACATATCCCTTAGTTCGGGGGCATGATCTTTACTCCTAAGTTGTAGTCTTAATAGGGTTTCAATGTATTACTCAAGGTGTTTATCAAGCCTCTATAAGTCTGAATGATTGCATTGCCAGCTCTGCATCCTAGTGGCAGGTACCTTATGAGATCACTAATCAGCTCCTTTATACTTTCAGCTATTATTTTCCCTGGACTTCTCAGAATATCTTTTCAGGACTGTGTAGTTGAAGAGTCCGCCAAGTATTTTAGCAGAGTTTGTAGCCAGATTTTGGGTCCTTTCCCTTGCGTATTCATTCCTTTATAGAATTTTCCCCTCTATTTCCTAATGTTACAAAGTAATTCAACTCCAACTTCTGACTACTTATCCTAATAAAACTACTCTGTCCTGATTAAGCTCTGTCACCCAGCTCAGCAAATTTGGGGAGCCCCATCAAGGGGAAGGAATCCAAACAGATAAATATGGACCTCATCCTGTATAGTTCTCTCTGTTCAAGTGTTCTAACCTCTCTACTTACTACCTAGTCTCCAGAACTTTCAAATAGTAGTTTTATAATGTTTTGTCTAGCATTTTAAATAATTATTAGTAGGAGGGTTTTCTGATATCAGCTACTCTGCCACTAACTGAAACTGAAACAATTTTGAATATTTCTGTTATGGAGTTTTGAATGAAATTTTTACTGTTGTCTCAGGATTGTGGTTAAAACCCCTAAATTTAGAACAGTATATGCTAAATAATCTCCATATGTTTTAAAGACCTAACATAGGTAGCAAAACTCCTAAATCAAAGAAGAAAATTTTAAATTTCAAGAGAGTCACTCAGCAAATTGGGGTGACTACAAACAGGAAAAACTGATAAATAATTCTTTGGTTAGATATCTCCTTAGGAAATACAATTGCTGGTGTATCTGTGGGCTGTTTGTATATGAAAAGAAATAGAACTTAAAAAGCAGTGATTGGAGAAAAATAAAACAGGTCCAAATTTGTGCCCTGCTGAGTTCTGGCTTTTTAATATACTGGTTACATCATATTCACTGAATCTGAGGATCAAAGATAATACATATGAAAATAAAATATATAGTGGTCTCAGACAAGGGTGGGCTTGTTAGAACAGCATTGTAAGATGGGTACTACAATCTGATTGTCCCTACTGTGAGCCCATTAGACTGAACTATACATGTATATGTTAGGTATTTGTTTGTAGTGTAGTCAAAGTACTTACTCTTTAAGAATTGATTCTTATTAGGCAACACTGCTTCTTTCAGGTTTGCTGTCAAATTGCTAGCTGCCTACTCTATATAGACGAATCTGATTCTTTGAGATTGAAACAAGGATTACTGTAAACAGAAAAACAATGCTCCACTAAAAAAAAAAAAAAAAGAGAGAGAGAGAGAACATTGGGCAAACAATTTTCTTGTCGTTCTTCTTAAGGGGGATATGAAGCCTTCTGGCCGTTAAACAATAGGTGGTAGCAGGTTAAAACTAAAGCCCTGGCCAGGGTATGTTAAGAATAGAAAAACAGAAGGAGGCCAAACTTAAAAGAATTTGGGGATGGTGATCTTAGGTGAACTTTTTAAAACTAAAAGGTGAACCGACAGAGCAACAAAGTCATATTTAACACCACCATATGAGTTCAGGCAAGTCAGTGAGTAACGTAGCGGCCTGTCAGAATTGACTAAACATCTTTCTAGACTCTTTAGGGCATAATTACTATTTACATACAGAGCATACCAGTCAAGTTCAGAGGTTTTATGTCAGGTAGTATGGTGTTCAGATTTAAGCTCTGGAATTAAGTAGCTATGTGAAGTTAGAAATTATTCTTGATTTTTTCTCATCTGTAAATGAAATTAATAATGGTATTTGGGTCATGAAGATGTTATCAATAGTAAATGAAATAAAAAGTGTAAACATTTTAGCACAATGCATAATTGAATAGTAAAGGATCAATAATTGTGACACATAATCATCATCACTGTTATAAAGATAATCCACATTACATTCTCCCTCACTTCTTTCATGTCTTTATTTGATCATCTCTATTTTAAGTGAGGCCTTCTTCTGGCTGTTTAAAACTGTAATACTTCATAAATTTTTCACTCCCCTTCCCTGCTTTACTTTTCTTCATAATATTTAATATTATCATACTATATTTCTTTTACTTATCTAGCTTAATTTTTTTAATATAATTTAAGTACTGGGATACATGTGCGGAATGTGTAGGTTTGTTACATAGGTGTACATGTTCCATGGTGGTTTGCTGCACCCATCAACCCATTATCTACATTAGGTATTTCTTCTAATGCTATCCCTCCCTTAGCACCACACCAGCGACAGGCCTGTAAGTGTGATGTTCCCCTCGCTGTGTCCATATGTTCTCATTGTTCAACTCCCACTTATGAGTGAGAGCATGAGTTGTTTGGTTTTCTGTTCCTGTGTTAGTTTTCTGAGAATGATAGTTTCCAGCTTCATCTATGTCCCTGCATAGTATTCCATGGTGTATATGTGCCACATTTTCTTTATCCATTCTATCACTGATGGACATTTGGGTTGGTTCCAAGTCTTTGCTATTGTGAATAGTGCTGCAATAAACATATGTGTGCATGTGTCTTTATAGTAGAATGATTTATAATCCTTTGGGTATATACCCAGTGATGGGATTGCTGGGTCAAATGGTATTTCTGGTCCTAGATCCTTGAGGAATCACCACACTGTCTTCCACAATGGTTGCACTAATTTACACTCCCAGCAACACTGTAAAAGTGTTCCTATTAGTCCACATCTTCTCTAGCATCTATTGTTTCCTGACTTTTTAATGATCACCATTCTAACTGGTCTGAGATGGTATCTCGTTGTGGTTTTGAGTTGCATTATCTAATGACCAGTGATGATTAGCTTTTTTTATATGTTTGTTGGCTGGATAAATGTCTTCTTTTGAGAAGTGGCTGTTCATATTCTTCACCTATTTTCAATGGGATTGATTGTATTTTTATGTAAATTTGTTTAAGTTCTTTGTAGATTTTGGATATTAGCCCTTTGTCAGATGGATAGATTGCAAACATTTTCTCCCTTTTCTGTAGGTTGCCAGTTCACTCTGATGATAGTTTCTTTTGCTGTGCAGAAGCTCTTCAGTTTAATTAGATCCCATTTGTCAATTTTGGCTTTTGTTGGCATTGCTTTTGGTGTTTTAGTCATGAAGTCTTTGCCCATGCCTATCTCCTGAATGTTATTGCCTAGGTTTTCTTCTAGGTTATTTATGGCTTTAGGTCTTACATTTAGGTCTTTACTCTATCTTGAGTTAATTTTTGTATAAGGTGTAAGGAAGTGGTCCAGTTTCAGTTTTCTGCATATGGCTAGCTAGTTTTCCCAACAGCATTTATTAAATAGGGAATCCCTTCCCTGTTGCTTGTTTTTCTCAGGTTTGTCAAAGATCTGATGGTTATAGATGTGTGGCATTATTTCTGAGGCCTCTGTTTTGTTCCATTGATCTGTATATCTGTTTCAATACCACTACCATGCTATTTTGGTTACTGTAGGCTTGTAGTATAGTTTGAAATCAGGTAGCAAGATGCCTCCAGCTTTGTTCTTTTTACTTAGGATTGTCTTGGCTATACAGGCTCTTTTTTATTCCATATGAAATTTAAAGTAGTTTTTTTTTCTAATTCTATGAATAAAGTCAGTGCTAGTTGGATGAGAATAGCATTGAATCTATAAATTTTTTGGACAGTATGGCCATTTTCACAATATTGATACTTCCTATCCATGAGCATGGAATGTTTTTCCATTTGTTTGTGTCCTATGGAGGCAGTAATTAATAGCCTACCAACCAAAAAAAGCCCAGGACCAGATGGACTCACAGCCGAATTCTACCAGAGGTACAAAGAGGTGCTGGTACCATTCCTTCTGAAACTATTGCAAACAACAGAAAGACAGACTCCACACTAACTCATTTTAGGAGGCCAGCATCATCCTGATACCAAAACCTGGCAGAGACACAACAAAACAAGAAAATTTCAGGCCAGTATGCTTGATGAACATGGATGTGAAAATCCTCAGTAAAATACAGGCAAACCAAATACAGGAGTACACCAAAAAGCTTATCCACCACAATCAAGTGTGCTTCATCCCTGGGATGCAAAGCTGGTTCAACATATGCAAATCAATAAATGTAATCCATCACATAAACAGAACCAATGACAAAAACCATATGATTATCTCAATAGATGCGGAAAAGGCCTTCAACAAAATTCAACACCCCTTTATGCTAAAAACTCTCAATAAACTGTATCTTAAAATAATAAAAGCTATTTATGACAAACCCACAGCCAACATTATACTGAATAGGCAAAAGCTGGAAGCATTCCCTTTGAAAACTGGCACAAGACAAGGATGCGCTCTCTCACTACTCCTATTCAACATAGTATTGGGAGTTCTGGCCAGAGCAATCAGGCAAGAGAAAGCAATAAAGGGAACTCAAATAGGAAGAGAGGAAGTCAAATCATCTCTACTTGCAGATGACATGATTGTATATTTAGAAAACTCCATCATCTCAACCCAAAATCTCCTTAAGCTGATAAGCAACTTCAGCAAAGTCTCAGGATACAATGTGCAAAAATCACAAGTATTCCTATACACTGATGATAGACAAACACAGAGCCAAATCATGAGTGAACTCCCATTCCTAACTGCTACAAAAAGAATAAAACACCTAGGAATACAATTTACAAGGGATATGAAGGACCTCTTCAAGGAGAACTACAAACCACTGCTCTAGGTTAATTTTTGTCTCTCTCTTCCTACTAGAATGTACACTCTATCAGGGTAGGGATTATTTTGTTTATTTCTACATGCCGTATTCCCAGAGCCTATGACCTGGTACATAGTAGGTATTCAGGTGCTCGATAGGTATCTGTTGAATGAATAAATGAATGAATGAAACAATTTGGTATGTGATGATATAGGCCTTTATTTCTCTAATCTGAGCATATTATTTGTTCTCTTTGGCAACTAGTTTTCTCCAGTTTTCTTGTGTTATGATAATAGGAGAGGCCCTTTAATTTCCATGTGAATCCATGGAAGAATCCATTACATTGCGATGAGATAACACTTTGGAAACAGTAACTAGTGGCATTTCCTGTAAACTTGACCTGTTTCTCACTTGGTCTGGAGCCAGAACTTGCCACATTCATGCCTTAGGGAAAGGTAGTTATAACTGAAAAGAGGAGTAAGTGTTTTAGATTTTAAAATCACAGGGCCCATGGGAACTCGAAGCTATAAAAACATGTTACAACTCAGAGCAGGGTTTCCTTTCCCTCTATCTAAAATAGATGCCCTGGACCATGAGGAGTTCAAGAGTTAGGGGTGGAATATACAATGAAGAGGTGAAAGATGTTCTTGAGAAGGGAGTCTTGCACTCAGGTGTTTAGTCAGGCCCCATCTGAACATTGAGATTAACATAAATGCCAGTCAGACTTGGTGATTAGAGTTCAGAGATGACATGTGATTTTTTTTCTGGGTAGTGATCAAGGAAGCAAAAAGTTCTAGAGAAGAGGTGGCCACACGGCAGACAGGAAGACAGAGCTGAAACATCCAGATCCCATCATGGTGTGAACTGTGATCTTGGCAAACTTTCTCCTTCACTCCCTGCACACCCTCAGAGACCACTTTCAGGTGGCCACCATTCTGCCTTAGCATGACTACTAAGGTTTTCTAGGCTGCTGATCACCCAGGGCTACCCAGAGTCACTCCCTCTCTTTTATGGGTAGGGAAAATGACCCTCATGTCTTTATATGGATAAATCCCAATCACTGACATCAAGTCTTATTTCTAGAAGACACTTCCATTTTATGTAAATCTCTCACTAAATTCTATGTAGTCTTTACTTTTCATTCTTGTCCAATAGTTCCTTCTTGACAGGAAAACTAGAGAACAGCCTTTAAACAAAGTCGGGATTTTTACTCTAATACATTTAACTAGCCCTGGGCTTTTTGCAAGGCTCCATCTTTTGATACCCAAGGTTGTAGTCTATATATATAGGTTTGTCATTGTCATATATATTACAGTGATATATATGACAATGTAATATATGTATGACAATGACAAGCCTATATATATAATACAAATATATATATATATATATATTTTCATTACTAAAACCTATCCTTAACAGAGAATTATCTGGCAATTCATGCCCCAGCCCATCTTTAAAGCCTCACTGAATTTATTGTCAGGTAAAATGGGTTGCAGATCTTAGCATGTGGGAGAAATGGATGACTTCCCAGTCTGCTATGTTTACTTGTCCCTTCTTCATTTTCTGGTTCATTGCCTCTCTCCAGCTTGTTGCCTTTCAACGGGGCTCAGGAGTATGGAGACAACTGGTTATTTCAGTGGTCTGCTGTGACTGTAAGTGCTATACTTCTCCCAGAATGCTGCACACCATCTATGTTGCTAGCCATCGGCTCTCTAGATTTCTGCTTGTTGGCAAATTGTGCTTACTAAGAAGACCCGAAATGTTTCATATCCAAACTTCCATATCTGAGTGGTAACATGAAAGCTTCTCAGATGCCCAATTAGCTGAATCCAGTAGCCAGACTCAGAACATCAGTGTCATAATTGTGTAATTCCATGGTGATAATCCAGGCAAATGTGAACCAAAAGTTATCCACAAAACAGTGGCAATGTGAATTGAATATGGAGCAGACAAACAGCAAGAATATTAGAAAGTAAAATCAAAAGAATTTTGACTGGATAGGAATGATGAGGTAAAAGGTTGACTTTCAAAAATTGTGTATGTATTTATTATTTTAGCCTCAGTGACAAGGTATAAATTGGTATTATTATCAAATAAATGGAAAGCAAGAGGCGGAATAGGCATTTCTTAGGCCAGAGAGATGCAATTGTGCTTAGTTCTGAACCAAATCATATATACATGGCAGTGGTAAGCAAATTAGACTACTTCTATCTCCATACAGTATTGAAATAACTGATTAGAATTATAAATTAAAGCATAGAGGTCTGGAAATTGTTTTAATGTAGCTGAAACAGATTAATTGACTTAGTAGTGGTGAGGTCAGGAGTCACATATAAGCACATACATTATGACATTTTATTAGGTAGAGTAACTTAGATGTAGTAGAATAGGCCTCTATACATTCCTGGTGCTCTCTCGGCCTTTACACTATTGATGTAATAAGAATGAGATTAGCAGCTTTAAAAGATCTGCTTTCTATGAATATATGAAATCAATAGACCAAGACAAGTGAATAGTTTCATCTTTGATTTGGGCTTTAAGTTCACATTTCCTCTTTTCAAATTCTATAGACCTGCTTAGCTAAATCCCTGCACAAAGAAAGACAATTCAGAACTATGAAAAGTCCAAACCATCTCCCTTCTTTAGGCCAAACCCTAGATGGCCTTTCTGAGTAGTTACATTTGTTGAGTAACATTTGTTGATAATTCACTAGAAGGATTCACAGAACTCACTAGAAGCTGTTATACTCATGCACAGTTTATTGTTATAATCATTTATAGTTTATTACAGTGAAAAGATACAGATAAAATAAACCAAGAAAATATGCACAAGGCAGAGTCCAGGAGCATTGTAAATGTGGAGCTTCTATTTGTCTTCTCTTGGTGGAGTCGTGAACAGAGATAACTCCTCCAGGCAGCAATGTGTAATAACAAGCACAGAGTATTGTCAACCAAGGAAGCTTGAGACTTAGTGTTCAGTATTTACTGAAGCCCCATCCCGTATACATGGTCAACTACCCACCTCAGTCTCCAGTCCCTGTGGAGGTTGGGCTTACTCTGTGTGATTCAAAGCTCCTACCATAAATCCCACTGTTAGACTTAGGGCATATCCCAATCTCCCAGGTAAACAAAGACACTTTTATCAAGCAGAATACTCCAAAGGGTTTAGAGATTACCTCCCAGTGGCTGAAGGCAATGGCCAGAGCTTTCTTTGGGCAAAGTTAAATTCTTTACTACATGATAATATCTAAATAAATTGAGTATTATCAGATAAGTGCTAGAGAAATTTTTTTAATATATAGGACAAGGACGAGGGAATTGGGAATGTTTGTATGGAGGTAGGGGGAAAGGGCAGTTTGCCTCATTTAATGTAGTGTTCAGGATAAGCCTCATTGAAAATTAAATGGGAGAGTTCACTGGTCCCCCTTGCAGGACGTGTGACAGGGGTGTGGCTCGCCCGTTGGGTGGCCACCACTGCTCAAACCCCTGACAGGCTGGGGTTAGTGCTTTGGGCTCTGGCCTTGCAATATTGTCTAGGGGTGGATGCCTGCAGCCCCAGTTTTACAATGCTGTTTTAGCCTTGCTGTCCACAGATGGCTTAAGTTTTAACAAGCTCAACTGACCCTCTGCCTTTTCACAAGGGCAGAGGGTCAGTGTGACAGCTTTCTGTATCTTGAGCTCTTTCCCGGCATCCTGAAAGAATTGGGTCACACATAGACTTAAAGGATAAAAGTGGGTTTTTTTTGCATTATTATTTTTTTTAATGTACTTTCAATTCTGGGATACATATGCAGAAGGTGCAGGTTTGTTACATTGGTATACGTTTGCCAGGGCAGTTTGCTGCACCCACCAACCCATCATCTACATTAGGTATTTCTCCTAATGCTATCCCTTTCCTTGCCCCAATCCCCTGACAAGCCCCTATGTGTGATGTTTCCCTCCCTGTGCCCATATGTTCTCATTGTTTAACTCCCGCTTATCAGTGAGAACATGCAGTGTTTGGTTTTCTGTTCCTGTGTTAGTTTGCTGAGAATGATGGTTTCCAGCTTCATCCATGTCCCTGCAAAGGACATGAACTCATTCTTTTTTATGGCTGCATAGTATTCCACGATGTATATGTGCCACATTGTCTTTATCCAGTCTATCATTGATGGGCATTTGGGTTGGTTCCAAGTCTTTGCTATCGTGAATAGTGCTGCAATAAACATACATGTGCATGTGTCTTTATAGTAGAATGATTTATAATCCTTTGGGTATATACCCAGTAATGGGATTGATGGGTCAAATGGTATTTCTGGTTCTAGATCCTTGAGGAATTGCGACACTGTCTTCCACAATGGTTGAACTAATTTACACTCCCACCAACAGTGTATAAGTGTTCCTATTTCTCTACATCCTCTCCAGCATCTGTTGTTTCCTGACTTTTTAATGATCACCATTCTAACTGGCATGAAATGGTATCTCATTGTGGTTTTGATTTGCGTTTCTCTAATGACCAGTGATGATGAGCTTTTTTTCAAGTATTTGTTGGCTGCATAAATGTCTTCTTTTGAGAAGTGTCTGTTCATATCCTTTGCCCACTTTTCAATGGAGTTGCTTGTTTTTTTCTTGTAAATGTGTTTAAGTTCCTTGTAGATTCTGGATATTAGCCCTTTGTCAGATGGATAGATTGCAAACATTTTCTCCCTTTCTGTAGGTTGCCAGTTCACTCTGATGATAGTTTCTTTTGCTGTGCAGAAGCTCTTTAGTTTAATTAGATCCCATTTGTCAATTTTGGCTTTTGTTGCAATTGGTGTTGCTGTTTTAGTCATGAAGTCTTTGCCCATGCCTATTTCCTGAATGGTATTGCCTAGGTTTTCTTCTAGGGTATTTACAGTTTTAGGTCTTACATTTAAGTCTTTAATCCATCTTAAGTTAATTTTTGTATAAGGTGTAAGGAAGTGGTCCAGTTTCAGTTTTCTGCATATGGCTAGCTAGTTTTCCCAACAGCATTTATTAAATAGGAAATCCTTTCCTCATTGCTTGTTTTTCTCAGGTTTGTCAGAGATTAGATGATTGTAGATGTGTGGCATTATTTCTGAGGCCTCTGTTTTGTTCCATTGGTCTATATCTCTGTTTTGGTACCACTACCATGCTGTTTTGGTTACTGTAGCCTTGTAGTATAGTTTGAAGTTAGCTAGCATGATGCCACCAGCTTTGTTCTTTTTGCTTGGGATTGTCTTGGCTATACGGGCTCTTTTTGATTACATATGAAATTTAAAGTAGTTTTTTTCTAATTCTATGAAGAAAATCAACGGTAGCTTGATGAGAATAGCATTGAATCTATATATTACTTTGGGCAGCATGGCCATTTTCACACTATTGCTTCTTCCTATCCATGAACATGGAATATTTTTCCATTTGTTTGTGCCTTCTCTTATTTCCTTGAGGAGTGGTTTGTAGTTCTCCCTGAAGAGGTCCTTCACATCCCTTGTAAGTTGTATTCCTAGGTATTTCATTCTGTTTGTAGCAATTGTGAATGGAAGTTCACTCATGATTTGGCTCTTTGTTTGTCTATTATTGGTGTATAGGAATGTTTGTGATTTTTGCACATTGATTTAGTATCCTGAGACTTTGCTGAAGTTGCTTATCAGCTTTAAAATTTTGGGGGCTGAGACAATGAGGTTTTCTAAATACACAATCATGTCATCTGCAAACAGAGACAATTTGACTTTCTCTCTTCTTATTTGAATACCCTTTATTTCTTTCTCTTGCCTGATTGCTCTGGCCAGAACTTCCAGTACTATGTTGAATAGGAGTGGTGAGAGAGGGCATCCTTGTCTTGTGCCTGTTTTCAAAGGGAATGCTTCCAGCTTTTGTCCATTCAGTATGATATTGGCTATGGACTTGTCGTAAATAGCTCTTATTATTTTGAGATACATCCCATCAATATCTAGTTTATTCAGTGTTTTTAGAATGAAGTGGTGTTGAATTTTATCGAAGGCCTTTTCTGCATCTATTGAGGATATCATAAGGTTTTTTTCATTGGTTCTGTTTATGTGGTGGATTATATTTATTGATTTGCATATGTTGAACCAGCCTTGCATCCCAGGGATAAAGTCACCTTGATCATGGTGGATAAAATTTTTGATATACTTTTTGATTGGGACATTTAGCCTGGTTATATTTAAGGTTAATATTGGTATGTGTGAATTTGATCCTGCCATTATGATACTAGCTGGTTATTTTACCCAGTAGTTGTTGCAGTTTCTTCATAGTGTTGATGGTCTTTACATTTTGGTGTGTTTTTGCGGTGGCTGGTACCGGTTTTTTCTTTCCATATTTAGTACTTCCTCAGGAGCTCTTTTAAGGCAGGCCTGGTGGTGACAAAATCCCTCAGCATTGGCTTGTCAATAAAGGATTTTATTTCTCCTTGACTTATGAAGCTTAGTTTGGCTGGATATGAAATTTTGGGTTGAAAATTCTTTTCTTTAAGTATGTTAAATGTTGGCCCCTGCTCTCTTCTGCCTTGTAGGGTTTCTGCAGAGAGATCCCCTGTTAGTTTGATGGGCTTCCCTTTGTAGGTAACCCGATCTTTGTCTCTGGCTGCCCTTAACATTTTTTCCTTTATTTCAACTTCGGTAAATCTGTCGATTATGTGTCTTGGGGTTGCTCTTCTCAAGGAGTATCTTTGTGGTGTTCTCTGTATTTCATGAATTTGAATGTTGGCCTGTCTTGCGAGGTTGGGGAAGTTCTCCTGGATAATATCTTGAAGTATGTTTTCCGATTTGGTTCCATTCTCCCCATCACTTTCAGGTACAATCAAATGTAGGTTTGGTCTTTTCACATAGTCCCATATTTCTTGGAGGCTTTGTTCATTCCTTTTCATTGTTTTTTCTCTAATCTTGTCTTCATTCTTTATTTCATTAGGTTGATCTTCAGTCTCTAATATCCTTTCTTCTGTTTGATCAATTCGGCTATTGATACTTGTGTATGCTTCACGAAGTTCTCGTGCTGTGTTTTTCAGCTCCATCAGGTCATTTATGTTCTTCTCTAGTTATTCTAGTTAGCAGTTACTGTAACCTTTTATCAAGGTTCTTAGCTTCCTTGCATTGGGTTAGAACATGCTCCTTTAGCTCAGAGGAATTTGTTATTACCCACCTTCTGAAGACTGCTTCTGTCACTTCTGTCAATTCGTCACTCATCCTTTGTCCAGTTTTGTTCCTTTGCTGGTGAGGAGTTGTGATCCTTCGGAGGAGAAGAGGCATTCTGGTTTTTGGAATGTTCAGGCTTTTGCGCTGGTTTTTCCTCATCTTTGTGGATTTATCTACTTTTGATCTTTGATGTTGGAGACCTTTGGATGGGGTTTTTGCATAGGCATCCTTTTTTTTTTTTTTTTGAGATGGAGTCTCACTCTGTTGCCCAGGCTGGAGTGCAATGGCACGATCTTGGCTCACTGCAAGCTCCGCCTCCTGGGTTCACGCCATTCTCCCGCCTCAGCCTCCCAAGTAGCTGGGACTAGATGTGCCCACCACCTCCCCTCCGGCTAATTTTGTTTTTATATTTTTACTAGAGACGGGGTTTCACCATGTTAGCCAGGATGGTCTTGATCTCCTGACCTTGTGATCTGCCCACCTCGGCCTCCCAAAGTGCTGGGATTACTGGCATGAGCCAACGCGCCCAGCCGCTTGGGTGTCCTTTTTGTTGATGTTGATGCTATTACTTTCTGTTTGTTAGTTTTCCTTCTAACAGTCAGGCCCCTCTTCTGCAGGCCTGCTAGAGTTTGCTGGAGGTCCACTCTAGACCCTGTTTTCCAGGGTATCACCAGCAGAGGCTGCAAAACAGCAAAGATTGCTGCCGGCTTTTCTCTGGAAGCTTCGTCCCAGAGGGATACCTGCTAGATGCCAGCCAGAGCTCTCCTGTATGAGGTGTCTGTCGACCCCTGCTGGGAGGTGTCTCCCAGACAGGAGGCACGGGGGTCAGGGACCCACTTGAGGAGGCAGTCTGTCCCTTAGCAGAGCTTGAGCCTGCGCTGGGAGATCCACTGCTCTCTTCAGAGCCAGCAGGCAGGAATGTCTGCCTGCTGAAGCTGTGCCCACAGCCGCCCCTTCCCCCAGGTGCTCTGTCCCAGGGAGATGGGAGTTTTATCTGTTATAAGCCCCTGACTGGGGCTGGAATGTGGGGTTTTATTGAGTGGTGGGGGTGTCTCTCAGCAGGATGGATGGGGAGCTGGAAGACAGATTGAGTGGGAAGATGATCTTCCCCTGGAGTTTGGCTGTCCAGTGGCTGAACTCCCCTCTGACCATCCCCTGCCAAACTCCTCTTGGCATTCAGATGTTCCTTCCCTTCTCTCTTTCTCTGCCATGCCATTCTGCTGATGTCTGCTTGTCTTCTTGTGTTTTCTCCTCCTCTCCTCATCTGTTTGTCTGCCTCTGCACCCTGGGGTTTGGGAGTTATATGGGTATACGATAGGGAGGTGTGAGGGGCCAAAAGGCAATATTTTTGGTGCAAAAACAGAAATGCCTGTTCCCACTTAGGGCTGTGGGTCTCCAGGCTTGGGGGTGGGGCCTTTGCCAGAGAACCGCCCTCCTCTACCCAACATTTCCCTGTCTGTATCAAAAATGTTGCATTATGTTAAGAAAACCAAGGCTTAGAAAGAAAAATGACTTGTCCAAAGTCAACTGAGATCTTCTGCCCATTACACAGACTTGAGCCAAAGACAATGTCCAGCAGATTCTGGCTTGTATTGTAATAGGACAAATTTTTATCCATAATCAAGGAGGCATGGTTACAGGAGAATCACAGAGATGTCAGTAGTAAGATTTGACCAAGAGGAGTCAGAAACTGGCCCAAGGGAAATGAAAACTCTGAAATCTAGAGGAAAGCAAGGCAAGAAGTGGAAGGAGCAGACAGGCATCAAGCCCACCAGTATGCATGGGCTAGTTCAAAGAAACCTCAGACAGTGTTGTGCCGTCTGTATTGGGATGTGTCCACACATCCACCCAGCCACCTATGGCCACCTATGTGAGGAAAGTCCTATTTGTCATTAACCTTTTTCCTACAATGCCCTACCCTTTTTGTTTTTGTTTTTGTTTTTTTTTTGAAAAACTTGTCTTCTAACACGACTGAGTTCACACCTCTTCTCTGATTATTCCCTTTCCCATTCTTCCTTAGCATTTTGAGCTCACTTCTGTAGCACCTACAACATTGCATAATGGTCTTTTGCAGCCTTTTCCAATGGTTAAACTGTATACTTATAATTAGTAGGGACTGTATTTTATTCATATTTCTATCCTTAGCACTTATTTCTTAGAAAGTGTTCAGTAGGTGTATGTGTGGAGTGAGTAAATAAGTGAGTCCTTGAATCCATGAAGGGCGCCAAAGTGACTGTTATTTTTTATGTAATTCAAATACACTCTAGAAACAAAATTCAGTTGCATGAACACTGCTTGTTTAGTGATGATATGAAATTAGAATAGAGATGACCTCAACCTGGAAATAATAAAGTAGAGAAGGATAAACCCAGCAAGGTAACAAATATTGTGGTCACTGGTCTGTGGTTAATTTTTCTTAACAGTTCTGGAAACAATTTTGGATTGGATTTTTATATAATTTCTTCATTTCAGCCTTCTAAGATTAAGCAACTAATTTTTTGATGCAATGATTCATTTATTTATTCATATAACTCTTTTCTCCCGTAATCAGGCATTCTGTTAAATGATAGGATTTAAAAAAAGAACAAAACACAGCACAGCCCTTTTGAAGAGCACAATTTAAGTTTTAGATTTTTAGGGGGCAATTGACACGATGTCAGTCACCATATGATATATACAAATTGAGACAGGAATAGGATAGTAAGTAATTACATATAATTTCACTCTCTGTTTTTTCAATAATGGCTATTGAACAGTCATACCTAGTTACATGTAAAAACACTGCCTCTGAGAGCATAGAGGAGACACATTATAACTACTATAATCTGGCTCCTTTCATCCAATACAATTCAACCAAACTGACTTGGGGTGTGATGGCGGACAAGTGTTCTGAGCCTTAGTTTTCTCGTTTATGAAATAAAGATAATACTGTCTACCTCAAGAAACTTTGGGAAGATTTATTTTGAAAACATTATATGTAAAGCTGCTAGGGCATGTCTAACAGACTTCAAAGCAGGTGTTGTTTATCATGCTTTATACCATCTTTGATATCAAAATTCTTAAAAATTATTGACCAGGGGTGCTTGTAAGAAAAAAGTATTTCATTTTTATAATGCCTAAATCCCTCAAATTTCTACTGTACTAGAAATGTGGAAATACCTTGAGTGACTAGGAAGATTGGGATCTTTATTAAAATTAAATGCAGTTATATAATGCTATTCCCACCAGGATCCCTCTCTATTACTATACGCTATGGTTCTGGCTATATTGAAAAAAACATTTTGGCTTTTCTGTCATCAGAATACATTGCTCAAGAAGATGTTGTCACTAGTAATGCTCTCCATATTTCAGAGTTTAGGTCTCTATATGAATGTGTCATATTTTACATCTTCTTTCAATTAAGGCACATATACCTTACTGTTTGACTGAATTTATGTATTTAAAAAGTGGTTCCATTTCATTGGTGAATTAAAGGAAAACAGCAATGTAGTACATAGGAAAAGTCAGTTTTCTAGGGGTCAAAGAAAAAGAAAAATGCCACAGTAATGATAGTCCAGTGGAAATATATTTTTAACCTTCCATGTCATACATTTTAGTGCTGGTACAATTTAAGCAAGCTGAATTGTACATCCTTATATTAATACATTCAGTGAGCCTACTTTAATGAAAAGCTTTTGTCATTGGCTTTTAACCTAGTAAAGTCCCAATAATATTAGCTTCTCAAAGCCCATGTTTACAATGTTTGAACAATAATTATATACCTATTCCCATTTATTTATTTTTATGAATAGAATAATATAATTTATACTTTGCCTTTAAGAGATATCATGTTCTGTTTATAAGAGCAAAAAATAAAACATTACATTTCAATTAAATAGAAACATTAAGCTTCAAGGAAAGATTAAATTTATTTGGAAGGCTTGGAAACCTTCCAAATTTATTACTTTTGTTAAAATGTTGCAGTTGTACTTTTATGACGGCTAAACATTTTTTTTTGATGTTCACTGGGCTCAGGGGCGCATGTCATGAATAGTATCATTTTTCAATGTCTGTTGCATTACAAAAAGCTCTAGTTGATCCTTGCATGCAGTGTGGTTTGTCTCTTTTGAGTTCCTTGGCAACAATAACCTCTCATCATGATTACGGAGTCTCTTGCAGAAGGATGGGCCTAATCCCAGTGCTCCATCAACTCAGTAATCTATTCCAATCAGTATTTGATGGATTTGACAGGGCCATCTCTAGCCTAGTGAGACAGATTCAGGCAGGTCAAGCATCTTAGTGCTCTGCTGCAAACTACTGGGGAAAACCTTTGTGCTACATCAAAAATTATGGACACTAAAATTGCTTCTGGTCTCTTCCATGAGGATAGAGAATGAATATTAAAAATTTCTAGATCCATAGTTCAAAATACACCTACTATTTTAGTTATTGAAGAAGTTCATTCAATATTAAAAATTAAGGAAAAACAACCTGGTATTATATTTAGCCAACAGCAGTAATTCAAGATTAAATAAGCCAGTTGTTTCAATGCGTGGAGGTTTCTTAATATGTTTAGTTTTTCTTACATACGCACAAACAAATATCTTATTTCTGAAAACCATGAATCAAGTCTCACAATTCAATTTTAAAAGGCATTAATAAATATTTTTAAAGATATAATATAACCTAAGATGGCAAGCATCATCTCCCTTTATGTTTTTAAATATAATAACAATAAAGGGAGTCATCTGAAAAGGAATTCACTGTTTACCTCAAATCTAGCTCTTATACTCAGTGCTCTCTGTTTCTGTAGATTGGGGAACATGGAAGGAAGCTTTCTATGTAATGCGGTGAACCACTGATTTTAACTAGGAAAGATTAGTCTCTCTTAGGTATTTTTTCCTTTCTACATTACTTCTTACAAGACAAGAATTTAGAAAACTAATTTCTCAATATATGTTTATTATTATAGGTGATAATCAGCTATAATTTATATAAAGTGATATATAATAGTTAAACATTCCTTATCTTATTTCAGAAGCGTTTTTTTTTTATTATACACCCTGGAAAACATTTCAGAATGTTTGATTCAAACACCATTTGGAAGACTTCAATGTGTTCCAAGTAGTACAGCGAAAACAACTTATTAAATGTATTCCAACTACTTTTAATGTCTAATAAAAAGCAGGTTTAGGGAAATGTATGAAGAGTTATCAATTTAAAGTGCTTACTTTTCTCACTCTACTATTTCCTGACTTTTTCCCCCCAAGAACTCAGCTGGCTCCATGTGATTTAACAGTAAGATTTAAATAAGAAAGATATCCTAATCTTTCCATCCTTCTTTGCCTTTGGGCTAAACTGTGCACAGTAGCTGTTAATCTAAAAGTTTTATCTAAGATTTCAAAAAGCAGCTTCACATCTGATGTGAAAATAGCATAACCTCAAAGCACTAAAAGTGATTCTCATTTTCTCTATGAGAATGTAACTTATAGAAGCAGAATTCTTCTACAAATACATCTTGAATGTTCATGGCCACATAAATGTGTGTGCATCCTAATATGAGACTGTTCCTATTACACTCCCCAGCACTGAGGTGGTGTACTTGCTTGAAGGAAATGGGGGCATGGGAGGAGGTTTGGTCAAAAATACACCAGAAACATACTGTTTTGTAGCAGTACTGAAATGGATCTTCTGTTGTCATTTTTTCATAACCGTTTTATATGCTAAAATTTTTTGCAACAAATTGGAGTTCTGCCCAAGGCTTATTCTCAACTGGGAGTGTTTGGAGATGATTCTTTGGATTGAATCAGGTTTGGCAATTTAACCACTGCAGTGCGCAACCAAATTCCCTGCTGCTCTTAATAAAGGAAATAACTGATTTTAAATGAAAGGACCCTTTATATAATATAAGCAAAACCTAGGTAAGACATAGTAATAGGATTTGTTTGGTAAACACATATAAGTTTTGGCTGTGATTGAGGTAGTAATGAATAATATGTTTAGAAGCTATATCGTAAGCTGAATCTTAGGTGAGCTGGAAAAATAGAGGAAAATGCAACAGTCAGATGTGGTAAAAAGATTATGATACATCCTCGTTCTCTTTTCCCAGAAAAGAAGAGAGCATGGCTGTAAAAAAAAAAATAAAAAAATAAATAAAAATAAAGTGTGTGTGTGTGCGTTTTAATTAATTGACAAAGAACAAAAGTAAATTCTTCCTGGACATTCACCCATCATTCTTGTGTTCATTAATTTTTATTGCTTCACAGAGGCAAATTGTAGAATTGTTATTGGAAGCATTTGTATTGGGCGTGCTAATGCTAGAGGTAGCCCTTCACTTAAAATTAACCACCTAACAGATTTCCTTCCGAAGACCGAAGAGACGCAGCAAGAGGAAAACAGTCAAAGCAAAGAAGCTGGCTCGGGTCTGAGCTGTGTAATTCCGCCCTTGACCACCCGTGTCATTGCAGCCCACAGATCCTTGAATGGTGCTTGCCGGAAATCTGCATTGAGGTGCTGAGCTGACTCCCACGGCTTTTTAAGAGTCTCTGAAGGGGAGCAAAATCGAGATTAATATGCGTTGAAAAATAAAATGCCCTTACCACATTTTTGTCTGACCTTTGCACAGTTAAATGAATATATCTCCTCACTGGGAGTTTTTGGCTGCAGGTCAGGTTTGCAGAAGGAGGAAAAAAAAAGTCCTTGCAGCCTAAGGAGGAAGGGACGCTCCCAAGTGAACCTTGATAGATATTATTAGTATAGAGGTGATTCCAGGCAGCCTCTGTCTCTTTCCTTCTCTCTGCACTTTGTGTTCTACTCTGGGGCAGAATAACTGATGGAAAATTACGTCTATAGGAGAGTTGAATATTGCCTTAAAATGCCAATAAGACAAGCTTGGGAGCAGACAATAGAGGCTTTATTTTATTTCATTTTATTTTGCTCAGGAATGCTTTACCTACCAGAGCTCTGTGGCAGAGTTGTGTGAGCAGGGGGAAATCAGACTTGCAAAAAGTTAACCTTGAACAAAGAAAGCACCCAAAGCTTCATGTTGCTTGCTATACTGAGAGCTTTTTCCCGGGACGAAACCGAATTAATTGCCATGGAGTATGTGGAGAACACAAATGTAAAGGGCTTTCCTCACTTCCTCCCCTCCACAAAGGTTCTTCTTCGCTTATTTATCTCTTCCATTTTTTTTTTTTCTTTTTTGGTCAAAGTGCCCGAGGGGAGCAACATCTGCAAGTAGCAAGAGACTCGCATTTCCTTTGTGTGTGAACGCTGCACAGACCTTAAGGGCTAAACTGGATCTACCGCGGTGTCCTGGCTGCTCCCTTTTCTTCTGTCCAATCTTCTACCCATTGAACTTGGGAAACTCTATTGTCACTTTATTCCGAGGGTGGGTTTAGAAAAGAATAGCAATGCGTCAAGGTGACTGTGTGTGGAAGCTGAGAGAAGAGACGGTTGAGAATTAAAACAATAAAAGTCCTAGAAACAAATTTTGTCGATCTGAGAGAATGTAACCCTGAGAGGCGCTGGATAGGCTGGGCTGGGGCTGCACTGAGAAATCCCACCATGTGGCTGGAGTAGGAGTTTAGTCTCTGTCCAGCCTGCTGGCCTAACTGTGGATTTGTGTAGGTTGTTGTCTGAGCATAGCAAGCAAAAGCTGGGAGGTGCCCCAGAGTTGGTGTCCTGAAAAGAGATGGAAAAAAAGAAAGAAAAAGAAACAGCAAAAATCTTCATCAGTGTTAGTAACAAAAGCAATCTCATTTTGAACAGAAATGCTTTCCATTTGTTTGGACTCTTAGAAGAAAGCCAAATAAGAAAAATGAAGTTCAGTTAATATTTCTCTCTTTCTTCCTTCCCTTCTTTTCTCCTGCCCTTCCCTCTCTCCCTTTCTTCCTATCTTTTATTTTTAAAGAAATAGGTATTCTCTTCTTCCTAGAGAAGAGAGTTGAGTATATTCGATTACAGAAACCTGTTTCACTGTTCATTTCTAATGGTAACTTATTCTTTCAAAAATGGAAGTTTTTGGTTATCCAGATTAGTTGGTTATTTCATGTTTGTATGTCTGTGTCTTTGTCTCTTGCTATGGTTTGAATGTTTCGCCTTCAAAATCCAGGTGTTAATACTTAATTGCCAATGTGATGGCATTAACGGGTGAAGTCTTGAAGAGGTAATTAAGTCATGAGAGGTCCTCCCCTCATCAGTGGGATTATGTGCCCTTATAAAAAGGCTTGACAGAGGAAAATTGTCCCTCTTGCCCTTCCACCTTCTATTATGTGAGGACACAGTGTTCTTCCCCTCCAGAGGATGCAGTCCTCGCTAGACAACTGAACCTGCTGGCACCTTGATCTTGAACTTGGCAGCCTCCAGAACAGTGAGAAAATAAGTTGCTGTTCTTTACAAATTACCCAGTCTGTAGTATTTTATTATAGCAACCAAAAGAGACTAAGACATCTGTGCAGTCAGGGTCATCACAAGATGTTTCTGTTGAAAATTTATTTTGTTGTAAAACATCCCTGGGACCACTGGGCGAGAACTGAAAATAAAGGTAATATGATGAGATCAGCACTGCTATGGCACTGACATATAAACAGTCAAATTAGCTCTCTTGTCAGGAAAAAATGAAAGCCTCAGCCACAAAACATTATTCCAGCAGCAGCCTGAAGTGTCCTTTGAGCTATTAAGGTCATTAATAATGAAATGTCCAAGCAGTGCCTTTTGGGTTGTTAAATAATGTGAGGATTACTTGATTTGATAAAACCTATTTCCTGTGGATGGTTGTTTACTGAATTAAACGTGGTTTGTTTGGTAGTATTCCTTTTTATAATTAAAATAATTCACATTGCCAACACATATTTAAGGGATTCAATTTGACATTCTTTGAGCTAATTAACAGAGAGGAATTGCTTCATAGACTGAAAATAGAGATTCTGTTTTTTGTTTCTAAACTTTTGTGTCTTTTTAAAAGGAACAGTCTGCTGGCTTGGGTCAGCGTGTTCTCCTTATTTTTTTCCCCCAAGAGGAAACATTAATCAGATTCTGATTACTGTCTTCAGCTTGTCAAGAGGTGAATGGAAGTTTTAAGAAGAGTCTAGGAGAATTTGTAGACTCTAGCTTGGGGAATTGAGTAAACACATTAAATCTGGAAAGTTATCCACCAGGGTAATGGGGTGGAGAGGGCATTTAACTACGTTCTGCTAAAAATAACGCTTTTCAAGGAGCTCAAAGAAACATGGTAGTGCTTTAGCCAAACTATCTGCATTTTTCTTTCCCTGAAAATCTGGGCTTTTAGCTATGAAGAGACTATCAGTTTTACATAAAGTTCAGAGAAAAAGGTTTGTTGTAATTTAATAAAATAAAATACAATTGTAAAAGTGATCAGTTATTAAGAAGGATACAATTCTCTGCAAATTTTCATTGAGGTATCTATTTCTGCTTGGTGATGTATAGTTTGAGTCAGTCCCAAATCCAGATGTTATTTTTTCTTATTTCTTTTAAGGTAGGAAATTATAATTCATTTTATATACTATTGAGAATGTTAGCAAGTGTATCCTGACTTTGTAAGGCAGTTCTGCATATTTTTAGATCAAACATTAATCTGAAATTATGGAATGATTTCTCACAAAAGATACTAAGTCAACATTCATAGCACATTAAAAAAATAAAAATGGAAGCTTGAATGTTAGTGACTTCTGAAATGGCAGCAAATGGATCTTCCATTTACTTCTTGGTTATAGACAACTTAGGGCCATACTTCTTCATATGCTGAATGTAGTTTGTGTATGTTGCCTCAAACTATCATTGGTTTCTTTCACTAATAAGTAGGTAATATTACTAATATTGGCAGTCAAAACCTAGGTGATTGAAGCATTTACATCGTAGCTCAATAATCTTAGGAAATCTCATTATATTACATATCAAATTAAAAGTTTTGTTATTTTCAACTTGAATTTATAACTTAAAGGTATTTAAGATATTAATACATTGCCAAGGTACATCACTTGATTAAGCCAACTGAAATTTTGGAAATGATATTTACCAGAATGACGATGATCATGAAAGAATGTTTTCATTATTTACTACTCATTTCAAACAATTTTTGTGAGTACCATTCTGATTGATTGGCTGCTTCCATACTTCAGGATTGATGTACAGTCTTTGTTGTTGGTTTTTGTTTTGCACAATCCCTAAAAAGCATATATTAAATGGTTTTGGTTTTATCCTCTTCTTAATCTCACCAATGTGTTCAGTACTAAAATGTACATTAGAAGACATACATTGTTGAGTAAAACAAATAAAACAAGAGTAAGGACTTGTAATAGTCTGTTCTTGCGTTGCTGTAAAGAAATACCTGACATTGGGTAATTTATAAAGAAAAGAATTTTAATTGGCTTGTAGTTCCACAGTCTGTACAGGAAGCACGACTGGGGAGGCCTCAGGAAACTTACAATCTTGGCGTAAAGCAAAGGGGAAGCAGGCACATCTTACACGGCCGGAGCAGTAGGCAGAGAGAGGGGCGAGGTGCTACACATTTTTAAACAACCAGATCTCATGATAACCCATTCACTGTCACCAAAACAGGCACCAAGGGGATGGTGCTAACCCTCTGTCAGTATAGCAAGAAAAAGGAGAAAAGGAGAAGTAGGATGCACATGTTTTAAAAGTTTGAGGAAGAAAAGTTTCATCATGATGCAATCACCTCTCCCCATGCCCCACCTTCAACATTGGAGCTTATAATTCCACATGAGATTTGGTGGGAACACAGATCCAAACCATATCAGAATCGATGATCAGACACAATTCTTTATTATCCATTGAGTAACCCCTGACTTTGTTATCACACAACTGCTTCATCAGCACTGATTTCAATGCACCTTTCATACTCTAACTTGTAATACAGTTCTTAGCTAAAAACGGTCTTCTTCCATAGCATGTGTTTTTGGAGGTAACTAACAGGAAGTTTTCCAAGTACTTCTTCCCCATATCCATGACTTTTATACCAGGAGCTATTGTATAATATGAACATTAATGGTTCTATCAAAATGTAAAATGAGATATCTAATAACATGATTTCCAACATTAAAAAACAGTGATATTATGTGACATCCCCATTTAACATAAAAGTCTTGCCAGTATTCCAATCTGCTTTCTCCCAGAGGAGGATATTTTTCATGTAATTAGTGGATGGCTTTGCTTTTTCAAATTCTTATGAGCAGGACAACTTTGGATGATGCTCCCATAGCTTTGATTTCTTTTCTTGACAGCGAAAAAAGTCATAAATGTCACATTAGAAAGCTATATTTAGAATTTTTTATGTAAAAGCTCAGTTGTTTACCAGTAAGATTACTGTGTTTTACTGGAAAAATCTGGAGGAAATCCTGCATGATTTCATTTCTTCAAATGGATCTTAAATACAAGCTAGATGCTAAGCACAAGTTGTTCATGAGAAGTGTGTGATAATGGATATGATCCCTATTCTTGGAGAAGATGAATATGAACCAAAAGTCACACACACACAGAGTATTGAGGAAGAAAAGTTGCATCCTGCCGACTTCTGGCTTCTCTATGAAGTGGGTTCCAGTCCATCTTCTGAGGGGATTGGGGAAACAGAAGTTTGTTAAAGTGAGAAACATTTGAAGTAGTTTTGTTAAGAATGAGAAATAATGACATAAGACCCAACAAACAGGGAGATTTATCTATTTTGTTCATTTATGCATTCAAAAAACACGTGGAAAATATTTACTGTTTATATGAAATGAATGATTGAATGAATGAATGAATGATTACCATACAGTGTTGGAATTGACTGTTAGTTATAGACTTTAAAATTATGGTGGTACAATATACTTGACTGTGTGATTTATTTCAGTAGGTCTTAGTCACATATCAGAAGGTAGGTCTGGAAGAAGCAGAGAGTTGGGATTTTGTCAGACAGAAAAGATGAAAATAGAAAGGGACAAGGGTGTGTTAGATATTATTTAAGTGCTGGACTGTGAAGTCTAACACGGCAAAGGAGGAATGCAGATGAGTTGCTCGTGGACAGGACCAGAGTTTCTGGAGAACTGGCATTTGGTGGGCATGTATTGAAAGGAGTAGAGATTGAGATCAAAGGGTGAGACTCTAGACTTTAAAATTCAGAGCTCCTCCTGATGATATGGCTTGTGGTTGAGCTTGACCTGAAATGATATTTTTAAATTGTATCTTCTGTCACTTTCCTCCAAATCCTTCTCCACATTACAAGGGGCTTTTCCAATCATGATTCTTTCTATGCTAGGCCACCAAATATATATGAGCCTGTTTGTGCCTCAGTTTCTCCTTCTGAAAAAGGGGAAAGCAATATTCATTTCAAAGAGTTGTAAAGTTTAAATGGGATAATAAATAAAAAATTATAAATTTGCCTACAACTGAGGTATAAGATATACCAAATTATTTAATTTTTAAAAATTCAGTGGAATCTGCCTCTAAGTTCCCATTTAATATGATGCCAACTTACTAAATATGAACCACTAATTGGGACTTATTTCTCTGTTTGGCAATATAAACACTGTCAGATACTTAGAAATATCCTTTGGCCTTTAGTCCATCCAGGTTGCAAATGAGATGGTCACTGTATGAGGCGACATGATCCATTCAAAGGCAGGTGGCTCCACTGCCTCTCTGCCAGGTAGGGTGCTGTCATCCTTTGCTGCAGAGCTCAAGTCTGTGGTGCATGAAGTTTCACTTCCTCAGCAAACACATTGGCCCACTCATCAAAAGTCCTGTTGCCTCCTGGGGTACTTCTAACCCAGGCTCTGACATTAGCACACACATCACCACTTATCTTTTCTCAAGACCGCAGAGGCTGCTATCCTTGGGTGAATCCCTCACTTTCAACACAGTAACACCCCTCCCACCCCACACTCCATCCCCTCCCTCTCAGGAACATGTGGCTACATTCCCGTCCCACACAAAAATCCAGATAAACATATATTAAAGATACTTAACAACTTTTGTATTGGTCCATGCAAATATAATACCTTTAACAAACTCTGAGACCAGAAGCCTAGAATTTCCAGGAGGAGAGGTGGGCAAAGTGACCTTTCCATCCTCTGAGTGTCTCTTCTGACAGGGAATAGGTATAGAAATTAATAACTTGGATATTGTGTCCTGAAGGTAAATTGCATAATACAGAGTGAGCAGGTAGATCAGGGATTGTTTCAGAAATTACCCTTATGTCATTGTCAGCCTAAACTCCCTCACACTGAAGCCTGGCCCAACCCTCTAAAAATGACATGATAATCATTGACCCCTTTGCCAGGGCTCTCAGAAGAGGTGAGAGGGAGCAAATTCTGCATCTCTTAACTGCCACTGGCCTCTCTAAATGAACCCAAACCTGTCCTTGAGACCCCAACAAGTTAAAAGGGTAACTTAGGCTGCAGCTTGCACAGCTAATGACATTTCCAGATGAGAGGACTCAAAAGGCAGAACCCTTCAACTAGCCAGGGCCTTGTGCTAAGCTTGAAGATTTGGATTCAATGCTCCATGTTGATTCCCTCCATGGGGCTGCCTCCAGGAATCCAAGCCCTTTAGATGGGAGCTGGCTCTTGGAATTTTGGGCATCAACAGCTGCCCTTTGGTGACACTGTGCCCACTCCATACCAAGGTGCCAGCTCAGCCATGCACTTTGTTTACCCCAACATTGAGTGCAGGGATGTAGGACTTGGTGATGGATAATCACCAAGGATTACCAGGGAGCCACATCCCTGTTGCATTCTGTTATTTATGGCTCCTCCCCAAACACAACTCTAGAAAATGTGAATAATGCCTCCTGGAGTTGATCCTTCTGCCCCTACACTTGGGCCTTGAGTGTGGCAGAAAAGCACTAGAAAATTTTCTCTTGGAATAGATCCTCATCTGCCCATCATCATTTAGCTAATAGACCTTCCTGCTTTTGAGGGCCTTCTTTATTTCGTATGTGGGAAAGAGTTAGGGAAGGGGAAGGGGAACCAGGGCTAGAAGCCAAGCTAGAGTAAGAAATCCTTCCAGTAGTGTGCAGACATTTTGGGCAGATCTTTTTGTAGCCACCCCCTCATGTGCACACATCGTGTTGGACTACCTCACCACACACCTGTGTGTCTTTGAAGATAAGCACAGATCTGGGAGTGAGGTATAAGTTGTTAGGTTCCTCCTACCTGACTGCCTTTAAGCTAGGACATTGTTTTCCTTCTGCTTTCAGGCTTGCACCAAAACATCAGATCTTCCTGGGTCTTGAGACAGCTAGTTTTCAGACTGCAACTACACCATCATCTCTCCTGGTTCTCAGACCTTCAGACTTAGACTGAAACTTACATCATCAGCTCTCCTGGTCTCCAGCTTGCTGACAGCAGACTTTAGGACTTATTAGACTCCACAGTGGTAAGAACCAGTTTCTTATTATAAGCCTTTTCATTTGTCTATGTATCTATGAATCTATCTGTATATCTATCTATCTATCTATCTATCTATCTATCTATCTATCTATCTATCTATCTATCCTATCTATCTATCTATCTATCAACCTAACTACCTACCTACCTAACTACCTACCTACCTACCTACCTACCTACCTACCTACCTATCTCTGTATCTATATTGATACATCCTTTTGGTTCTCTTTCTCTGTAAAACCCTGACTCTGATACAACCTCTTCTCCCTAGACTGCTTGAGGGTTTACCTCAAGAATCATCACTGCCTCATTTATTGTATCAGCTCTTGAAATATGAATAAATGAGCCAGGGAAAGTGGGATGGGGAAGAGGCCTGGCTCACCTCAAACAATGTTTTGGATTCAAGGACCTTACACAGTGGACACCATATCTGGTGTATCCAAAAGTACACTCTGTGAGCTTCTAGAAACTGTTGAGGACACAAATTAAGAAAGGAAAGCTCCAGAGAAGCATTCTTGTGATATTATTGATCAGATGAAGATATTTATGGTGGCTGGGTGGATGTGGGCCTTCCCAGATGGCACAATGTAGAGTGGGCAGCAGTCCATGAAGGGTGCATAGCCACTGGGACCCTCATCTAATTGGTCTGCCCCATGTTCTTCCCCAAGTAACTGTTTTGGGTTGGGTGTTTTCAGTAACCCTCTTGTTTAGGTTTTTCCTTGGGAACCTTGAGAAATCATCTTGTGAATGTCTCACAGAATTTACTTATTATCTCCTCCTGGAAGTCAGCCCTAAGACCCTTCATTAGGATCCTCTTGAAACTGTGCAGGAGGCCCCCATCCGGGTCTTTTTCTGCCTTGAACCTTGCTGAGTCCCTCATATGAAACTATGGTTGTGAGGAGACAGTCCAGTGAAACACTAGAAACTATGATTGAGGGGAGAGAGTCAGGTGTCAACTCTGATGAGAGAGGTTGTAATCCTAAGAGAGTGTAAAGTCAGGTGAGGAGTTAAGGCCCAAAGACAAAGCAGGGTGTGAGTGGGGAATAGGGTCCAGTATCTGAGTGTGCTCTGGGGGTGGAAAAGAAAAGACAGTGGTGTGGTAAAAGATGCTATGTGGACACTATGGGATCCAGTTTTGTACCAGACTGTGGGGGAAGAAAGATACCCAGTGGTGATGGTAAAACAAAGGAAAATGAGAAAATGGGAGGGTCCAGTGGGAGGGTGGAGGCCAGAGGAAGGAAGGCCGAGTGAGTGATGCTCAGCGATCCCAAAGGTGACGGAGAAAGCACAGCATCTTTTCCTGCCTCCTCATAGAAGAACAGAATGTCTGCTTCTGTGGTTGCTCTATTATACCCTACAGAGCGCAAATTTTGCTGTATATGCTCCAGAAAACTACCACCAAAACAACAAAGAAAAGAAAGGGCATAGATAGTAAAAATGTTGCACCAGTAGGGGTCAGGAGGCACAAAGTGGATCCAGAAGGAGAATGGGGACAGGAGGGCCTGACGGGCCTGGCAAGGGTCACATACCTGAATATCCTGGAATTTATGAAACTCTTGTGATCCCTCACCCCACATCTGGTGTTCACATTCCCTTCCCTCTGGGTTCTCCTTCTCATGTCAAACCCAGACTGCATTGGGACACTGGAATTCCATGGGACAAGCTAGAAAGTGGGTTATCTGGGATAACAGAAGAGATTAATTACCTTTTGCAAAGAGAAAGGTGGTCTTATGCTACCTTAGCCCTTTGCAAACAAGCTATTTTAAATAGAAAAAGTAGCTTGTATTGCATCAGGTGAAGGTAGGAGCAAAGGTACTTTGTAGGAGGTTTGTAATATGCTTCATTGGGAATAGATTTAAGTTTAGGCCCTGAGAGCTCCAGGAATTTAAGGTCCAACGGTCAATGACGTTAATAGTTAGGCTCACATAGGTACAGTGCTATGTCATTTAAAAAGGGCCTTGATATACATTATCCCATGTGATCAACACAACTCAATCAGATTTGCGGGCAGGATGCCCTCTCAAAGGAGGAGTCTAAAACTTAGGGAAATTAACACTTTGTTCAAAGGGTTGACCTGGAAATTTTCTTTCCAAACTTAGCCAGTATCCTTTCCACTATGTCTCACATCAACATTTAGTAGGAAAGACCCACTGCCCAGCTCTATTGTTATTTAATTCCCATGGAGGGGCAGAGCATTAATTGGAGAAGTTTCCTAAATTCTGATATTCTTCCTTTGGGCCTTTCCTCTCAGGGCTCTGTTTTCCTCTAGAAACTGACATCCTCAGCAATTGTGGACCTGGGATCTCATGAAATAAGAGAGATTAAGGTTAACGCTGGGAGGCTGGCATTGAATAGCAGAACCTTATCTTTTAAAGCTACGACTTTGTTCTTCTTGCTCTGTCTGCACTGATGCTGAAAGCAAAAAAAAAAATTAGAGGGTGGAACCCATTTCTTAGTCTCCTCTTTCTAAGCAAGCAGCAGACATTCATTATAAATGAATAATGTGACTTCCTATGTTGATTTAAAGATCTCTATTCTTTCCTTTTGAAAGTGGATATAAATAATTTCTACTAATCCCTTTCTGAAAAACTCAAGTAATGATAGTTTTTCTGCATATGGTCTTAAATTGATATTTCAGTCAGTAGTCCTCTGCTGAATGACAAGGACATAGGATCTCGAGTCTTCAGGGTTATATATGCTCCTTTCCATAGGATCCTGTTCCCTGAGGACAGACTAAGTCATATCTGATAGGAGGTTTTTACAAGTTCAGCATTTCAGCCCTAAAGCAAGGGACAGGCTTGACCCAAAGACACATCAGTTGGAAAGGTGGCTATGAGTAAGTGTTGCGGGCCTCTTCTCTTGGAGTAAGCCAGCCTGTAGCCCCAGCACCACAATGTTTGGGATTTTTATCCTGGAGCTCTCTACCACACCCAGGTTGGTGGGGGCGTGTCTGTGAGCTTTGATAGAAGCCCTAGTTTCCTCTCTGCCCTGTGTCCCTCATCAACCTGTTGCCCTAGACGGCTGATGTTCTTATCTTTCCTGAGAGCTCCCATTTCTTACGTCTCTCTCTTCTAATAGAAAGATGAAGAAAAGGAGCTGTGAATGTAGACATGTTTAGAAACATAGGAAAAGGAAAAGAATCAATAAGGGTCAATCTCATTTGTCAGCTGGACCCAGGGTTTCCTTGCCTGATTGATGTCTCTGACTTTTTCAAATATTGGTGAATATGGATTCCACTGAATGTAATAACATGACACAAAGGAGATACTGACCTCATACAAAAAAAATATGGAACTCACTAAAGCACAAAGAAACCAGTCAATGGTCTTCACCACTTTAAGCACACTGCTGCCTCTGGCAGCTGAGTGCAGAGAACGTGAGCTCCAGTCTGGAGTTCCATGCCAGCAACACAGAACTAAAGAAGTCACACAGAATTACTGAGCACGGGGGAAGAAACAGCGAGTGGACCATGCACCGACAGCCCCTCCACACCCACAGAGCTAAGCAGACCCCACTGCTGCACCTGGTCTCTAGACCCCTCTACTCTTATCCAGGCCTTCCTATTTTCCACCTGTAGCTTTTCTACACATCGGTATTAAAATCCTAGCTTGGTTGTGTACCCTGAATTGGTCACTTCATCTCTGAGAGCTTTGCTTTCTTCCTTTATATAGTGGGATTGATAGTATTATGCTTGCACCAAGTTGAAGGGTAGCTTAAATAAGGCAATATATAATGTCCTTTATAGATGAATCCTAAAGGGCTGTAAACATATTTTGCGGGATTCTCTTTTCTATATTCTCTTTTTTGCTAAACTCTTTTATCCTCGATCCTGATTTAGAATAAATATTGATGAATCTTCCTTCCTTGCAAGAGAGAAATGTAAGAAACATTGTATTTTCTTTTAATGTTTTCTTAGTGCTTGGTGCTTTCAATGATCTTGAATGACTAGCCACAAAGGGTTACTTTAACATGGTCGACACAGAGAAAAGGGTCCTGGAGATACAGCCCAAGCTGGCTGTACTTCTAACTCCGCCACTCACTACTGACTGGCTGTGTGACCTTGAGCTCTGATCACCTCTGACTCTGACCTGCAGAGTGTGGCTCACATCACTTCCCAGGAGATGCTGGAGGAAAGAGAACTCTGTAAACTGCTGCCAAAGGATGAGTGGGCCTTATGACTAAGCAATAGAGCAATGGAAAACCAATGAAACGAGAGACTCACAACGTGGTTTGTTAACATTCATGCGGGCAGGGTATACTACCGCTGCCCTTTGCTGAGATGATCCTCTTTTTCTAGCCTCTGCAAAGTTGTTGTACCTGTAGAACTTGCATCTCTGAGGCTGCAGTGAGGAGAGTGTGATGAATGAATTATCTGCCCATTTGTCTATACTTCCTCCAATAAGCATTCAGATACATATGAGGATTTTCGGTGGCATTATCCGACTTTTGGTTCAGATAAAATTTGGTGATGGAAGGAGTTGAAGGATGATGGCAGGGACATTTCTAGCCCAGAAACGTGTAGGATGATGATGTCTTTGACCTACTTAGGGAGTCCAAGGAGAGAAGCATGATTAGAATTTTGTCAACTCTGAAATATATTGCAATTGGGAAAATTACTTAACCTCTCTATGTCCGAATGTTCCTTCTCATCAGTAAAACTTCCTATCCAGCGTTGCAGTCAAAGTGTCTATGTGCCAGTGCACAGTAGTCTCTTCTAGGGTCTAGGATAGATCCGTGAGCTCTAGAAACAGAAGTCCAGAAAATAGAAATAAATGTAGCAATTACCATCAACTTTATTCAATTTTCAACAATCCCATCCTATGGAGGATCAGGCAAGGAACACTGGTGTCACCAATGTTGCAGAGTCCCTCCAAAGATCCAAGGTGGTATTTTCAGTTTTCACTTATTTTTAAATTTATCTGATGATAAAATGTATGACACCAACACCCTATGACATAGATTTATAATTATTTTTGTTCACACTTTCTAATAAGGACAATGAGCTTTAGAAATGTTAAGTGATTTATGTAAGTTACCTGGTAGTGAAGTAAGGATTCAAACTCGGAACAGTCTGGCTACAAGTTCAGTCTCCTCTAATCATATAGTGCTACATATAATGCTACCGTTTATGAAAATGAATTCATTTTATTAAAAATAAACTGGAGTAGCAGGCATTGTTTCATTTTCCTTTGTAGTTACTCCCACAAGGCAATTTTCTTGGGTTCTTCTGACTGAGAGACTGACTGCAGTAACATGGCCCAGTTTTTCCCAGAGTAGTTGAGGAGGGCTCCCAGTTCTCTGTTTTAGTTAAAATGAAACAATAGTATTGCTGTTCCTTCTTACCCCCAACTTGATTGCAGGAAGGTTGCATACAAAATTGTTGAGCACCTAGGTCTGTTCAAAACCCAGTTTGATTACTTACTAACTTGGATAAGTCTCATGCCTTTAGACTGAGTACAACCGTACTTATCTCAGACAGTAGTTATAAGCATCAATTACTAAAAAGTATAAATTTCACCCCACTTCTGCTACATATATGCTTTTCACCAAAGCTGAAAAGAGCTAAGCTGACATGGAATTATAATTCATTCTGTGAATATGTTTATTTGTCTTTATTTTACCAAGCATTCCATGAAAAAGCTGCAAATGTAAGTATTCTATGACATTTAGATTTATGCCACAATAAGATGTGTACTGACTCGTATTTTGGAGTCATACTGCAAGTTGGTGAGAGGCAGGTCCTAGAATAGTCTCTTCTGTGTGCCTGTTTAATTCTGCTCTTCAACTGCAGCTGCTGTGGAAGGTCTGTCTAGGGAAAAAGTTAAAGAGCTTTTGTAACCTGTACTCTCTTTGAAAGATTCATGAAATCAAAATTGCCAAGTGAAGTCATGAAATAATGTCTGATTTGAGTAAAATCTATTAATTTAGTTTTCTTTTAGATTTTGCTTTTTTGTGGGAGAAACATTTAATGTTCATCACATATCCATGTGTCCCCCCACCGCCCCTGCTGCAACCCCCTTGCACATGGGAAGGGCCAAGTGACTGGTGTGGCTAATGGATTGGGAGTGGAAGGAACATGTATTACCTCTGGGCAGAAGCAGTGCAAAGTCCCCAGAGAGCCCTCCAGCTCACTTCTGCTGCTATAGAGGTCTAGAAATCTCATGTTCTAGATACTGCTGCTTTATGATGTAGACAGACTCACATCACTGTTTGGCAGGCACCTCTCTGGAGAGCCACCTAATCTGTGGAGACTGCGGAAACAAGAAATAAGACACTGAACTTTCAGTGTTTGGATATTGCTGCTGAAGCTTCTACCCTAACCTTTCCTATATAATTTTATTTTTTCCCTGTTATAAAAGTTATATGTATTCACTGAAGAAAAATCCAGGTGTATATGAAATAACCATTCAGAATCCTACCACTAAGAAACTGTCATTTTAACAGTTTTAGTGAATATTTGGTCATAAACATACATTTAATATAAAATATGCATATTATGCACATGTAATATAAACATAAAATATGACACAAAATATACATGTTATATAATAAGAATTATAAAATTAACATATACTGAATACCCACTTTATTCATGCATTGTACTAACAGCCATACATGAATTATTCCTTTGAAATCTTACAAAGGCCCTGCAAATTTGAAAGTTTCTTAATGCCATTTTATAGATAAGGAAACTGAATTTCAGAAAGGTTAAAATAGCATCCTAAAGGTTACACAACTAGTCAGCAGTGCAGCCGAAACTGGAATTCATTCATCTGGCTTCAAAGCAGAGTGGGTCTTAGCTACAAAACTTATATTGCCTCTAAACTGGGATTATATTATACATATAATTTCAATCTTCTTCTTGCTCTTATTTTCCCCCTTAACTAAATATATCTATTTTTCAATGGCATAATTTATTCTCTTACAATATTATTTTTAATGTCTGTAATGCTATACTATTAAATAGTAAATTGGCTATTTTTCTATCTTTGGACTCAGATCGTTTCTATTTCTTTTTTTGCCATCATTAAAAACAACGCTAAAGATATATTTGAAACTAAGTCTTTACATACATCTATAATTGTTTTCTTAGGATAAATTCTGGTAAGTTGAATATCTGTATTAAAAGGAGCATATGTTTTTATCAGTTTCTTTAAATTATTGTCAAATTACCGTGTATTGAGTTTCTTATCAATTTAAGTTCTATCAGTCCAACACAGCAAAACCTCACCAACACTTTTATCTTTTATTTAAATTTTTATTTCTTTGTTTATTTTTTGAAGTTGGACATTTTTCTAATGCTAATTGGCCAGTTATAGTTCTCTATTAATTGCATATATATATATATATATATATATATATATACTTTACCCATTTTTTAGTTTAGGGGTTAAGATATATTTTAAAAATAAGTATTTGTGTGTCATGCTGCTATGGCAAGCTCCTCCAGGAGAATAGATGTTGAAGCTACAATGTGTATCAAATTTCTTATGGCTATATAAACCACTCAGCTTTTTAATGTGTCAAATTATCATCTTTTAATTTTATGGAAATCACAAAAGGACTAAGTTAAGTTTGATTAGGCTTATGTTACAGAATCTTACTTCACTATATGAGTGGCAAAAAATGCTTTAATTCACTGTTTTTTAAGAGCATAAAATACAGGTAATACCTTCATAAAGTACACAATGGGGCTAAATGATAGAGATTACACCTCTAAAAGCAGTTTACAGCTTGGACAATATTAGAAAATTTAAGTTACGCTTCTCATGTAGCATATTCCTGTTAATTATAAAAAGTCCAAATGATTTAGTGAAATTGGGCAATTTAGGGTATATACAAGATACAAACAATGTCTAAATTTTGAAGGAAACCTTGGATAGACAAGGAATATACACAGTATTTGTATAACATTTTACCTTTCCCCCAATTGTATAGTCATTTTTATTGCAGTCCTCCATGTTATATATAAGTGTATGTATCTACACACACACATACACACACACACACACACACGTAAAAGAACAGCATAAATTTATTCAACAGCATCACCTCTCTTTGTTTGGCATAACAAAAGACCTTTTTGTTTAAAGGCCAGAGCTTTAAAATCAGACACACCCTTTTAAAGTCACTGTAAATATGTAGAATTGTATAGGCAGCTAGGCTTATAATTTTGGAAATAATAACAATTTGCACTGATTAGCTGTAAATCTCAGTTATTAATGTGGCCTCACATAAAGAACAAATTGTGTACTCTTTTTTGTATTGGCACTTGGCTTCTAGAACATATTCATCTAAGCAAAATGCATGCTATTTCAGCATTTCAAGGGAAAAGTTGTTATTAATTATAATCTCAGTTGAAGGCATGATCTGAAACTCAATTTTATGCAGAAAAAGATAGGATGGTTAAAATTATTCGGCTCAACACATCATTGGTGTATCTCTACTTGGCTAAAATATATTGGGAAATCCTCCTGGTATATCAGGTCTGATCAATTTAAAGGCCCTGTAATTGAGTTTGACTCCAAAGAAATAAGAAAGATGGGTGACATTTTGAGATTGTAATTTAGACAAGGCTTTGAAATCACTTGGTTTAAAAATGTTATTCCTTTATCAATGCCTTAAAGCAATGTCCTTTTTTTAACATAAAAACACAAAAAATAGTCCTATTGATAATTAGAAAGAGCTTTCTATGATATCCCATTCTTTTAAATGTTTACATTAAATTCATAACTGTTAATTTTGTGGTATATTTTCACTTAGATTGCTCTTGCTTGTGAGTATAGGGAATATTTTTAAATGGTCTGGCTACCATTAAAGCACTCTTCTTTCTAAAGCATTACTGTTGATTCAGATATAACCTCTGGAAGGGAAAGAAATTGATGTTATAAAATATGAATGTTAAGCCTCAGTTATATTGCATGTTTTAAAATAAACCAGTGCTATCATTTCCCAATACATCAAACCAATTTAACATGTGATAGTGTATTTAAATTAGTAACTTCTTGAGGGAGATGTGATGAACTTTGAGATGAATGAAATCTCCAGGTAGAACTTGTTTTGCTACTGAGGTACTAATGCTTTGAAGAGCTAAGAACCTATAATTAGTGAACTTTGGGTTCACTGAAAAATATAAATGAAAATCAGAACTCAAAGAAAGAAGAGTGAGAGACTTCTATAATGGCTATGTTGAGGTAATAACCTGTTTAGAAAATCTGAAAAGTAAAGTGTGAAATGGGGAAATAGGAAAAGCAAAGATGGAGAGAAAAGAACCTAGCATACACACATCAAGAAGACAATTAAGGGAAGGAACCGAGGGAAGATGATGGTAGAGATCACAAAATGTGAACGGCACTGGCTATTTAGCTATTGCTTTAATGAACATTTATAGAGTGCCAGATGTGTATCAGGTGAGGGGATTTGTGTAGTGGATAAAGTGTGCCTCATGTTCTCGTCTTAGAGAATCTCATTGTCCAGTAAGACAAATCAATGAACAGTTGAAGTACAGAATGGTAAGAGTTATGATAGCAATGCATACAGACAAACAGAAGCACAGGAAAAGGACACCTATCTCAGGCAGGAGATGAAGTCAGTAGGTGAAAGCTGAGATAAATGTTGAAGAACCAGAACAATGTGATTGAAGAAGAATGTGAATGATATTTTAGGCAAGTTGGAAAAGTATGGGCAGAGCCAAGATGTGAATGTGTACAGAATCTTCAGGGGTACACAAATATTGGATCATGCTGATAGCACAAAATATACACAGACAGTCCCCATCTTACAAAGGTTAGACATGATTTTTTAATTTTTACAATTGTGCAAAAGCAATGCATATTCAGTAGAAACCGTATTTTGAATTTTGATCTTTTCCTGGGCTAGTGATATGCAGTACTGTAGTCTTTCTGGATGCTGGGGAGTGACAGTGAGCCACAGGTCCCAGACAGGGACATGATCATGAAGGTAACAACCAGGAGATATACAATCCTTTTATAAAATAAGCATTGTGTGAGATGATTTTGCCCAACTGTGAACTATTCTAAATGTTCTGAGCAGTTTTAAGGTAGGCTGGGCTAAGCTACAAAGTTCCAAATGTTAGGTACGTTAAATGCATTTTTGAATTATAATATTTTCAACTTAACAAGGGTTTATCAGGACATAACCCCACCTGTGTTAGTCCATTTGCTTTGCTATAACAAAATAATTTGGGGCTGGATGATGTATAAAGAAAAGAGGTTTATCTTGGCTCACCGTTATGCAGGCTATACAAGAAGCATAGTGCTGGCATCTGTTTCTGGTGAGGGCCTCAGGAAGCTTACAATCATGGCCGAAGGTGAGAGAAACCTGTGTGTCACATGATGAGAGAGGGAGCAATAGAGAGAAAAGAGGAAGTGTTGGGCTCTTTTAAACAACCAGATCTCATGTGAACTTATAGAGTGAGAATTCATTACCATAAGGACAGCACCAATCCATTCATGAGGGATCTGCCCCTATTATCCAATACCTCTCACTAGGCCCCACCTCCAACATTGGGAATCACATTTCAACATGAGATTTGGAGGGGACACACATCCAAACCATATCAACATCTTAGGTCAAGGAGCGTTTGTATAGGAAAGTGGGGGGGAGAAAAATAACAGGAAAGATGTATTCTATGGTGGTACTTATCCTGAAGGTAATACGAAAACTTGGAATGATTTAAGAGAATGATGCAATCAATTTATACTTCAGAAAAATGATTTTTTGTGGCAGTATGGCTAATGGATTTGGGATAGAGGGAAAGAAGACTAGGAGAAGGGAAAATTCATAAGAAATCCAGGTAAAAAAGAAGAGGGTCTAATGTAAGGCAAAGGCAGCGATAGTACAGAAGGAAAATAAATTGTAAGATATTATGAAGGTAGAATTGACATAATGTTTAAGTGGAATATCGGAAAGTGAGAAATATAAAACGACCTTTAGACATCTTGGAAAACTGGAAATATGTTATGAACTGAATGTTTGTGTTTCTCCAAAATTTATATGTTAAAATCCTAACCTGCAATGTAAGGTATTAGGAAGCAGGGCTTCTGGGAGGTAATTAGGTCATGATTATGGAGCCCTCATGAATGGGATTAGTGCCATTATTAAAACAAACCCGAAACACCTACCCCTCCCCCCTCCACCTATGAGGGCAAAGCCACTGGAAGAGGGTACTCACTAGAACTCAATCATGCCGGCACCCTGAGTTCACACTTCCAGCCTCCAGAAGAGTGAGAAATAAATGTTTGTTGTTGATTAGCCACCTAGATTGGCATTCTGGTATAGCAGCCCAGGGTGGCTAAGACAGAATACGGTGGTATAAGTTACCAGAGTAGAAAGTAAAGTTAGTGAGTTGTAGACGGGTCATGTTATATTGTTCTGGACAAGTTATGTTTGAAATGTTTTCTAAGTAGTGTTTACTAGGTAGCAGTTGTATGGGCTGACACCTTGAGTACGATGCTGAGCTGGAGATATAGATTGAAAATTATCGTATTGTGTGTCAGACCAACCAATATGCTTTTCTTGATTGAATAAAAGAGAAGAAAACTAAAGATAAAATAATTACAATGCAGAATCAGGAAAAGGAAAAAGGATCTCATGGACTTTAATAACAAGTATCTGGAGAGATAGGAGGAGAACCAGAGAGAGTAATGCTATTAGAAACTCATAGTAGAACTTCCAGGTGTGGATGGTCAACTTTTTGAATGTTGAAAATGACTGAAAAATAATTAACTGGGCTTTGCAAATCAGAGATCACTGATGACTATAGGAAGAATATATTTATTGAAGAGGTAGAGTCAACAGCAGGATTTGAACACTTAATGAACAAAAGAGAGAAATTAGGAACAGCAGCACAGGGTGGGGGAGGCCCAGAGGATGGTAGGAGGTTGAAGTAGCTCCCTTTTCAGCTGATTGATAATATGCAGTTTCAAACTATAGCAAAAGAGAGGCACTGTTCTAGGTAGAAGAAGTCACTGTTTCTTATAATGAGTTTATAAATAGGAGAGAAACTTAATCTAGTTGATAGAAATTAAGATAACTAATAGGAACAGTTTTCCCCAAGATTAGAACCTAAAGGCTAGCCTGAAAATTCAAAATGGAAGTAACAAAGGATATTGTCACATAATTATAACAGATGCAGCTGACTAAGACTTCCTATGGGTCAGCCATTCTAGTAAATGCTTTGCCAAAATAGGTTTTTGTTTTAATCTTCTTAACAACTCCATTTAATAGATATTACCATCTATACTTTTTGATGAGAAAATTGAAGCTCAAAAAAGTTAAATGAGTAACCCAAATTCACAAATCTATAAAGTGTCGTAATCAACATTCCAAAACAACCTCTGTGTCTCTAAAGCCTACACTCTTACACAATATTCTATTTTATCTGGAAAGAACTACCAAGTATTTAAGCTTTGGACAAGCTAATTCACTAATAAGATGGTATATATTTTTACTTCAAATTCATATAATTCTAATTTTTAGGATATTGTCATGCTATAGTAAAGATTACCTCTGACCGTGAGTATGATAAATAGATTGAGGGAAGAAGACTCAGTGGAGATAAAAAGAATTAGAAAAAAAGCTATACACCTAAAAATATAAACTTTATAACAAAATCTCCCCCCTCCCTTTAAAAGCTGCCAGAAGTCAATGGAATAAATGCTGAGATCACTAGGCTTTATGTTTAGATAGTGCCCTTGCAGACTGCTCCAGTTTGTTGAAAGGCCTCTTTATTTAGAAATTTCACAATTTCAAGCTCTTTTCCCAGCAACATTCTCCTATAATCCCAAAATAATTACTTCATCTGGCTCACCATTTAGGTATTATTTTTCCATTCTGATTTTCTTTGCAAGTAAAAAGTGATATCTTTGTTCGGTGTCAAGGAGAAATTTTGCAGTGACATATGTATATGTAAATATACACAAATATATATATATATACACACACACACACAATACGTAGTAGATTAAAGATAAAAACATGAGAACTCATGTACCCATATGCACATAGATGTGCTACTGCATGGGAAGCTAGTGGTAGTTTTCAAGTACATTTTAATCTTTGTAATATTAGATCATCAAATTACCCTAGAATTAGAATTCCTGAACTATCTTCTTTGCAATCAGATTTAGTTAACGTTTTCTCTTAATGGAGAAAGAAATTAATAAGTGGGTAACTCTTAATAAACTTTTGAACAAAAAGGTTTTGTATATTAATCCCTTTTAATAAATTCAGCCTCAAGAGCAAACACTAATCCCAAATTATTTTTAAAGGTAAAACATATGGATTGTTGAATCAATATCAGAACTATTACAGAGCCCATAATTTTTTCTCTTTTCCGTGACACAACAGCAAATAAGGTCAGGTCACAGCATCTCACCTTCCAATCTAGCAGGTCCATAGTCAACAAGATTATTTTAACCACAGTCTTAAGAACCAGCAATCAAAATGACAAATCTTCACATTATTTGACGATGTTTACAAGCGATTCAGACATTTCTTGTTAACACTGGGAGGCCACCATGTGTTCTAGACACTGTTTGTGAATCTGTCCACCTGATTAGTTTGTGTTCTCTGTAATAACCCTGATAGCACTGAACATATGTTGTGGGCAAGAGCTGTCAAGCAAAAAAACAGAGTTAATGCCATCTATCTCTGTCACCTTTAATATGAACACTTATTTGGTTACTGAATAAGGCAGTTAAAGATTTGGATTATTATACTTTTAATATTTTCACATGTAATAAAAATAGTCTGATGAATCTGAGATGACTAGAAAGAAATCATAAAAAATGACCACTCATTTTACTCAATTTAAATTCATAGCCTAGAACACTATGGCTAATAATTAGCTGTAGTTAATGAAACAAGGCACATGTAATTGACAAGACTGTACCAGAAAGGCACACTCTATCATTTTCAGATACAGTACATTGCATATGCCAGAATTTTATAAAAAGAAGAAAGCTTGAAGTAGGCAGAATCCACAAAAGAAAAAGGCATTAAAAAAATCTTCCTTTTTAGAAACATAAAGTAGCTTCTATACATTATGATTTTTAAATGTGCATGACATTTTTATAAATGTATTTAAATAAGTGTTTACCTAAGCAAAATTATTCTCCAGTAGTTTTGTCTAAAAGTTCTCCATTAACCATGTGTTTTATCTTTGGATTTTACAATCTGACAAAAAATTCCAGACCAGCATGTTGTGTGCGCAGGTTTACTCAAGCAAAACCGCTACAGTCACCTGGGGCTGCTGAGTTCTCGGTACAGCTGGTTTGTTGTAAATCAATTACAGTCATTTCCTAAGGATTATAAATCGTACTTTAAGAATGTGCTTTTGTGTGTCTTAATTTAACTTTGCTAAAATTCCACTGGATTATGGAAACAGTGTAGGGTTTTATTATGAGCATAAGATGAGCCTTATTAAAGGACTGGGATATTTATTATTCAAGTCATGTCTACACTTCATTAGAAGCTGTATTATGAATAACTTACTCACATTCAACACTGATTTTATAACATCTGAAACCAAGCTTCAATACCAAGCACAAATGAGAGGAATAAATTTCTCCAATCCTTAGGTCATCCTGAAGAAACAAAATCATATGACAAGTAGATGAATTATTTTAAAAATGATTTTGGATAATGCCGTAACACTCAACCTCCCAAAACATTAAATATGTTGGTTTCCTTAAAGACATATTTTAAAATGCCACATCTGTCTTGAATATGGTATACTAAAAAATTAGGATAATAAAATAGGGCTCTTAATATTTCACAAAGTTTGAAAATGATAGCGCAGATATCCAGCCCCCAACCTATATTGCAGCACTTTTTGTAAACAGGAAAAAGGACACACTAAAAATTGATATGTTATAAAAAAAGTACTGACACAGTATTCAGTATGTACAAAAGAGCATAGACACTTATGTTCAGAGCAACCCTGGAGAACCTTTTGATTTTACAACCTGACAGGGGTATAAGAGGCAGAATGTTGAACAAAGAAATTACAGAGTACTCAGGGTCAGTAGTCATCTGCTTCACAGAGTTAAGTGCCAATATTTACAAAGAATCTCTGTTCCCTTCTTTCTCTTTAATCTATTGTCTTTTTGTAGCAAGGAATGTCTGAAAGGATGCCTGTCAAAGCAAATGAAATAGTCTTTTAGCTAGCATCCTTGACCTAAATTTCTTATCAAACCATCTTCATAAAGATGTTATTGCTGTTTGGTGGTCATTTTAATTGTACATCTTGTTCCAGGGCAAGATACATGCAAAATAATTATCTTTTAGGCTTTATCAGTGTGTCTTTAAAAAATAACTCCAGAAACTGATTATTTTTTACAGATTTAAAGATTATTGTTAATGAATCCCATTATATGCCAAGAGAATTTCATAGGTCAACACACCTAAGCAATCAATCTGACATTATTACATTTATAAACATAAAAATAAAATGCTGTGCAATTAGATTTACATGTTAAACGTAAAAGTAACATATTGAAATGAAATGTTGCAAATTTATATGATTTTAAAATATTTTTAAAATTATAAGCTCTATAGATATACTTATTTTTTCCATTATCTGAGCTAAACTTTGTTCATATTCTGAATATATTTTAATCTCAACAATGAACAAGTGATAGTAACCTCACAAGCCTGTTCAATTTCCTTTGACCCAAGGATAAAGGGCTTGAGAAACTTGAATTCATTATTTTTCATGATCCATGGGAAGCCAAAGATAGCAGTAGAACAGTTTCAAATCCTCCTTAAAAGCAAGATATACCCATGGAAGCTATTCTTTAAGAGTAATTTAGGGACTTTTGCTAGGTCCATTTATTCTTTTGGGTTATTAAGAAATCAATTGGTAAGTAGCCACTGTAGTACAATAAAATTTTCTTTTACAACATTTTGTTAAATGTCAACATTTATATTAGTCTTCATCATTATGATCTTTCTCTTTCAGTATAAAACTGTCAGAGAATTAATTATCAAAGAGCTCAATTTCACTCTTGGACCACAGATTCAAAGAACTGATCGTACTAACTCTGGAGGCAGAAATACTTAAAAATAGGATATTTTCTACATCGTTCAGCAATGCTTAAATATTTAAACTCTTTAATGGTCTATAGTCTTATATATATTACATATAATATATACCATTACATATTATATATACATGTATCTATAATACATATTATATATAATGACCTATAATATACATCCTAAACATATTTTAAATATAAATGAATTACATGGAATATTATGATTAAGAACTTTTCTTTTTTTAATTTAATTTAATTTTATTTATTTATTTTTTCATTATACTTTAAGTTTTAGGGTACATGTGCACATTGTGCAGGTTAGTTACATATGTATACATGTGCCATTTTAAGAAATTTAATCTTTTCACAATCAAGATTAAGATTGTACATGTGGAATTAAAACTATTAATGTATGTAGGATGTAGATTGGATAAACAATATTGGATTGTGTTTAATGTTACCAACAATTCCTTGACTTGCATTAGTACCCTTTGTCAGAATTCTACCCAAACCAGTCCTTGGCATGAGGACATAAATCTTTTCATAACTATTGGCTCTTTGCCCCCAAATACACACAATTGTTTACCCTTCATAATAGTATTAACTTCCATTTGTGAATTTTAGTCCTCATGTCTATGTTAATATTTATTGCTGCTTTGGGCTTATTTCCCCCTTTAATTCTCTATGTTACTTTATAAGTTAGGCTCATTTTTGGCCCATTGTTTAATCACTTTATATCAGTACTTGTATTAAATTTTCTGTCTAATTGAACCCCTCTTGGCTTTACTTTTATCTGTGAAGATAGCAGTATCTAACCCTGCTAACCTATTTTTTCTTTTTTGGCATGCTTGTTCTTAGCAATCTTTTTACATATATTTTTGTCTGCTTCTTGTTTTTTGTAAGTCTGAAAGTCTGAACACCCTTTTTTTTTTTTTTTTTTTCTAACTATTACATTTGGATGCTGGACTTCCGAGACTTCCAGAAGTCTGTGAATTTCTGTTTTGCTTTTCAGTTTTCTTGTAGAACCAAATACATAAAAAATCAGGAATAAGCCTCAGTAGTCCACAGAAAGGAAGGGATAGAAAGGCCACAAAGTTCCTCTTCAAACAAAAGATGTGACTTAAAGTGCATGAGGTCAAGAAAATATATCGTAAAATATTTTCAACCATGTCTCCCTGAATTACCATGTGATTTTTAAAAAAATATAGAAATATGATGAACACAGGAAAAAGATTAAAATAAAGCCTATTGCAGAATATTCATGAGCATCAGAAGTAATGTTACTGAATAATGAGCTGTGGGCAATTACGGAAAAAGTTGGCTACCTAGGTATAACCTCCATGTGCTTTCATTTACTTTGCTACCTATATATGGCAAAATGGATGGCATTCCAGTAATTGGACTCTAGTCATGCAAAGCAGAGCTGGAATTTTTCTTTCTCCAAAATATGTACTTCATTGGTTTTTGCAAATTCTGTAAAATGTACATGAAAAACATTTTTCAAGAAAACAAAACAAAATGAAAAATAGTAATCTTTCTATGGCTCACATCTATTCCCTTGAGGCAAATGTTAATACAACAGCTTCTCTTTAGTTCTTTGTGCTTACCATTATTTGCTTTGTATAGTGTCTATATATGCCTCTATTTCTTGATTTATCTGCCCTAGAAAATATACATTACCTCTCCTTTGGAAATAATTAAAAAATTAACTTACACGACTTCCTGTATTTCCCTCATTCTTCAACTTCTGACTTTTATTTTCTTCTACTGGCTTGCTTTATATTAAGCCATATGCTAATGCTTGATTTATTGACAGTATTTATGGACTTTCTTGCTATGAAATATGAGAGAATTAAAATACTATCCACTCTTGAATTTCTCCTCTGTATACTATGTGCACTTTTTGAAAATTTCATTATCACTTTTAAGATCAAGTCTTCTTACATTAAATTCTGCTTGTAAATAATATGAACATTGCATACTTTTTTTAACATGTTTTTTTTCTGTTTTTCTTTTTTTTTTTTTTAAGTTGAAAACTAATATGGGCCAGGTGCGGTGGCTCATGCCTGTAATCCTACCACTTTAGGAGGCCAAGGCAGGTGGATCACCTGAGGTCAGGAGTTCGAGATCAGCTTGGCCAACATGGCAAAAACCCCTTCTCTGCTAAAAATACAAAAATTAGCAGGCGTGGTGGAGGGCTTCTGTAATCCCAGCTACTTGGGAGGCTGAGGCAGGAGAATTGTTTGAACCCATGGGGTGGAGGTTGCAGTTAGCCTAGATCATGCCCCTTCACTTCAGCCTGGGTGAAAGAGCGAAATGCTGTCTCAAAAAAGAAAAAAAAAAGAGAATGAATATGATACATTTATAGTGTTATATGTAAGTATTATGCATTTTGCTTTAAGTTATGTAGAAGGTAGAATAATTCTGTGCTATTTCAATTTTGCCAAGGTATTCTTATCACGCATTTAAGTCCATTGGATATTCCTCTAGTTAACTTCTAGCTTCCTTCACATTTGCTGAATTCTCAATTGCTATCATAATTTGTATTCCATGTTATCCTCAATTTTATATTATTTTCATATGCAGAAATATGTTAGGAATACAGTTAACAGCAAATGAGGAAAAAGTTACTAATTGTATATCAACCACATAGGGATATATCCATCTTTTTCATTAAAAATTTAGAGTTTGGAGTATATCTAGTAGTGGAATTACTGGATCATGTGGCAATGTTATGTTTAACTTTCTGAGAAAGTCAAATTGTTTTTCATAGTGGCTGTACCATTTTTACATTCCCACTAGCAGTGCCTGAGGGTTCCAATTTCTGCACATCCTTGCCAATACTTGTTATTTTTTGTTTTAAAGGATGGCCTAGTGAGTATGAAGTGACATTTCATCATGGTTTTGACTTTCATGTGCTTGTTGATAATTAGTTTCTTGTTTGGAGAAATATTTATTCAAGTCCTTTCCTCATTTTTACATTTGGCTGATTGATTTTTGTTGTGGTTTTGCCAGTTCTATAGTTTTAAATCTTACTTTCAGGTTTATAATCCACATTGAATTAATTTTTGTGTGTGATGTGAGGTAGGGGTAGAAAGTCATTTTTTGCATGTAGATACCCAATATCACTTATTGAAAAGACTTTTTCTCCCTTTGAATTATCTTGGCAGTCTAGTTGAAAAATCAGTGATTATAAATGTTAGGGTTTATTTCTGGAATTTCAATTTTATTCTGTCGATCTATATGGCTAACCATATGCCAGTACCATACTGTCTTGATTAGTGTAGCTTTGCAATAAGTTTTGAAATCAGGACATGTGAACACACAAACTGCTCTTCTTTTTAAAGATTTCTCTGGGTCCTGTATTTCCAAATGAATTTTATAATAAGCCTGTCAATTTCATCGCTTTATTTGACCATGATTTTTTTCCTATTTTATTTTATTTATTTCATTTGTTTGCTTTCTCTTTCTGGAATCTCTATTAGGTAGACTCTGTATTGCTTACTAATTAATGTTAAATGTCTGCTGACATTTTCCTTCTCACATTCTCTATCCCTTTGCTTTTTTTTCCATGTTTTGGAAAAATCCCTTCTCTTAGTGTTTCAGGTTTCTATTTCACCCTTCTACTTCTTCTATTATGCTATTGAATAGCATACAATTTTCAAAAATATTGCAGTGAAAATTTTAATTTATAAGATTTATGATGGGTTCTCTTGCTTTTAGCATGTAGGTTTATATGTTCTGTTAATTGTCTCCTCAACCAGGAATTTCTTTGCTAGTTTAACTTGGTGTCTTTCTTTTGCTGTAATTTTTTAGACTTTTTGCCTAAAAATTTGGTCGTTCTTTTTTTGGGAGCTGAGAGTCTCATATTTTTAGAACTCCTCTCCTATATTATTCTCTGTGGATGTAGTTTCTGAGGACAGGATCTAGCCTTTGTTTATTTTTCTGGAAAAGTATTTGGTTGTTTGTGCCATTGTTTTCTCCTTAGCTTTGGTCTTTTGTCGTATCCTGGGGGGCGGGGGGTGGGGGGAGGTTCAGTAGCTCCCTAGGGAAATGCTCAATATCAAGATTTCCTCACTGTCATATCCAGCCTGTGATAGCTAATATTGTTGTCCACTCCACTGCTCCACTAGCACAGAAAAAGGGAAGACCAGTCCAATAGCTCTGACTATGGATGCTCTGTCAGTTGTCAAATATTTGCCTAATTGGCCATTTCTACTCATTTTATTCATTACCTGTGTTCCTAGATAGCTTCCACTGCTCTACCAGTCTTCTGAGCCCATATGTCAATCATATTGCATCTGATTTCTAGCTCTCAGAATTTCTTATCATTTCTAGCTCATCAGTGGATATTTTTTCTTATAGTCAACTCCATTATGTTTTAATTATATTGAAAGACTTTTTATTAGGTTTTAGTTGAGGAGTTATATAAATGGGAGATAAGTCTTCTCAGTTCCCCATTTTGTTACAAATTTTTCACACAAATATTTTAAAACATATTAGACACTGATAGTTTTTTAATAGGAAACTATTATATGTGTATCTATGAATGTATGAAGTTTATATTTTTCATGTTTATAAATTCCTATATCCTACTATAGGAATGAATATTATCTATGTGCCTAACTGTGTATTTATGTGTTTGTGCCTGTGTGTGTGTGTGTGTGTGTGTGTGTGTGTGTGTATGAGAGATGGAAAAAACACATTTACACCTTGGTCATCATGTTGAAACTATCATGCCTGGATATAACTATTATATTTAAGATATTTACACTTAAATGTCTTATATGCAAAGTATTTATATCAAGTTACACATATGATATTCAAAGTAATAAAAGAACAAAATAAAAGGGAAAATAAGAGCAAAAAAGAGTTTTCTGAAGAGACACATCCACTTCAGAGTAGAAGAGAAAAGATAAAGTTAAGGGGAAAAAATAGAAATACATCTTTTTGGCTCCATGTATTTCAAACACTACTCAGGTTAAATATAGATGTCTTTTTGAATATGACAACATTTTCATATTTTTTTATAAATGTTGATGTTTCCCCTGCTATATCTAGGTGACTGTATTTCTATACATTTGTACTTTCTGTTAGATACTTTCATCTGAGTTGTAAATTTTAAAAATCTGTGCTCTCTTTCTTAGAATTATTTTCATCCTCAATTATCTGAAGCTCTTTCCATGGGAAGATGACCCTGTCTAAGAAAGTTCAGTTCTTGTGTAATAAATAACACATAACTACACTCAAGAAACTAAGATTTAAGTTTGTTTAAAATATCTTTAAAATGTTTAAGGAGAAAAGGATTTATTTTTTAAAAAACTCTTTAACAGAAGGTCAAGTTACAAACAAAAACTGCTAGAAGGCTCATCCCTGGGAGGTTATTTCTATCTAAATAATATAGTGATTGAAGACAGAAATATCAGGTAGAGTAAAATTATATTAAGTTTAGTTGCCACAAAAATCATTTTTTATTGGATAGATATTATCATCAGACATGATAAAAACTTCATTGATCACCCTCTGGCATATTTTCTCCTTTATTTCCCATGAAAGGAAGAGCAAATGAGAAATCTAAAAGGGCATTTCAGAAGTGAGTCACATAATTCATAGAAATCCACATATCAAGAAAGTCAGTATACTCTCTGGAGACAAATGGTTAGAAGCTTCAGCAACAATTGTGAGTTGCATTGATAGAGTTCTCCAGAGATAAGCCTTTTCTTTATAAATAGAAGGCTAAGAGGTAAGCTTTTTGGTTCTGTTCTGCAAGCTCCAAGCGACCAGAACATACCACATATCTATAGATTTTTAAAAGTAGGAAAAGATCCAATACTTGTGATATCTGGGCATTAAAGCTTAAGGGACAGAGATCTCAATTCAGAGCAAAGGAGTTCAGTTCAGAGAAAAATATTTATAAATAAACTAAAAGAAGTGAGGTTTAATATAAACCTTCTCATTATAATTGTAAAGATCTTTATATACATTACTCTTGCTGTCCTTTAGTGCCTATGTTTCATGTATAGTAACTGAAATTCATACTCTTCATGGAATTTCAAACTATGTGTCAGGCAGGTGCTATGATAAATACAGAAGATAGACATGATTATTGTACCAATGGAATTAACAGTCAGTTCCGACTGTTGTATTAATCAACTAATTAAAAAATAGACTAATAAAATTCACAATAAGGAAAGCAGATGGTATGACAGGAACAGAAGACAGGGGTGCGTCACTGAGTCTGGGAGTGAGGTGAAATTCAGAAAGAGTTTCTTAAGGGAAATCATTAGTAAATAAGTGAATGAAGAAGAGGAGTTTGCCAGATAGAGAAAAAGTTGGGAGAGGTAGAAAGAGAAGGTACGTTGTTTCAGATAAGAAAAACAGTATATGCAAAGTCTTTAAGAAGAGCATTACATGTTGAAAAGCTTATAAGAAGTTAGTTATGAATGGACAAGAGGGTGTGAGGCAGGAAAGAACAGTAGCAAAAGTAGAAGCTACACAAGGCCAGGTAATAAAGGGGTTCATGATCATCCCAGGGTATTTAAACTTGATCCCAAGGGAACTTACTTTATTTAGAGTACTGTCATTACTATGTTTATGTTTCAGAAAGATCACTCTGACTGCTACATGGAAAATGTGTGCTGGGGAGAAACAAGACCACAGGAAATAAGAGCAGTGAACAAGCTCTTGCTGTAATTCAAGTCAGGTATGATGATATGATGGTGTCTCAGATTGGGGTAGTAGCAACATGGGTGAAACTATTTGGACACATTCAGGAAATAGAAGATAAGACTCCAGAGGATTTAATAATTAATTATATGTGGGAGAGTTGAACAAAGAAAAAGCAGGAAATCATGGCACCTAGGTTCCTGACCAAGGCAACTAGAAGAATGGTGAGGCAATTCACTAAGTTTGGAACAATTAAGTACAACTGGATAAATTGCACAATTCCATGTTGCCATAGATTGGCTTATTACCTCCATTCTAGAAAGAAGGACATTCAGACTTAGAGAATTCAAAGGACTTGCATAACATCCCTAGTTACTAAATGGTATGTTACATCTCAATCTTAGTTCTCTAATGTCCAGGTTTGTATTTAGTAAGTATGATATTTTTACTTTCCATTATTTGGATCTGAAATTATCTTAACTATTTCATTTACTCATTTAATTTCAGTATGGATTGTTTGCATTTATAATGGGTAAGCACTGAGAATTGAAGTCAGCATGGTTCATTTCCTGTCCCTAAGGAGCTTTCAGTCTCTATTCCTGATTTGCAAACCAAGTAGTACCTAGGAAGGAATAAACTGTCTGACTGATACATGCCTTATAACCACATAGCTATTTAGTGGCAAACATTAAGTTCTAATGTGCTGTCTAGGAAGCAATGTTAAATTTCAGTCTCACCTATTTTCTTTTTCCCATCCTGTTGGGATTTAAAAAAATACAGGAAAAATGGGTATTGTGGCACAGTGAACTTTTTGTCTTTCATTATTTATTCCCACCCCACCACCCCTGCCGAGAACTTAAATGTTTTGCTCAGTGCATTACCATACCATTTTAAAACTACATTTCCTAGCCCATCTTTCAGCTAGATATGGCCATGAGACTCAGTTCTGGACAATGGGAAACAGTAAGAGCTGTCGTGTGGGACTTCTAAGATATCTGAAAGAGAGGAACTTACACATTTCTCCACCTTTTCCTTTCTCCTGCTTCCTGGAGTGCAGGTGTAGAAGCTGGAGCTGGAGCAGCCATTCTGAACTATGTCGGTAAGGGCGGTACTCCCATGGTGGCTTGGAAGTGAGCTGGAAGGCACCAAGGTGCATGATGATATCATGGGGTTCCCATAGATACCCAGGATCACGAACATCAGATTTCATTTTCATGATACAGAAATGAATTCCTGCTTGGTTCAAGATACATATCATAAAAGGAAAAAAAAAAAAAAAAGTCCTGACGAAGATGCCATTTATTTTCTAGAAAATCTACCTGGAAATAAAAAGTTGACTCACCGATTCACACCATTTCCATTTTAAGTAAGACGATGTCACTGTATTTATTAATAAGCATTTTTTTACTTGCTTTATTTCAGAAAAATAGGGTTTGTTCATTTTTTTCTCATATGCTGACAGAAGATTATATTTACTGTAACTATATATATCTGAAACCAAATAGGAATATATTTCTCTCCCATATGTATTAGGTAGCCAAACCTATGTGTAACATCCTCCCAAACAGCAAACCAGAGAATCAGCAATTGTCTCAAGACCTTTTTTGAGTCAAGTAAATTTTGGCTAAGGGATTGTCCTTGCGCTCGTTAAAAGGACATGCCCAAGATAAACATTACTCTCAGATTTTTGTTATACAAGTGAAGAACGAGGAGCAGGAAATTACTTCTCCAATTAGAAAATTCACAGGCAGTGGAAAAAGGTTGCATTATTCTGTCTCCCAATATACTCAGAGAAGCAAGTTATTTGTGAGGTGATAAACTTACATGTTAATGCGCTGAGGGAAAGGGGAGTAGTGATGTGCCCCAAGGGCAGTAAATCCCAGTATACACATGAGAAAAGAAAGCAAAATGCTCTTCACAAATCTCTCCCCATCAGCTGAAGATAGACCCCTCTTAGCCCAAGGCTAGAAATTGATCACCTAGCTCCAATAATTCAATTATGTGCTCTATATACCTTATCCTACCTGTGCCTTTATCAGCTAATCTAAATTGGATGAATTTGTAAATTTGCCATATAAGTACTTTGGCTTGGTTTTTTCATCTCAGGTACTACTCTGTTCAGATGTAATCTCTATTTCTTTATAGGAAAATTATATATAAGGAAAAGTCTTAATATTTATTTCAAACTGAACACATAATTAAGCGTTCATTTTAATTAAGTTAATTTGAACTTTCAAAAAAACTATGAATTTATTTTAAAACAAAACTTCTGCCTTTATAGAATGACAGAAAAAACAAAAGCATAGTGGCTTTCCCAAATCACAGCTTATTTTAATACACCAAATTTGATAATAAAACATGGCAGTGTGCCTACACTTAATACACATGGCAATGTATATTACACTTGTAATATAAGTGAAGATATATTACAAATGATGTTTTCTACTTTACTATGTATTTTAGAGGGTGAGTACAAAAATTGATTTATGATTAACATCATAAGTTCCGTATCAATTACAATCACATGTGTATGGCATAAGAATTAACTTTACACCGTTACTGAGAGGAAAATAAATTGTTGATAAAACAGGTAATCACTCAAAACTCAGGACCTCCAACAGGTAATTGATCTGCAGCTTTATATTCTTTGTTCTTATGAGAATAATTGTCCAGAAATGACAAACGTTGCCAACCATTTTTTTTCTTGACAATATAATTGTGGAATAGCCAATTAGACTTAGAGTTTCAGATCAATATTTTGATAGCTTTTTGAGATGAAGCATTCTTTTGATGGTGGTCAAAATTAAGGGCTACATTAAGGAGAAGATTTTTCAATAAGTGATTTAGTGCCTCGTCTAGCGCACACTGTAATTAATAATATGTCTATAACACTGCCAGAGAATTAAGTGGAATTTACTAACAAATGCTGCTACGCTTTCACTTCTACTTTGATAATTTACTTTACATTAATATAAATGAGGTAAAATTAACACCAGCTCACAGTATAGCAGCCCATTTAATTTGGTCGAATATTTCTCAACTGCTTTCAAGTGATACATTTGGTTTCAAGGGTAATAAAATCAGACCATTTATCATTTTTCATTCAAAATACATAATTTTGTATATACATTTGCATTTAAAATTAGTTTTTACTATTCTTTCAGATACAAGACAAAAACATCTTAAGATATTTTAAAATTTAATTATTAGTCAAAACTTTTGTCTTGTACAATAAAAGAAAAATGAAAAGAATTTCTGAGCAAAGTGCTGTTTATTTTATAGAAAACCTACCTGAAAATAGAGTTGACTTATCTATTTTCATTGTAACTGAGAGTATGTCACTGTAATTATCATTAAGCATTTTTTACTTGCTTCATATCAGAAAAAGAGTTTGTTCATGTTTTCTCTAATGTGCTGACAGAAGATTATATTTACTGTAAATGGGGCCCATTACTCCACATCGGAAGTTACTCAAAAGAAAGAAAACATCTTTCTAAAAACCTTTACTTAAAGAGGGACAGACCACAAAATATTCACCCCACACACAAAAAAAGTGAAAACAAAAATAACTGAGACATCTTTTTTACTATTTATTTATTTTCTTTTTGTAGAGACAGAGTCTCACTATATTGGCCGGGTTGATTTCAAACTCCTGACCTCAAGCAATCCCCCTGCCTTGGCCTCCCAAAGTGCTGGGATTACAGGCTTGAGACACCATGCCCAGCCAAGATGACTATTTAAAAGCAGTGGTTTAGAAAGCAGAAGACATATGGTTGAATTTATGAGAAAAAAGAATGCATGATATTATTACTTAAAGGAGTGATAAGTATGGCTAAAGGTGGTTAGGAATTCTGTGGTAGAGGTGAGTTTTGTAATGAACATATGTTCTGATCCTGGTCACAGCAGTAGGCAAAGTGTCATAGTAAATAAAGGGCTTAAGGCAAAACTTTCCAAAGCACAGTCCTGTGTTTTTTTTAAAGTGTTTCTAAATTACAAAAAAAAAAAAAAAAATACAAAAACAAATTACAGGCATACATTGCATTTCTCTGGGGGAGCTAGAATTAAGCAGCCTTGTACAGTTAGACATGAAAATGTATGGTGACATTATGTTTTGTCTGCACTTTACTATTTGCATTTCTAGAACAGCTAACGTCTAAATGTTCAACAAAAATTGATATGTATTGACTTTGATTCACAATTTTAGAAGGAAGAATGAAGGGAAAATTGTCAATACCAAGACAGGCAATCTTTTTGGAGGCATTCATTTCCACTGCTCAATTTTTCTGGCATAAGGTCCACATGACGGTGTTTGGGTGGAAGGTATGGTTTATACGGCAAATCGCTAAGAAGGCAGACATTGTTCTCAGGAAAGGAGAATGTGTGATATAGATGGCAGGCAGATACCAAATGGATGGTTTACACTCTCTTCTCCTGATTATACATTTGTCCCTCAGAGGCATTCTGATCTCCTTCCTTGTGCTGTGTGGAAAGGCATGTGTGCATTGTGCCTGGCTTATATTTGCTTCTAACAGAGAAGCAAAGGCAGTCTCAGAGGACAGGAAAAGCAAATAACTGGGAGGGGATCTCTTTGTTTCCCTTTGATTTAACTCTGGAACCCGTTACTTTTGGCTGCAGCGCTAAGACTATGATTCTAGCCTGGCTGGCGCATACTGGCTGCTGGCAGTGCGAAACATTGCTTTACCAAGTTCCCAAATAACATGAAAGGTTCCAGTGTTCTCACCTGTGTGTGACCTAGAAGGTGGGTTCAAATATTTTTAACAGTTCTCTGTCAACTCTTGGAATTCATAGTTTGATTTTTGTTTTGTTCCCATTAAATGGAAGAAAGAGACCACATTTCATCCATAAAATTTAGGCTTCATTTCAAGCTGAACCCCCGAGGTAATTTTAAAATTCTATGCTATATTTTAAAGCCATGGTCACAAAATAATAATAACAAAACTACTTTGTATAAAAGTTGTCACAGATTAAAATAACTAAAACTCCTTTCCCATAAAAGGTTTAAGCTGCTTCTCTCCATTGCTCCCCTTCCCTATCACTATTAGGAGGACTTTATTACAAACATGAAGACTGAATTCCCTTCTGCCTTACAGGTAGCTCCTAGGTCCCTAAATGTTGCCTAGACTCTGGGCCTTCCATTTGTTTTTTTAACCCTGTCTAGAACACGGACCCTGGCTGATGCTATGACACTTTTATTTATTCTTATTTCAGGCAGTGAGATTAATGGCAGGATTCTATTATAATAACGTTGATATTAAGATGACAAGGACTTTGACTACAGTACTGTCAGCAGAAATGAAGGGAATGTTTAAAAGGCTTTTTTATGAAAAGGGATTGACAAACCCTGATAATCCTCAATGCAGGGAGGGGAGGACTTAAACCTTTCAAGCAAGGCTTCTTTGGGAAAAAAACATAACTGGCAACAATAAGGAAGCCAAAGGAGGAGCCACATGGAAGAGGAAAATGAGCTTTTTAAGACTTTTTTACATGGCCAGTTAAAGTTGTATTGAAATATCTAAGTCAGGGTCTCCATGAGGTAGTTGGGTTTGTAACTTAGGACTGGAGCTGTAGAAAAGAAATACGTAAGGATCGCATGGCACAATTGCGGATGTAATGAGACTTCATTCATGAGAGGCAGGGAAAGAGAAAAGCAGGAGGCCAGAACCTGACCCTTGGGATTTGCAGGGCAAGGAGAGGAACTAGAGGAGGGAGCAAAAGGGTCATGTGAGGGATGGGAGAAGGCCAGGGTGATTTCTCCTTACCTCCTGAAAGATGATAACAAGCTAAAAGTAGAAGTGGTATTTTTATTCTCCTGGTTTTTCTACCTTATCTATAAAATAAGATATTCCCATGGATGTTGTTTCTCTTCAGAACGTACCTCAGGATGACAAAGTAATGGGGAGGAAGGAAATTTGCTTGATTGAGCAATTTTTTTTCTGAGTCATCAAGTACTACATGTATATATATTGTGGCAGCCATGGAAATGTGCCACTCAAATCTCCTTCAAGACAACTACTTTGAGGAGCAGATTGGCAGCCCCAGCTGCTTCCTCTCTAGATCCACCACTGCACTGAAGCCAGTGTTCCCTGGGCTGTTCCCAGTGAGGGTACTTGCAGACCATTCTTACTTAACACTATTTACCAGGCAGATTTTGCTTAGAGACTCCCATTGACCTGATCAAGATCACCTCAGAACTGCTTTGCTATCTGGGGCTCTTCTGACCCTATCCCTCCAGCCGTTATTCCTTAAGCCTGCATTGAACCCACTCTTGATGGCTTCTCCTATTTGCTTCCCCTTCACAGGCATTTCTCCTAATGCACACCTCTTAGTATCTGCTTCTCGGAAGCTTCAAACTCTTACATACCAACTTAAGTTTAATGTTGACCTGGATAGCTCTGATAAATCTCATCCCTCAGAAATAAGAGCCAAACCTCTAAAACATTTATTTGTGATTTGTTTCCTCAACATTTTAAGACTTAAATATATCCTATTTGGAGTCAGTTCTGTGGAGATGATACATAAAGCCATTGTGAGAATTACACAAAATGATGGTTTATATATCATTCCCTACAATTTTACTTGAGGAAACTCAAAAAGGTTAATAACTCGCCCCAAATCACCTTGACATTGACAGGAAGTGTCAGAATTAAAACTCAGTGGACATCATTGGTGGAAAAGATCCAAGATTTTCCACTGAAACAGAAAATCATATTCTGGCTTATGAAGCATTGGGTAAATCCCTAAATGTTTCATTCATTTTCATCAGGTAGTGAGAGGCTCTGTCCTTGGTGCTGAATTGCAAAAAAAAAATTACCGAGTATTATTCTTCTTATGGAGCTTATAGTCTGGTGGGAAAAACAGTTAATAAATAAATGACATGACTTCAGCTTCTTTATTCTATTTAAAACAAAACAAAATGTAAGTAATATCTATGGTTTCACTGACTCCTACTAACTAAATATAGAAAAAATTTCATTAACTTAAACTTCTGAAGAATTTTATCTGAAAGGGATACCCTTGAAGTCTGTGGAAAACATCACAACTAATTGTATAACATTGAACACATTTCCATTGAATATTAGAAAGAGAAAAACGTAAAAGAAGACCTGGATAGTTGAAAATTAATACTTTAAAAAATCAGGGCCAGGCACAGTGTCTCAAGCCTGTAATCCCAGCACTTTGGGAGGCCAAGGTGGGCAGATCATGAGGTCAGGAGATCGAGATCACCCTGGCTAACATGGTGAAACCCCGTCTCTACTAAAAATACAAAAAATTAGCCGGGCATGGTGGCGGGCGACTGTAGTCCCAGCTACTCGGGAGGCGGAGGCAGGAGAATGGTGTGAACCCTGGAGGCGGAGCTTGCAGTGAGCCGAGATCGCACCACTGCACTCCAGCCTGGGCGACAGAACGTGACTCCGTCTCAAGACAAAAATAAATAAAAAAATAAATAAAAATAAAATAAAACAAAATAAAAATCAGCCTGTTGCCTGGCAAGAGTGACACCATCCTGAAGCAAAACCATCAAGATAACCAATGTTTGACCTCCACATATCAAGGTGTTCTGCAGCAAGACCCTAAAACGATGCTTGTAACATAGATAACCCCTCATAAAGATGCTTATCTAACCTCCCTAGTGGTCATGAGTTTTAGCAAGAAAGTCTCAGATGTGACCAGCTGCACATGTTTTACCCCGAAAGCTTGCTATATAAAGGATCTTTTCTGGAGGGCATGTGAAGGAATCCACCATCTTGCGGCCACCCCAGATATCACTTCATTTGTAATTCCCTACTAAATATTTTCTGTCTGAGAAACTGGATCTGTCAGACTCCTTCTTTGACATCTCATGTCCTTTGGCCTTTTGAGGTAGGCTTTCATATACTTGCTCACCTTGAATTCTTTGCAAGCTAGCCAGGAACTGAGAAACCAAGAAATAAGTAAATTGACTAAAGAATCTGTAGGGAAAATATCAGTATGGCTAGCCAAGTCTCTGTGGGGTGGTGTGGCATGTCTGTTAGACACTTGGGGACCTCCACATGAGTACCCTGAAAGTGCTCGTTGGCGAGGAGCAGTTATTACTTCAAAGCCATATATCACACTGCAGTAAGGAATGGTGGCTCAGTGGGTTGGCCACTTCTGTAGGCCATTCATTTGGTAACAGAGGCCTACCTAGTAGCAGAAACAAAAATTAAACAGCTAAAGGAAGAATTGCCGCTAGAAAGGCATGTGCATTTCCACTTCTCTCCTTGCATCCAACTTAGTGGACAAAATTGAAGACCAGGAGACAAAAATTGAAATGTTAGCATGTAGATTTGCCCACCTAGGAGAAAATAAATGGAAATGACCAAAATTCAGAGCTATCATACCTGAGCCAGATTGAAACATGAAAACTTGGAATCCCTGAGAATGTTATGGAGAGGAAGACTGATGACATAGAAGGGGGGCAAGAATCATTGGCAAGCTCGCTCTCTAATGCAAAGGAAAGCAAAAGCTCAACAACTGCAGCAAAAGGGGGACAAGTGATATAGGAGACTCTCTCTTGGAGAATGAAAAGACCTTTAAACAACTACTCAGGGAACCCCTGACAGCTTGGATGGTCTGACTGTGGGACACAGGAGGTGATGATGTTTCCTTAGCCAAGAATTAAGCAGAAAAATAATGAGTAAAATCACCACCTACCCAGCTCTGTGGCAACACCTTCATAATGCAAGGGAATTATAAACTTATGGACTGGATCATTGTAGCTGTGAGAGAGGCTTGCCTAATGAAGGAGGTTTACCAGGAGGGACAACCTCTTGGCAGTTAATCAAAAAGTCCCAGGGGCCTCTCAAAGAGTTAAGAATGAGACAAGCCATCTATGCTCAGGTTTTTGCAGGATCTGATAAGGAAGTTGTTACTGCCAGTATTAAAAACTAATTGCTACAGGGTGCACCAAGAGAATGGCATGGCCCTTTGCTGTCTTTGTTGAATCTTATAGTGGAGCAAGATGTAAATGATGTGGGAGAAGCCATCATAGATTTGGGAGAAACCAAGAAAGTCAGAGACAGAGTATTCCTAGTAATCTGGCAAAGGCTAACATATGGTAAGAAGAAAACTCCACAGAAAGAAGGAGAAAAAGGGGGAAAGGCACCAATAAAGGTCTCATGTAAGCAAATGTAGTATGATTTATTGGAAGCAGGAAAAACACTCTGAGGAGAAATAGACAATCTAATGTTATATTAGTAGCTTTATGGAGGGAACTACAGCATGAACAGTAGTTTTGTTCTTTCCCTTTTGCCCTTCTGGTAGAAGGGAAAGACAACTCCATTCTTAGTTCTAAGGCCATGGCCTTTAAGGGGTGGCTCCCATCTGGCCCAGCGATTAGGAGTGAGGCCAAGGTCAAACCCACATGCAAGCAACAGAGGGGCAATCAGAAGCCCCATACTGAGCTCACTATTTACTTGTACCCCTACATACAGAGAAGACTATTTCCTTAGTAGTTATTGGGGCAGAATGTACTTTAATACATGGTAATCCACAAGGACACCCTAGTCAATGGACTACCATTGATGGTTATGGGGGTGAGGGGAAATGATCTAATTAAAAAGAACTTTAATACATTTAGTTATTGAAAAGGCTTCTCTTGCCCTATATATGGTGTTTATTTCCTGTATTCCAGAAAACACTATAGTCATGGATGTTCTATTATGAAAGACTTTGCAAACTTCAGTGGGTTAATTCAGATTGAAGGTGCGTGTAGTAAAGGCTATTCTCAGTGGAGAGACAAAATGGTTACCTGTACAACTCCCTGTCCCTAGGCAGGTTGTCAATGTCAAACAACGCAAATTGACTGGGTGTGTGTTGGGGGGGAGGTGGGGCATGCTGAAATAAGTGCAACTATTGAGGAACTGGCAAAGGTGCATATTATCCTTGCAGCTCAAAGCCTGTTTAACAGCCTCATCTGGCCTGTACACAAAGCAGGTGCAAACCAGAAAGTACCTGGTAGATGACTGTGAATTAATGGAACTGAATAAGGTAACCCTGGCCATATGTGCTGTAGTTCCTAATATTACTTAGTCAAACACACAGTGTCTGTGCTGGAGACTTTATGCTCTCTTAGATTTGGCTAATGCATTTTTCAGCATTTCTTTCTCTGAACAATCAGAAGATTAATTTGCTTTTACCTGGTAAGGTCTGCAGTAGAGCTTTCAAGTGTTTTCTCAGGGATATCTTCACAGGCCTACTATTTGTCATGGAATGATGGCTAGAGAATTTTCTTTGTTCTCGTTCCTGTCTTCTGTTTCTTAGTTTCATTATATTGATGACATTATGTTAACCTTAGAAAATTTTAATGTGTTACAGGAAAATCTCACAGCATTGTGTACTCTTTTGTGGGAACAAGGATAACCAATCAACCCTTGGAAGATCCAGGGCCCAGAGTGAAATTTTTAGGGGTTGCATGGTTGGGTAAGACTCATTTTACATGGGGTATATTAATTGAGAAAGTCCAGCAATTTCCAACTCTAAAAGCAGTAAAAGAAATCCAAATATTTGTGGCATTTTTGGGTTATTGGAAAGCATTCATCTCACATTTAGCCTAGTGTTTGAGACCATTATATAGACTTATCATAAAAGGGAAATATTGAGCTTGTGGCACACCTCAGCAAGAAGCTTTGAACAAGCTAAAGTGCTAGTATGGCAGGCATAAGCCTTAGGTGCCACTTTAGAGGGAATAGCTAGGACTTTGGATGTGACTGCTACTCCTGAGGTGTGAGCTGGACCTATGGTAACCACAGAATGGTAAGTCAGTTCCTTTAGGATTTTGGTCACAGTTATGGAAAGGAGCCAAAACCAAATGCTCTCCCATTGAACATTAAGTGCCAGTAGTATATAGTGCTTTACAGCAAGTGGAGCCATTGACAAAGACCTTTCCTGTGATTGTGAGAACAGGTCTATCAATCAAGGGATAGATAGAAGGACTGTGTAAGCAATTAACCTCCACTGTAGCCCAAACACCAATCTTGAATAAATGGCATGCCTATTTGCAACAGTGAAGTGTTTTGGCAACGAGTTCCTTAAGCTCAGACTCGCATTCTGCATTAGGCCCTGTTACATTTGAGCAAACAAAGGACTCCCCTTTAGCTCCTCCTACTCTGGCGCCTGATAGAGTAAGAAAAAATTGTTACCCATCTGGACAATGCTTGGTATATGGATGGCTCCAGTAGAGGAAGCCATGTTACTTGGACTGCTATTGCTATACAACCACAAACTGATAAAATCTGGCTTGATACAGATATGCATCAGAGTAGTCAGTGGGCAGAGTTGAGAGCTGCTTGGTTAGTAATCACACATAAGCCCTGGCGCCTGGTTCTTTGCACTGGTAGCTTAGCTATATTCAAAGTTCTAACTATGTAGCTAGCCCAAATGTAACAAGAAAAGTGGGTGGGATGATTATGCGCAAGCCTGGATGGAGCATGAACATGTGGCAAGGTATATGGGAGAAGCTGCAACACCCTGCAGTTGATTTAATTGTATTTCATGTGGCTGCAGAAAAAAAAAAAGACTCAAATCCAAGAGATATGAAGCTGACATTCTAACAAAAATCAGAAGCATTATGCTGACTCAGGCTGCTAATGTAGTGACCTGGGTACATAACAAAAGTGATCATAGAAATGCAAGAGTAGGCTGAGAGATAGCCAAGGAGGGGCAGGAGTGGCCTTAAAGTATAGTGACCCCCTAGCAGCTGTTACAAACTGTTTACCATGTTCTTGATTGTATCCATGGCATATACCATAACAAGCAGGAAACATTTGTAGGGCTATCCGCCCTGTAACAAATTGGAAAGTAGATTACATAGGACCTCCAAGGAAAGAAATATGTGTTAAACTGTGCAAACACTGCTATTTGGAGTGCTACAAGGTTTTTCTTGTAAGCTAATCAAGCCAGTACTACTAAAGGTTTAGAGGCTTTCAGTACTATGTATTGATATCCCCAGCACACTGACAGTGACCAAGGGACCCCTTTTGCTAGATGTGATATGCATGACTGGGCAAGGGAACACAGTATAGCATGGCACTTTCATTTACCACATAACCCCTAAGCAGCAGGGGTAATTGAAGGAAAAATGGTCTGTTGAAAGCACAAATGTGGACCTTACTGGGGAAACCTTCCTGCCCAGGTAGATGTATATGTTATCCGCAGCCTTTAATTTTAAAATTTAGCCAAAGGAGGGGGCACCTGCCCCATATGACCTGTTGGGATAACTGCTTCCCCCGCCCCCAGCCTATCACTGTTCTCTACGGGTGACTGAGGCAGCTGTTCTTCCCCCAGACCTGGTTGACAACCAACATGTTTTGCACATGAAGACACTGGTGAACATACTACCAGGGAAGGGGACACTCCACGGGGGCTTGGGATGACAAATACCCCCAAGCTGTATAGGCTATTTCCTTCCAGAGAGTGGAGAACATGCTGGATAGTAAGAGCTATTGAGCCTATGGATAATAGACCTTATTGAGCCTACTGAATAATAGACCCACGATCATCCACTTTAAATGGTCAGCAGAAATATATCTACCCTGTGGCGTGGTGGTGGGTTCTCTAATATGGTGTACTCTTGACCAAATTACTTTGACAACCACTGCTGACAGGTCATCCCCTGGGCAACATATATGGTATGTTGCAAAAGCCAAGAACTACTTCTTTGATAACTACCCTTAATAAACAACTAGTATATTCCTAACAGATGGAGAAGATCTTCCCTTGGAAATACTTAAGTTTCTTGCTTTTTGTCCTTAGTTATTTTCTGTGGCTGTTATCATCAGCCAACACCTATGAAGCAAACCTTTTCCTGTAATGGGTCCAAGACTATGCTGATGGCTAGTCTTGTCAATCATCTGTCAGATATGTGGCCTCATGCCATTCACTGGTGTTTCTAGCTTGCTGTGGTGGATATCTCCCTTCCAAGGATGAGGTTGGATAGAATATCAGGAATATGTCACTGCTTCTCAAAATTACGTGATGGTATTACAAATATGACCAGAGATAAAATAGCTCAATGGCCCGTTAATAATACCCTTTCTGAAAAGGGACATGGGAAGCATTTTTCTGTCAATGAAACTATTTAACTTGCTCTCCAACTGGCAACAACCCAATTGAAAGGACAAAACGACCCATTACTGTGATGTCAGGACTCAATTATAGGATGGGTTTATTTGGCTAACTCCATCTTTTGGCCAGCTTAGTAAAGTTGTCCCCCCACCCACCACCATGTTGGGAACAAAAGAATCATTCTAAATATACTTGGCCAAATAGCACAAGGAATATGAAATGGTTATCAAGAGACTGATGTTTATTTGGGAAAATATTACCAAGTATTGACTGGCGTGGTACAGAATGAGCAATGCATCCAGAAATATATTGGTTGGCCTCAGACAAAACTTCTTGGATATGTGGCACCAAGTTATGGCCTTGGTTACTCCCTGGATGGTCAGGAAGATATTCTTTGTTTATACATGGGCATAAGGCCAAATAGTTGCTATTCTTACAAAGCCTAAGAATCTCTTTCATTTGAAGTCCCACTGGGCCTAATCTGTTTTCCATTGGTATAATCATATGGCCTCTATTTTTATTTTTCAGTTGGGCATCAAATATGTTATTTGGCATGTGGAAGCTCTAACAATTTATACAAATAAAGCCTTGAATGATAGCCACATGGGAACATCTTTTTTAAACATGAAAGTTACTCTCATGAGAAAGCCTGTCCTCCAAAATTGCATATCTTCAGACATACCCATTAATGCCCAATGGGGGACTTGTGTGATCATAAAAATTGAATGTTGTGTTTGTATTCCTGATAAATCAGACTGACAATGACTGATATGAAAACCCCCAAATCCAGTCTTTCAGATTGAATGCCCACTTTGAATGAATAGCTTCATAGCTGGTTTGGGTCCTGGGGCACCTGTTGCCAGAAGCTGCTTTTCCTATTGGGTATTACACTCATATTTTGTTTACTGTCCTGTTTTTGTCTTTAGCATTGCTGCAGCATTTGTTTCCAATGGAGCCAATATGTTGTTGCTAAAGCTGTATGATATCAAGAACCCTCCCTCTAGGCCCAGGGACTATCATGAAAGAGGTGGGAGCATGAGAATGTAAGGGCCAGTTTTGAGGCATGGAATGTATGAAAATAGCCTGTTGCATGGCAAGAGTGATGCCCTTTTGAAGCAAAACTGGCACGATGATTGGTGTTTGGTTCCTGCACACCAAGGCATTCCTGCAGCAAGGTCTTAAAACAAGTCCTGTATCATAAGTAACCCCTCATAAAGATACTTCTCTAACATCCGCAGTGGTCACCAGTTTCGGCAAGAAGTCTGAGACATGATCAGACACACGTATTTTAACTTAAACACTTGCTATTTAAAGAATGCTTTCTAGAAGATGGTTGTGGGGATCTACTGTCTTGCAGCAGCTTAAGATATTCATTCTGTTTGTAAGTCCCTATTAACTATTTTCTTTCTGAGAAACTGGATTTGTCAACCTCTTTCTTTTGTCTCTCAGCTCCCTAGGACTTTGATATAGATTTGGGGGTTTTAGATTGGCATATACCTGCTTACCCCAGAATACATATGGTATTTTTAATTAGGAAAATATATTGTAAAGATGCCAGTTATCTAAATTTTAAGTTATAAATTTAATAACACCCAATGAAAATCCCAATGGGATATTATGAAAGTTGGCATCTGAAAAGAAAAACATAAAGAATAATCAATTAAAGAAGAAGAATAATCAAAGAAGAAAAAAAGGAAGAAAATATTTGGCAGGTCTTGATATACCAGATATAAAATAAACTACAAAACTCCCCTGCTTAAAAAGTATTGTCTTAATCCATTCAGATTGCTGTAACAAAATACCATAAACTATAGGGCTCATAAGAAACAAAAATTTATTTCTCACAGTTCTAGAGACTAAGAAGTACAAGATCAAGGTGCTGGCAGATTTGGTGTCTGATGAGGGTCCACTTTCTAATTCATAGACATTGTCTGGCCACTGTGTCCTCACATGGCTGAAGGAGAAGGGAGCTCTCTGGGGCCTCTTTTTAAGAACTTTAATACCATTCATGAGGGTTCCATCCTCATGACCTAATCACCTCCCAATGGCCTCACCACAAAACACCATCACATTGGAGATTAGGTTTCAACATATAAATTTTGGAGAGACACAAACATATAATCTATAGCAAATGTGATACTGGTACAGAAATATTTCATTGAAACATAAGACCCCAGAAATCAGTGCCATAAATATGTAGCAATTTTGTTTGCAATAAAGATGGAATTTCCAATCAATGAAAATGATATACTGCTTAAACAAATGGTATTGGGACAATTGAAAATGAAGTAGGAGAAAAATAGTTTAGACATACATTTCATCCTATGTACAGACACCCACCCCTGACCACACACACTCTCTCAGACAAACTTCAGATTATTTTAGGAATGAAATAAGCAAATAAATTTATAAAGATTATAGAAGAAAATATAAGGCAGCAATTTAATAATCTTAATGTTTGTAATCTTGACCTAAAATGTGTATGTGTTTATGTGTGTATATAGGATGAAATTTTATATCTAACTCCAATAGTTAAAAATACTGACACATTTGACTACAGAGAAATTTAAATCTTCTACAGGGTGAAAAACAAAATTACCATCAGAGAAATTAAAAAAGTAATGATAGATAAGTATGACATCTTTGCATTGTCTACATGAGGCAAAGGTTAAGTTTTAAAAAATACATATACATCTATTTTTAAATGATAACTCATTTGGAAAAAAGAGCAAAGGTTATAAGAGGTGATTTACAAGAATAAAAAAGATATGAAAATATTTTCAACCTCACTGGTGATTAGGAAAATACAAGTCAAAATAAGATACCCTTTTTTGTCTAAGACATTAACAAAAGATTCAAAAATTTACAATATATTGAAAAAAAGAAAGAAAAGATAGTCTCATAAATTGTTGATAAAAGTGTAATTTTGTAAAGATGTTTTGGTGAGATATTTGTTAATATCTGTCAAAACTTAAAATGTTCCCATTATTTGAGTTCAGTGATTACACTTTTATTAATTTATACTATAAACATTACTGTTTATTTATTAGTGGTCAGTGCAGTCAGGTAATAGTAATTCAGCTTAACTATAAAATACCAGGAGGGACAATTGATACTATGTCCTAGATAGGAACTCAGCTTCCTAAAAGCCCACCTCTGGATTAATCCCAGAGGATCACAGTTATCTGAGAAGAACTAGCTAATAAATATCCACTTTAGAGGCAGGAGAATGGCGTGAATCCGGGAGGCGGAGCTTGCAGTGAGCTGAGATTGCGCCACTGCGCTCCAGCCTGGGCGACAGAGCCAGACTCCGTCTCAAAAAAAAAAAAAAAATCCACTTTAACTGAATCCATTTTAAATGGGTACTGAATTTTATTAAAAGTGGTGAAATGTTACATAATGAGGAAATTTTTTTCAGAAATTCATATAAATATTATAAAAATAAATGTACTTGGCATGTGATAAAATTACATTATAATTGCTTCTGTGGGCTATTTCTTCACAAGGTATGGATGGATTAAATCTTGGCATTTTGGGTGCAGTATTTCCAAAAACACTTTATGGTAGCATGATATTAAATCCCCCATTTATGACTTTAGCAGCAAAATTATTAAAAGAATCTTATTTATTCCAAAAGACCAAAAGTCCTTTAATGATAAAATAAGTAGAAATATATATCACAACATCATAGTTGTCAGTCTTCTCTTCTGTCCATGACAAGCGGTTTAACTATGCCATTTTGCTATTGTAATCATTGTTGTGATTTTAGCATTTCTTTAATCTCACTGCATGAAACACATTTCCTCTCGTGAAATTTGTGGTAACATGTTAAAATCAATTTGCATTAATATTGCATATTATTCCAAAACAAACAAATTCAAGTACAACATCTATTGATAATAATGAACAGGCGACAGACAATAAAGATGTGGTGGTGGGAGACAGACACCAGTACTATACAGTACCGCAGAGAGGAAAATTGGAGAGAGGACTACTCTTAGAAGTGATTGTTATATTAGTGAAACTTTTGTCCAACTTAGCTTTTCTTCCTTACACAACTGAACTGTGAATTGGTGAATAATATTGAGTACCCATTCAAACATGAATTTCTATATTTATTATAGTGGTGAAAAATTTGATATAACCTTAATGTCTCTTAATAAAGGAAGGATTAAATACATTATAGTGTATGATAGCAAATACTTCTGATTTATTAATTTATTTACTTATTGACAAATATCTTTTGAGTTCTTATTAGGTACTAGGCTCAAAACAAATTAATTTCCAGCCCTGATGGAGTTTGATTTTATTGAGAGAAGATAGACACTAAAGCAATAAAAAAAGAAGTACATATTTTAGATATCAATAAGTGCTAATAAGGTAACCACCCAATGGTTCTTCCTGTCCATTCCACACACAAAACCAATTCACTAAGACCATGGCATTGCAATAAAGAAACACTTTAACTGATACGAGGCTGGCCACGCCACATGGAGACCGAGTTATTACCCAATTCAATCTCTCCAAAAATTATGAGGGTAGGGTTTTTCAAAGATAGTTTGGTGGGCCAGGGAATGGATGCTATGGATTGGTTGGGAATACAATCGTAAGAGTATAGAAAATGGTTCTCTTGTGTGCTAAGTCCATTTCTGAGTAGGGCCATGAGACCGTTTCATGGCTTCAGGTGGAAATGCAGTCATCAGAAATGCAAAAACCTGAAAAGACATCTCAGAAGACCAATTTTAGGTTCTACAATAGTGATGTCATCTGCAGGAGTAATTAAAGTTGCAAATCTTGTGACCTCTGGAATAATGACTGGTACCTGTTACATATTATGTAATGACTGGTACCTTCACAGAATTCAGGCTCCTCTCATCCTCCTATCCTGCTGGCCTTTCATTATCTTTACAAAGGCAGATTAGTTTAGGGTAAGGGCTGTTATCATTTAAACTATAAACTAAATGTCTCCCACAGTTAGCTTAGCATAAGCCTAGGAATGATTAAGGACAGTTTGGAGGTTAAAGGCAAGATGGGGGTTGGTTAGATCAGATTTCTATTACTGTCATAATTTTCTCACTGTTATAATTTTTGCAAGGGTGATTTCAATAACATGAATAAAACAAACAAGAAATGATGCAATAAATGATGGTATTTTATGTGGCGTGGCTGTGTATGGATACTGGGAAAGGTAACAATGGAGTAAAGGAATAACCTATTTATATCTGAGAAGAGCTTTCTAGGCAGAGGAAGAGAAAATGCAAAGGTCCTTAGGCATGTTCTTGATATATTCAAGGCAGAGCAAAGAGGCCTGCAAGGCTGGAGTATGTTGACTAGGAGCAAGGTAGGTAAGAGATATGATCAGAGGGGTAGCAGGGAGCCGCATGAGTTAGGTACTTCTGTGTAACAAAAAAGATCTTGGGGTTTATTTTGAGTGCGAAGAGAAATTATTGGAAGGTTTTGAACAAACAAATGACATGACCAGACCAACGTGTGTGTGTGTTTTCCTAGTCTCTCTTTTTAAATCAATTACACTTTTTATTACAAACTTAAACACCCTGAAAGTTGTCACTCCCATACTAACAACAAGAAAAAAGCAGAAAATATTAAACATTATACATGCTTTCTTAAATCCGTCACGTAATTGAGCACACAATAATGCCCTGAAACTGGAAAGAGACAGACATGCAAATACAAAGAACCATAGCACGCTGGAAGCAGAAACCACTGGAGCCACTGGAAGTGGTAAGAAAACTTAAACTGTAATTGATGAATGGCTAGACACTAAGTGAGGATTGGCATGAGAGTGAAAAACTCCAGGGTACCCAGTCTTAAAAAAGCCCTCACACTTTTGTGAGTTTTACCTGCAAGAGCTCTGATAGGTTCTCCCAGTGAAGATCAGAGTAAACACCTTCACATTCTCTTCAGGGGGAGGAGAAGTATAACCATTCTAAATACATCCATAGCATTCTATTCTCTACTTTAAAGGAAACTACTTCACCAGAGCTTGAATAGCAAGGAGGAAGGAAATACCCAACTCTAGCCCCTAGTAGTCTCCCTGACTCACCTAAGTGGTGGTGGGAGGGGATGAGGGGACTCAGAAGCACTTGGGGAGGTCACAGCCTAGGGGCACAGTCTCATTAAAAGACTGATATCTGATCGTAGGATACACTACTCCTTCAATCTTATGCCACATCACAGGGCTGCTGTATCATAACAGAGGATTATGGTTGAAAGAACTACGAAGTGCTCAGACCCTATTTAAGGAGGAGTGTCAAACCCAAAACAAGAGAGACACAAACAAGGATGATAGAGGAATTTGAAACCTCATACCCAACAGCCACAGACAATTGTAAACACCTTGTAACTCCTAGACATATAAACATAAAACTTAATGCTAAAACCCTATTTGCTTTCTATTACCTAATGTATTATGTTCAGCTTTCAGAAAAATCTACAAGGCATAAAAAATACAAGTGAAAACACAGTTCTAAGGGACAAAGCAAGCAACAGAACTAGACTCATATAGGATAGAGACTTTGGGATTATCAGATGGAGAAGTAAAAATAACTATGATTAATATGCTAAGGGCTCTAATGGAAGAAGTAAACAACATAGAAGAACAATTGGACCATGTAAATAGATAGTTGAAACTCTAAGAAAGATACAAAATGAAATGCTAGACACCAAAAATAAAAAAGAATGATAAAATGGAACAGAATATTCAAGAACTGAGAGATAATTACAAAAGGTATAACATATGTATAGTGGGAATAACAGGAAAAAAGAGAGAAACAGAAGAAATATTTGAGTAATATGACTTGGAATTTTCCAGAATTGATGACAAACACCAAATCGTGGATCCAGGAAGCTCAGAGACATAAATCAAGGTGAATACTAAAACATATGCATCTTGACACGTCATATTCAAATTGCAGGCATAAAAGACAAACAGAAACTCTTAGAAGACAGAGGGGCTGGGGAGAGACAGGTAGAGAGAGAGAGAAAGAGAGAGAGAGAGAGAAAGAGAAAGGGAGACTTTACCTATAAAAGAACAAGAATTGCATTGAGTGTCTCCTCAGCAAGCAGGCAAGTAAGAAAAGAGTAGAGTGAAATATTTAACAGTCTGAAAGAAAAAAAAACCAGAATTCTGTATGTAGTAAATATCCTTCAAAAGTGAAGGACAAATACTTTCTGAAAAAAACAAAAACCAAGGTAACTTGTCATCAGTACACCTGCCTTGCAAAAAAAAATTAAAAGAAGTACTTCGGAGAGAAGAAAACAATATAGGTCAGAAACTCAGACCTACATAAGGAAAGGAAGACTAGTAGAGAAAGAATAAATAAAGGTTAAATACCACAATTTGTTTATTTTTATTAATCGATGTAATGGGTAACTATTCAAAATAATAACCCAACAATATATTGGGTGGTTATAGTTTATGGATAAGTAGAATGAGTGACAACAATGCTATAAAAGATGGGAGGAGGAATTGAGAATACTTTGTTAAGGTACCTGCATTACTTGTGAAACAGTACAGTGTTGTTTGAAAGTGGTCTTTCATTAGTTGCCAATGTATATTGCAAACTCTAGAACAATTAGAAACAATCATGAACAATTTTAAAAGAGGTATTATGGACATAACAGAGAAGGGAGAAAACAGAATCATATAAAATAATTAAAACCAGAGAAAGCAGAAAAAGAGAGAATAAAAAAAAGAAAGAACAAGTGTATAAATAAAAAATAGCAACAAAAATGGTAGATATTTACCCAACTATATCAATAATCACTTTAAATGTGAATTGTCCAACACCAACTAAAAGACTGAGTGGAGAAAACAAACAAACAGACCAAGACCCAACCACATATTGTATACAAGAAACTCCTTCTAAATATGAAGACATAGAGTAAATACACACCATGCTAACACTAACCAAAAGAAGATTGAAATAGCTGAATTAATTTCAGACAAAGCAGACGTCAGAAGAAAGGAAATTATAAAGGATAAAATGGGTCATTAAATAATGAAAAGTAATCAGTACTCCAAGAAGCCAGAATAGTTTATTGTATATGTGCGTAATAACAGATTATCAAAATATGTGAGGCAAAAAATGATTAAACTGCAAGCAGAAAAAGGCAAATCCACTCTTATAATTGGAGATTTCAACACACCTCTATCATTAATGAACAGATCCAACAGGCAGAAAACGAGTAAGAATATAGTTACCCTGAAGAGCATCATTAATCAACTGAATCTAATTAACATTTACCGAATACTTCAACCAGCAACATCAAAATACAAATTTTTCCTAAGCTCACATGGAATACACACCAAGGAACAAACTCTGGTTTATAAAATATACCTCAACAAACATAAAAGAATAAGAATCATATAAAGTATGTTCTCAGATCACAATGGAATTAAACTAGAAATCAATAACAAAAAAGGCTGGAAAATCTCAAAGTATTTGGAGATTAAACAGCACACTTCTAAAATCACATGGATCTAAGAAATAGTCTAAAGAGAAACTAAAAATATTCTTAACTAAATAAATATTAGATACACCTTAACAGAATTTGTGAAATGCAGTAAAAGCATTTCTTAGAGGCAAATTTATAGCACTGAGTTTACATACAGATATACCTTGGAGATATTGCAGGTACAGTTACAGACCACTACAATAAAGTGACTATCACAACAAAGCAAGTCATACAAAATTTTTAGTTTCCCAGTGCGTAAAAAATTATGTTTACAATAAACTGTACTATATTAAGTGTGCAATAGCATTATGTCTAAAAAACAATGTGCGTAGTGTAATTTTAAAATACTTTATTGCTAAAACATGCCACCAATCATCTGAACCTTCAGCAAGTCATAACCTTTTTGCCAGTGGGGGCTCTTGCCTTGATATGGATGGCTGCTGACTGATCAGGGTGATGGTTGCTGAAGGCTAGAGTGACTGTGACAATTTCTGAAAAGAAGACAACAGTGAAGTTTGTCCCATTGATTGACTCTTCCTTTTATGAAAGATCCCTCTGTAGTGTGTGTTGCTTTTTGACAGCATTTTATCAACAGTAGAACATCTTTCAAAATTGGAATCAATCCGCTCTAACCCTGCGCCTGTTTTATCAATTAGGTTTATATACGCTCCTGAAATCTTTACTGTCATTTCAATGATGTTCACAGCATTTTCACCAGGAGTAGTTTCCATCTCAAGAAACCACTTTTCTTGCTCATCCATAAGAAGAAAAAGGATAATCTCCAACAGATAGTTCAGGAACAACTGGACATTCACATGCAAAAAAAAAAAAATGTACGTAGATGCTGACTTTACTTCTTTCACAAAAATAAACTCAAGTGGACCATAGACCTAAATGTAAAATGTGAAACTGTAAAACTTACAGAACATTCCATAGGAGAAAATCTATGTGACCTTATGTTGACGATTGATGATGACTTCTTAGATACAATACCAAAAGTGTTATCCATGAAATAAAACATTGGTAAGTTGGACTTCATTAAAATAAAAAGCTTTTGCTCTGTGAAAGACACTGCTAGGAGAATGAAAAGACAAAGCACAGAGTGGGAGAAAATATTTGTAAAATACATGTCAGATGAAGGACTTGTGTGCAAAATACACAAATAAGTCTTTAAAAAACTCAACAATATAAAAACAAACAACTCTATTAATAATGGGCAAAACTCTGAACAAACACCTCACTAAACAAGATACACAGAAAACTAGTAAGCATGTGAAAAGATGCTCAACATCATAGTCATTAGGAAATTGCAAATTATAATAACAAGTTGCTACTGCATGCCTATTAGAATGGCTGAAGTTTAAAACAAACAAACAAAAAAAGCTGACAGTACCAAGTGCTGATGAGGATGTAGAGTAACAGGAACTCTCATTTATTTCTGCTGGAAATCCAAAATGGTACAGTCACTTTGAAAGTTTTTCATGGTTTTTTACAAAACGAAATGGTCTTACCATTCAGTCACTTTTCAGTACTTAATCAAATAAGTTGAAAACTTGTGTCTTCAAAAAACCTGTATGCTAATGTTTATAGCAGCTTTATTTATAATTGCCAATTTATAATTTATAATTTGGGCAATTATAAATATGCTTTTCAAAAGATTAATGGGAGAGATTTATTAATCTAGTAACTATACAAAATCATAGTTAGTAGAAATAAGTTCTTCTGTTCTATGTCACTGTAGGATGACTATTGCTAATAATAATATATAGTTTCAAATAGGTAAGAAGATATTGAGTGTTCCCAAAACAAAGAAATGATAAATGTTTGAAATAATGGACATGCCAATTACCTTGATCTGATCACTATACATTATATGTGTTGAAACCTCATTATGTACTCCGTAATACGTAGAATTATTCTATGTCAATTAACAATAAAATTTTGAAAAGGTGAATGGAAAAAATGGTGTATCTATACAATGGATTATTATTCAGCAATTCAAAGAATGAGGTACCAAGCCACAAAAAGACAAGGAGGAAACTGGATAGCATATTGATAAGTGAAAGAAGCCAGTTTGAAAAGCCTACATATTGTATGATCCTAACTTTATGACATTTTTTAAAAAGCAAAGTTTTAGAGAAAGTAAAAAAAGCAATAGTTGCCAGGATTTTGTGGGCAAAGGGTGAGTGATGAAAAGATGAAGCACAGGGGATTTTTAGAGCATGATATATGACCCGTAATGGTGGATAGGTGACATTATGACTTGTGAAAACCTGTAACAATCTACAACACAGAGTGAACCCTAATGTAAACTATTAACTTCTGTTAATAATAATGTATCAATATTGCTTCACATATAGGACACTGATGCAAGTTGTTAATAACAGGAGAAACTTTGTCTTGTAAGAGAGGGGCTATGTAGAACTCTCTGTACTTTTAATTTTCTATAAACCTAAAACTGCTCTAAAAAATAAAGTCTGTTAACTAAAAAAACCCTCAACACTGAAACAGATAAGCACACAGACAAATATACATGTCATAAACTGCAAGGGAAATATCCTTGAAACCACCACCCAGATTTAGAAGTGGAACTTTGTTAACCACCATAAAGCCTCCCCCAATATGTCCATCCCATTGCACAAAAGTAACCATTATCTTAAACTGTATAGTCATTACTTTTTAGCATTTTCCATGGTTTTAGCTTGCAAGGATGTACCTATAAGTACCATAGTTTAGTTTTGCCATTTTAAATAATTTGATGTATTCAAGTTTATAAATAAATTTACAGCTGGTGATATTTTGAAAATATCACTATGGTTTTGTGTGTGTGTGTGTGTGTGTGTGTGTGTGTGTGTGTGGAATAACGACTACTGCACTACAAAGATGGAGGCAGGAGGAACCAGTAGGAGACTATTGCAATGGCAGCTTGAACAAGGGTGACAGCGGGGAGAGGTAGATGGAATCTCTTCACATTGAGAAGGTTGAACGCCAAAGATTTAGTGATGGATAGCATATGAAATAGGAGAGAAATAGAAGAACTGAAGATTACTGAAAGAAACAAATTGTCACTTGCAGAAAGGGAGAAAGGCTGGAACAGTTACAGTTATTTAAAAATCATAAGCAGATCCGTACTGATTTTGAGGATGTATGTGATATTAATTTAAAGAACCAATTTTTTATTATTTGAGTATAATATAGTAATACAGGAGTATGTCCTCTTTCTACATCTTTCAAAAATATGTGCACATTTATTTTACATTTTTTAATAATAAAGAAAAATATGGAAAATAATCTAAAAACTATACATAATTGGATCTATGGGAAAGAGAATTTTTCAGTAACATATGAGAGACTAATTTTATTGTAGAACCCTCAGTACTCTTTAGTTGTTAATATGAACATATTATTTCTGTAACTCAATCAAAATTCTGCATACATATATGTGCATACATATAAACACATAATTTTGAGCATACCAAGTTTTTTCCCTACAATTAGTACATAGCTTGTAAGTTTAGAACTATAAAATAGTTTTGAATACCAATATTTTCAACCGCAGGCAGTTGAGAGTGAAAAACGGATTCAACAGGGGCCCAAACCAGCCTCATAAAGCCCAAAGAACTAGAGAAGGTGTCGGAGACAGTTCTGTATCCCCAAATCCCCCAGAAGGCATGTGAAAGTACTGAGAGGAACAGTGGATTGCAAGTTGCTTGGAGTAGGACAAAGAGGATGGATAGTGACACTAGCTACTGTAGAGTCAGACAGGACTGTGGACACCTGTCATTATTTCTGGCTTATCACAGAGGCTCAGGTGGGATGAAATATGTTGTCAGAGGGGAGGGAAACTAGGATGAACTGAATCTCTTCTCTTAAAATAATAATAATGCCAAGCCCTTAAAATCTTAGATCAACTCCAAGTAGGAAGGATAAAGGGGCAGGGAAAGCAGATAAAATGGAAATGACTCAGTTTAAATACAAAATTAAACACATTTAAATCAGGAAGTGTTTGAGAAGAAGTACTAGTGTGTGTGTGTGTGTGTGTGTGTGTGCACTCAAATAGCTTAAGGGAGGGTCAGGGAGAAAGAGAGACAAACAGAGGCTCTGGAGGATGGCAAAAAATAACTTTTGCATGAGCATTTCGTCAAATGACCACTTAACAATAGCAATTTAGGTTTATTTATTGTAAACATAGATTTGAGAGTTTGATATTTACAGTTTGATATTAATTTTACTGGGTGCTTTTTTGCAGTTTCTGCTTGATTTTATTCAAACGAATATGTCCATTTTATCTGGGTAAATAAAAAAATTATCTGTGTTTTCAAAGGAATTATTTTTTTTATGAAATTCCTGGTTACCTGAAAACTATTGATTTATAAATTCATTAAATTCTGATATGTTTACATTTTAGTGTAAAGTCGGTATGTTTATATTATGCATGAAGAAAATCTCACAAACCTGTTTTCCTTATATGTATAAAAACACCAATGATATTCATTAATCTTTTCTGGTTATCATCTATTACATATACACAAACACTCATATAAGGGGAAAAAGGCAGTCTGGTATATTACTGATGGGGAAGATTCAAAGGGGAAATAATAAAAATACAATGAAAAATATGCTTTAAACTATGTTTGCTTTGCAAGCTATGCAGATTGACATTTCAAATTGTGACTAGAGAAAATAGAGAATAATTACATTCCGTCTTTTACAACTATACATGCTGGTGTTCCAAAGAATGACAGGTTGGGTGAGGCGTTAGTATAGGTCCCTTTAGTTGGATTCTTCTTTCCCTTTTAAATGGCATCAGTCAGCTGCAATTTCAGATCTGTTGTCTATAGACCAAGCCCAGGGCAAGATCTTACTGTGGCACAATGACCTTTTTTATTTCTTTTCTTATAGTTCCATTAGTCTTTTTAATCTGTCTAATGTGACAAGTTTATGTCAGATAGCATTGTCTTAAACTAACATTACTTTGTCAGAATTTTCCAGTTTAACAATTTGCCAGCTGTTGCTTTTGATAAAAAAGGAAGGTTATATGTATTATTCAGCTGATGGTGGTGCAGGAGAAAAAAGGAAAGGAGGGGAGAGAAATTGTTCCTTTCCAGTGCCCTAGCTTTTTAACTTTGCCTGTGTTTTGAGGGTGTTGATATAGGGTGAAATAACCAAAGTGTAACTGGAAAGCAAGAAGGTGGTACTTTGGATGTATTTTCTGAGGTTATTTAGTAATCATTTTCTTTAGGGGATACTTTATATTTTATAACTTGAAATCAGTTTGTTTTATGCTAGAAGTGAATTCCTCTAGACTTGACTTTTAAAAACACACATAGAGGTATATTCACATACACCGATGCTCCCGTTTTCCTCCCCACTGAATCTTATCTTTTGCTCTTGTTCTCTGGTGACCTCAAATGTTCATACTCTCCCAAGAGCAGGATTAGAAGAAATTCACTTATTATGGTATTCAGTGGTAATTGATAGCTGTGCTGAATAATGAGAATAATCTGTTAACTTGAAGAATGGCTCTATATTGGCTAATTCTGATGGAGTCACAACATTATATTACAATAAAGAATGGATAAAATAATGTACCAAATTCTACAAGTTTGCTTATATGGATGTAGAATGTTGTTGTCCACAAAACTATTTAGGTACATGTTTTGGGATTCGGGAGAAGGCAGCAAAATGTATGTTTTAAACAGACAGATACTTTTCATCAGTTTGAAGTTTTTATGGCCCATACGTAAAGATTGTACTCTCATTACTAGACAGATGCTAAATGCTCACATAAAGAGAGTAAATATCTCTTCTGAGAAGCAATGTGGCCTATATGTATTCATATATGGAAAGCCAAGATGGAATATTCATAAAATACTAAGAATTCATGTCAAAGAGGAATCAATGAGATGTAATGCAAGGATCAAAAGTTCTCAGAAGGCAAAAAGATAGAGGAGCCAAGGGGATTATACATTTTTATCAAGTTATAAACAGATTCTTATTTAGAGACTTTTAAATCAAGTGAGTAGTACTTCCTACTGGTGTATGGAAAGTAATAGACTTGTGTTATCATTGAGTCAAGAAGAATGAGATCAATATGAATCAATTTAAAGAATTTTCAAAAGGAAAGTTGATAGACCTTGGGTATTCTAGGAGTTATCTATGCATGAATCAATGTAGGGTTTTTTTTGTTTTGTTTTAAATTTCTCAGTTTTTGCGATCTCTATTTCAACTATGTTGACCCAATAGTTGCCTCCATTGTTCCTTAGGATTTACGTCAGTCCCAGTGGGAAAGGAATGAGAAGATTGGCTGCCTGATACAGCAGTACCTTCTCTTTCACGGCCTTTTTCCTGGTTTCTTGTGCCTGAACTTCTGTCTCCTTTTCCTGCTCGTGCTTTAGGCTCCTTGCTATTTTAGGGTCCTGATTACTGACACAGATCCTCACACCAGTCTGCCTTTGCCTCCTTTGCACGCTTCTGGGGTTTGTTTGACTTCCTTACTTTTTCTCCCAGGCTCATCCTCACCCACTCTTGGCACTCTTTTTGCCTGAGTGACCTCAAGAGGTAACTGTTTAAAAGTAAAAATATTAGAATGCAAATTAATTGAGGGCAGGGGTCATCTTGCTCTTAGCTCTTTATAAGCAACTAAAATAATACTTAGTGTGGTAGGCAGAACAATGACCGCTAAATATGCCCACGTTGTAATCCGTGAAACCTGTGAATATGTTACCTTATATGGCAAAGGGACTTCATATATGTGGTTAAGGATCTTGAGATGGGGAGATTTTCCTGGATTATCTGAATAGGCCCTGTGATATTGCAATATAATAGGAAACAGAGAGAGAATCTCTGTTCCAGTTCCTGGCACATAGCTCCTACAACTCCTGGAATCTCTGAAGTGATGAGTGTCTTTTGTTTGCTAATGAGATGACTGGTGTCTGGCAGCCCCTGGATAGCTTCAGGATATAGGCAGGCCACCAGAATGACCAAAGGCTGACTACAGTTTGGGACTTTCAGCTCTATCTATCTCCTGACTCCTGGGGAGGGGAGATGGGTTGAGTTGATCACCAGTTGTCAATGATGTAATTAACCATGCCTATGCAATTAAGCCTCCATAGGAACCCAAAAGGATGTCAGTTGAGGAGCTTTGGGATAGCTGAACACGTGGAGGTTCCTTGAGGGTGGCATGCCTAGAGAGAGCATAAATGCTCCATGCCCCTTTTATCCATCACTTCCCTTATAATAAATGGGTAAACATAAGTAAAGTGTTTCCTTGAGTTCTGTGAGCTGTGTTCGCAAATTAATCAAACCCGAAGAGGGGGGGATCATGGGAAGCCTGGTTTATAGCAGGTTGGACAGAAGCACACGTCACAACCTAGGGCTTGCAACTGGCATCTCAAGAGAAGAATAGCCTTGTGGGATTGAGCCCTTAACCTATAGGACCTGATACTAGCTCCAGGTAGAGTATCAGAATTGAATTAAATTGTGGGACACCCAGTTGGTGTCCGCTGGAGAACTGATTAATTTCTGCTGGGGAGAAATTCCCACACATTTTGGTGACCGGAGGTGAAATATTCTGTATTGAGTATGTGAGAATAGAAAAAGAAAACACTTTAGTTTGTCCCATCTCTTCAGAAGCTCTAAATGTAATCACAACTATTCATACAAGATTGAGGCAGAAATGCTCTGGAAAAGGAGGAGGCAAGGTGACTAAGGAAGCACAGATGGCAGTGATAAAGCCAGGAGCCAAAGAATGCAAATTAGTCTCTGTAAGTGGAAAAGGCAAGGAACAGGTTCTCCCTTGAAGCCATCTACAGAAACCAGCTGCTGACTTCCTGATTTTTGCTTTTTAAGACCCATTTTGGGCTTCTGATCTGCAGAACTGTAAGAGAATACAGATGCCACTTGACTTACAATGGGATTATATCTTATAACTCCATTGTAAGTTAAATTTTTTATTACGTCAAAAATGCATTTAATACACCTAACCTACCCAACATCAAAACTTAGCCTAGCCTTTCTTCTTGTTTTCTTCAAGCTCATTAATATAGACTGAATAATAAAGAAGCTTTCAAAAGGAATAAAAGCAACATGAAAGGAATAGTTTTTGTTAGGTATATTCCTAGAAGCAACAGGGTAACAAACCACATTGGCTCCTACCATTATGCTGGAGAAATGAGGCTATTTCCAACTTTTCTACAATGACTTGTAGCCTTGTTTAAATCTTATTTTTGCATATATAATTTAGAAATATTCACCAATATGCCTACATAGATATCTTTAAGAAGCTAGGAAAAGTTTTACTCACTAAAGGATGGCAAATACTTCTGTTATACTTGTTATTGTATAAACCTGTTATAAACTTTTAATCATGTTATTTTTGCTTTTATTTTTTCTCTTACACTCAGAATTGATGACTTTTAATTAATTGGTTTTGATGTGAATGTCTTATTAATAATGAAATGAAGAACAGCCACAATTCTGTCATGGTAACACTCTTCCGAATTTGATGACTACAAAAGTCTTACACATTGAGGAACATACATATTGAAGACTGTTCAATATTTTATATAAGCATTTTGGGTCATGGTACTTTTCTAAAGTTGCTGGATGGTTGTAGTAACTTACTATAGATGAAAATGTAGGCAATAATTAAATTTTGAAACCTTTTTAAAAAGTCATCTTACTTTGACTTCTTAGCTGAAGGCAGAAATTGTGAGATCATGGTGATATTAAATCAAAACTATTTTACTAACTTAGAGACAGAGAGTTCTGGTCTTTTATAAAATATAAAAAGCATATGAGCATGATTTATAAAGGAAAAGAGACTTAAAGTAAATGTTTTGCAGATGGAACACTGTCTTAGCCTTTACTGAGGGTAATAAATTTTTGTCCAAGAGTCTCTGATAGCCTGTAAATACCATCACACACACACACACACACACACACACTCACACACAGAGCACGTTTTTAAACTACTTTCAAACTTTTCCAGCATTACCAGAGAAGGCAAGACAAAGGAAATGCAGAGATAAGGCAAGGATAGAAAAGAAGAATTTTTAAAATCGTGATAACATTGTTAATCAATTGATTTACATTTCTTCTCCATTTATATCATGATTATTTATACCCACAAAGTGAGACAAATTACATGTGGACTTACAGATCTAAATACAAGTTGAACATGGCAAATTGCCATTTGTAGATGAGAACTACGTACTTGTTAATTTAAAAATGTTCTGATGTCAGTTTCAGGGACACTTAACCTTCCAGAGGAAGAGATTGGTCCCAGTGGACAACCGTAACTGAAGCACACAGCTCAAAGAGTGTATGAGTGTGTACTTGCTTTCTTTATATTGTCCACAGTTACTTCTAGATTAGGCTTTTTGATCTCCCAGTTTGGAAATAAATTATTTCTTCTTTTCGTGGCCTAAAATTCCTCAAGAGGATATATGTTTTATGTTGCATCTTTGTACGTATATGAAATATTTACTTTAAAAGGTTTGATAATAATTTTCATGTTTCTACATACAATTCTGTGAATTCTTGCCCTTATCTAAGCTATTATTACTTACCCTGATTCTTACCTCCCCAGATCACTTTTACAAATGACTTTTCTAGGCTTTTCTGTAAACAGAAACTTTCTTGGTTGGTTTGAGCCCTGTCATTTGAGGCTGTCACCCTAAGTTTTATTTGGTGGTGAATGAGCTGATTCTATTTCAGAGCTGTAGACTAAAACTAACCTCAATTGGTATTTTACAAATCATCAAATGGAGAATGCACAATGGTTCATAAAAATCACTATCAGTATTGGAAATGATAGCTACTATGTTTTGAGCATCTATTATGGGTAAGGTTCCTAGACACATTATGTATAGCATAGCATTTTTCTAATTAGGCATTAGTCATATTTTATATATAAGACTCAGAGAAGTTACTTTTCCAATGGCAAACCTGTATTTAATAGACAAGCCTCAACTCCTATGGTTTTTCTATTAAACCAAACTGTAAATATCTCAGTGTTCATAGAGTAATCCTGTTGAGTCAGCAGCAGCATCTTCATATGAGAATTGTACATGCTACAAATACATGTTTAAATAAGAATTTGCTGGATAAATAACTGACATCAATATTAAAATAGTAGCATAAATATATCTTCAATACATAGTCTTTTATTCTTCAGAACTTTTACCCAAGAAAGTGGGCAAAACATTATTGAATAATTCATTCAACAAGTATTTATGGTGTTTTTTACATTTGCATAGTACCTATATTAACTGGAAGAGGTTATGGTCCTTGCCCTTCAAACAAGGCATAAGGACATGAAACAAACAAATACATTATGATACCAGCTATAGTTTGTGTCAAAACAAGTGATAGGCCGGGCGCGGTGGCTCACGCCTGTAATCCCAGCACTTTGGGAGGCCGAGGCGGGCGGATCACGAGGTCAGGAGATCGAGACCAAGGTGAAACCCCGTCTCTACTAAAAATACAAAAAGTTAGCCGGGCGTAGTGGCGGGCGCCTGTACTCCCAGCTACTCGGGAGGCTGAGGCAGGAGAATGGCGTGAACCCGGGAGGCGGAGCTTGCAGTGAGCCGAGATCGCGCCACTGCAGTCCAGCCTGGGTGACAGAGCGAGACTCCGTCTCAAAAAAAAAAAAAAAAAAAAAAAAAAAAAAAAAACAACAAGTGATAAGTACAAATGCACAGTAGAGCAGACAAACTGAAAACATGGTGGAGAGGAACCATTAGAGAAGGCCTTATAGAGTCGTTTGATTTGAGTTTAACTTTGAAAGGTGAGAGAGTTCGGCTGTAAAAGGATTAGAGGGAAACCATTCCAGGGAACTGGGACGTCATTTAAAAGCACTGAAATAATGATTGAGGATAGCTGTGACATATTTATGATTACTGGGAAATATTCCTCTTTCTTCCTCTTGTGCTAGGTAGGGTTATATTTTTCTGCCTCACTGACGGTAGGTTTGTCTGTGTGACTTATTTTGGCTAATGGAAAATGACAAATATAATATCTCCTGCCTGAGAAAAGGTTTTACATGTGATTTTGTAGTTAGTTTGACCTCTGGCTCTTCTGTGAAAAGAACAGGTGCATCACATGCCTGACCTCTGGCCTGGAGCATAGCCACCATCAAATTTCAGTTTATATGAAACTTAAGCAAAAAATAAACATGTGTTGTTTTAAGCCAATAAGATTTTGAGGTTCTTCCTTATGCAGCAAAACCTAGTGAAAGCTCACAAATAAAATGGCATTGAAGGAAATCGTATAAGGCATCCTGATGAGAAGACGGTTTATACTGGATTCTAAAGTTAAATAAAACAATGAAGACCTTAATTTCAAGACTTGAGTTTTAATCTGTAGAACATGAACTTGGTTGTCAGTCTGAAATTAAAAAATGAAGTGTTGGTTCCATTGTGACAGCAGTGTTGACAGGAGCCTTTTTTTTTCTAACAGTGATCAAATGTGAGCACTCTCAAATATTTTTGATTATGGCCAGAATTAATGTAAATAAATAGATCCTATGACTTGAACTTTCCTATGTAACACTTACCTTCAGTCATCAACCACCTCTTATCTGGGATGTCACTGTGGATTGTGTGGGACTAGCATTTTGCCATTAAGATAAAATTGAACTTGTATATAATTGGGCTGGCATTTTCATGACTTTTGTTTGCTGCTTTATTAAATGACTGGTATGGTTTGGAATACATATTTAATCTTTACAATCTCGCATTTTGATTGAGAAATTATTTCTTTGAAAAGCTATTTAAAATCTTTAGGCAGTAAACTGAATAAATGTCAAAATCTATCTAGTCTTGTTAATCAGCTTAACATACCCCTACATCAATGGGATGACTATATAGTTTACTGTCTAAATAAGGACACTTTTGAGAACAAAATAGGATACTGCTAATAATTATCCTGGGACGACAAACATAAGCTGAAAATGTTTAGGGCAAACTTAGATATATGGTCATCTAGTATATGAAAGAATTGAACTATCATATTCATCACTGCTTTCTTGCTGTCTACTTCCTGGAGAAAATTTTAAAAAGGAAGATTTCACCAGTGACATTGCCCCTTTTCTTTCAATCATCTGTTAGGTATATAGGTCCTGCCTCTGTCTCCCTCACCTTCTACCCACTCAACCAGCTTTTGAGAGAAGTGAGAAAAGGGCCAGCTACTTCTGTATTCTGAATTCAGTAGGTAAAAACCCCATCACAACAGAGCTTCAGTGAACACATAAAAACTTTAAATTATGTTCAGCATAATAAGAATAACGAATATGAATATCATTGCCTTTGTTCAAAATAGCACGAGAAATATAGATTTTTTTATTTCAAAGAATTTAAGAGTTTTTCCCCAATATTTTTCTCTAATGTAACATGTAGCAAAAACAACGCTTTTAGCTGTGCTAAGAAAACTATCATCGTTAAGATGTTTTAATTGCCTTTAATTTGAGAGGGTTTTCAAAATGGAATATTTTCAGTGGAATGAAAATTATTTAAGATAGTCTACTTGATATGAACTCTTTGAAGTCAGTAACTATGCAACTTTTCTAACCTCATGCTACGTATACCAATATAGATTAAGAAATCAAGACTACTTTGAGCCCTATCTAGAGCAGTAATGAAAAAGCTTCCAGAGGTAAAGAGATATGACCTTGACTTTGAACATTTGGAACAATTTAAATTTGCATAGAAGATTAGAAAAGGTGTGGAAATAAAGTGACTAAATTCAGAAAAGTCAAAAAGGAAAACATATGTTCACCGTACACTGAAGAAAAAGCTATTTAGAGCAGATGATTTGTTTTCTGGAATGGCAATGATCTGTGTTTCATGGATGGAAATATCTACATGTCATCAAAAGCACTTATATTTATGTTTATATGTTCCTGGGTTTATATTATCATCAGTGGTTTCTATTGTAAAAAAGAATTTTAGAATCTACTTGAACTACGTAATCCTTTTTTCCCCACCAAAAAAGGAATTGTATTTGATTAGGCTAGGGATGGATATCAGAAATTAGAGCAAGAGAATGATGTCAGAAAGATGGCTGACTAGAGACACCTGGCATTCATTCCCCTGACAAGAAAAGATCAAGGCAAAGAATAAACAATGAAAATTCAACTGCAGTGTTAGAGAGAGAGTGCTGGAATGCAGCAAGGAGGTACCTAGGTCCTTGTGGTGCTCAGAAGCCCAAGATAGCAACATAGAGAGGGGAATTAAGCACCCTGTCTCTGCTGCCCTATTTCCCCACCCAAGATCAGGTCAGTCAGGAGAGTCAAGTCTTTACCCCTTGTAAAGAAAAGGTAAGCAAAAGATCTCCACCAGTTCTCATTGCCACTGCAGACACTGGCAGTTCTTATTACAGGGTAATCCTACAATTCTCACAAGCCCTGAGCCAAGTCTTGGGAGCTGCCTGGAATTCATATGGCTGCATTGCTCTGGACTAAGAGTTATATACTCCTAATCCTGCCCATGACCCAATCTGCTGCAGTATGAAGCCATCTTGAAACCAGAGCCACTACTGAAGTGTGACCTTCCCTGGGGGCCAGTAGTCACCACCTCTGCAGCCCTGGAGCCCTGCCATCATTCCACCAAGCCCATCAAGCCCACATGGATTCATGTGGGCTTAGCTACGATGATAAAACCCTGGTTACTCAGAGCATGGGATGAAGTATGACTGTAATTGTGGCCCTGCATAGTGGAGAAACCAACGCTGGACCAGCTGAACCACTGTGTGCCTGTATCCCTAGCTGGAGAAATGGCCTGGTCAACCCATCCCAGGTAGACCATCTCCTGAGCTGGCTGGGAAGCAATGTCCCATGCATCTACTGGAGTAACAGCCCAGCAGCCCCTATCCCAGCAAGCCAGTCCCAAGCTAGCTGACCCACTATGGGCACATACTTGCCCCTGTCCTGAGACAGAACCTAGGAAGCCCAACTCTGGCAAAGCTACACCACTACTACCACTAACTCCCACAGCATAGGCCACTGAGGCACTTGCTAACATCACTAACACTGATTATAATGGAAGAAATAAACAGAGAATCCACTACTGTGTCCACCCAGAATCAAAGCCAACACATCATATCTAACTGATACCACAGAACCCATCAACAGGAATGAGTCTTTTCCTGTAAAACCTACTCCATGCAATTGGAGGAGACAGTTGTTCCACCAAATGTGCAGATATCAATATAGTGACACAATAAATATAAAAAAGCAAAAAAAAAAAAATACATTTCCAAAGGAATACAATAAATCTTCAGTAACAGACCAAAAAAAAAAAAATCCCAGAAAAATATGAAAGGTCAGAAAAGGAATTCAAAATAAGAATCTTATGAAAGCTCAGCAAAATGGAATTCAGCTGGAGAATACAATGAAATCAGGAAAAAAGTTTATGATCTGAATAAGACATTCAACAAAGAGATATCATTTAAAAATCAAAAAAACAGAAATCTTAGACCTAAAGAATGTAATGAATAAAATTTTAAAAATACCACCAAGAGATTCAACAACAGACTAGACCAAGCACAGGAATAAATTTCTGAACTTGAAGACAAGTTTTTCTGAAATAACCCAGGCAGCAAAAAGAAGATAAAAGTATGAAGAAAGTTTACAGGACTTATGGGACACAATTAAGTGAACAGATATCCACATTATGAAGGTAGCAGAAGAAGAATGGAAGGCCAAAAGTGTGGAAAGCATATTTAATGAAAAAGAGCTGAAAACTTCCCAAGTCTTTGGAAAGAGATGAACATCCAGATCCAGGAATTTCAAAGATCCTCAAATAACACCCAAACAGATCCTCTCCAAGGCACATTACAGTGAAATTGTCAAAAGTCAAAAACACAGAATTTTAAAAACAGCATGAAAAGTGTATCAAGTCATATGTAAGGAAATCCATATTAGACTAACAGATTTCTTAGCAGAAATCTTACAGGCCAGGAAAAAATGAGATGATATATTCAAAGTGCTGAAAGAAAAATACTTCTGTGAAAAATGCTATACCTGGTAAAGCTACCCTTCAGAAAAAAAGGAGAAATAAATTGTTTCCCAGATGAGCAAAAACTGAGGAAATTCATCACCATTACAGCAGCACTACAAGAAATGCTTATGGGAGTTTTACATCTGGAAACAAACAAAGGTAACTACCATCCTGAAAACTCACAAAATTATGACTCACTAGTAGAACATATACACAAAGCAGGAACAGAAAAAAACAAAATCTTATCTCTACAAAAAAATCACCAAACTGCAAAGATAAAAAATAAGAGAAGAAAAAAAGAACAAATGACATGCAAAACAACCAGAAAACAATTAATAAAATAAAAACAGTAAGTCCTCATCTATCAATAATAACTTTGAATGTAAACAGATGAAATTTCCCAGTTAAAAAATACAGACTGGACAAATGGATTTTTAAGAAACTCAACTATATGCTGCCTACAAGAAACTCAATTCACATGTAAATACACATATAGACTGAGAGTGAAGAAAAGGAAAAAGAAATGTTGTACAAGCCAAAACCATAAGCAAGCAGGACTAGGTATACTTAGATAAAATAGACTTTAAGTAAAAACTGTAAAAAGAGACAAAAAACCCATTAATTAATTTTATTAATTAATAATAAAGGGATCAATTAAGCAAGAGAATAGAACAGTTATAAAAATTTATGCACCCAACTGTGGAGCGTCCAGATACATAGACCAAATATTATTAGATCCAAAGAAAGACATAGACTCCAGTGTAATAATAATTGGTGACTTTGACATCCCACTCTCAGCATTGAACAGATTACTTAGACAGAAAATCAACAGACATCAAATTGGAACTGTACCATAGACCAAATGGACCTAACATTTACAGAACATTTCAACCAAAACCTATAGATACACATTCTTATCATTAGCACATGGAGCATTCTCCAGGATTGACTATATTTTAAGTAAGAAAACAAGTCTCAAAAATTTTAACAAATTGAAATTATATCAAGTATCTTTCATGACTCAATGGAATAAAACTGGAATTTAATACTAAGAGGAACATTTGAAATTGTACAAATACATGGAAATTAAACAAAATTCTCCTGAATAATCTATGGGTCAAGAAAGAAATTAAGGAGGAAATGTTAAAAATTCCTTTTAACAAATAAAAACAGAGACACAACATACCAAAACCAACAGGGAACAGCAAAAGCAGTTTTGAAAGAACTTTATAGCAATAAATGCTGACATCATAAAAGCAGAAAGATTTCAAATAAAATAATAACGCAATTTAAGGAACTAGAAAAACAAGAACAAACCAAACTTAAAATTAGTAGAAATAAATAGTGAAGATCAGAGCAGAAATAAATAAAATTGAAATTAAGAAATACAAAGAACCAACAAAGTAAAACCTTAATTTGTTGAAAAGATAAACAAAATCAAAAAAGAAAATATTAGCTAGATTAAGGAAAAAAGAAGACTCAAACAAAATCAGAAACTTAAGACATCACAATAGAAACCACAGAAATACAAAGGACTGTTAGAGACTATTATGAGGAACTATAGTTACAGAAATTGGAAAACCTAGAGAAAATGGATAAATTTTTGGGTGCATACAAACTACCAAGATTATACTAAGACAATACAAAAAACCTGAACAGAAGAATAATAGTAAGGAATCTGTAATAAAAAGTCTCCTAACAAAGAAATGCCCAGGGCCAGATGTCTTCACTGCTGATTTCTACCAAACTTTTAAAGAACTAATACTAATACTTCTAAATATTCAAAAAAAAAAAAAAAGTGAAAGACGGGGTAATCTTCCCAGCTTATTCTACATTGCCAGCATAATGCTGATATCAAAACCAGATAAGGACACAACCAAAAAAGAAAACTACAGGCCAACATTTATAATAAACATAGACGCAAAACTCCTCGACCAAACACTAGCAAATTGAAACCAACAGCACATCCAAAAGACTATACACTATGATCTAGTGGGATATATGCCAAGCATGCAAGGATGGTGTAGAATACACAAATCAATAAACATGATACATCACATCAATATTATGAAGGACAAAAACCATGTGATCATCTCAATAGAAACACAAAAAATTATTTGATAAAATTTAATATTCCTTTGTGAAAGAAAACTCTCAACAAATTAGGTATAGAAGGGATGTACCTCAACACAATAAAGGTAACATATGACAAACCCATAGCTGACGTCATATTAAATGAGGAAAAGCTGAAAGTCTGAGTCTTTCCTCTAAGATCTGGTAAACAATCAAGGAAAACAACTCTGACCATTCCTTATTTAACATAGTGCTAGAAGTCCTAACCAGAACAATTAGGTAAGAGAAGGAAATAAAGGACATTCAAATTGGAAAGGAGGAAAACAATTGATCCCTCTTTGCAGATGACAAGATCCTTTCTGTAGAGAAAACTAAAGATTCCACCAAAAAAAAATCTCTTAGAAGAGATAAATGAATTTAGTAAATTTGCAGGGCACTAAATCAACATGCAAATATCAGTAGCATTTCTAAGAACTAACAACAAAGTAGCTGCAAAAGAAATCAAGAAAGCAATCTCATTTACAATAGCGACACATAATACCTAAGAATAAATTTAGTGAAGGAACTGACATATCTTTACATGGAAAGCTATAAAACACTGATGAAACAAAGACACATATACAAAACATGGAAAGATATAATGTTCATGGACTAGAAGAAACAATGTTGCTAAAATGACCATACTACCCAAAGCAATCTACAGATTCTATGCAATCGCTATTAAATTAGCAATGACCATCTTCACAGAAATAGAAAAAAAATCCTAAAATTATTATAAAACCACAAAAGATCCCAAATAGCCAAAGTAATCCTAAGCAAAAAGAACAAAGGTGGGGCATCGCACTACCAGATTTCAAAATATACTCTGAAGCTATGATAACCAAAACATCATGGTGCTTGCTTAATAACAGATACACACACATAGACCAGTGGAACAGTATAGAAAATACAAAATTAAATCCATCTATTTATAGCCAACTGATTTTCAACAAAGGTGCAAAGAACATTCATTGAGTAAAGGACAGTCTCTTCAATAAATTGTGCTGGTAAAACTGGATATCCATATGTAGAAGAATGAAACTAGTCTCCTATCTTTCACTTTATACAAATATTGACACAAAATAGATGAAATATTTTAACATAAGACCAGAAACTATGAAACTACTAGAAGAAAAAAGAGCAGATACGCTTAAGAACATTGGTCCAGAAAAAGACCTTATCACTAACACCTCTAAAGCATAAGAAAAAAAGCAAAAATAGGCAAATGGGATTGTATCAAACTAAAAAGCTTTTGTACAGCAAAGTAAACAACAGAGGGAAAAGACAACCTACAGAATTGGAGAAAAATTTTTCAAACTACTCATCTGACAAAGGATTAGTAGCCAGAATACATAAGGAACTCAACAGCAAGAAAACAACCCAATTTTTTAAAATGGACAAATGATCTGACTAGACACTTTATAAAAGAAACATACAAATGGCCAACAAATATATGGAAAAAATACTTAACATCAATAATAAGCAAGAAAGTGCACATCAAAACCACAATTAGATATCATCTCACCCTAGTTAGAATGAATATTATCTAAAAGACAAAAGAAAAAAATGCTGGTGAGGATGCAGAGAAAGGTGAACTCTTATGCACTGTTGGTGGGAATGTAAACTAGCACAGCCATATAGAGAACAGTACAGAGGTTCCTCAAAATACAAATAGAACTACCACATGTTCTAGCAATCCCACTACTGGGTATACACCCAAAGGAAAGGAGATCTGTGTATCAAGGAGATATCTGTACTCTCGTGTTTATTGCAGCACTATTCACAATAGCCAAGATATTCAATCAACTTAACTGTTTATTGACAGATGAATGGGTTAAAATCATGTGATATATATACACAGTGGAATATTCTTCAGTCATAAAAAAGGAATGAACTACTGTTATTTACAACAAATGAAAGAGCCTGGAGGACATTACGTTAAGTGAAATAAGCCAGGAATAGCAAGATAAATATCTTTATCTGCATGTTCTCACTCATGTGCAGAACATAAAAAAGTTTGTCTCATGAAAGGATAGAGTAGAATAATGGTTACTAGAGACTGGAAAATAGAGAGAGAAAGGGATAGAGAAAGGGTAGTGAGGGAGGGATTGGTGGAAGAAGACAAAATTGCAGCAAGACAGGAGAAATAAGTTCTAGGTTTTCATAGCACTGTAGAGTGACCATAGTTAATAATAATTTATTATATACTGTAAGACAGCTAGAAGACAGCATTTTGAATGTTCCCAACACAAATTATAAATATTTGAGGTGATGGATATGCTAATTACTCTGATTCAATCATTATGCATTTTATGTATCAAAAATCACTGTGTGCCCCATAAAAATGTACTAGTATATGTCAATAAAAATAAAAATATAAAATAACAAAAACAAAGAATTATTAGAAAATATTGATTCTAAGTTTGACCTTTAAAGAACAAACATATTCAAAGAAACCATATATGATGAAAGTCACATAGCAATAGACCGTTTTTGAATACAATAAAGAGGGAGGAATATAATACAATATGTTGACAGATCAAGCCTGCTTTTTATACCAATTCAGTATAAATGACCTAAATGGCTCTATGAAAAGAAATGTTGGTTGAAACACACACACAGACACACACACACACACACATATATATACACACATACAATATACAGATATGTATACACACAAATGCACACACGTAAGTTACTCATCTCAAAGAAAGTAACTCAGAAACACAAAAGTAAAAATATATGCAAAGACATTCTAGAAATATTTAATATAAAAAGGCAGGGATAGCATTCAAAACAGACAATAAATTTGAAAAGTGAGAGCAAATAACATTAAAGTGGAAAAAGGAAACTTTATAATGATAAAAGTAAGACAAAGTAAAGCTTTTCCATTACAAATATCTGTATGTCTAATAAAAATTCATGAAAATTTATAAATCAAAACCAGCAAGGAATAGAAATCTGTAACAAGTAGCAGAATTTATCCCCTGCAATCCAATAAACTAAAATGACAAAAAGATATGTAAATATAAAGAAAACCTGAATAATATAATAAACATAGTAGATCTAATTGGTACTTTGGAACTTTGCATCCTAAAAGAATTCTTTTCAAATGTTCATAGAACATTAAAAAGATGGCAATTTTGTTCTGTGCATTTACCAAGGCACAAATAAAACATTAATAAATTTCTGTAAGTAGACAATGCAAGCAGCATCTGTTAATCACAGCGAAATCAAACTATAAATTAATAATTGTATAAGTTATCTCTTGCTGCATAACAATATTCCTACAAACTTACTTGCTTGAAGCACATAGATTTATTACCTCACAGTTTCAGCTGCCTCCTCTGCAATGTTGCAGTGTCATTTGAGGCTTGACTACGTGGGCAATCATTTCCATGCTCATGTGGTTGCTGGCAGATTCAATTTCTTATGACATGTACCAACAGCCTCAGTTTCTCTCTGGCAGTTGGCTACAATACATTGCAATTGTTTGGCAGAATAAGGCACCTCCATTTGTTCTGGAGTAATTGTCAAAGTATACTGAGAAATAAAAATGGTAAGACACAGAAGGTATAGATTGCCACTGTTTGTGTTTATTTTAATTTAATTTTATTTTATTTTCAACTTTTGGTTTAGATTCAGGGGGCACATGTGCAGGTTTGTTACCTGACTATATTGCATGGTGCTTGGGTTTGAGGTACAAATAATGTTGTCACCCAGGTGCCGAGCATAGTACTCAATAGTTTGTTTTTTCAAACCTTTTCCCACTCCTTTTCCTTGTCTAATAGTGTCTATTGTTGCCATCTTTACATCCATGAATATTCAGCGTTTAGCTAACACTTATGCTTGAGAATATGTGGTATTTGGTTTTCTGTTCCTGCATTAATTCACTTAGGATAGTGGCCTACAGCTGCATCTATGTTGCTGCAGAGGGCATGGTTTTATTTCTTTTTATTCCACGGTGCATGTATACCACATTTTCTTTATCCAATCCACTTTTGATGGGTAACTATGTTGATTTCATGACTTTGCCATTATGAATAGTGCTGGGATGAACCTATGAGTGCATGTGTCTTTTTGGTAGAATGATCTGTTTTATCGTGCTTATGGATTAGAAGAACCAATGTTGTTAAAATGGCCATACTGTCCTGTATTAGTCCATTTTCATGCTGATGATTACGATATACCAGAGACTGGGCAATTTACAAAAGAAAGATTTAATTGGACTTACAGTTCCACGTGGCTGGGGAAGCTTCACAATCATGGTGGAAGGCAAGGAGGAGCAAGCTACAGCTTACATGGATGGCAGCAGGCAAAGAGAGAGAGCATGTTCAGAGGAACTCCTCTTTTTAAAACCATCAGCTCTCGTGATATTTATTCACTATCACAAGAACAGCACGGGAAGACTTGCCTGCATCATTCAATTACCTCCCAGCAGGTCCCTCCCACAACACATGGGAATTCAAGATGAGATTTGGGTGGGGACACAGCCAAACCATATCATTCCACCCCTGGTCCCTCCCAAATCTCATGTCCTCATCCTCACATTTCAAAATCAGTTGTGCCTTACCAGCAGTCCCCCAAAGTCTTAACTCATTTCAGCATTAACTCAGAAGTCCACAGTCCAAAGTCTTATCCAAGATAAGGCAAATCTTTTCGACTTATGAGCCTGTAAAATCAAAAGCAGGTGAGTTACTTCCTAGATACAGTGGGGGTACAGACGTAGGGTAAATACAGCCATCCCAAATGGGAGAAATTGGCCAAAACAAAGAGACTACAGGCACCATGCAAGTCCAAAATCCAGCAGGGTGGTCAAATCTCAAAGCTCTAAAATGATCTCCTTTGACTCCATGTCTCACATCCAGGTCACACTGATGTAAGAGGTAGGTTCCCATAGTCTTGGGCAACTCTGCTCATGTGGCTTTGCAGGGTACAGCTTCCCTGCCGGCTGCCTTCATGGGCTGGTGTTGAGTGTCTGAAGTTTTCCAGGTGCACAATGCAAGCTGTCAGCGGATCTACCATTCTGGGATCTGGAGGATGGTGGCCCTCTTCTCACAGCTCAGCTAGGTGGGGCTCAGTAGGGATTCTGTGTGGAGTCTCTGACCCCACATTTCCCTTCTGCACTGCCCTGGCAGAAGTTCTCCATAAGAGCTCTGTCCCTGCAGCAAACATTTGCCTGGACATTCAGCCATTTCCATACATCCTCTGGAATCTAGGTGGAGGTTCATAAAACCCAGTTCTTGACTTCTCTGCACTGGGAGGCTCAATACCATTTGGAAGCTGCCAAGGCTTGAGGCTTGCACCCTCTGATGCCACAGCCTGAGCTCTACATTGGCCCCTTTCAGCCATGGCTAGAGCAGTTGGGACACAGGGCACCAAGTCCCTAGACTGCACACAGCACAGGGACCCTGGGCCTGGCCCATGAAACCACTTTTTTCCTAGGCCTCTGGGCCTGTGATGGGAGGGGCTGCCGTAAAGACCTCTGACATACTCTGGAGACATTTTCCCCATTGTCTTGTGGAGTAACCTTTGGCTCCTAGTTACTTATGCAAATTTCTGCAGCCAGCTTGTATTTCTCCTCAGAAAATGGAATTTTCTTTTCTATCGCATTGTCAGTCTGCACATTTCCCAAATTTTAATGATCTGCTTCCCTTATAAAACTGAATGCTTTTAACAGCACCCAAGTCACCTCTTGAATGCTTTGCTGCCTAGAAATAGCTCCTGCCAGATACCCAAAATCATCTCTCTCAAGTTTAAAGTTCCACAAATCTCTAGGGCAGGGGCAAAATGCCTCCAGCCTCTTTGCTAAAACATAACAAGAGTCACCTTTACTCCAGTTCCCAACAAGTTTCTCATCTCCATCTGAGACCACCTCAACCTGGACCTTATTGTTCATATTACTATCAGCATTTTGTCAAAGCCATTCAACAAATCTCTAGGAAGTTCCAAACTTTCCCACATTTTCCTGTCTGCTTCTGAGCCCTCCAAACTGTTCTGACCTCTGTCTGTTTTCCATTTCCAAAGTCACTTCCACATTTTCGGGTATCTTTTCAACAGTGCCCAACTCTACTGGTACCAATTTACTGTATGATTCAATTTTTGCACTGCTGATAAAGACATACATGAGACTGGGCAATTTACAAAAGAAAGAGATTTAATTGGACTTACAGTTCCACGTGGCTGGGGAAGCCTCACAATCATGGTGGAAGGCGAGGAGGAGCAAGCCACATCTTACACGAATGGCAGCAGGCAAAGATAAAGAGACCTGTGCAGAACTCCTCTTTTTAAAAACATCAGATCTCACGAGACTTATTCACTATCACAAGCACAGCATGGGAAAGACTTGACCCCATGAGTCAATTACCTCCCACCAGGTCCCTCCCACAACATGTGGGAATATAAGATGAGATTTGGCTGGGGACACAGTCAAACCATATCATGTCCGAAGCAATCTACAGATTTAACGCTATTCCTATCAAACTACTAATGATATTTTCCCCAGAATTTGAAAAAAAAAAACTATACTAATAGTCATATGGAACCAAAAAAGAGCCCAAATATCCAAGGCAATTCTGAGCAAAAAGAATAAAGCCATAAGCATTACGTTACCTGACTTCAAACTATACTATAAGGCTACAATAATCAAAACAGCCTGGTACTGGTACAAAAACAAACACATAGAACAATGGAATATAATAGCCAAAAAATAAAGCTGCACGCCTACAACCATCTAATCTCTAACAAAATTGACAAAATAAGCAACAGGGAAAGGACTCCCTATTCAATAAAAAGTGCTGGAATAGCTGGTTAACCATATGCAGAAGAATAAAACTCGACACCTACCTTTTATCTATACAGACATTAATTCAAAATTGATTAAAAATTTGAATGTAAGACCTCAAACTATAAAAATGCCAGAAGAAAACCTTGGAAATCATTGGCCTTGGCAAAAAATTTTTGTCAATTGCAAGAAAACCAAAAACCGACAAGTGAGACCTAATTAAACTAAAGGACTTCTATACAGCAAAAAGAACTATCAACAGAGAATGCAGACCATCTTCACAAGAGAAGAAAATATTCACAAATTCTGCACCTGACAAAGGTCTAATAACCAAAATCTGTAAGGAATTAAGTAACAGAACAAACAAAAAGCAAATAACCCCATAAAAATTGGGCAAAATACATGAACAGATACTTCTCAAAAGAAGACATACAAGTAGCCAACAAACATACAAATAAATGCTAATCATTACTAATTATCAGAGAAAAATTAAAACCAGTCAGAATGGCTATTAATAAAAATAAAAAAACAAACAAAAAATGAAACAAAACAAAAAAACAGATGTTGGTGAGGCTGCAGAGAAATGCTTACAGACTGTTGGTTCGGAGTGTAAATTAGTTCAGTCATTGTGGAAAGCAGTTTGGAGATTTTTCAAAGAACTTAGAATTACCATTCAACCCAGCAATCTCTTTACTGGGTATGGGTATATAGCCAAAATAATACTGTTGTCTTTAAATAGAAGTGTGTGAGTGTGTGTGTGTGTGTGTGTGCGTGCATGTGTGTGTGTGTGCGTGCATGTGCATGCCAGTGTGTGTGTGTGGTTTCTACACATAGCTCACCTCTGGAAGCTCTGTGAGACATTGGAGATGGTGAGTTGTCTTCTAGTAGGAAACCAAAATGGCTGGGAGGCTGAGTTGAACTAGTTCTCTTTTTTTTCTTCTGAATTTTGTGTCTTGTCCCTGCATTATTTATTCAAAACTAAAATATTTTAAAAATTAGTCTTAAGGATTTATACAGAAAGTCTGCTTGAGCATGCTGCCGGAGGGGCTATATTATAATAATTGTACATTGACATGACTTTCTAATATTCCTAAATTATATTTGTAAAACTTTAGAAACTTATTCTTCACCACAAAACTTTCGACATTTTATGAAAAAAAGAGTTCCTTTATTTCAAAAATAATCTTGGAAACTACTTGAAGTTTAAAGCACTTTTTGAATTAGAACTGAAACAGAAAAGACTGACAGTGCATTAAAATGATTAAAAGAAGTGTGATAATGGATTTCCTGGAGCTCACAGGTGTATGTGCTTAGTTTGATGATTTTAGCTGAGATGGAAGTGAAAAAATAAAAGAAAATTCTAAAGGCTGATATTCATTCTCTGCTTTCTTTCACCAAGCCAGAAACCCATGGATTTACCCCAGTATTCCCAAGCAGGGAATGGCAAAACAAACTTATAACTGGTAAATATTTTAGTTATAAAATATTTATTTGTTTTCTAGACTGCAGCTTGATGTGTGAGATTTCACATTTCTCTAATTAGTACTCTTTTTATTTTTCTTCTCTTTAGGTTGTGTTTAGAGCCAAGACAGTCTAATTTTGCAATAAAATAGATTCGGTATTGTAGGTATTTTTCCATATGTTGATTTTCTGATGGGATGGTAAATATGTCACTTTAATATTACATTTGAAATAAATGATATGACAATAAAATTATCTCTCAGAACTATTTATATTAATTGTATTTACTAATGTGATATATCAATGTGTCACCAGAAATTTTTTGAAATGCCAATTAGCTTTTAAGGTTTTTATATCTCTAAATTCTTAGTGATTAAACCAGATTAATTCTTTCAAAATAAACAAACTATGCTTTTCTAATAAGATTGGTGTGCTCTATAAAGTTTTTTTAATCATAATTTAAAATATAATAAATATCCAATTTTGAAATAGTAGTTTTCTTGAAAATTACCCAAAAGTAACAAGGAGAAGGAAAAACAAAACCTGAACTCCATTTTCAGTAAAGTTATAAGATCCAAGTAACCTCAAATCATAAGATATGAGAAAAAATAACTAAATACAATGAAAGTCAAATACAGGTTAGCGGTCATGTTGAAGTAGGATGTCCCTGGCTGTAGAATTTAGACAAAGCCACAAGCTGAAGTGTTGAAAGTAATTGGCCCTTTATGGTGCAAAAACAACCTTCATTTATTTAAATCAGTGGAAATGTTTTGTAGGCTGATGGTGACGGTGGAACTTTTTTTTCAACTAGATTGGTCACACAATCTTGAGAAGCAGAGGAGAGGTTCTGAAGGAAGAGGCACCCTCGAAGCTATATTTGCAGGAAGCAAACTATAAATGAGGAAGTGCAGACGAGACAGAAAAACAGACATTTTTCTATATGAAACAAACGATCAATGCACAGAAACAAGAACTCAAGGAGAAAAATGGAAAGACAATGAAAAAAAATCTGAGTTCATCGAAATTAGATTTTTAACATGAAAATTAAAATGTCAGAAATGAAAAATAATTTGCAAACAGCTCAAAGGAGATAAAATATGAGAACAGATATAGAGGCTTGGAGAATAGAAAGAAAAGTAAGAAAAATTAAATTAAGTAATTAATAGTTTTTAAATAGTTACAGGATATATCATGTCTCTCTTTCTGGATATTGGTAAGTAGTGTCTTCTCTCCTTTTTCCTGCCCCTTGACCAATCTGGCAAGTAATTTATCAATTGTGTTGATTTTCTCAATTAACCAGCTTCTGGTTTGACTTTATTGTTTGCTGTTTTCTATTTCATTGATTCCTACCCTAATCTTTATAATTTTCTTTATTCTGCTTATGCTGGGATTAATTTAGTCTTTTTGTTTCTTAAGATGAAAATTGGGGTTATTGATGTGAAAATTTTTTTGGTAACATGAACATTTAGGGCTGTAAATTTCCCCCTAACTGCTGCTTCAGGATGAACTATACAGCTTAAATTCCTCCCTTAGAAAAAAAGTACCATCCTACAAATTTTGACTTTTTTTTTTTTCTTTTTTTTTTTTTGAGAGGGAGTTTCCCTCTTGTTGCCCAGGCTGGAGTGCATTGGCACAATCTCGGCTCACTGCAACCTCCGCCTCCCGGGTTCACACCTGCCTCAGCCTCCCGAGTAGCTGGGACTACGGCGCCTGCCACCACACCCAGTTAATTTTTGTATTTTTAGTAGAGATGGGGTTTCACCATGTTGGCCAGGATGGTCTCCATCTCTTGACCTCGTGATCCGCCTGCCTTGGGCTCCCAAAGTGCTGGGGTTACAGGCGTGAGCCACCATGCCCAGCCCGACATTTTCTGTTTTTATTCATTTATATTCATTTGTTATTCATTTATATTAATTTATATTATTCATTTATATTCAGTTCCAAAAAGTTTTTCATTTATGTTTTGATTTCTTCTTTTACCCTTGGATTATTAATGAATGTGTTACAGTTGAGTATTTCTTATCCAAAAATGCTTGAGACCAGAAATGTTTCAGATTTCAGATTTTTTAAAATTTTGGAATATAGTCACGAGTTGCTCAATGATGAAGATACAGTCTGAGGAATGAGTCATTAAGTGTGATTTCATTGTTGTGCAAAAATCAAAGAGTGTACTTACACAAACTGAGATGGCTTAGCCTACTACATACGTAGGCTATATGGTATAGCCTATTGTTCTTAGGCTACAAACCTATATGTCATGTTACTGTACTGAGTACTGTAGGCAATTGCAACACAATGGGATTTGTGTATCCATAGCTAAGGTACAGTAAAAATACAATATTGTAATTTCATCAGTCCATAGTTGTATATGTGATCCATCATTGACCAACATACCATTGGGCAGCACATGACTGTATTTGCTTATACATAATGAGGTATCTTAGGAATAGGACCCAAGTCTAAACTCAAAATTAATTTATGTTTCATATATACCTTATACACACAACCTGAGTGTAATTTTATACAGTATTTTCAATAACTTTGTGCATGAAACAAACTGGTGACCATGACTTGTCACATGAGGTCAGGTATGAAATTTCCTACTTGTGGTGTCACATTGGCATTAAAAAATTTTCAGATTTTTGAGCAATTCAGATTTTGAATTTTCAAATTAGGGATGCTCAACCTATAATTTATTTTCAAATATTTGGGAATTTTCCAGAGATCTTTATGCTATTGATTTTTAATTTAATTCCATTGAAGTTAAAGAACATAGATTGTATTACTTTATTCCTTTTAAATTTATTAGGACTTGCTTTCAGTTCCACAGTATTATCTATCCTGGTAAATGTTATGCTGCATTTGAATAGAATGTGTATTCTGTTGTCGTTGGATAGAGTTTTTTGTAAATGTCAATGAGGTCAAGTTGATTAATTGTGTGCCTTCTCTACTTTTACTGATTTTCTGTTTACTTGTTCCCCAGTTATTGAGAGAGGATTATTTACAATATCAGTATAATCATGAGTTTGTTTATTGAAAAATTTATTCTTATTAGTGGAAGGAAAAGATTGACATGCAACATCATGTTGACATCAGAAATACATAAAAACAATATCCATAATTATTTCTTTCAAAATCCAATCTCATATATATGTATGCATTTATTATACATATATGTATTATATGTATATGTATTATATGTGTATAATATATTATATATTACATATAATATACATACATATATGTATTATATACATGAATATATACATATGTATTTACCTTTTATCTTTATTGTTTTCCAGATGATATTTCAAAAGAATTAATCAGTTTCTATTTTTGCACTGAGGTAAAAATGCATCTAATTCAACTGGCTAAAAAATTGCCCCCAGCAGCCTAAGAATCCAAATCAATTCCACTTGGCAATCTAGTTGCCATGCAAACTATTTGTTTTGTCTAATCTAGGGACAGTTTTAAAGCTGGTTGACATGATAATATTTCTGTTATGTATTGACATGTTATCTAAAAATAGAATTGCAATGAATACAGCTTCTTAAACTCACCTTTCTAATGCTCTTTTCACTGAACAATCACAAATACATTTGCATTTGCCTCTTTCTCATTCTGTCTAGTAATAACCACATAGAAGAAATCCATAGGGCCTTTTTGTCGCAGACTAAGATATACCATTTATACTATTACCTCTCTAATTATTGAGATGTTAACTATGATACTGACAAAGAGAAGGCCCCCTTTTTTCACTGAAAACACAAGTTTGGGCCAGGTACAGTGGCTCACGCCTGTAACCCCAGCATTTTGGGAGGCGGAGGTATGTGGATCACTTGAGGTCAGGAGTCCGAGATCAGCCTGGCCAACATGGTGAAACCCCATCTCTACTAAAAATACAGAAATTGGTCAGGCATTGTGGTGGGTGTCTGTAATCCCAGCTACTCGGGAGGCTGAAGCAGGAGAATTGCTTGAACCTGGGAGGCAGAGGTTGCAGTGAGCTGAGATCACACCACTGCACTGCAGCCTGGGTGACAGAGCAAGACTCTGTCTCAAAATGAAAACAAAAACAAAAAACCACCACAAGTTTTGCTGAATAGAAGATCTATAACTGAAGATGAGATATTATGCTTTTAACCTATAAGGCTGCTAAAGACTTCCAAAGATTAACTGTAGATATTCAGGTCAAAAGAGCAAAGATTTACCAAAGCACTTTTGGCAGAAGTAATGATCTATGGAGTTAGACTTGAACTTTCTAAATTGTAATTATCAGCAAGAGGACTACATTGTAACTATGAAACATAGATTTTTCAATGAATGCAGTTAAAACAAAAATAATTTTTCTTACCTGTAAATTTATGAGTTACAATCTTTATCAGTTATATAAGGGGTGACATTATAGATTATATATAATCTTCAGTTTAAAAAACTTTTATCTTTTTATTTTCATATAATTAAATACAAGAGTTTGTAGAAATACAACTCCACATAAATTTCTAAAAACTCTATAAGAAAAGAAAAATGCAGGAAATAGCCTTTTATGAAGCTAAATATACAATTCATTTGATAAGATTTATAGAGATTTTTCTGGTTAAAGTTCAGCACATTTTGGTATGCATGAAACATTTTGATTAAAGTCTCATTGTATGACCGTAACATTGGAAACACAATAGAAATAACAATGACCACATGTTTCCATTTACTACAACGCAACATTGAACTGTGATAGCTACCTCATAGAGGAGTTCTTCACATAATTAGAAGGGTAGGGTACTGGAGATACCTGATCCAAATGGTGTATCCTATCCACATAGTGTTTCTATAGTTCAAGTTTCCATCATCCTGTGGAATTCTTACTCAAACCACATATTCAACGCTGGTTTCCTGAATTCAATGTCATCATTTAAAGTTCATTTCTCAATATCTGAGTTTGTATTCATAAAAATCTCTGTGGAGATTTCAGGAAGTAAATCTGATAAAAGGAAACCAAAGGTATGAAATATGCTTATGCGTTAACATAAATAATTTCACAAAAGGATTACTTTATTTATTTATTTATTTAATTTATTTTTTGAGATGGAGTCTCACTCTGTTGCCCAGGCTAGAGTGCAGTGGCGCCATCTCAGCTCACTGCAAGCTCCGCCTCCTGGGTTCACGCCATTCTCCTGCCTCAGCCTCCCGAGTAGCTGGGACTACAGGCACCCGCCACCACGCCCGGATAATTTTTTGTATTTTTAGTAGACACGGGGTTTCACTGTGTTAGCCAGGATGGTCTCGATCCCCTGACCTCGTGATCCACCCGCCTCGGCCTCCCAAAGTGCTGGGATTACAGGCGTGAGCCACTGCGCCCAGCCGATTACTTTAAAAAATAATATACTACCCCAATATATTTTAAATATTGAATGACTCAAATTACAAAGTCTGTATTTCAAGTAAATTTGTGAGCAATGTGCTTATTAAACAATGTTTATAAAGCGAACCATGAAATAAAGTGAACACATATTTGTTGGGCTCTCAGAGTAACACTATATACCTCTAGACTTTGAACAATTCAAAAAATGAATGAAGCAAAAGATCACCACACTAAGTCAAAATACTTATATCAGGGGGAGAGGCTCAAATAGAGGAGGTGGCTTCAAATTAGTCACCTAGGATTAAGAGCACTGCCCATCAGAATTGATCAGCTGTGCAAAATGGGGTAGGCACCCCGGGCACCCCCACTCTACACCCACAGCCCATTGCCAGAAAAAGCAAAAATTTACACCTGCTCTGACAAATTATTGTCAAGAGAAGAGAGGGAAGCTTAGCCCACCATGCCAGGTTTTCATACCCCAATTCACCAATGAATGAATGAATAAGTCATTTCACCCCTAAAAATGGAGTGTGCTGAGAGGAGGTCTCTCCTTATGGAAATTAGGATTAGACCCTCTAAATATATTATTTTAAAATGTTCTAAAAGGACATAAAAGCAAATGAGTGGTATGTACAAAGAGTTATCTTAAAGGAGACAGATGAAGATTATTTCTTTTTCTCATCTGGTGGATAACTTTATATATTTAATGGCCAAGATTCTCCAATAGCTAAATTGTAAGAAAAAAACCAGTGAATTCAGAGTGAGACTACACATTAAAGGAAAGTTCAAAGTTCCATAATTAAGAAGAAATGGACAAAATTAAACTATAGTGTTTAGGAGTGCATATTGGGTGATACAATTATTTTAAACAGCAAGAAAACAATTATTATAAATAATTAGAATATGATTTTATTTAATGGTTTTGTGGTGAGACAAGTGGTTATGACTGGGTGGGTATTCTTTGGGGGAGGAGGCTGCAAAGCTTTTTTCCTCACACCTTTCAAACCTGGGTCCTTGTCAACAATTACATTCAGCCTGTCACTTTCTCAGAGAGGTCCACTCTCACCACCCTATCTAAATAGGTATTTATGGTACATTTATATCTCAGCCCTTTCTTTTCTTCATAACTCACATTACAACTTACTTTTTTACGCATCTGTTTTACTTTTTTTGTCACTCTTGTCCTCTAGAATGTATGCAACATGAAAACAAAGATTGCTGTCATATCACTAATGTCTAACACAGAGCCAGAGACATAAATGGAACTTGGTAATTATTAATTCAATGAGTGGTTGAAATTCAGAACCCTTCAGAACCCTGTGACACCAAAGTCCTTGTTCTTAGCCACTATTATATTGTGCTGTTACCTTCAGGCTCTTCTATTGTCACTTCTTGTCCCACTCCCTGGACTCAATTCTAACATATATGCCTTGCTATTTTTATTGTTCCTTTTGCGTATATCCTTCCATTACCTTTTTATTGTATTTGGCTAGCTCCAATAATTGTTCAACATTCAGCTCAGTCATCGCTTCTTCCAGAAAACCTTCTCTGGTATTTCCAGTTCCTCCAGGGCAGATTAGGTAGTATGTCTTTCATGTTTCCAGAATATTTTGAGCAAAATCTCTCTCACTGTACTTGCCACAATTTTATGTATCCACCTTTCTCACACACTATGCACTTAGTAAATGTTTGTTAAAAGCATGTATTAAATAGAACTATTATTGCCAAGAACAAATCAATTCATAGAAATAATTATTTAAAATTATCTCAATATGTGCAAACCTTTCAGAGATTAAAAACAGGCTTAATAGAAACAGTTAACTATAGGTAGAATCCATACATCAGGACTACTGTCATTCATCTGAGCTAAAATAGATTCGGTTATTTGTGATCAGGCTCATTAGCCATTTTAATCTTTATTGATAAGGCAGTTGCATACTGTGGTCTCTTCACATCAAAGAAGAATATGAAAATATGAAAAATGATTAATCTTCAATTAATTTCTAATGATGATGGATAGCATCAGTTAGGAAAATTTTTGGCTGCAACATAGAACTGCATTTTAAACTGGCTTGAAATAAGGGTATTTATCTTACATAAAAGTTATTCAAAGGTAAGGTAATCTCCAGGCTTGTGTGAAGACAATTTTTTGAAGGAATCAGGTTTTTCATTTCTCAGCTCTGCATCTCAACTAGGCTGACTTCCCTCAAGCCTGCATAGATGACCGCAGCAGTTCCTAAATCACTGAATAAAATGATGTCATTTCTTCTGAGTTTTATTTTTAAGAAGGAAGGGTCCTTTTCCAGAAGCCCCTTAAAGTATTCCCATTGAATATCATTGGTCTGCACTGGTGACTTGTTCATGCCTAAACCACTCACTAGCAAGGGAAATAGGATACCAACATTGGGTCTACAATTAATTGTTAGAGATGAAAAGGATTAGAGAAATCAACCACATATATTGTGGTCAGTATATGACTAATATCACTGTAAGCAGTTATTGATTCTAATGATTAAAAACCATGTTGCATCAAAAGAAATAGGAAATAGTAAGTTAATGAAATAAATTGAAATGCAGTTACTGGCCATTTCACAATGTTATAAAATTCATAAGAGCTAAAGTGGAGAATTGTGACTATTACCTACACCATAGTAATTCTTAGAATTCACAAATGTTAAACACATCTGCAGAGAAAAAGCAAAGATCAAAATAGGGAAATATATTCAGTTACCTGATCTTGAGTCACTGCACATTCCAAAAATATGATTCATTCTCCTTATTGCCAATTAATTTTATTTTTTCTTCTAACACCCATTTTAGAATATTTCCACCACTGAGACTAAAAGATAAATAAGAAGTCTCTCTAGGTACAGAAGGTTTTTCATTTATGACTGTGGGTGAAAGATACATTATGAATAGTATTGATTTTCTTGACCTCAGTCAAGTGACATGAAAGCTTAACCTAGATTCATCTTCTCCTCACATTTGTCATAAATCTCTGACATGCCGATATTTTATATTTGAATGCTTTGTGCACATTAGCAATATTGTAAAATCATACTGTATTGTGACAAGGCACTAAATTTATTTGAGAGAGGGTCCATTTTAGCACTATATGCACTGTGCATAATAAAGCAGTTATTGATTCTAATGACAGATTATCACAACATTAATAATTTAGTCAAAGCAAGATCTTTTTTCATGTAAAATTGGAAAACAGTTGCTAAAGATAAAATAGCCAGCACTTCTATTAGCTTTTCTTGTAATGATGTTGTTAATCATAATTATGTGTTATCATATATATCCATCTATGTAGGTCATATTAAGTTCAGAAACATAGGGATATAAACTGTAACGTAGTCATGGCTTTTAAATCTTTAATTCTCAATCATGATAATGGGGCAAAGCTTGTATATTGTCTGTCTATACTCAGATAAAAATGGTTATTTATTTTCACCTCTGGCAAGACCTGCTATCACAAATCATAAAAATAATATCACTGTAAAAACAAAATCAGGTGACTTGTCTAAGGAATCAGATATATTTAAATGAAATGGAAATGTAGTTTAAGGCATTTGCTTATCCTTAATTGAATTTATTTGAAGCACTAAGTACCTGTGAAACTTTGACCACAAGAGATTTTATATATGAATAGCTGAGTTGCTAATGATATTTAGAGGTATTCAAGTATAATACATAATATATCCCACATTTTCAATTGTACTGAAATTCCTTGCATGAAGAAAAGTTTATTCTCCTTGTTGAACTATTTGCTATTTTGTTGCCAAATTAGACCAAGATTTGTCTTCAAACTCAAACATGCCACATCCCTTTTTAAAATTTACTATATGATCTGTCTATCTATCTATCTATCTATCTATCTATCTATCTATCTATCTATCTATCTATATATCTATCTATATGTGAATAATATGCCCACTGTCAGGGAAACATGAATCCTCCATTTTTACTCTCAGTGTAGTAGTTCCCAGTTAGGAAAAGAATATTCAGGGGTTCCAGTCTAAGATAACTGGTAAAGTTATCTGTAATTCAATCACCCTTCCCTCTGAGGCCAATCTCAATTATAAGATACTGAGAAACAAAATGTAATCATGTAAATCAATCTCTAAGGAAAGTAGGAATCACCTATAACCCCATACAACAATATAGGAAGAAAATGCATTAGTAATTGAACTAGATATAGACAGCACTGAGTGGATAGCTCTCTCTATAGATTTTCCACAGAAGGAATAGTTTTCCAAATTTAGAAACACATCCTATGAAGACAAACCTACAAATCTATGCTTAGAATAATAATATTTAGATATAAGGAATAGAATTCGGAGGCTTCCTAAGCCCTGGTGGACAAGACAGAATGATCAGGAAATTGGGGCTGAGAAAAGTAGCACACAAGTGCCATAGAGCAAAGAACCACTACAGGTGCAGGAAGAAACAGAAAGTGATGAAAAGCAGCCCCAAAGCTACTGATCTTGATCCATTAGCAGGATAAGTAATGGCTCAATCAAGATGCCCAAACGTATACACATGCAAACTCAATGCACACTTTTGTATTAAAAGCAGCCTTATTGTGAGTTCTATAGCTCTCTCCTCAGTGAAAGAAATTTGTAACCTTGGGCACAATGTTATCCTAAAATTTTTGAAGGCTACAAACTGAATCTGCCTGCTATTCAAGTTAGCTTCTTGCGCAGCTCAGTCACTCAAGCCCTATTCAACACCCTGATGTTGAAAATAGCTATACCAGAAAAAACTTTCCTCATTAAAACATGATTGGGTTCCCAGCAAAGATATTGCAGGAGAAGGAAGGGCAAAAATATGGGATTCAAAAGGCAGAATACAGCCAGAATTATGTCATTGCCTAGGTTAGTACTGGAGACAAATGCTTCTACATGAAATAAAACAAACTAAAGAAAACATGCCTTCAGGAAGCAAAAAGAAAAAGAAAACATGCCATCTGGAACAAATAAATGACAGAGAGATTAAAAGGAAATATGATGAGACATAAAATGGAGAAGAATATTGAACTAGTATAATTCATAAAGTAATAAAAACACAAAGTAATTGAAAGCAACTAATCACATCGTAAATAAGTAGGGATACACACGATACATGTGTAAGTAGGAATATGCAAGATACATGTATAAGTAGGGATATATAAGGTACAAATAACATAAGTTAGAAGTCGGTTCCAATTGATATGCTTATAATATTGCCCCTCCAAGAGATAAAGTTATTCAACTTGTAACTTGTCAACTTGTGTAACATTTTTTAAAAAGATGATATATTAGGTCATAAATAAAACAATAATCACATTTTAAAAACTCATACACATTTGTTTTTAATTAATAAAAATTTTTAAATTAATTTAAAAACTTTTCTGGTTAAAGGGGGAAAGCATCTAAGAATTCTTATCTGGGAAATAATGATTATTAAATCTTTACATATCTTTATCAGGCATACAGTTAATTCAATGATCAGAGAAAAATTTTATAAACTCAAATTCTTGTATTATTAAATTTAAAAGAATGACAAAGAATTAGGTACTTAACACAAAAATAGGAAAAAACTCTCAACTAGTTAAAAATAAGAAACATAGGAAGAAAATAATATTAATAAAGTCAGAAGTAAATAAATTAGAAAACAGAACAAGGCCAGGCTCAGTGGCTCATGCCTCTAATCCCAACACTTTGGGAGGCTGAGGCGGGTGGATCACTTGAGCCCAGGACTTGGAGACCAGCCTGGCCAACATGGCAAAACCTCGTCTCTACTAAAAACATAAAAATTAGCCGGGTGTGGCTGTGCACGCCTGTAGTCCCAGCTACTCGGGAGGCTGAGGCAGGAGAATCGCTTGAACCTGGGAGGCAGAGGTTGCAATGAGCTGAGATCATGCCACTGCACTCCATCCAGCCTGGGCGACAGAGAGAGACTCAGTCTCAAAAAAAGAAAAGAAAATAGAACAAGAGTGTAATTAATGAGTAGCTCCAAAGTTAGTGCTTCGCAAGAATTAATAACTTAAAAGAGAAAAAATTGTAAATGAAAGTAGATGGGAGTAGAAAATAACTTCTGATACTTGGGAAATTGGAAGTATGTAAGAGAGATCAATATTTGCTGTGCCCAGTATATTTTATTTCCTTCCTTAGTAATAGAATCCCAAACTTTTAGCCAGACACATAGCTACCCACAAAGTTTTATTGTCCAGCCTTCCTTACAACTGGCATCAGAAATGTCATGTTGCTGCTATTAAAGCTATTCTCAAAAGCAGCTGGTGGGTGTCTGTTCCACAACTGTTCTTTTTTCATCTTGCTGCCTGGTGTGCAGATCAGAAACTGAAGCTTTAGTCACTATATTAGCCCGTGATGACAAGAGCCACACCAAGGAATGGCAGAATTATGTGCTGGAATTAAGTCTGGTCCATCGAATAATTGTAGAGTCACTACATGAACTTCAGACTACATTCCTTTGAAATTAAACTAAGAAAATAATAAAAAAAGAAAACACCTTCTTTGAGTATGTTAATAATCTTTTAATCTGCAATGCTCTATCTTGCATTCTTTTGCATCTAAAATGCAACTTAATTTTAACTGATTCAATAAATGAAAAAAATTTCTATTTTTTGCAAACAAAACTGATATAGAAGATTAAATGGATTATTTTTGCAGTAATAAAAGACATGAAAATCTCAAACCTATCAATCACATTACATAAAAACTCTCAAAGAGTTAACCTCTCATATGGCTTTTATGGTAGTTTGAATTATTGTCCTCAATTCTCTCTCTCCTTCTCCAATCCCATTGACATAAGGGTTGACAATATGACTTGCTTGAGTCCATAAAATCAAAACAGAAGTGAGATACACCATTATTTGGTTGAAACTTTAAGAGCTATAGCGTAATATTGCCCTTCTTCTTTTCCCATAATATGAAAATTTGGCAGTCTGGATCCAAGGATGAGAAGACACATAGAAGACTTTCAGGGATTGTTAGCTGACACATAGCCAGTATGAATTGTGATGAAGAAATAAAACTCTGTTTTTGATACTTTTGTGTTGTCACTGCAACAAATTCTAGGGCAATAGTTCTTAATATGTGGTCCTAAGACTAGTAGCATCAGCTTGTTAAAACTGCAAATTCTTGGGTGCAACCTTCAACTTCCTGAAAAAGAAACTCCATTTACCAAGCCTTTTGAGTGATGCTGAGGTATACCAAAGCGTGAGAACTGCTGATCTAGTGGAAGCTAATTCATATGGTTTCCAGGTAAATTCTATAAAACCTTTAATATGCAGAAAACTCCAAAACTATTAGTTCTGGATCACTGAGGGAGAAATCAAGCTTCATTTATTTATGAAATAAAGCCTTTTAATAAAATACGATATTATTATTAAATTAAAAAATAGATTAAAGAGAATTCCACAGTAAACTTGTCTTAGATTTGGGTAAAAATGTTACAGTAAGTAAAATATAAACAGATAGAACTTAGCAGCACATTAATATTCCTCAGTGAAATAGGGTTGATGCCATGGCTGAATATTCCATCTAGTGGAAGCTTCTACTAGTAGCTGATATTAATCAATCACCTTATTAATGGGAAGAAGAGAAACATATATGATTCTCTCCATAGACACAAAAAATTGGTCAAAAATAAAAGTTTCTTAATTTAAAAAGAATATCTTAATAAAACAGAAATACCTAGATAATTTTAAAATATGACAGAAAGAGTATCTTTCAAGTCGATAACCAGCATAATGTCTATTTTTTAGGAGTCATATTTCTCCAACCAATCATGGAGAAAAAGATATTTTTTAAATGTAGGTTCTTAAAACATATTGGATTAAATAATGAAGTCTGAAAATTATTTCTTATCTTCAGTAAATTAAATTCCAGACTAGTAAAGATTTAAACATAAACATTAACCATAGAAGAACACATATGGCATAATTTTTGAATCAGAGTGTAGAAGTCACAAAACTTAGAAATCATAAAGGAAAAGTTAGTAAATTTGAATACCTAACAAATTGAAAACTTTTGCACTAAAAAACTTTAATAAAATAAATAATCAAGTGATAAATTGGAATAATAATTTTGTATTACATATGACATTGAAAATGCTAGTTTCTTCAGCATAAGAATAAGAACCAGTAATTTATTTAAAAATTGACAGAGGGCACAAAAAGGTAATTGACAGGAAAAAAAAATTTATTTTGACTGGGCATAGTGGCTCACATCTAGCACTTTGGGAGGCCAAGGTGAGCAAATCTCTTGAGCTCAGAAGTTTGAGACCAGCCTGGGCAACATGGTGAAACCCTGTCTCTAAAAATAAAATAAAAATACATTTATTTTAAGTGTATGAAAAAAAGTTCACTTTTATTCATAATTAAATAAATAAATAACAAAGTAACTTGTTTTTCACTTGTCAAATTTGCAAAAATTAAAATGTCTGATGTCCTAGTTAATTGTCTATAACAAAATACCTGAGACTGGGTAATTTATAAAGAAAAGAAATTTATTTCTCACAGTTCTGGAGGCTGGGAAGTTCAACAGCATGGCTGTTGCATCTGGCAGGGGTCATCTATGGTCAGAGGTCAAAAGCAGAGGCAAGCACACGAGACAGAAAGTAAAGCACCAGAGGCTGGACTCACTTTATAGCACACACTGAAAATAACTAATCCACTTCCACTATTATGACATTAATCGATTCTGGAGAGTTCTCTCATGACCCAACCATCTTGGTGGGCTTCACCTCCCAACACTGTTGCATTGAGGATTAAGTTGGATTGAGGATTAACTGACATATGAACTTCTGAGGACCATATTTAAGCCATAGCATTCTGACCTTGACTCCTCAAATTTATGTCCTTCTCACAATACAAAATACAGTTATTCCATCCCAATTGTCTCAAAAGTCTTAACTCATTTCAGTAGCAACTCAAAAGTCCAAAGTTTAAAGTTTCATCTAAATCAGATGTGGGTAAGACTCATGGGATGATTCACCTTGAGGTGAATTTCTTCTTGCTGTAAGCATGTCAAATTAAACAAGTTATCTATTTTCAAGATACACTGGGGGACTGGCATTGGACAGACATTCCTATTACAAATGGGAGACATAGGCAAGAAGAAAGGATTAACATACCCCAAATAAGTCCAAAACTCAACAGAGAAAATAATATTGTCTTAAAGCTGGAGAATAATCTCCTTGGCTCCCTGTCCTAAGCTCACTGGTGCAGGGGTTGGACCACTACGGGCTCTGGCAGCCCCACCCCCATGGCTTTGCTAAGCTCAGACCATGCTTCACCTCTCTCAGTAGAGCTACAGTGGTAGCTTTACAGTCCTGGGGTCTTGATGGCAGTCCTGCTCCCCCAGTTTCATTCAGCATTGCACTATTGGGGAATCTCTGAGGTGGCTCTGCCCCTGTAATCAGTCTCTGCCTGGGTTACCAGGCTGCCTTCTATACCCTTTGACATTCAGGTAGGGAAAGCAATGCCCCTACAGCTTTTACATTCTGTCTGCCTGCAGACCTTAATACCACATGAATGGCCCTAAGATTTGCCTCTTGCATTTTTCAGAGTTGCAGCTTGAGCCACAGTTGTGGTTGCTTGAGCCACAGCTAGTATGGCCAAAGAGCACTGTGCTGGGATGCAGAGACTACAGACCCATGAGAGATCTGGGCAGCAAGCCTGTGGAGAGTGCCCTGGGCCTGTCACCTGAAACCACTCTGCCCTCCGAAAACTCTGGGCCTGTGATGGAAGGGGCAGCCTTAAAGGTCTCTGAAGTGTCTTTGGGGTCTTTCTCCCATTGTTTTGATTAATAACATCTGGCTCCCTTCTATCCATGAAAATCTGTTTAGCAAATCGTCACTTTGCTACACCCTCAGTACTTTCTCCTGAACATGCTTTTTTACTCTTTATCTGGCCAGGCTATGAATTTTCCAAATCTTGCCATTCTGCTTCCCTTTTAATTATAAATTTCATCTTTAAATCATCTGTTTGCTGTCACATTTCACAGTATGCAATTAAAATTGCCATGCCATGTCTGAATGCTTTGTTGCTTAGATATTTCTTAGGCCAGATATCCTAGTTCATCACTTTTTTTTTTTATTTCCATAGGTTTTTGAGAAAGAGGTTGTGTTTGGTTACATGAATAAGTTCTTTAGGGGTGATTTATGAGATTTTGGTCCACCTATCACCTGAGTAGTGTACACTGTACCCAATGTGTAGTCTTTCATCCATCATGCTCCTCCCATCCTTCCCCCAAGTCCCCAAAGTCCATTGTATCACTCTTATGCCTTTGCATCCTCATAGATTAGCTCCCACTTATGAGTGAGAACATACGATGTTTGGTTCTCCATTCCTGAGTTACTTCACTTAGAATAATGGTCCCCAATTCCATCCAGGTTGCGGTGAATGCTATTATTTGATTCATTTTTATGGCTGAGTAGTATGGTATATACATACCATGTTTTCTTTATCTACTCGTTGATTGATAAGCATGTGAGCTGGTTCCATATTTTTGCAATTGCAAATTGTGCTGCTCTAAACATGCATGTGCAAGTATCTTTTTCATATAATGTATTATTTTCCTCTGGGTAGATACCCAGGAGTGGAATTTCTGGATCAAACAGCAGATTTACTTTTAGTTCTTTTTTTAATTATTATTATACTTTAAGTTCTAGGGTACATGTGCACAACGTGCAGGTTTGTTACATATGTATACATGTGCCATGTTGGTGTGCTGCACCCATTAACTCGTCATTTACATTACGTATATCTCCTAAAGCTATCCCTCCCTCCTCCCCCCACCCCATGACAGGGCCCAGTGTGTGATGTTCCCCACCCTGTGTCCAAGTGTTCTCATTGTTCAGTTCCCACCTAGGAGTGAGAACATGCAGTGTTTGGTTTTCTGTCCTTGCGATAGTTTGCTCAGAATGATGGTTTCCAGCTTCATCCGTGTCCCTACAAAGGACATGAACTCATCCTTTTTTATGGCTGCATAGTATTCCATGGTGTATATGTGCCACATTTTCTTAATCCAGTCTATCATTGATGGACATTTGGGTTGGTTCCAAGTCTTTGCTGTTGTGAATAGTGCCGCAATAAACATACCTGTGCATGTGTCTTTAAAGCAGTATGATTTGTAATCCTTTGGGTATATACCCAGTGATAGGATGACTGGATCAAATGGTATTTCTAGTTCTAGATCTTTGAGGAATCGTCACACTCTCTTCCACATGGGTGAACTAGTTTACACTCCCACCAACAGTGTAAAAGTGTTCCTATTTCTCCACATCCTTTCCAGCACCTGTTGTTTCCTGACTTTTTAGGGATCGCCGTTCTAACTGGTGTGAGATGGTATCTCATTGTGGTTTTGATTTGTATTTCTCTGATGGCCAGTGAAGATTAGCAGTTTTTCATGTGTCTGTTGGCTACATAAATGTCTTCTTTTGACAAGTGTCTGTTCATATCCTTCGCCCAATTTTGATGGGGTTGTTTGATTTTTTCTTGTAAATTTGTTTAAGTTCTTGTGGATTCTGGATATTAGCCCTTTGCCAGATGGGTAGATTGTAAAAATTTTCTCCCATTCTGTAGGTTGCCTGTTCACTCCAATGGTACTTTCTTTTGCTGTGCAGAAGCTCTTTAGTTTAGATCCCATTTGTCAATTTTGGCTTCTGTTGCCATTGCTTTTGGTGTTTTAATCATGAAGTCCTTGCCCATACCTATGTCATGAATGGTATTGCCTAGGTTTTCTTCTAGGGTTTGTATGGGTTTAGGTCTAACATTTAAGTCTTTAATCCATCTTGAATTAATTTTCGTATAAGGTGTAAGGAAGGGATCCAGTTTCAGCTTTCTACATATGGCTAGCCAGTTTTCCCAGCACCACTTATTAAATAGGGACTTGTTTCCCCATTTCTTGTTTTTGTCAGGTTTGTCAAAGATCAGATGGTTGTAGGTGTGTGATATTATTTCTGAGGTCTCTGTTCTGTTCCATTGGTCTATATCTCTGTTTTGCTACCAGTACCATGCTGTTTTGGTTACTGTAGCCTTGTAGTATAGTTTGAAGTCAGGTAGTGTGATGCCTCCTGCTTTGTTCTTTTTGCTTAGGATTGTCTTGGCAATGTCTTTTTTGGTTCCATATGAACTTTAAAGTAGTTTTTTCCAATTCTGTGAAGAAAGTCATTGGTAGCTTGATGGGGATGGCATTGAATCTATAAATTACCTTGGGCAGTATGGCCATTTTTATGATATTGATTCTTCCTATCCATGAACATGGAATGTTCTTCCATTTGTTTGTTTCCTCTTTTATTTCGTTGAGCAGTGGTTTGTAGTTCTCCTTGAAGAGGTCCTTCACATCCCTTGTAAGTTGGATTCCTAGGTATTTTATTCTCTTTGAAGCAATTGTGAATGGGAGTTCACTCATTATTTGACTTTCTGTTTGTCTGTTATTGGTGTATAGGAATGTTTGTGATTTTTGCACATAGATTTTGTATCCTGAGACTTTGCTGAAGTTGCTTATCAGCTTAAGCAGATTTTGGGAGGAGATGATGGGGTTTTGTAAATATACAACCATGTCATCTGCAAACAGGGACAACTTGACTTCCTCTCTTCCGACTTAAATATTCTTTCTTTCTTTCTCCTGCCTGATAGCCCTGGCCAGAACTTCCAACACTATGTTGAATAGGAGTGTTGAGAGAGGGCATCCCTGTCTTGTGCCAGTTTTCAAAGGGAATGCTTACAGTTTTTGCCCATTCAGTATGATATTGGCTGTGGGTCTGTCATAAATAGCTCTTATTATTTTGAGATATGTCCCATCAATACCTAGTTTTTTGAGAGTTTTTAGCATGAAGGGCTGTTTTACTTGAGTAGGCAAACAAAGCGGCTGAAAAGCTCAACTGGGTGGAGCCCACCGCGGCTCAAGGAGGCCTGCCTGCCTCTGTAGAATCCACCTCTGGGAGCAGGGCATAGCTGAACAAAAGACAGCAGAAACTTCTGCAGACTTAAATGTCCCTGTCTGACAACTTTGAAGAGAGTAGTTGTTCTCCCAGCATGGAGGTTGAGATCTGAGAACAGACAGACTGCCTCCTCAAGTGGGTCCCTGACCCCCGAGTAGCCTGAGAGACACCTCCCAGTAGGGGCCGACTGACACCTCATACAGCCGGGTGCCCCTCTGAGATGAAGCTTCCAGAGGAAGGATTAGGCAGCAACATTTGCCATTCTGCAATATTTGCTATTCTGCAGCCCCTGCTGGTGATACCCAGGCAAAGAGGGTCTGGAGTGGACCTCCAGCAAACTCCAACAGACCTGCAGCTGAGGGACCTGTCAGAAGGAAAACTAACAAACAGAAAAGACATCCACACCAAAACCCCATCTGTATGTCACTATCATCAAAGACCAAAGGTAGATAAAACCACAAAGATGGGGAGAAACCAGTGCAGAAAAGCTGAAAATTCTAAAAATCAGAGCACCTCTTCTCTTCCAAAGGAATGCAGCTCCTTGCCAGCAATGGAACGAAGCTGGCTGGAGAATGACTTTGACGAGTTGAGAGAAGAAGGCTTCAGACAATTGGTAATAACAAACTTCTCCGAGCTAAAGGAGATGTTCAAACCCATCGCAAAGAAGCTAAAAACCTTGAAAAAGGATTGGACGAATGGCTAACTAGAATAAACAGCATAGAGAAGACCTTAAATGACCTGATCGAGCTGAAAACCATGGCACGAGAACTATGTGATGCATGCACAAGCTTCAGTAGCCAATTCGATCAACTGGAAGAAAGGGTATCAGTGATTGAAGATCAAATGAATGAAATGAAGCGAGAAGAGAAGTTTAGAGAAAAAAGACTAAAAAGAAATGAACAAAGCCTCCAACAAATATGGGACTATGTGAAAAGACCAAGTCTATGTCGATTGGTCTGCCTGAAAGTGATGGGGAGAATGGAACCAAGTTTGAAAACACTCTTCAGGGTATTATCCAGGAGAACTTCCCCAACCTAGCAAGGCAGGCCAATATTCAAATTCAGGAAATACAGAGAACGACACAAAGATACTCCTCAAGAAGAGCAACACCAAGATACATAATTGTCAGATTCACTAAAGTTGAAATGAAGGAAATAATGTTAAGGGCAGCCAGAGAGAAAGGTCGGGTTACCCACAAAGGGAAGCCCATCAGACTAACTAATAAGAGAGTTTCTGGATCTCTCGGCAGAAACTCTACAAGCCAGAAGAGAGTGGGGGCCAATATTCAACATTCTTAAAGAAAAGAATTTTCAACCCAGAATTTCATATCCAGCCAAACTAAGCTTCATAAGTGAAGGAGAAATAAAATCCTTTACAGACAAGCAAATGCTGAGAGATTTTGTCATCACCAGGCCTGCCTTACAAGAACTCCTGAAGGAAGCACTAAACATGGAAACGAACAACCGGTACCAGCCACTGCAAAAACATGCCAAATTGTAAAGACTGTTGATGCTAGGAAGAAACTGCATCAACTAACGAGCAAAATAACGAGCTAACATCATAACGACAGGATGAAATTCACACATAACGATATTAACCTTAAATGTAAATGGGCTAAATGCTCCAATTAGAAGACACAGACTGGCAAATTGGACAAACAGTCAAGTCCTATCAGAGTGCTGTATTCAGGAGACCCATCAAACGTGCAGAGACACACATAGGCTCAAGATAAAGGGATGGAGGAAGATCTACCAAGAAAATGGAAAACAAAAAAAGCAGGGCTGCAATCCTAGCCTCTGATAAAACAGACTTTAAACCAACAAAGTTCAAAAGAGACAAAGAAGGCCATTACATAATGGTAAAGGGATCAATTCAACAAGAAGAGCTAACTACCCTAAATATATATGTACCCAATACAGGAACACCCAGATTCATAAAGCAAGTCCGTAGAGGCCTACAAAGAGACTTAGACTCCCGCACAATAATATTGGGAGACTTTAACACCCCACTGTCAATATTAGACAGATCAACGAGACAGAAAGTTAACAAGGATATCCAGGAATTGAACTCAGCTCTGTACCAAGCAGACCTAATAGACATCTACAGAAGTCTTCACCCCAAATCAGCAGAGTATACGTTCTTCTCAAAACCACATCACACTCATTCCAAAATTGACCACATAGTTGGAAATAAAGCACTCCTCAGCAAATGTAAAAGAACAGAAATTATAACAAACTGTCTGTCAGAACACAGTGTGATCAAACTACAACTCAGGATTAAGAAACTCACTCAAAACCACTCAACTACATGGAAACTAAACAACCTACTCCTGAATAACTACTGGGTACATAAAATGAAGGCAGAAATAAAAATGTTCTTTGAAACCAATGAGAACAAAGACATAATATACCAGAATCTCTGACACACATTTAAAGCAGTGTGTAGATGGAAATTTATAGCACTAAATGCCCAAAAGAGAAAGCAGGAAATATCTAAAATTGACACCCTAACATCACAATAAAAAGAACTAGAGAAGCAAGAGTAAACACATTCAAAAGCTAGCAGAAGGCAAGAAATAACTAAGATCAGAGCAGAACTGAAGGAGATAGAAACATAAAAACCCTTCAAAAAATCAGTGAATCCAGGAGCTGGTTTTTTGAAAAGATCAACAAAATTGATAGACCACTAGCAAGACTAATAAAGAAGAAAAGAGGGAAGAATCAAATAGACACAGTAAAAAATGATAAAGGGGATATCACCAGCAATCCCACAGAAATACAAACTACCATCAGAGAATACTACGAACAACCCTATGCAGATAAACTAGAAAATCTAGAAGAAGTGGATATATTCCTGGACACATACACCCTCCCAAGACTTAACCAGGAAGAAGTTGAATCCCTAAATAGACCAATAACGGGCTCTGAAATTGAGGCAATAAGTAATAGCTTACCAACCAAAAAAAGTCCAGGACCAGGACCAGACAGATTCACAGCTGAATTCTACCAGAGGTACAAGGAGGAGCTGGTACCATTCCTTCTGAAACTATTCCAATCAATAGAAAAAGAGGGAATCCTCCCTAACTCATTTTATGAGGTCAGCATCATCCTGATACCAAAGCCTGGCAGAGACACAACAAAAAAACAGAATTTTAGACCAATATCCCTGATGAACATGGATGCAGAAATCCTCAATAAAATACTGGCAAACCGAATCTGGCAGCACATCAAAAAGCTTATCCACCACAATCAAGTGGGCTTCATCCCTGGGATGAAAGGCTGGTTCAGTATATGCAAATCAATAAACGTAATCCATCATATAAATAGAACCAAAGACAAAAACCACATGATTATCTCAATTGATGCAGAAAATGCCTTCAACAAAATTCAACAGCCCTTCATACTTTTAGTTCTTTGAGGAATCTCCGTACTGTTTTCCATGGTGGTTGTGCTAGCTTACATTTCCACCAACAGTGCTCCCTTTTCACCATATCCACACCGACATCTATTTTTTTTTTATCATGGCAATTCTTGCAGGTATAAGGTGGTATCACACTGTGGTTTTGATTTGCATTTCCTTGATAATTAGTGATGGAGAGCTTTTTAAAATATGTTTGTTGGCCATTTGTATATCTTCTTTTGAGAACTGTCAATTCATGTCCTTTCCTTAGCCCACTTTTTGATGAGATTTTTTTTTCTTGCTGATTTGTTTGAATTCCCTGTAGATTCTGGATATTAGTCATTTGTCAGATGTATAGATTTTGGTGATTTTCTTCCCCTTTGTGGATTGTCTGTTTACTCTGTTGATTATTTCTTTCACTGTGCAGATGATTTTTAGTTTAATTAAGTTCCATCTATTTATCTTTGCTTTGTTGCATTTGCTTTTTGGTTCTGGTCATGAAGTCTTTGCCTAAGCCAATGTCTAGAAAGGGTTTTCCGATGTTATCTACTATAATCCTTATGGTTTCGGGTCTTAAATTTAAGTCGTTGATCCACCATGAGTTGCTATTTTTTTATAATTTAATTTTATTTTAGGTTACAGAATACATATGCAGAACATTCAGGTTTGTTACATAGCTAAATGTGTGACATGGTGGTTTGCTGCACCTATCAACCCATCTCTTAGGTATTAAGCCCCACATGCAGTAGCTATTTGTCCTGAGGCTCTCCATCCCCCCATCCTGCTGTCAGGCCCTGGCATGTGTTGTTCCCTTCCATGTGTCCATGTGTTCTCATTGTTCAGCTCCCACTTATTAGTGAGAACATGTGGTACTTGATTTTCTGTTCCTGTGTTAGTTTGCTGAGGATGATGGCTTCCAGCTTCATCCATGTCCCTGCAAAGGACATGATCTCATTCCTTTTTATGGTTACATAGTATTCCATGGTGTATACGTACCACATTTTCTTTATCCAGTCTACCATGAGTGGGCATTTGGGTTGGTTCCAAGTCTTTGCTATTGTGAATAGTGCTGAAATAAACATATGTACGCAAGTATCTTCATAATAGAATGATTTATATTCCTTTGGGTATATACTCAGTAATGGGATTGCTGGGTCAAATGGTATTTCTGATTCTAGATCCTTGAGGAATTGCCACACTGTCTTCCACAATGGTTGAACTAATTTACATTCCCACAAACAGCATAAAAGCCTTCCTATTTCTCCACAACCTTGTCAGCATCTATTGTTTCTTGATTTTTAATAATCACCATTCTGACTGGCATGAGATGGTATCTCATTTTGATTTTGATTTGCATTTCTCTAATAATCAGAGATTTTACGCTTTTTTTCATATGTTTGTTGGCCACATAAATATCTTCTTTTGAGAAGTGTCTGCTCATATCCTTTGCCCACTTCTTGATGGGGTTGTTTTATTCTTGTAAATTTGTTTAAGTTTCTTGTAGATTCTGGATATTAGACCTTTGGCATATGGGTAGATTGTAAAAATTTTCTCCCATTCTGTAGGTTGCCTATTCACTCTGATGATAGTTTCTTTTGTTGTGCAGAAGCTTTTTAGTTTAATTAGATCCCATTTGTCAATTTTAGCTTTTGTTGTAGTTGCTTTTAGTGTTTTCATCATAAAATCTTTGCCCATGCCTATGTCCTGAGTGGTATTGCCTAGGTTTTCTTCTAGGGTTTTTATAGTTTTGGTTTTACATTTAAACCTTTAATCCCTCTTGAGTTAATTTTTGTATAAGGGATAAGGAACAGGTCCAGTTTGAGTTCTCTGCATATGGTTAGCCAGTTTTCCCAGCACTATTTGTAAAATAGGGAATCCTTTCCCCATTGCTTGTTTTTGTCAGGTTTGTCAAAGATCAGATGGTTCTAGATGTGTGGTGTTATTTCTGAGGTCTCTGTTCTGTTCCATTGGTCTATATGTCTGTTATGGTGTCAGTACCATGCTGTTTTGGTTACTGTAGACTTGAAATATAGTTTGAAGTCAGGCGCATGATGCCTCCAGCTCTGTTCTTTTTGCTTAGGATTGTCTTGGCTATCTGGGCTCTTTTTTGGTTCCATGTGAAATTTAAAGTAGTTCTTTTCTAATTCTGTGAAGAATGTCAATGGTAATTTGATGGGAATAGCATTGAATCTATAAATTACTTTGGGCGGTATGGCCATTTTCACTATATTGATTCTTCCTATCCATGAACATGGAATGTTTTTCCATTTGGTTGTGTCCTTATTTCCTTGAGCAGTGGTTTGTAGTTCTCCTTGAAGAGGTCCTTCACATCCCTTGTTAGCTCTATTCTTAGGTATTTTATTCTCTTTGTACTAATTGTGAATGGGAGTTCATTTATGATTTCGCTGTCTGCCTGTCTATTTTTGGTGTGTAGGAATGCTTGTGATTTTTGCACATTGTTTTTGTATCCTGAGAGATTGCTGAAGTTGCTTATCAGCTAAAGGAGTTTTGGGACTGAGATGATGGGGTTTTCTGAATATAGAATCATGTCATCTCCAGAGACAATTTGACTTCCTCTCTTCCTATTTGAATACCTTTATTTCTTTATCTTGCCAGATTGCCATGGCCAGAACTTCCAATACTATGTTGGGTAGGAGTGGTGAGAGACGGCAACGTTGTCTTGTGCCCGTTTTCAATGGGAATGGTTCCAGCTTTTGCCCATTCAGTATGATATTGTCTATGGGTTTGTCATAAGTAGTTCTTATTACTTTGTGATACGTTCCATCAGCACCTACTTTATTGAGAGTTTTTAATGTGAAGAAATGTTGAATTTCATCAAAGGCCTTTTCTGCAGCTATTATGATAATTATGTGGTTTTTGTCATTTGTTCTGTTGATGTGATAGGTTACATTTATTGAGTATGTTGAACCAGCCTTGCCTCCCAGGGATGAAGCTGACTTGATCGTGGTGGATAAGCTTTTTGATGTGCTGCTGGATTCAGTTTGCTAGTATATTTTATTGATAATTTTTGCATCAATGTTCATCAGGGATATTGGCCTGAAGTGTGTTCTTTTTTTGTGGTTTCTCTGCCAGGTTTTGGTATCAGGATGATGCTGGCTTCATAGAATGATTTAGGGAGGAGTCCCTCCATTTCAATTGTTTGGAATAGTTTTAGAAGGAATTGTACCAGCTCCTCTTTGTACCTCTGGTAGAATTTGGATGTGAATCTTTGTGGTCCTGGGCTTTTTTTTTGATTGATAGTCTATTAATTACTGCCTCAATTTTAGAACTTGTTTTTGGTCTACTCAAGGATTTGACTTCTTACTTTTTTAATCTTAGGAGGGTGTATGTGTCCAGGAATTTATCATTTCCTCTAGATTTTCTAGTTTATTTGCATTGAGGTGTTTATAGTATTCTCTGATGGTAGTTTGTATTTCTGTGGGATCAGTAGTGATGTACCCTTTATCATTTTTTATTGTGTGTATTTGATTCTTCTCTCTTTTCTTCTTTATTAATCTAGCTTTATTAGTCTATCTATTTTGTTAGTTTTTTCAAAAAACCAGCTCCTAGATTCGCTGAATTTTTGAAGGACCTTTCAAGGCTCTAACTCATTCAGTTCTCCTCTGATCTTAGTTATTTCTTGTCATCTTCTAGCTTTTGGATTTGTTTGCTCTTGCTTCTCTAGCTCTTTTAATTGTGATGTTAGGGTGTCAATCTGAGATCTTTGTACCTTTCTGATGTGAGCATTTAGTGCTATAAATTTCCTTTTAACCCTGCCTTAGCTGTGTCCCAGAGATTCTGGTACATTGCGTCTATATTCTCATTGGTTTCACAGAACTGCTTGATTTCTGCCTTAATGCCATTTTTTTACTCAGGATTCATTCAGGAGCAGGTTGTTCAATTTCCATCTAGTTGTGTGGTTTTGAGTGAGTTTCTTAATCCTGAGTTCTAATTTGATTGCACTGTAGTCTGAGAGACTATTATAATTTCAGTTCTTTTGCATTTGCTGAGGAGTGCTTTTCTTCCAATTATGTAATGAATTTAGAGTGAGTACCACGAGGTACTTGAGCAGAATGTATATTCTGTTGTTTTAGGGTGGAGAGTTCTGTAGATATCTGTCAGGTCCACTTGATCCAGAGCTGAGTTCAAGTCCTTAATATCCTTGTTAATGTTTGTCTCGATGATCTGTCTAATATTTGACAGTTGGGTGTTAAAGTCTCCCACTATTATTGTGTGGGAGTCTAAGTCTCTTTGTAGGTCTCTAAGAACTTGCTACATGAATCTAGGTGCTCTTATATTGGATGTATATACATTTAGGATAGTTAGCTCTTCTTGGTGGAGTAATGCTTTTACCCTTACATAATGACCTTCTTTGTCTTTTTTGATCATTGTTGGTTTAAAGTCTGTTTTGTCAGAAACTAGGATTTCAACCCCTGCTTTTTTTCTGCTTTCTATTTGCTTGGTAAATTTTCTTCCATACCTTTATTTTGAGGCCATGTGTGTCTTTGAACGTGAGATGGGTCTCTTGAATACAGCACACCAATGGGTCTTTATTTATCCAATTTGCCAGTCTGTGTCTTAATTCGGGCATTTAGTCCATTTACATTTAAGGTTAATGTTGTTATGTGTGAATTTGATCCTGTCATCATGATGTTGGCTGGTTATTTTGCACACTATTTGATGCAGTTCCTGTCATTGGTCTTTGTATTTCAGTGTGTTTTTGCAGTGGCTGGTACCAGTTTTTCCTTTCCATATTTAGTCCTGCCTTCAGAAACTCTTGCAAGGCCAGCCTAGTGGTGACAAAGTCCCTCAGCATTTGCTTGTTTGAAAAGGATTTTATTTCTTCTTCCTTTATGAAGCTTAGTTAGGCTGGATATGAAAATCTGGGTTGAAAATTCTTTTCTTTAAGAAGGTTTAATATTGGCCCCCACTCTCCTCTGGCTTGTAGGGTTTCTGCTGACAGATCCACTGTTAATAGTGATGGGCTTCCCTTTGTAGGTAACCTAGCCTTTCTCTCTAGCTTCTCTTAACATTTTTTCCTTGATTTCAACCTTGGAGAATCTCATGATTATAAGTCTTCAGATTGATTCTCTCATGGAGTATCTTAGTGGGGTTCTCTGTGTTTCCTGAATTTTAATGTTGGCCTGTCTTGCCAGGTTGGGGAAGTTCTCCCGTATTATATCCTGAAGTGTGTTTTCCAACTTGGTTCCATTCTCCCAGTCTCTTTCAGGTACTCAAATCAGTTGTAGGTTCAGTCTTTTTACATGGTCCCATAGTTCTCGGAGGTTTTGTTCATTCCTTTTTATTCTTTTTTTTTTTTCTTCTAATCTTGTCTGCCTGCCTTATTTCAGTGAGATAGTCTTCAAGTTCTGATATTCTTTCTTCTGCTTGATTTTTTTCTGCTATTGATACTTGTGTATGCATCACAAATTTCTTGTGCTATGTTTTTTTTCTGCTATTGATACTTGTGTATGCATCACAAATTTCTTGTGCTATGTTTTTTAGCTCCATCAGATCATTTATGCTCCTCTCTAAACTTGTTATTCTAGTTACCAGCTGCTGTAACCTTTTATCGTGGTTCTTAGATTCTTTGCGTTGGGTTAGAACATGCTCCTTTACCTCAGTGAAGTTTGTTATTACCCACTTTCTGAAGCCTACTTCTGTCAATTTGTTCATTTCATCCTCTGTCCAGTTCTTTGTCCTTGCTAGAGAGGTGTCACAATCATTTGAGGGAGAAGAGGCACTCTGGCCTTTTGCATTTTCAGCATTTTTAAAAAATTCTTTCTCATCTTCATGAGTTTGTCTAGTTTTGATCTTTGAGGCTGCTGACCCTTAGATGAGGTTTTTGTGGGGACCCTTTTGTTGATTCTGTTGTTGCTTTCTGTATTTTTAATTATTATTATTATTTTTTTTTCGGTAGTCAGGTTTCTCTTCTGTAGGGCTGCTGCAGTTTGCTGGGGGTTCACTTCAGGCCCTATTCATCTGGGGCACTCCTGCACCTGGAGATGTCACCCGAGGAGGCTGGAGGACAACAAAGATGGGTGCCCGGCTCCTTCCTCTGGGATCTCTGACCTTGGGGAGCACTGACCTGATACCAGCAGGAACACTCCTGTATAGGGTGTCTGATAACTTCTGTTGGCGGGTCTCACCCAGTTGGGGGCATGGGAACCAGGACCCATTTAACCAAGCAGTTTGGCTGTCCCTTGGTGGAGGGGGTGTGCTGTGCTGGGGGGAAAACCACTTGTCTGGGCTTCCCAGATTCCTCAGAGCTAGCAGGGGGAAAACTAAGCCTACTGGTCCATGGAGACTACAACCCTTCCTCATCCTAGGGGCTTAGGCCCAGGGAGATCAGTGTTCTGTCCCTAAGCCCCTGTGCGGAGTTGCTGAAGTTCTTGTAGGGAGGCCCCACCCAGTAAGGAGGGATGGGTCAGGTTCCAGCCTAAAGAGGCAGTCTGGCCACTATCTACCATAGTTGGTGTGCTGCACTGTGGGGAATACTTCTTGGGACCAAGCCGTCCAGTCTCCCTGGCTCCTGCAGGGGAAAAACATGGCCTTGAGCTACAGTGCTGGCTGCCACCCTTTCCCACTGGGAGTTCAGTGTCTTAGGTAGTTAGCAGCCACAATACTGGCGGTTGTCCCTCCTCCAGGGAGCTCAGTTTTCTTAGGCAGCTGAAGTGATGGTTGCTACCCCTCACCCAGGGAACTCAGGCAGTTTAGACAGCAGGCAGCAGCAGTGATGATGGCCACCCCTCCCTCGGGAAGTTCAGTTGTCGTAGATAGCCACAGTGATGGCTGCTACACCTTCCACAGGGAGCTCAGAAGGCTTAGACAGCAGGCAGCAGCAGCAAAGACAGCCACCTCTCTCCCCAGGAACTCAGTTGGTCTTAGGCAGAGTCCAACTGTGTGGCTGTTGAGAATCTGCTTGGCTCTGTGGTTTGCCCTAGTGGCATGGGCTCACAAGTGGGATCTTCTGATCTGTGGGTTGCACAGTTCCATGTAAAAAGCATGGTTCCCCAGGCTTGGTAGCATGCTCACTCACTGCCTCCTTTGGCTGGGGTGTGGGGTATTCCTTGCACAGTGTGGCTCTCAGGTGGGCCAACACACCACCCTGCTTTTCCTTGCTCTCTGAGGGTCACACCAAGCACCTAGTCAGTCCTGATGATAGAATCTGGATACCTCAGTTGCCAGTGCAGGATTTACCTGCTGTTTTGGTTCTTGGTGGAAGCCTCCAACCCTCCACTTCTTCTAGTCGGCCATCTTGGCCCTGCCTGGCGAGTTGATTTTTGTATAAGATGAGAGACAAGGATCCAGTTTCATTCTTCCACAATATTGTACATACTTCCAAAAACAATCTACAAATTCAATGCAATTTCCATCCACATACCACCATCATTCTTCACAGAATTAGAAAAAGAATCCTAAAATTCATATGGAACCAAAAAAAAAAAAAAAAAAAACACACCTGGAAAGCTAAAGCAAGACTAAGCAAAAATAACAAATCTGGAGGCATCACATTACCCAACTTCAAACTATACTATAAGGCCATAGTCACAAAAACAGCATGGTACTGGTATAAAAATAGGCACCTAGACCAATGGAACAGAACAGAGAACCCAGAAATTAAGCCAAATACTTACAGCCAACTGATCTTTGACAAAGCAAACAAAATCATAAAGTAGGGAAAGGACACCCTATTCAACAAATGGTGGTTGTTTATCACTTTTAAGTTCTGCCTTCTGTAAAACCCAAGGGCATGGACACAGTACAGCCAAGTTCTATGCAACTGTACAACAAGGATGGCCTTTACCCCCATTTCCAATACACTGATCCTCAGTTCCATCTAAGTCTTCATTAGTAGTACCTTCACTGTTTGTGTTTCTACCAATGTTCTGATCATGACTGCTTATGTAGTCTAAGAAGTTCTGTACTTTTCCTACAGCTCTTCTCTTCTTCTAAGCCCCCACCATAATCACCCTTAATGTTCTATTCACAATATAGGCTTTTTCTTGCCTGATTCTCCTAATTCTTCCAGCCGCTGCCCATTACCCAGTCTCAAGCTTCCACATTTTTAGGTATTTGTTATAGCATCAACTCCATTTCTTGGTACCAACTTTATGTCTTAGTTTGTTTTCTGTTGCTGAAACAGAATACCTGAGACTTGTTATCATTTATAATGAAAAACATTTTTCACGGTGCTGGAGGCTGGGAAGTTCAAGAGCATGGTTCTGGCAACTGGTGAGGGTCATTCCACCGGGAGAGGCAGAAGGCAGAAATGAGTGCATGAGACAGAGAGAAAGGCACCAGGGGCTGGGCTTGCTTTATAACAACTCAACCTCATGAAAACTAAACCACCTTTTCAATAATGACATTAATCCATTTATGAGGGGTCTGCCCTCATGACCCAATCATCTCTTATTAGGTCCCACCTTCCAATACTGTTGCACAGGAGATTAAGTTTCCGGCACATAAACTTTTTGGGGAACACGTTCAAATCACAGCATTTAATGAGGGTCTTATCTCACTTTGAGGAAGATTTAAACCCTCCAATGTCCTACAAAGATCTATCTGATTGACTCTCGCTGTGTCTGGGAAACCCTCCCTTCCCACCCCCAACCCCTTGTATTCTCTGCTCTAGACAGGCTGGTCTTCTTGCTCTTCCTTGGACACATCCACCAAAGAATGTCAAGAATCTTCTGCTTATTTTCCCTATACCAAGATGGTCCATTCTCAGACCTTTATGTCTCCTTATTCAGTCTATGCTTGAGTGTCGCCATCTCAGAAAGGCCTTCCTTGACCACCCTCTCTGGGTTTACCCCCCTCTCACTCCACCACTCTCCATCCCTTTGCTCTGCTTTATTTTGATAGCACTCTTTACTACCTAAAATTACCTAAAAATATTTTATTCATTTAATTATTGACCTTTCTAATACATAACAGGAAGAATGTACACACAGTGCTGTTAGAAACATTGTCTCTCTTGTTCCCTCAATAGCTACAGCACCTAACCAGGAACCTGGCACAGAGCAAGCACTCTATATTCCCTGAATAAATGCATAATAGCTGCACAGGGTTGGGGAGCCTGGGACAAACAGGCTGTTTCATTTACTTCTGGAAGGGGTATAAATTGGGACAAACTAGGTAGTAAATTGTTAGTGTTTATCAAATATTTTTCCATCAGAAAGGAAATTTTCCTTTTCAATTTTTACAAAAATAAATAATATAACTGGGCATGGTGGCTCACACCTGTAATCCCAGCAATTTGGTAGGCCAAAGTGGGTGGATTGCTTGAGCCCAGGAGTTTGAGACCAGTCTGGGCAACATGGCAAAACCCTGTCTCTACAAAAACCACAAGAAATTTGCTGGGCATGGTGGTGTATGCCTGTGGTTCTAGCTACTCAAGGGCTGAGGTGAGAGGACTGCTTCAGCTCAGGAGGTTCAGGATGCAGTGAGCCATGATCGTGCTACTGCACTGCCACATGAGCAATAGAGTTCTGTCTCAAATAAATAAATAAATAAATAAATAAATAAATAAATAAAATAATAATAAATAATATTCGTAACCTCTTGAGTCTGCAATTCTACATCTAAGATTTTATCATGAGAGCTTATTTCTACATGTGGATCTGACATAGTTATATGGATTTACTGCAGTGCCTTTTGTAAGGATGATACATTGAAAACAAATGCCTGTCAGAAGAAGACTAGCTAAATATCAGGGTACCCACAGAGGAGATAGTATGCAGCTATTAAAAAGGAGATATATTTATTTATCTTTCTACATATCTGTCTTTATATGTCCTATGAGTCTATGTGTGCATGCATGCATATCTCTGCTGCTCTCAAACAATATTTTAGATATGTTCAGTAAAGTAAATAAAGTGTAAACAGTTGTAGATTATTCTCTAACTGGAGAAAATACACATACATATGTTTGTACATGCACATACTATATGTATTTGTATAGATAAAAACAACTAGTAACACTAGCTGATTGCAGGTAGGTGGACTGAATACCAAGGGGACAAGTGTGAGAAAGAGAATTACCTCTTACTGTAAGCTCTTTTGTGCTATAACATTGATTTTTACTAAACTGATATTACTTATTTAGTAAATTTTAAAAATTAATAAAAGAAATAAATTTGCCTTTAATTTACATATGTCAAAGGATTATTCCTTTATGTTTTTCTAATATTTTTGTATACACATATGCAATCTTAGCATCTTTAATTGTATTTCCCTATAATTAAACTACAACAGTGTTATTTCATCCACATGATTAATTAGAACTAGATATTTTAATGTGTATCCTGAGTTGTAAATTTTTCACAAAGCAGCAATGTTGTAAACATCTATCTTTACATAATGTATTTCCCTTACTATGCTATAAAAGTATGTAAAAACAATGTAAAATAACTTTACCTTGATCCAACTGATGGTAATGGAAATGTGTGCTTTTTAAACCATGAAACTGTCTTTGCAATGCTTTCAAATAGCCAATTAACTTGCACTCCATTTTGGCTTAAGTGATCTGATAAAACACAGAATCACTCCATCAATCCTCAGTCAATGAACCCTTGCTCTTCAAAGGTTAATGCTTCATCCTGCTTCATTGAATTGAATAGTTTTGTCTCTTTATATATTAAAGCAAAATGTACATTTTAACTAGCATTTTATTTAGTTCTCATTTATATAAAAGGCAGTGAGAAAAAGGATGTTATGAAAATAGAATGGTGTAATAAATAGCTTCATTATGGGATTATTCTGCCCTTTCTCTCTAAAATAAGACAGTATTCTGTGAAAGGAAATTGCAGATACAAAATACAATATTCTGTTTTCATTACTTTATTTTTAATGTTCAGCAAGATTTAATATGCAATATTTTAAAACCCTCAGCTCAAGCTTTGCAAGTCACAGAACACCACAGGGACATGATGGCAAGAACGTTAATTTCTTTCTCTCTTGGCTATTACAGTGGAGCCCTTATGTGACTACAGAAACTACTCCTTATGTTTTAATCTTATTCCACTGTGGACTGGAATTTTGTTCTGAAGTATGTTTCACAGAACGAATGTTTCAGTGATTGGAAGTAATAGTCTTAGGGCTATTTTATGCACATGAATTTCATCTCCAAAGTTACTGTCCTCTTCTCAGCCACTGCTGGAGATGGACACATGGAGATTGGACAAGTGCCCAAGGGCTTCAGTGCCAGGCAGGAATGCTTCAGTCATGACAGTTTGCACAACACAGCCACTGTCATCTCATTAGAAGGCATGAGCATTTTTGCCACATGCTGATTAATACAGACACACCTGCTCTCACCATGTCATCCTAAAGATTGGAGTTGGACTTATTTTATATTCCTCCAAGCTTCTGGCCATTTAATTCCATGACATTATGGGACAACAAAGTCTGTCTGAGAGGTCACCTGGTCCAATCTGCCGCTTCCAGAAATACCAATAGTTAACCATTGAAAATGAATGGGTTTCTGTTACATTTTAAAATGTCTGCTGGGATGGTGATTCCCCACAATTTGTAGCCAGCTTCAGTGTTTAATCAGCCTTATAATTGTAGTGGAATGGGATGGCTGGTAAAGAAGAAATTACGTCTTATTTTTCTTTTAGTTAAAAGGCAGAAAAGCTGTCTTTCAAGAGCTGACAGTCTTGTCAACTTCCACCCTTACAGACAACTACAGACAGTTTTGGAAGATTTCCTGGTACCAGGAAGAATAACTTGAATAGTTCCTTTACTTGTCCTGGAGCCTTCACACTCATACACAGGAAGCTCTGAAGTCACCAATCGAGAAAAGAACCACATATTGTCTCATATATATATATTTGGGGGGATAGTGACTAGAAGATTCCTGATTAATTCAGATCTTCGCAAGTGAGCTTATATGGTAGATATAAATAGCCTTTTAGATATAAATAAGTCTTTTTTGATATAATTAAATTAAGTCCTGATATAGAGCAAATTATCTTGATCTATAAATTAGGGCAAGTTGTTACTTCCCAGTCCTTAACTTCATTTTTGTTAACATCACCCAAAATCATTAAATAAAATACAGAACTTGCTTTTGTTTACTTTTTCTCTTTAGTTGATTCAAAATACCAAGGCCTCTTTTGCCATATTTGCCCAATAGTTCATTTTACTTTGTTTATAATTCTAACATTTACTACTTTACAATTTGTTTAGTCTAATAACTATAAAGTCCTAGATATTTGTGCTATAGTATATTATAGTACTCAATCATTTTCTTATCAGGAACTATGAAGATTGTGCTAAGTGCTTGAGAAACAACTAAATAGGAATAGCAGCTGTAAATATATATAATTAATTTGAACACTAAAATAATAAAAAAATCCATCTTCTAGCAAACCATTCATTATTTTCTCTTCCATGCATATGGGGCTGTTCTAGGAGAGGAATGTGGTCCTCACCCTCTCAGGTTTGTTTCCCCATCTATAAAATGAAAGGCTTTATTGAAAAGCCAGGTTTACCTCTACTAATCTAGGGAGGCAGGGTAGTAGAGGAGAATGGATTAAGATAGATTGATTTACAAATCCTGGCTCAGTAACCTTCTAACAACACAACCTCAAGTAAGTTCCTCTGCTTCCCTGAAACTCTATTTCTTCAATAGTAAAATGTTAATAATTCCCGTTGGCAGTACTACTGCAAAATTGAGATAATATATGTCAAGTGCTTGCATGGTATGTTCCCAAATTGGCAGTTATTATCTAAGAATTTTATCTCTGGACAGAAGTTAATGTGACATATTTCAAATCATTAATTATTCTAAATTGAAAGTTAGCATCTGAACTCTTAAGCCAAAAATGCCATTTTATTGGCTTTTTATACCGTGGGTTGCTTTTCCCTTGGCACCATTTGTAGCTCTTTTCTACCTAACCTAAAAAAAGAAGAAATGGTACAGATTTGTCATCAGATAATATGCAACAGTGGCTCAAAATTTTCCACCCTGGGAATTAGAGAACATGAGAGAGATTTCTTTTTCGGACATAGTCATATCAGTAGTTTTCTCCAAAGGAACCAACATATGTTGCAAAATATAATTTCAGGGAACAAAAAGGCCTATTTTAAGGTAATTATATTTAGTTCTATGATATACACCTGAAACAATTACAGACCCATTTAGAGGATAAATAGAAAGTAAGAAGTTTGCACTCTGTATCTTCTCCCTCTTGTGAAAAGGGAAACGGAAATAAATCGAAATAAATCATTTCTTCCATATGCATTGAACAACTAGAGTATGCCGGATAGTATGACTACTTGGAAAATAAAAAAAATAAAGACAATTTAAACAGTGCCTTCAGGAATTTGACATGGGCATTCTAAGTTATGTGACATAAGACCTATGTATCAATGAGGTTCCTTATGACAAGCAACAGGATCCAACTTTTACATATAAAACATATTTCCCTAAAGGCTATTATGAAGCTCATTGAAACCTTGGTGAGACTGAAGAGCCAGCATGGAGGATGAATATATGGAAATAATTACCTGAACACCACAGAAGTGGTTTGGAGAGTTAGCCATTGCCCTGGGACAGAGCTAGATGCTTCACTTATCACCTCATAGTACTTCTCACCCTCCAAGGACCCCATCATCCTGACACTGCTGCAGCCACCACTGCCAAAGAGAAGGTGCCCCTGTACAAGCTTCCAAATCCAAGTCCAAGTGTATGTCTCTGATTTGTAGATGATAAGTCACCTGCCAGTACTGCAAAGGATGCTGGGAAATTGAATGTCTAATCTTTTCAGGTTCTATAATGAGGAGCAGCCACTGCTGAGTTTCATAAAAAGTGAAACTCCTCAAACTTTGAACTGAGCAGATGAGTTCATAATCCAGATTACCTAAAATAATGATAAATATTCACTATGCTGCTTGAAACTATCACCATGGTATTAATTTTCCACACATTCTATTAACTTTTTGACAGGAGTCATGTTACTCCTCTCCTATGTTCTAAGTTCAGTCGTGGGTCACTTATTGATGGGGATATTTTCTGAGAAATGCATCATTAGGCAATTTTCTTATTGTGTGAACATGATAGGGCATACTTACATAAACCTAGATGGTACAGCCTATGACACACATTGGCTATATAGTATATAGCCTATTGCTCCTAGGCTACAAACCTATACAGTATGTTACTGTACTGAATACTGTAGGTAGTTGTAACACAATGGTATTTGTGTATCTAAACACATCTAAACATAAAAAACTTACAGAAGAAATATGATATAAAAAATAAAAAATGATACCCCTGTATAGGCATTTAGCATGAATGAAGCTTGCCAGACTGGGAGTTGCTCTGGGTGAGTCAGTGAGTGGTGAGTGAATGTGAAGGCCTAGGACTTTCCTGTGCACTACTATAGACTTTATAAACACTGTACAGAACAGCCAGTCTGCACTAAGTTTATTAAAATATTTTTCTTTATTCAATAATAAATTAACCTTAGCTTACTATACTTTTTTACTTTATAGTTTTGAATTTAAAAAAATTTTTTGACTCTTTTGTAATAGTACTTAGCTTAAAACACAAGCACATTATACAGCTGCACAAAAATATTTTTAATATTTTTATTCTATAAGCTTTTTCTATTTTTAGAATGTTTTATTTTTTACTTTTAAACTTTTTTGCTAAAAATGAAGACACACACATACACATTAGCCTGGGCCTATACAGGGTCAGGATCATCAAGATGTCACTAGGTGATAGCCATTTTTCAGCCCCATTAGGATCTTACGGGAGCACCATGGGATATGTGGCCTGTCGTTGACCAAAATGTTGTTTGTGGTGCATGACTGTACATGGATAAACGGTAATGTACATATTAGTACTCATAGCGCAAGCAAATCTTGACTAGAACTCTGTAATAATCTGAAGACTCAATAGCTCCACCAAATCTCCCTTCCCTCTCCTTCAAGAGAACAAACTGTGTGGCTCTGTTACTACTTTTCTAGCCTGGTCTTCTCATGAAGGATTTCTGCTGAATAAAATTCATCCCCTTTGAACAGTTCACTTGGATCAATCTCTCTTGTGATTAAGACATCACTGCTTTTAATAAAGATACACTCAAATATATCTTTAGGGTGAGTCTATCTCTTGTGTCATCTATTCTGGGATAGTTCATAGCATAACTGTCAGAAGGCAAACTTATTTAAATCAAAATAATAATTTATTTATTTTTTCAATTCTTTGGTGATAGACACATTGCATACACTGTGTCAATTCCTTATAACCAGTAGGCAAATTTAGGTATATACCTTAGTTATCCTTAGATGTGAAGAGACAGTTTTGGGAGGTTAATTAACTTACTCAAGATTTCAAAGCCAGAAAGGAGCAGTGCTGGGAGATTCTACCACACTGTGGATATTCTCCATTCCTGAGGCCCGTAAGTGGGTGATTCTGGGATGGGGATGGGGCAGTGAAGAAGACTCACCACGTCTCCTTGTGCTGGAATCCATGTCATTATTAAAATGTCAGGTGAATTCTATCCCAGTCCTTACCAAATCACTATTTCTACTTTCACAGAATGTAGATTTTAGTTACATGCAGACAGGTGTACAAGATTACTTATTACTTTTTCCTCTGGTTCACATTTTTACTACCTTGTGATTAAAGCTATTTACAAGATGCAGGTATGATGTAGCTATCATTTGCCAACAGAGTGGTTGATTATTTAGTACATGTATCTGCAGGCTTCTTAGGGACTCAGCTTGCTTAGGACTAGAAGACAAGGATTGCAAAATAGACATTGGTTATAAAAAACAAAACAAAACACCAGGAAAGCTTTTCATTTATCCTGGAAAGTGTGTTCTCACGATCATTTGAGTACATAATTTTTAACCAAAATTAGGGATGGGCACAGTATCTTTATATAGCTACTTTTCACATAATTGACTCAGCAATTTTTCAAACGCTATGAAATGCCTTCTTTTATATGTGTTTAACTGACTATGAGGTAGTAAATATATGCCCATATGTTGTATTCAGACAACAAATAATTTTATTCATTTCCCCTTAAAGGAGATGTTTAAAATTCAACACTGAAGGAAACTCTTTTTTTAACCTAAAGTTCCAGTCACCTCAGAAATTAAGATAAATGGCTTTAAAGAGAGCATCTTGCATGTCAAGAGTTTTGTTTCCAAAGCACTATCTTAATGAGGTTAATAGAAATGAATTTGGAACAAATGGACTGAATAGCCTTGGGATACAAAACTGAGAATGTAATGAAAAAAGTGTTTGGTACAAATGTTTTAGATTTTACTAAATCCCAAATATTTAGGTAGTATTATAATGGTGAATGTCCAGTCCAAAACATAGTTTCAAATACACTTTTTAATGCTAATCTGAAATTATTGATACACCATATGTAATAAATGTACCTTTTGGTGTTTCTAAAATAAGTTTTAAGATTATATTATTCTATGACCAAGTCATATTTAAAGTAAAAAAAGATTTAAATAAATAAAATGTATCTTAATTCCCTCAGCATGTATAATGCAAACCTCATTGTTCCAGTGAGAACCCACAGTATTTATAGTTAGCTTGATGCTTGGGTTTGACAGGCAGCCATCTGGGGCACTGCAAGAGGCCATTTTGAAAACACAAACCTTCAATAAGATCAAAGTGTCTACAGATGTATTAAATTATACCCAGATAGGAAAGTATGTGTCCTCAGTCTTTCATGTGAAATTTAACATTGATACATGCTCTATGCGTTTTCAGTTTCATGTGTACACATAAAATCCATACCACTGAAATGCTGAGAGATGGCTGAAAAAAAAAAAAGAATCGAAACTAGGATCACATGTCCTTTCTGGCCTCTAACTGTGGCATTCATCTGACATAATAGAGACTCAGAAACACAGTGCGCCTTCACTCTGCGGGGGTTACAAAGCTGTTCAGTGTAGGAAATCAGCACGTGAATATCTCTACCCCTAGCTAGAAAATGAAAAACACCTGACACTTGAGAACTGTTAGTACATGATTTGAATGCCATTAGGGGCTGATCCTACACATTTCGTATTACAGCTGTGGAGTGTGTAACCCATGAATAGCACTTGTGTTATGTTTGCTTTAAAAAACTGTGTTGATCCCTCCAGGCGCTCTATTTGCAAGTACTCCCACGTGAGGCATAGAGCAGGGAGAAACTGGAGCAAACAGATCTGTCTTACAGAGAGACTGTTCTACAAGGAAATATTTTTAGAGGCTGGAGAAATGGGTAGTGTACCTCCCACTCCGGTTATAACTTTTAAAAGACCTTGGCCTAGGAGATCTTTTATTGACTTAACTAAAACTATTTGTACAATGTGCAGGGCTCAAGGTCTAGTCAACCATCTCCATGTGGCTGAGAGTTTTAATAAAGTTTGACATGGCCTTTCTGGATTTAGTTTGTGGAAGGAAGGTTATAACACAAGTGTTTTTCTTTGGAAAAAGCTGCTCTTTGGGGTTTTTTAAACCACTTCTCAAATTGTGAAAATTAGGTCAGAGATAATCTTTCAATATGTTATAAGGTTTATGTTTCTTTTGGATTTTTTTTCAGGGTGGCCTCATTTTAGAATTTCACGGTTGGAATAAAATGTCTTAATATCTTTTGAAATTAAATTTCTATATTTTTCTCTACATACAGTCCAGTCTAGACCAAAGTGGTATATTTTAGAAATATGGAAGCTAACAGCTAAACTTGCTTCTGAATAATTGAGTACATCATGAAAATGATAGCTGGATTTCTGCCTTAGTTTTCTGTTCTGATCACAAATTTTGATAAGCTCCTTTGCTTTTTTTATTATTATTATTAGGATTTGTTTGTTTGTTTGTAGGTAGTTATCAGGATTACGCAGGCATACCTGGAAAGGAACTGGGCTTGGAGGATGGTTGCCCCTGAAAAAGAAATCAGTCAGTTAGTGAACAATGGCTATATGGTGAGTGATTTACATATATCACTCCATTTAACACACACACAACCTCGCAGATATTCCACAAGGTAGATATTATATTTATTTTTATAGAGAGAATGATTTCTCAAACTATAAAACCAGGAAATGGCAGAGTTGAAACTCAAAATTGTCATAAAAGTTTGTGCTTTTAAACATCGTCTATTGCCTTCATCAAATAATTGTGAAACTTTCTTCCTGTCTTCAAAAAAATCTTTTCAAATCTTGACATGACTCTTGATTACTGAATAGCTCTGTCTTCTTCTTTGCCTTTTAAATACATACCTAAAGAGCAGTCTAACAAACTTGATAAAATCCCATTTCTATATATAGTGGTTTGCAACCCTGAATGTCATTAAAATCATCTACAAAGCTTTTAAAAAATACTAGTGGCTTATCCTGTATCAGACCATTCACATCAGAATGGCTGGAGGTTGAGCCAGGACATGGATGTTTTTAAAGGGTCTGTTGGTGATTCTAATATGCAGCCAGGGCTCAAAACCTGGCCTATATATTGTCATAAAATGCATAAATTCTAGTTCTCCACACGTCTTCCTCAGCTATAATAAAAATTATAAAAATGTTATGTCTTTTTTTGGGAAGCAACCAGTGGTATTTTTATGTATTTTTCACGTGGGCTTATCAGCACACTATTCTTCCTAATTGGAGGACGTGTTGGAATCTACATCTATTTACCATGCTAAGAACTGTGACTTAGAAAGCAACATGGTAGGCAACTGGGGATAGAAGAGAATAAGGCTGATATCACTTGGTCTTAAAACTTTTTGTCTTTCTTTTTTTTTTTTTTTGCCAGTAATTTAAAATATTTGTCTTGTTTAAAAAGTGCCATCTACCTGCCCAGGCACCTGTAACCACTTTTTATTAGAGCTGTGAGGAAAAGTGCAAAAACCTGTTCAAGGACTTTTAATTCTATGTTTATCCATTTCTGGGGCAACATGCTGGTGTGGAATCCCTTCCAGTCACTATTATTTGCTATTGAGTTAGGTTTTGTCTAACTCACTTCCCAGCCTGGCTTATGTCTTTAAACCACTGCCCCAATTCAGCTAGCCATTAGTATGGATTCGGTTTCTCTGCCAGGTGTTGAGAAACTTCTCTTTCTGCTATTGGCAACATGAGGAACAAATGGCACATATACCTTTCTTCTGCAATTATATTTACTGGCAAACATCATTTTCCTATCACTGCAAATGGCAACATCATCAAGTGACAAATGTTCCTAGAAAACTGAGATCAGTTCTTAAGAGACAATGCTGTGAAATCAAGGTAGATGTTTCATGAGGGAAAGTCTATTCTTAAGAGAGATACTTTGAGCATTATGTGATATTAAATTCTCATACCCAGTGATCTACACTGAGTTTGGACAGCAGCGGGGGAAGGGAATACTCTACATTTTGGCAAATTAAGGAATAGCTAAAATGTATAAGCTAAAATGTATAAGCTGTGCATATCTTCTGGTTGCAACCCTGATTTACTCACCACCATTTTTCCTCCTCATTTTTTTTGCTTTAGAAGGCTGAACTAGAAAGATTGCATCCATAGGCTGCCTTATACTCTGGCTGCAAGCTGGCCAGTGGGACTATTGGTTGAATTGGCCAAAGGATGAGAATATAGCTGGGGTATTTATTCTTCCAGATTCCTCCTTGTGAGGTCACTGGAAGTTGTCAGCATTCCTTTACCAAAGGTCATGCTTTTCATCATGTAGGTCTCTCTGTACAGCTCTTTATTGCTGGCTTGTTTAACTATTCCCTCTTCTTCCCCATTCATGCTGAAGAGAGCTAAATGACTCACCACTCTTGCTGGCCTCAGGAATCTGCACAGTTCTTCGGTTTCTCCCAAACTTGCCTACATCTTTGTTAATAGTTTATTAAACAGTCTGCAACTATCCACCTTGAGTGTGCTGTGTCTAAGAGATAACCTTGGAAGAAATGTGGAGTTCTGATTTCCTTGGAAGAAATTCTAATTGCCATAGTATCTTTAAACTTAAATGTCCATGATAGTTTTCTTGGGAATTGTTCATCTTAAACTCTAGGTTAGAATGTTGGTTATTTATTGGGTAATACTTTCTTGGATTACTTTTTCTTTCTTTCCTTCCTTCTCTATCTCTCTCCTTCGTTCCCTCCCTCCCTTTCTTCCTTCCCTCCCTCCCTTTCTTTCTTCCCTCCCTCCCTTGCTCCTCTCCTCTCCTTTCCTCTCCTTTCCTTCCTTCCTTTCCTTCCTTTTCCTTTTCCTCTTTCTCTTTCTTTCTCTTTCTTCCTTCCTTCCTTTCTTTCTTTCTTTCTTTCTTTCTTTCTTTCTTTCTTTCTTTCTTTTTCTCCTTCCTTCCCTCCTTCCTTCTTCCCTCCCTCCCTCCTTCCTTCCTTTCTTCCTTCCTTCCTTCTTTCCTTTCTTCCTTGTTTCTTTCCTTCCTTCCTTCATTTTTTCCTTTTTCCTTTCTTCCTTCCTTCCTTCCTCCCTCCCTTCCTCCCTCCCTCCTTCCTCCCTTCCTTTCTTCCTTGTTTCCTTCCTTCCTTCCTTCTTCCTTCCACATTTGTGCCTGCCTGCTTTTATTTACTATTTTGCTTAGACAAATTTAGTATTCAGGTTTGGTCTAGAGATATTAATTTAGGGAAGAGAGAACTATAGAGCATTTTTAGAAACATGACATATTAATACATTACTGTTTTTTTCAGAGACTAGTTATATTTACTATAATAGTTAAAATATTGAAGCTTGATTATGTAGCAGTCATTAGCTTTAATTGCTATTTTTATTCATCCACTTATGAAGCATATAGTAAGTTTGTACTTCTTGACTCCTACATGGTTGAGTGGGGTCATGTGACTGTTTCTGTTCAGCAATTTATGGGTGAAAGTGCCAAATGTCATTTTCCACTTGGGCTGGATCATTTGATGCCACTGTAGGACAGTTCAGAGGTGTTTTGTTCTTTTCATAACAATGATCAGAAATGTTGTAGATAGTGCCTACTCCCTCTAGTCCCCATATCAGGTTGTAATAAAACTTTGAACAACATTAATTTCATATAGTGGGAGTGAGAAACTTTTTGTTTAAATCTATTCTAACTGGTATATACTATGATATACTAGCTTGTACAGTTAGATTATCCCTAATAATGGAATTACTCTTGTTTGTATTTTTATATTCTTTATTGAGTAGGAGGGAAAAAGGGCTAAGTTAAGATTAGTAGGTAAAATAATTACATGTGGAAATACGTTGCACAAATAGATGCCAAATTGGTGTCAGGAAAAAAAAGTGATTGAGAATGAGTATTAGAAAATAAGGATACTACATACCTAAGCATGTACTAAGTGCTGGTATTGAGAGTGGAGAGTTGAGTACCTAATTTATGTTAAGTTATGGCAGGCATTTTAATAGTATTTAATAACCACAACAGTCTTGCATACAGTCATTCTGCAAATATCTATTGATATTTGTGTGTGATGCATTGTAGTAGATGTTAGGGATATAGCAATAAGCAAAATAAGCACAGTCCCTGCTCTTACAGGAATCAACTGGGAGCCTACAGGACAGGCAACAGGCAATTTACACTGAGGAATGGAGGGTGCTAAGAGGAAAGAGCCCATGCTCTGGGAGCAGGTAGAAGAGTGTTTGATTATCTGATAAATGCATCAGAGAAAGTTTCCTGGGAGAGGGAATGTCTAGGTTGGGACACGGAGTATGAATAAGAGTAAGCAAGCAAAGAGATGGCGTTTTCTACACATAAGGAGCAATCCATGTGTTGGAGCCTGGCATTTCTTAGGAACTAGAAGAAAGTGTAACATGGCTATTTTAGCAAAAACAGGGCAAAAAAGCTGACTTTTCCATATGCTACCCAAGGAATTAGGTAACAAACACAAAAGTGCAGGGGAGTTAACTCCTATTGGGGTAATCTTTATCAAATGGGAGACAGGAAAGAGGAGAGAGAGAGATGTGACAGATAAATTTCCTCTTTAATCCTCCCTCTAAAATAATAATAATGATTTAACAAACATGCTAACATTTATTGAGAGCTTAGTATGTATTGGGCACCATTCAAAGCACTTGAAACTTATTACCACATTTAATCCTCAAAGCACCTCAAAATCCTAATGTGTGCACAGAGGTTTTGAGTAGCTTTCCCAGTGTGACACTTTTATTATGTGATACAGTCAGGCTTTGAACTGAGATCCGCTGAAAGCAGAGCTGGCTCACACCGTTCAGTCAGGTAGAGGCTGAACTGACTGCTCAAAAGAGATAATCTGATTGGGTTGGTAACTACCTGATATAAATAACACTTAAGAAAAGAAGATGGAAATTGACAAGCACTATTACAATTTCTAACTAGGTGATAGATTTGGTCTTGTGATTTTTTCCCCTATGTTCTTGAGTATAGGGTTGCAGTTTCAATGGTGCCTTAAATGTGTGCAGTGAAACACAGCTGGTAACTGACTTTAACTATAATTATTGGCCTCTTACCAGTATTTAAAGATGCATTGCATGGATCAGTGCTTTGAACTCTGCTTTTTGTTTTTTATCAACAGCGTACCATTACTTTCCCAAAGACCTTTTCTTCACCTTTATTTAGATCTTGCAGTGATCTATAATTACATGAAACTAAAAATTCTCTATGGATTGATTTCCATAAATTACAAATATGTCATGCGTTATGTTACCAGACAAAAGGGCAGCAAACCAATTTGTTACACCAGTAGCACATTTACTAGAGCTTGGACAATGATCCATTTGTTGAAAGCCTTCTGGTTTTAACTCTTTAGCCCAGATTTCAACTGATATAGAAATTGTATGGAAAATGGAATTTGAATCACTCGTTACTCATAATGGTTAGAAAATAGAACAATTTTGGCTAGGTGGTTATAAATTGATATTTACCTGTAATGCATCTATTTTTAATTCAATTTTCTGTGATAGAGAAGAAATACATAGCATTTTGCTACATCCTAAGTGTATGAATTCCAAATTAATGACACTGACAATATATAAACTAATTCTACTATATTAAATTATAGGTTTAGTAAAAGGAATACTAGTAGCTTAGATTTATTTTAAAAATAAGGAAATATTACACATTATGGAACTTGAAAATTAAGTTGGATTCTCCCAATGTCTTCTGTGGTCCTTAGTAATCAGTTAAAAATGAATCCAATAAATGGGATTTAAGTGGTAAGAATGAAGTAATTAAATTTCACAGGGGAACCTATATCCCATCTGGCAGCAGCTTGGTTGGAACAATATTTGTCACATGATTCTGATATTACTCCATTCTGCAATTGTGAACTCAGGCTTTGATCATTCCCTTGAAACTTTTTTTCTGTTTTGAAAACTGCAGTAACATCTATGTGTACAAATAGCATGACATTTTCCAATCCTCCTAGGCTTGAAATGTTATACTTATCATTGATTCTTCTTCTCTCTTGCTCTATTGCCCGATGTGATGTCAAGTCCCACTTTTCTAGTAATAGTTCTTCCATTATTATTTTCTGTATGTGCCAGTTACTACCATCAGAGTTCAATTTCCTCTCACTTTGATGATGAACTGTTTTCTTCTGCCTTCATCCATAGTACACAGTGATATCAGATAATATTTATGGGACATAGGATCATTCATGTCATGCCCTTCCTCTAAAATATTCTATTGCACACAGGCTGGAGTCCCAGGAACTCTGGCATAAAATTCAGATTACATCATATTCCCATGCCAGCCTACTGTACCAAATTTCTCTTTCCACCATTGGTTCTCATGATCACTACATTTCTTAGATTACTCACTATCCTCAAGTTATGCTTGCCCTTTTGTAATTGTACTCCTTTCTGAAATTACCAGCTCCTATTTTGGCCCATCAATATCTCTCCTATATTTCACAGTTCAGTTTAAATGTATATCCCTTTGTTCCTACAAAGCAATTATCACTTTACTTATAATCTACTTTTAGTTATTTGTGTATATTTATTATTATTGTTATAATTCTATATTCATTGTCTCAATGATGCATTCCCTATGATATCTCCATGGCATGTATTTTATGTTCTCCACTTTTAACAGATGATAAACTGGAGCTTAGAGAATTTAAGAAGGTTTGTAAGGTCATCCAGCCAGCATAGACAGAGCCAGGATCAAACCTAAGTCAGGTAACTCTTGAAGTCAAGGGACTCTGATACTCTGTGGCTTTCCATAGCTAATTTTAAAACAGTTTTGAGAGAGAGATAAATATCTGTTCCTCGTACATGCATACACAAACACACACACAGTACTATTGCAGTAAGATAGATACTAGACAAAGGATAGAGATATAACTATTGCAATTAAATTAGACTACTTTGGTTTGTCTTAGATTTTTTAGAAATATTCTGACTCATAGACAGTCAATGAAACATCTAACAACTAATACATTTTTTAAATTTCTTGAACGTCTCCTTGATTAAAATTATCTGTTATGTCTCACACTGCATATGAAGGAGTGTTTTTGAAACTTGAGGCTGTTATTGCTCACCTAAGACTGTTTATTTGTATGACTACTTAGTGGATTCTGCCTTTTGTGGTTGGACTTGTGATACACAGTAGGTCACTGAAAGTAGATTAAAAAGACTGATAGTGACATTGAAATAGAGCTGCTCAGAGCTCGGGTACTTTAGGAGCCTCACTTTACTTTGAGTGACAACTACGAATAATGTTCCACAGCATCCTTGCCATCCCATGCTGGTGTGGGGCTAAGGAACAGCAGCATGCTAAGTCACTGGGAATCCAGGATGGAGGGGAATCACGGGAGTGACAATCAAGCTGTTAGGCAGCTTCAGTTGCCCCTTTGTTTCTCCTCCAATTGAGAATCTTTTGTGCCTTTTTCTTTTTTAGTCATTTTCCTCTCTGCACTCTACTTTGCTAATTAAAATTCTAATCACTCTGACAGCTAGAGGTAGGGAAAAAAAATCATTCTTCCATGCTGGAGAAGGTAATTTCAAGGTGTTTTAGCTGCCAAAGAAACAAACGAAAATTAGACAAAGAAGCTGGTTGTCATAGCAGGACAAATGAATTTTGCTTTCCCATTCTGCCTAAAAACATGAAACTTTAGCAAAGACAACACATTTCTATTTGGTATTGTAGAAATTCTAAACACGTGAAGGTTAAACAATATGTTTCACTTTCCTACAGGTTAAGGTTTTCTGAAAAAAATAGTATTTTATACATTTGTTCATGTCAAAAATAATTTACTGTTCTTGGGGTGAAACAAAGTATAACATCAAAGGTTTGACCTGGTCTTTCTGGTATGTTGTTTCTGAAAGTATTTCCTTTTAATCTTTGATTTTCAGATTTTCATTAAACATTTAAGAGACTGGAAATTCATATTTTAAACAAAGATACATTTTGTTATGATTTCATTAATAAAATTGGGATGTTGAATTTTTAATGTCAGCTGGTCTAGAAGTATTAAATACAATTTTATCCAAGATGTATTTGAAAATGAGTTTTCTAGACAGGTAGGCTTCCTGAGAAGCATTTCAACTGGATTAATAATTAAGCTTAAGTTTGGTTGTGTGTATCAGGGATCCAGAAATAGAGTAGAGTTGAAAGCCTGTCTATACCAGATAAACAGCTATTTGAATTGACTGGCATTTTACCAATTGCTTAAATTTTACTAAATTGACTGGACACTTGTTAAGATACACTGAATTGGCTGTCTGATCCAATATTATTTAAATCTAGTCAAATATATGTTTTAAAAAACATGGATCATTGAGTTAATCGACAAGAATCATTGAATGACCCATGCTACATACCCAGGACACAAACATAGGTCTACAAACACAATACAAAGCCTCTAGGATTTTGTAATGTAATAAGGTTACTTATTGTGTGATACTGATTTTCAGATGGAAGGCACTGGAAACAACATATTTTTGAAATTTGTGTGGCCTTTAACCTCCTGAGCATTTATTTAGATATTTATTTCCTGACCAAAAAGTGAGGGTAAAATTATACTGATTAAATAAAACCCACATTCAATGATGGTTACATCTATGCAAGGTTATTATTTTTATTTTATATGCTTGTATGTTTTAGAATTAAATATTACCATAATTATCTGTAACACTAAGCCTTTAAGATATTCTTTATTAATGAGCTAAAGTATGGTTTTGTTACTTTGTTATTGTTGTTGTTACGTGATTGGTTCGCTAAGTAAGTAGATTTCAGTACAAGAAAATAATAAACTCTTCGGTCCATAAGGTTTTAACAGCACATGAACAGCAATGAATCCATAAGAATTCAGCAATCTATTTATAAGAACTTTCAAAGATTGTTATCCTAAAAATATCCAGAGAGAGTTTTGTAATATATTGGGGCAAAATTGTTAAATCGATAAAATGTGTTTGTTTTTAACTTGTAAAGTATCACAGGATCATGAACGTATTGTTTATTGTTGTACTAATTCTAAGATGTTTTTGGAAGACACAATGCTTTAAAGAAGAGAGTCTAGTATAAATTTTATGCAAAGGGAGACTATGAATACTACAGTACTAGTAGATTGAAAAAGTATGAAATTCATCATCAGATTTCCCCAGACAGATTTAAAAAATCATTTACATAGATATTCCAACATGTATTGGCAGTGCATTAGATAAAGGTTTAACTTTGCAACAGAATATTTGGAGCTCATAGCTCAGATCTGTGAGTACATTCCTGGGTTATCATAAGCAAAATTATGTAAAATCTCTGACCCTCAGATTCCTCATCTATAAAATAGAGTCAATGATGCAATCTCCCAAACAGTAGCTATGGACAACTTATTATTTCTCTATGACAGTTATGTATGGATAAAAAGAAACAGAGCAAGCACTAGCTGTTTGATCTAAAAATCAGTATAGCTCTGAGGACTTTCTTTAGCCTGAATAGTTAAGATGTTATTTTATTACTGTTATTGAATACCTACAATGTGCAAAGATTTATGCTAAAAATTGAAAGATTCTGTGGTGAACAAGCCAGAGTCACTGACCTCAAAAATCATTTATTATAGTAGTACAAACAGCTATGCACACAAATTTAATAAATGAGAGAGATACTAAATAGAAGCTAAGTATGAGACAGCCTAATTTCCATATTACGAATGCGAATAATTGTGTTATAGTTACTGTGTCATTGTTGCTGCTTTCACTACTATTTTAATACTATCTGAGAGTCCAACATAGCCAGGCACTATAAGTCATCCCTGGACTTTCTACTCAACTTGTAACCCCAAGCAATTAGAATATTTGCAAATGCTCCTACATGGCTTCTGGTCATGAAGGGATATGGTGATTATAGAATTGCCTCCAATCCAGGAGCCACTACAGTTCCCGTAAACCAGGACACTTTTGAGAAAGAAAGCAGAACAATTAATTATCACGCTGGGACAACAGGCAAGTAACTTTGGAAAATTAGTACCTATAGTCATGGTACCCAGAGCCCATACTTTGGAATAGTAAAACTGACTTTTAATCTAGTTTCTGCCTATCTTCTGCCTCAAACCCAAATTGTATTTTTAGCGTTGCTCCTGCCCTTTGGATTTGGACTTTGTATTTGGTCAACCTGTTCTCTGCCTCAAGGATTTGCCTTTTCTAATCTTGGGGATGACACTGAACCCCATTCTGCTTTCTTGACCCCGATCCCAGTGTAATGTGGTTAACCGCTAAGACCTCCCGAATCTCCATTGGTATCCAATAAAGCATTATTTGGATATCAGGTCTAGGGCTGGTGGAAAGGCTACAGAAAAGCTCTCTACATTAAAGGTGAGAAGCTAGCCTACTGAAGCATACAAAAGTCTGATGATGATAACAATTTATGTATGTTGGAACCAAACATCCAATTTCAGCTAATGTCAACAGGCAAATATTATTATTCACAGATATCTTCCTATCAACACATTTTATTTTAAGAAGTACTTATATTTTCTTTAAAAATTCTCTCAGTACCCAAAAGCCTTATATTTAGCTGTCTACTTATCTACCACATTATCTTGAATATACATTGTTTAATCTGATACATACTGTGATACGACAATGACAAAGGCTTTGGTCTTAATTTTATCATCTATTTCCTGTGTGACCTTTGGCGAGCTGTTTAACATCTTTGAACCTCAATTTTCAACTGAGACATAAAGATAATGATAATTATCCACTAGTATCCTTGTGTGTATAAATGCTTTAAAAATGTGAGTTGTATCCCCATCCTCTTCCCTTTTCCATTTCTAATATTATCTGACTGGCTGTGTTTCTATCTTATGTATCTATCTATCCATCCATATATCTATCCATCCATCTATCTGTCCATCCATCCGTTTATTGAAGGGGAAACATTCACTGGAAAGTTTCTATATGTAGATGGCTAATGTTTAAGCTATGTGATTTTTTTCCCCCATACCTTCCCCTAACAGTCACGGATCAGTGACAGTCATAGATCAGTGACAGCTTTCTCTACACATTGTCCTCAGAATAAGAACTGGCACAGTTGGAAACAAATCAATCATTGCTCTTGCCCGGCTTTGAATTGAGGGGTTTTTTTTATTACAGCAGTGTAAAAAAAACCCAACCAAACAAAGAAAGGGATGAAATGCACACTTTTTAGTCCAAGAGCCAGGAACTTGAGAAAAACTTTCTGGATTCCAAAATAAAACATAAAAATCATCTTTGATCTCAAGAACCAAAGTCTGGTGAAGTAAGAACGTAGTTTATAAAAACTAAACATAAAGTAGTAAAGGAGGAAGACAGGAGGAATGAAAGCACTTTCTCCCCTCACAGAATGCAGTAAGAATTAGATGAGATGCTAAGAGGAAGAGTGAAAGGGGGGCCATCAGGATCAGGCAAGGCTGAGAGCCTTTGATGGAGCCCAACTCTGCCTCTCTTTGCAGTGGAAATCCTGGCAGGCAGTGGGAAAGGCGATGATTTCGGGAAAGGGGGTTAACTATATGGCGTTTGAGTCTCTAAGGCAGAAAGGGCTTAAGGTCTGCTTTCTACCCATAATGGTGAGAGGACTCAGCAGTACTATGGAGGCTTCAGGAAAGGGCAAATGTTCCTAGACCAAGAGGGCTTGAGATGACTACAAGTCTTTCTTTGTTTCAGCAAGATTTAGAGTAAATAAAGGAAAACTATCTATGGCTACCAGAGTGAAGGGAGGAAGAAATCCCCAGTTGATTCCCCAGATCTGAAGGTAGATTTCCCAGAGCAGGGACTATGAAGACATGATAGACAGAAGCAAATCTCAGATTATCAGCAGTGTTGGTGGGAGCTGATGCTGAGCCTGTCACGGTGTGTATTCTGTGCTGAGGTAATCCAGAGGGAGAGTAGTTGATGGCAGAGAGACAAGCTGCCACTCTGGAGGCCAAGTAGGACACTTCAGCCTGAAATCAGATACTTATCCCTAACAACTTGGTGTAACTTTCAGCTCGATGTGATTTGGTCACTACTAATCCCTCCAACCCCATCTGCTACTACTCTAAGCCTACTATAGCCACACCACTTTTTTGTTCTTCCTCAAGCATGAGAAGATCATTTCTACTGGGGTCTTTGCAGGTTGTTTCTGTTGCTGAAAATGCTCTTCCCTCAGATTTTCAGAACTATATACTCTCACTTCATTCAAATCTCTGCTTAAAAATTTTCTTCTTAGAGATTTTTCCCAGAACATTCTTTCTAAAATAGTCTCCTTTACCATCCTCTCTATCCCTTTACCCTGTTTTATTTTCTTCTTAGTGTTTATTATTATCTAAAATTCTATTGTGTATTTATGTGCCCGTTTTGTGTGTGTGTGTGTGTGTGTGTATCTTCTATCTAGAATGCAAGTCTGTGAGGGCAAAGCATTGTGGGTCTCCTTCACATGTATACCTTTAGTGTCTGACATATAACAACTTTCAATTAATACTAATTGACTGAATAAAGAAATGAATAAATGAATTCCCCCTGCACAGAAATACCTGCTAGAAGAAAAAAATAAGAATGAGTAGAAATCTTAAAAGGTGAAATACCTACCAAAATAGTTAAGTGGCTAATCAGAAGTGAGCACATTGCTTTTAATGAGTAAGATTAATAGTCTACCCACACTCCAGTACACAAAAACACCTCTGCCTTCCCTCTACAGATGAGTACTTGAGTCTTATATGCAAATCGAATTATAGCAAAATAAAATTTATTTTCTGCATATCTGAAGTATGACTATAAATTTTGAGACATTCACATTTATATTGTCAGTACCAATAAATTATTAATTTGCACAAAGATATGTTTCTACCAGTATCTTAGAAAATTATAGTTTACAGATATTTTTGGAAATTTTTGCTAGTGATGAAGAAAACATTTTTGGTATGTTAGCTAGATCATAGTTACATACCCATATCACATAAAGTATTCTGCTTCATTTAGATTTGTAAGGCATTTGGCCAGACAAATCATGTTTGCAGCTATACATGAGATTGAATCCACTAGCTTTTCTCTCTCAATTCATAGTAAGTTCCTAAACAGCAAGTTTACCAGACTTGACCAGGATTTTAAACTTAGCCCATGTACTTACTTCCATTATTACCCCAACACCCTTAAAATGACACATAATAAAGCAATAAATTATCTTTAGTACTGGAAATTATTTTCCAATGCTATTGGTGAACCAGGTTTATTAAACAAATGAGATAAGAATGTTAAAGAACATATAGCTTAAAACATCCTCAGAAGTAAACTACAGGAGTAGTACAGCAATCTGCATATCCAATTCCGCACTGAGCATTTGAATTCAAGCTGAAATTTGAGAGCCACACTCTGTAGGATATGACTTCCCTGGGTGGGGAGGGTACCTAGTATTAGTGTTATCGCCTGCAAGAAAAGCAAAGCAGATTTTGAGGTAACTGAGACCACCAATGCAGACCTGAATGGGGGAAAAAAAGACAATTCTTTTGAAAACAAAAATGAACTAGATTTCCTCACTGCCAGAGGAAATGTATTCCTCTTTTGGCAGCTAGTGGGGAGAAAAAATATCTGCTTGTTTTAGACCCCCAAACTTTAAATTCAAGTAATCAGTAGGCCACACCACTTTGAAAGCACTTTGGGATAGACATCCTGGTCACAACAGAGGCATACTGGGTAAATAACACAAACAACTGCCGAGAAAATCCATATCCACCATATATACAATTCAGCCTTTAACTTTTCTTACATATATGAATATGCAACCAAGGTATTTGAAGAAAATCAACAGAATAGAAGAGAAACATCAAGATATCCTAGATTCTTTCAGAAAAGTGGGGAAAGAAAGTTTATTTTCAAAGAAAAGGATTTAACATGGCATCAGATGATTCTTATACAATACCATATATAGAAAATAATGGGAAATACTATAGAATAAGTTCAAGAAATATATTATTTTTGTTTTTCTGTACCCTAATTTTTATTATTTTTTCCTTCTACTAGCTTTGGACTTATTTCTTCATTTTAGATTTGAGTTTTGAGTCTAATTTTCCAGTTTCTTAAGGTGTAAAGTTAGGTCATTTATTGCTTTCACTTTTTAAAAAATGTTAAGTAAACTATAAATTTTCCACTTAGCAAAGTTTAACTGCTTCCCATAATCCCATGTTGTGATTTTATTTTCACTGGTCTCCAGACATTTTATGATTTCCCTTATGATTTTTTTTTAACTGATTGGTTGTCTAAGAATGGGTTGTATAATTTCCACATATTTGTGGATCTTTTAATTTGTAATTGCTACTGATTTCTAGTTTCATTTCATTGTGATCAGAAAAAAAATACTTTGTATAATTTCAATCTTTTTACATTTATTAACACTTGTTTTGTAGCACAACATATAGTCTATTCTGGAAAATGTTCTAACACTCCACCCATCAACAGCAAAATACACGTTTGAGAAAAATGCATATTCTGCTGTTGATGGGTGGAGTATTCAGTATATGTCAGTTAGATCTGATTATTTTCTAGTGTTAAGTCCTCTATTCCTTTATTGATCATCTGTCTGGTTGTACTGTTCATTATTGAAAGTGAGGTATTGAAGTCTCCTACTATTATTATAGATCTTTCTATTTCTCCCATCAATTCAGTGAATGTTTGCTGCATATATTTAGAAGTTCTTATGTTTAGTGTATCTGTGTTTATACATGTTACAATTGACCCTTTTATCATTATACAATGTCCTTCTTTGTCTCCTGTAATGGTTTTTGAGCTAAAACATATTTTGTTTGACATTAAGGTAGCCATCCCATGTTCTATTTTGGTTACTATTTGCACAGAAATAACTTTTTCAAGGCTTTCAATTTCAATCTATGTATATCTTAGATCTAAAATGAGTCTCTTGTAGATAGCACATAGGGAAATTCTGTTTTATCATTCATTCAGCCAATCTACATTTTCTGATTGAGGAGTTTACTCCATTCTTATTTAACATATTTACTGATAGAGACAAAGACTACCACCATTTTGATCATTGTTTTTCTTGCTTTTTGACTTTGTTTGTCCCTCATTTCCTCCCTTACAGCTTTCCTTTTTGTTTAGTTGATTTTTTAATAGTGACAAAATGTGACTCCATTCTCATTTTATTTTGTGTATATTCTACAAATGTTTTCTTTGTATTTATCATGGGGATTACATAAAACAGCTTAAAGTTATAACTGTTTTAAACTTTGATTTCAATCCGAAACTCTACTATTTCTTTACAGCTCTGCTCCCTTTATATTTTGAGGTCACAAATTACATCTTTACATATTATGTACTCATTAACACTGTAGTTTTTTTAAATGATTTTCTCTTTTAAATTCTATAAAAGAATTAAAAATAGACTATGAACCCAAATTATAATAATCCACATTTCTATATTTTCCCAAATATCTATTTTCACCAGAAAAATTTATATTTTCATATGGGTTCCAGTTATTGTCTAGCATCATTTCAACTTGAAGAATTCCCTTCAACATTTCTTGCAGGGAAGGTCTAGTAGTAACAAACTCCCACAAATTTTGTTTATCTAGGAATGCCTTACATTCTTCTTCATTTCTGAAGAACAAGATTGTCAGCTATAGTATTCTTAGTTGCCAACATTTTTTCTTTTAGCACATTAAATATGTAATTCCACTGCCTTCTGACTGGTAATGTTTCTGCTAAAAAATCCACTGAAAATCATATAAAAGCTTCCTTCTATGTGATGAATTTCTTTTTTCTTGTTTCTTCCAAGATTCTCTTTGTGCTTGAGTTTTGAAAGTTTGATTATAATGTGTGTTGTTGTAAGTCTCTTTCAGTTTATCCTACTTGGGATTTGACGAGCTTTTTTTTTGTATAATGATTATTTTTCTCAAATTTTGGAGGGTTTCAGCCATTTATCAAATAAACTCTCTGCCTCTATCTTTCTGTCTTCTATCTCTGGAATTCTTGTAATATATCTATTGGTCTGCTTGACAGTGTTCCGTAAGTCGCTCAGGCTCTGTTTATATTCTTTATTATTGTTATTTTGCTCCTTGGACTTGATAATTTCAAATAATTTTTCTTCAAGTTCACTGATTCTCCTGCCTAATTAAGCCCAAAGTTGAATCCTTCTAAGTACAATTTTAAATTCAGTTATTGTATTTTTTTAGTTTCAAATTGCCTGTTTGGATCTTTTTCATAATTTCTCTCTTTGTTGATCTTCCTACTTCATTTATAAATTGTTTTTCTAATTTTGCTTAGTTGTCTATGTTCTCTTGTAGTTCGATGAGTATATTTAGGACAATCATTTTAAATAATTTGTCAAGTTAGAGTCCTGTGTTTCATTAGGGTTGTATTTATAGATTTATTTTATTTCCTTTAATGGGCCATGTTTCCATGTTTCCTGGTATTCCTGTGATCTTTTGTTTAAAATTGGGGCTTTGTGGGTGTTGAGAGGGACTCACCCAGTTTTTGCAGACTGGTTCTATGGAAAGGGAAGAAGATCTTAATTAATTATTCTAACATGAAGACTTAAAGTCTTCTCAAGCTTTTTCTGGGCATGCAAATTTTCTGATGCCATGTGTGTACTTTTTCTCAATTGTCCCTTTTACAGGGCTGTCTTTACATCTCTTAATTTTTCAAAAAGTCTCACCCTACTTCTTGAAGCCTTATATATTCTATCATATTTTTCTGCCTATAATCTCTTGCCTTCAGGCATCTGTAGGTCTGCAGTCTTCCTGCAGTTTCCCTATGCCACAGCACCTGCTACAGTATTCTCTGGCTTCAGTGCAAACTATGCCCAACATTTTATCTCAGCTGTGAGTCAGATGATACAGAAATCAGTCCCTCAGGCAACCCACAAGAGGCCAGAATGTTAAAAACAAGTTCCTTCTGACAGGCCATGCTGCTCCAGGGAAGGAATGGAGTAAGCATGACTAAAACCATCACAAAATTTTCTACCATTTTGACTGTAGCTTTTTCCTGATTGGGTGTTCACTTAGGTTTTGTAGATCCTTGACTAGTTTCCTAAGCTCCCATAGAGCTACTGTAGTCCATCTATAGTTATTTACTTGATGTTTCAATGATGGCAGTGAGAGCTTGGAGCTTCCAAGTCTACAATCTTGCTAGTGTCACTCCAAGAAAGGTATTTTAATCTATACTCTATCTCTAATATTAAAAAAAAACTCAGTTGTGAGATTAAAGCATCTTTTGAACACCTAGAAACTCAGTAAACTTACCAGTCATAACCTCTTTCTGAAAATATTATCAATAATACTTCAACAAAATAATACTAATAATTTAGGGAAGATAAGTCAAAGAACAATGGTGAATTTAAAAGCATAGAAAATATTTATAAGTAATAAAGACCATAACAATTTGGAATAAAAATCCAAGATAATTCTGGAATAGTGATTGGTTGCAAGTAATACTGGAGAAAGATTGTGAAGTGTTGGCTTATTATATCTTGTGTTATTGGGTAGGAGGTGGAGAATGAGATTTATTCTAGATATTAATAGAAAAATAGATGTTTATAAATCTGCAAGGGATTATACAGCTGAGATTATATAACAGATTAAATAGCCCAGGTACTAAGTGAAGTCCTGCAAATTACAACAAGCAGAATATTTAAATGAATAATAATATCCATTGTTGGAGAAAGTATGAGGAAGTGGGTGACCTTTACATTGCTAGTGTGAGGAGAATTGTTAAGGCCTTTCTGAATAATAGTTGTGCAGTATTTTTTAAATTTTAATATATGTCAATGTCTGCCTTCCAAATTTGGATTTGGAAGTAATTGGAAAAAATACTTGGTATTTTATGAAAAGATATATATATAATATATATATTATATATATCTATAAATATTTTATTGACTTATTCTTTGTAATATGAAAAATAAAAGGAAAATCACATGTTCGTTCAGTGAATTATTGTGAATTTTAGTCAATACATATTAGGAAATACTACTTAGCAATTCAACAGAATAAAATCAGTCTATATATGCATAGTTCCAGAACATATTAAGTCAAAAAGGCAAGTAGTAAAAAAAAGATGTATGTTGGGTGCAGCAAAGCAACATGACATATGTATACCTATGTAACAAACCTGCATGTTGTGCACCTGTACCCTAGAACTTAAAGTATAATAATAAAAGTATTATATTAAAGTATAATATATAATAATAATAAGTATAATAATAAAAGTATAAATATAAAATATAATAATTCTTACATAAAGCCCAACAACATTCATCATGTTTGTTAAATGATAACCACAACAACAGCTCTTGCTCTGCAGTCAGCCATGCAAGGAAGCAGTTTCCAGCCATAACCTTGGTGTAATAATAAAAAGTATAATAATAAAAAAGTATGATAACAAAAGTATAATAATAAAAAAGACATATGTTATGGTTGTGTTATATAAGTAATGACTAAAAAATTTAAAAAACAATAAAAAATAAAAAACAAAAAAATATTAAAAATTATTAAAATAAATAAAAACAATACATCCTTATATATTACACACAAAAACATTTTATATTTTTTCTTATATGTATTTGAGCAATGAATATATTACCCCTTCAAAGTTACATAAATATGAATACAGGAAATCCATATGGGCTGATTTGTAACAATTTTTCCCCATATAAATAAAACGAAGCAAGTTTGTAGAACGGTGTGTATGGTATCACTTGTGCATCAAAAAATGTATGTGTATATGTGTGTATGTGTGTATATGTGTTTATACATTTATATACATATATATATAATGCATTTATACAAATACACACTTGAAAGCACAGCCTCCCTGGAAAAATTCAGAAGAAACTGCTGACAATGACTTTCCCTGTTGAGAGAGACAGGGATTGTCCACACTGAAAAACTATTTGAATGTTTACCACGTACATAAATCATTTTTAAAACACGTTTTAAAGGCAGTTGTGAAATGCTGGACACCATAGCAAAATTTTTTGAGCAAAAATTTAGACAGAACTAAATATTTCTTCTTTGGGAATGATTTGTATTAATTTCAACTCATTCATATTCTGGAATCCTCTTCAGTTATTAAAATATTTTTACTTTTTTTAAACTTTAAAAAAAGTAATGAGACAATATTATATATTTATATGTGTGTGCTTATAAATGTAAACAAAAATCTAAAAGCTGGTAATAATTAATGATGGCAAGAGGATTGGGAGAATCTTGATGTACCAGGAGACTTTTATTTTTTACTGTATGTAGTTCTGTATTGTGTAAATGTATTACTATATTTTTAGTATAAAATAAAAGCATGTTTAATCAGATATTCAATTTGGAATAATGTGACCACCTAGCCTTATAGATAATTCATGTTTGTCATTGACATAGTTAAAAGGACCTAGCTGCCATTTTTTAAATCTAAAAATTTCTTCTTATAGGCTTTTACACAGATAAAAAGTAACCTGGTCCTTAAGGTCAATCTTGATGTTAATTGGGAATTGGCAAAGAGGTAGGAGTAAGTTTGTCTCTGTTATGGGAAGAGAAAGAGTGCAAAAATGTGAGTGTTATCTTCAGTAACCAAATAGAAACATATATGTGTAATTAAAATTCCTTAAATTCAACAAATTCCAAAATAAGGCTAAACCAAAATATAGTATGACAAGACTGTCTACCTCTTACTGATTTGCCTACATAGCTATCAACTAATGTTTGACTTTGATATAGTATTCTCTTTAATTGTTCTTAGATATTTTTTGTTAGTCCACTATTATAAATGAGTCTATAAAAAATTTGATTATACACACAGTCTTCTGGGAGAGCAGGAGCAGGATTTTGGCATCGTGACATTCTCAGCTTCATAACACTCCCCTCCTTCATTTCTTCCTCTCTTAGCAGTCAGCAGAATAGGCTGACACGAGGGAAATGCCTGCCAAGGAACTTTAGTAGGAGGCAGTTTTTAATTAACAGGGGCCAGAGAAGGTGATAACCCCAAGGGATAGTGAAGAGAAATTAACATGGAAAAGCAGTTCCACGCTTCTGTGGGTCCCAAAAGGCCAGTCGTATTAGTGGTGTCTGTTCTGATTGAACTTTTGCTGTGTCTTTTTATTGATTCAGTTGTCAGGATCTGACAAAAGGACCGCTGCTCATCAGTTATTTGCTCATGGTAGAGGGTTATAGCTGGAAACTGCTTCCTTGTATGGCTGACTGCAGAGTGAGAGCTGTCGTTGTGGTTATCATTTTACAGACATGATTAATGTTGTTGGGCTTTATGTAAGAATTGAGTGTGTGTACACACATACAACCGGACAGGCTTACTTTGGGTTTTTTGAGCCTCGTTATTCTCTTAGTTCTTTGCTTGGTTTTCCAAAAACTTCTTTAATTATTAAAATATTTTAAAATGCAATTTCAGGGATAATAATTAAACTGACTGTTGCAGCCACTTTTTTTTCTGCCAGTTACCAAATCCTTGGATTAACAAGCATTTTAAAAGAATAATATCCTGTGATTAAATATTTCAAGTTTCTCTCTCAAAGATGAAAATGAATAGTAAATAAAGCGTGTAAAGGGCTTGTGAAATCAGCTCATGTAGCAAGGAGAAAGTAGGGGTTTTCTTTTTTTAACTGCCTAAGAGAGTGCCTTGAGCTGGTAAGCCCAGGGTGTGCCTCAGGAGAGCTTTTGTACTTTAGCACAGTGAGAACAAAAACACATTTTCTTAAAAATATTTTAAGAACGTTTTGAACATCATGTGGGTCTTTTTAACTCCCTAAGAACCAAGCTAACTCCAGAATTCCATTTATGTTTACCAGTTTAAGAATGTACTTTTTCTAAAATAATGGCAGGCTTCATACTTTTCTAAAAAGTGCAGTGATAATTACTTTTTCTAAATTCAAACAATATTTGTGTTATTTACTTACTCGAAACACAGTATTTACTAAGGTCACTTAGTAAGAAAATACCAGGACCCTGATGCTAATACATTCCCTAAAGCTTGTTTGTCTTCTTTTTCCTTTTCTTCTTCTTTTTGAGGTTTGTGCAACCATTTATAAAGAAATGGCTCTCTTAGAGTTACACGTCCCTCATGTCTAAATTTAATAAGCATCTAGATTGGTCCTGTCTAAAGTAGAAGTCATAAGCCACATGTAGTAACTGATCACTTGAAATGTGGCCAGTTTGAATTGGGATGTACTTTAAGTGTAAAATATACACAAAATTGTGTAAGTGTAGTATGAAAAAGAGAATGTAACATATCTCATTAACAATTTTTATGTTAATCACATATTGATATAATATTTTTAATGTACTAGGTTAATATATTACCAAAATTATCTGATTTCTTTTCTTTTTTACATTTTTTATATAGCTACTAGAAAATTTTACATTATATATGTGGGTTACATTATCTTTCTGTCAGAGAGTAGTGATCTAGATAATAGTTAAAGTTAATATTTATTAAGCACTTACTATTTATTTAATATTTAGAAAGCACTTACATGCTATTCTAAGCACTTTATATGCATCATCTCATTTAATTTCAGAATTACCATTAGGATAGGTGTTGTTATTACCCCTGTTTTATAGACAAGAAAATTTAGGCAAGAATAGTAAGCAATTTGCTTAAGATTATGTAACTACCTTATACTTCACTCTCCTTTTATTAATTAAAATATTTTTGAAGTGTCTACATAATGCTATACATAAGACATAGTACTACGCATAGGCAATACGCTGTAATTAATTACTCTGTAATATATGCTAGCACAATTCTAGATGAGTTTGGGAGGGTTGAAGTTTACCAAACTAATTTTTGCATATGCTATACAATTAGATGTATTCGATTTAGCAGAGAAAGCATTAAAGTGCTCACAGAAATCCCCTATTATATTCTAGGGTAAGAAATAGTTTCAATTGATCTGTATTTATAAAAATGTTGAAGTAGAGATATCACCAGAAAAAACTGACAAGTGGTATTTATTTTAGAAGGAGCTCTGATTTCAAGTGTAAGGTTTAAGGTCTATATATGTTTGCTAGAGGGGAGAATAAGGAAGTAGTTATAAACCTATATACCTCTCACATCTTCTGCAGAGCTCGAATTATTTTATGGAGTATAGTGTACTTCTTCTCAGCCAAGTTGAGTTAGGAGAAAAATCAGAATCAGGAAAAGGAGAAGAAAAAGAATGCATGAAGAATAGTTGATAAATATGTTTTCTTATGCTGTCTTTGGGAACTGACAGCTCTTCTTTTAACAAGAAATAATATTAGAAAGACTGCTTCCTAATGGCAAAAAGTTTCTTGGTCATAGACATAAAAGTAAGGGAGGTATACGAATAGAGAAAATGTCTTTTCTTTTTTTGTTTCATTTTTCTGCAAATAGCCGTAAACATGAAACAAGGGAGATAACATCTGAAACTATCTGAGATTTCTGAACATTCCTGAATTTGAGGGCCTCGCTGTTTCCATAAGATTCCATTGGCATCTGGACAATAGAAGTCACTTATGGGGGATTAAACAACTGGACCTCATATTACATATTGTCAATAATTTCATACACAAGAAGACAGTTCTATTTTCTAACTGTACTCTGAAAATAGCTGCTGTGAATTTATTTACTTTATATGCTTTTTGGATATTTATACAGCATACACAGAAAAAATCATTTTTTCTTAACTGTCAAAATCATTCTCTTTAAGATAAATTATTGATGTTTAGAGAATTTTTAAATCACATAGTTTTTTACAAAGTTTCATTCAATATATTATTTATTTTTTATAATTAGAAGTTTTAAAAATACTAATATTAGTTCTATTTACTTAACATCTACTTTAATACAAGGTGGTCATGTGACTAATTATATCACTTTGTTTTCACAATCACAATGTCAGATATTATTTTCCAATTTTTAAAGTTGCCAAAGGAATGAAGCTCAGTCATGTCAAGCAATATTTCCAGATTTAAAGGCCAGTAAAAAGGCGAGCATGAATTTAAAGCAAAAGTCAAATAAACCTAATACTTTCTCCCCTCAATGCTCATCAACATACATTGTTAGAGTTCATGTTGAATCTCTAAAATATAAGATTTGTTGGCAATGGTTCTCATTATTGTGTCTTCCCAAATCCTTTAGCGATCTTAATAGCTAATGAGACTCACAAGGAAAAACTTCCATGTTATAACATTTTCAATTCCTTTCTCTTTAGCCTACATTAATCCTTTCTATCTACTCTCTTCTACCCCCAATTTTGCCTTCTTCTCTTCAAAAATAACTGTCCTTGCTTAAAATCAAACATTTTGCAAATTGCTGTAGACTCCTACACGGTTCCTGTTTCCAGATTTTTCTCCCTATATTTATCGTCCATATTGTCACCATGGCTATTTTTCTAAAATATACTTTTGCTTGAACAATTTCTTTATTTTAAAATCTGAGGGAATTCTTCTTTGCCTTGTTAGATTTTAAGTGTAGACTCCTTAGGAAGGTATTCAATGCCTCAACCTCTCTTTCCAGCTTCAGCTCTCACTTTTCCTGGCTAAGGCTGCCTATTTTCCAGCTGCACTGAATATACTCAATGGCTTCTGCATGAGCTATTGGGAATTAAATGTCTGAATCCTTCCAGTGGAGTACCATTTCGCCACATGTGTGTGGTCGCAGCCAGAGATGAATTCATAACAGATTCCTGAAGCCTGCAGGCTTTGTACACTCTGGTTGTTATTTGATGATTCAGATCCACACTGCCAAACCTTTGTAAGCCTGAAGTTTTATCTGATAGATTCCAGAAAAATGTCTGAAGGAACTTTGGCCTTTTCCAGCTCCAAATAAAATCTGAAACCACTTCCTGCTGGAAAAATGTAAATTTGGTCCTGATGGTTTTTACTTCTCTATTGTCGTCATTTAGGTCAAGATAATAGATTTGAGATAATATTTATTATTCCTAAAAACAAATCCTAGAAAAAGTATTGACAGATGACATTTTAATTGGTTTGGTCTCTCCAGTTATTAAATAATCATGAAACCTCTTCTGTTTAACAACTGCTTGAGGTACTTTGTATTCTCACCTCAAAGTAGAGCAGTTTCTAGCTGCTAACACTGTGATCGATTTTTCCATATCAAATACAATGTTACAGTCTGTTGTTTCCATAGCAAACATATAGCATCTGTCTTCAAACTCAGACTGTGATCCTGTGCTAGCCAGTAATACTTTATATGACCACATCCTTCCATTACAAGTATGAGTCGATTAATATTGATTTTTTTCCCTCTTGTCCAAGACTGAAGTTCTGTCTTAGCTATAATTTACACAGCTGGTATATAAAGATATGCTTACTCCTCCTTACTTTCATGGTAAGTAGTATTGTTTTGTCTGAAAATCAGTTTACTCTATTTTTAGCCCATACATAGGTTGAAAAGGCTGCACACTTTGCAGTTCCAGCCATTTATATTGCCACATGTTTCCAATAACATCTTGGAGCTTTTAGAAACTTGGAGTTTTTAATACATACAAAACTTTGGAAAACCACAAGGAGCTGGCAAGAGCACACTGCATTCAACTAGCTAAACACCAAAAATTATAAAACAAGTGAGTGTGTGTGCATGCATGTGTGTACTTGTGTGTGTGTGTTAGCTATTTTATAATTTTAAATTCTGGAATTCTTAAGTCAAAAATTTTCACCAGAATGTTTCTGCTTTGTTCAATTATAATCCTTCAAATTTCCCTTCACCATAGCCCCCCAAATACACCCATTCTCACCTCTGCACCATTGCTCAGAAATATTCCCTGCCTATAACCCCCTCATTCTCCTCTGTCACTGCACTAAACTTAGCCACTCTTCAATACCCAGGTTAAATTTTACCTTTTCCTTAAAGCTTATTGCAATTATTCTGGTTCCTGGTGATTCCTTTTATAATTTTCTTCCAAGAGTAAAGTAAGCACTATAAATATTCACTTTTAATTACATTATCCCTTGCATTTACATAGTGTGGCCCTGAATACCACCAAACATATTGGAAGCTCCTAGATAAAATGTATGTGAAGGAATCAAACCACAGTGCCTGACAAACATTAGTTACATCTGAATGTGTACTATGTTTTACAATTATTTAGTATCTCATTCAGCACCTACTATCAAGTTAGGCTAGTGTTAATTGGTAGCTGAAAATGTCCAACAGAGATGGTACTTCTTGTTCCACTGCTAACAAAGTTGAAAGAGGACTGAATTAGGATTTAAACAATGTGAGTTTCTTCCTGGGCTTAACCATTGCCAAATTGCATGAACTTCAGAAAGTTAATTACTATTTTGAAGTTCAAATACTTTGCATAAAAGTTATGTGGTTGTACCTGCTCATACCACAAAGAACTCCTTTCTTTTTCAATCCAAAATCCACAGGACTGAGTCTGTTCTAAATTGTGTACCATAACTCTGCTTCCCATTTTCATGGGTGATTGGAGCAAAACATTCCTGACTCCAGCTTAGCCAACCAGATTCTGCTACAAGGGAAGATTGAGAGAGGGAATCTGTAGATAGTAGTTTATAAACCGCAGAATTATAAGTAGTATGGTGTGTTTTGGAAAATGGAAAATTTGATCTGCAGACTTAAGAATGAAAAAATACACAATAAGAGATGAAAAATAGGACATGCCATAAAGGACCAAAGTGTCTTTCAAATCTAATTCTAAGCAATTGCTGAGGCCTGCCTGTACCCTGACTTTGATTTCCTTTGAGAGTTGGGCTATAACTTACCTTAACACAAAGAACATGTTTGTCTTACTACTGTGGTATTCCGAAGTCTCACACAGTCCCTGGCCTACAGAGGTGCTTTGTGAATATCTGTTAAATGAGTAAATGGATTCTACTTTTTTTTTCTTTTTACACATTTTCTTCATCTGGTTCTATTGAAACAAAGCAAGGAGTTCTGACTAATACATCCTTGGGCTAAATGATATCTAAGTCCCACCATAATGCTATAACTTGGTGCTTTTTATTTGATCAAATTGGCCTTTTGTAAATATTATTATACTTTCTAAAATATTGAAGGGAATTAGCTAACATTTACTCTTTCTCTACTGTCTTCTAGACAAGTTACACTTCTTTTTTTTTACACTTTCCAACAAAATGATGATAACCCTATATATGATCTAATTTTCAGAGATAAAAGCTAATACTCAGTGGTAGTCTTGAGTAGGTGATGAATTAAAATTTGAACCCACATATTCACTTTTAAGCCCTTTATTCCCTTTTTACTCTATCATCCGGCCTGAAAGAACTGGTGATACAACCTGTGTACTGAAGAACTGATGATACAATCTGTGTATTGGAATTTTGCAATGTTTTTTAGGGATGGCTTTTGTGATTTACAGTAAATCTGATGATTTTCATGTGCAGGTTAATTTAAAAAAACACAATCACTTTATTTTCACATTTATGAAGCGTCCCATAGGTATATTTTTAAAATTCATGTACATACTTTATAATTCCTATCCTCAGGAATTATGTGCATGAATAATTGCCCCACAAAGTAGCATGGGAAATGTTCTATATAAATGTTAGTTAAAGAGTTATGAAAGTTCAAAGAAAAAGAGAAACATTCAGAAATAGCTTTGTGGAGAAATGAGCATTTTTAATTCATCTGTGAAGGAGGAAAGAATATGGGCATGTGGAGCTTTGGAAGCCAAATATATGCCCAGTGGAGGGATGGGATGAGATGAAGGAAAATGTTGGAAAGTAAGTAACTGTCATATCCATTTGGTTATTTGAACTTCAGTAAATCTCCTGAGATGTAATGACTACTGAATAGCAGCAAGTTTTATTGGCATTTTCTGATTTGACTGGTACTTTATAGGATATATCAGTCAGAGTACTGGGTTGCAATAGAAACTAACTATTGGAGCTACATGAGGATTTTGAGCTGAATATCAATTAGCTCAAAAAATGATTAGAAAATCTGGAGATTCAGACACAAAATTAGGACCCAAGCGAGGGTAATAGGAATTACTCAACATCTAGTTTGGAAGCCAATGCTTGAGTGAAGGAACTTCAGCATTTTTATATTTCAGCATCCATTTATAGAACTCCTATTGTTTTTTAGTGTTATGGACTGAATATTTGTGTCCCTCATTCATATGTTAAAGCCCTAACCCCCAATGTAATGTTATTTGGAAATGGAACATTGAGGAGGTATTAGGGTTAGGTGAACTTGTGAGTGTGGGGCCCTAATATTGGGATTAGTGCCCTTATAAAATGAGACACCAGAGAGCAATCTCTTGTATGTGCTCTCTCTCTCTCTACCATGTGACAACTCAGTGAGAAGGCAGCGATTGGCAAGCCAAAAACGGAGCCTTCACCAGGACCCAACTATGCTGGCATTCTAATTTTAGATCTGCAGCCTCCAAAACTATGAGAAAATTAATTTCTGTTCTTTAAACTACCTGGTTTGTGGCATTTTATCATAGCAGCCTGAGCCAAGACAATTAGACACTGCTTATATAGGCTCTGAAGAATACATATATTAGTCCATTCTCATGCTGGTTTAAGGACATATCTGAGACTGGGTGTATTAGTCCATTTTCATGCTGCTGATAAAGATATACCTGAGACTGGGCAGTTTATGAAAGAAAGGTTTAATGGATTTACAGTTCCATTACAGACAAGAGAAGCTCCATTACAGTTCCATTTACAGACAAGAGAAGAGTGCAGGGAAACTCCCATTTTTAAAACCATCAAATCTCATGAGACCCACTCACCACCATGGGAACAACACAGGAAGGGCCTGCCCCATGATCCAACTACCTCCCACCAGGTGTCTCCCACAACACATGGGAATTGTGGGAGTTATAATTCAAGATGAGATTTCGGTGAGGATTCAGCCAAACCACATCATTCCACCCCTGGCCCTTCCCAAATCTCATGTCCTCACATTTCAAAACCAATCATGCCTTCCCAACAGTCCCTGAAAGTCTTAATTCATTTCAGCATTAACTCAAAAGTCCACAGTCCAGGGTCTCATCTGAGACAAGGCAAGTCCCTTCTGCCTATGGGCCTGTAAAATCAAAAGCAAGTTAGTTACTTTCTAGATAGAATGGGTGCACAGCCATTGGGTAAATACAGCCATTCCAAAGGGAGAAATTGGCCAAAACAGAGGGACTACAGGCCCCATGCAAGTCTGAAATCCAGCAGGGAAGTCAAATCTTTAAGCTCCAAAATGATCTCCTTTGACTCCATATCTCACATCCAGGTCACACTAATGCAAGAGGTGGCTTCCCATGGTCTAGGGCAGCTCCACCCCTGTGGCTTTGCAGGGTATAGCCTCCCTCTCGGCTGCTTTCATGGGCTGACATTGAGTGTCTGTGGCCCTTCCAAGTGCACAGTGCAAGCTGTTGATGGGTCTATCATTCTGGGGTTTGGAGGATGGTGGCCCTCTTCTCACAGTTCCACTAGGCAGTGCCCCAGTGGGGACGCTGCGTGGGGGCTCTGCCTCCACATTTTCCTTCTGCACTGACCAGCAGAGGCTCTCCATGAGAGCCCCACCCCTGTAGCAAACTTCTGCCTAGAACATCCAGGCATTTCCATACATCCTCTGAAATATAGGTGGAGGTTCCCAAATCCCAGTTATTGACTTCTGTGCACTGGCAGGCTCAACAACACGTGGAAGCTGCCAATACTTGAGGCTTGCATCCTCTGAAGTGATAACCTAAGCTCTACGTTGGTCCCTTTCAGCAATAGCTGGAGCAGCTGGGACACAGGGCACCAAGTCCCTAGGCTGCACACAGCATGGGGACCCTGGGCCTGGCCCACAAAACCACTTTTTCCTCCTAAACCTCTGGACCTTTGATGGTAGGGGCTGCTGCAAAGGTCTCTGATGTGCCCTGGAGACAATTTACCCATTGTCTTGGTAATTAACTTTTGGCTCCTCATTACTTATGCAAATTTCTGCAGCTGGCTTGAATTTCTCAGAAAATGGGATTTACTTTTCTATTGCATGGTCTGCTGCAAATTTTCCAAACTTTTATGTTCTGTTTCCCTTTTAAAACTGAATTCTTTTAACAGCACCCAGGTTACTTCTTTAATGCTTTGCTGCTTAGAAATTTTTTCCACCAGATACCCTAAATCATCTCTCTCAAGTTCAAAGTTACAAATCTCTAGGGCAGGGGCAACATGCTGCCAGTCTCTTTGCTGAAACATAACAAGAGTCACCTTTGTTTTAGTTCCCAAAAAGTTCCTCATCTCTATCTGAGACCATCTCAGCCTGGATTTCATTGTCCATATCATTATCAGCATTTTGTTCAAAGCTATTCAACAGGTCTCTAGGAAGTTCCAAACTTTCCCTCATTTTCCTGTCTCCTTCTGAGCCCTCCAAACTGTTCTATCTCCTGCCTGATACCCAGTTCCAAAGTCATTTCCACACTTTCGGGTATCTTTTCAGCAGTGCCCTACTGTACTGGCACCAATTTACAGTATTAGTTCATTTTCATGCTGCTGATAAAGACATACCTTAGTGAGCCATTTATGAAAGAAAGAGGTTTAATGGACTTACAGTTCCGTGTGGCTAGGGAGGCCTCACAATCATGGCAGAAGGTGAAAAGCATGCCTCACTTGGCAGCAGACAAGAGAAGAGAACTTGTGTAGGGAAACTCCCAATTTTAAAACCATCAGATCTCATGAGACCCACTCACCACCACGAGAACAGCATGGGAAAGACCCACCCCCATAATCCAACCACCTCTCACTAGGTCCCTCCCACAACACATCGGAATTGTGGGAGTTACAATTCAAGTTAAGATCTGGGTGGGGCCACAGCCAAATCTCATCACTGGATACTTTATAAAAGGAAGAGGTTTAATTAACTTACAGTTCTGCGTGGCTGGGGAGGCCTCACCAGCATGGCAGAAGGTGAAGGAGGAGGAAAGGCACATCTTACATGGTGCCAGGGAAGAGGGCTTGTGCAGGGGAACTGCCCTTTATGAAACTATCAGATCTCATGAGACTTATTCACTATCATGAGAACAGCATGAGAAAAACCTGCCCCATGATTCAATTATTTTACACTGGGTCCCTCCCATGACACATTGGGGATTATGGGAACTACGATTCAAAATGAGATTTCGATGGGGACACAGTCAAACCATATCAACAGAGAGGAAAATTCATAATTCCTGCCCTCAGAATATATAATCTAGGAAGGATACAGTGGCTCACACCTATAATCCTGGCATTTTGGGAGGCTGAGACAGGAGGATCGCTTCAGGCTGGAGGTTTGAGACCAACCTGGGCAACATAGCAAGATCATATTTCTACAAAAATATACAAAAATCAGCCAGGTGTGGTGGCACATGCTAGTAGTCCTACCTTCTCAGGAGACTGAGGCAGGAGGATCCCTTGAGCCTAGGAATTTGAGGATACAGTGAGCTATGATTATACTGCTGCACTCCAGTCTGGGTGATGAGTGAAACACCATCGCTAAATAAATGATATATATATGCACACATGCCTTATAGGTACATATCAAAAGTATATATTTTGATCATATATATGATTGAAATAAGTGTATCGCTTTCACACCCACCCCCATAATGTGTTAATTTTTATCTTTAATTTAAAAAAATATATATATATACATATATATACCTAAAATATCAAATCTTACCTATGTTACCCTGTTGGATAACAGCAATTCTCTGCCTCATCCTCCCCTAACCTTCATTGTTGGTGCTTGGGACTAGTTAGTTTCATCTCCTTTTGTTGTTTTTATTTTTTATTTTGCCTCCAGATTCTTAAATAAATACTATATACTACTATTTCTTAATTTATCAGGCTTAGATAGTACCTGTTGATTTGCTGCTAAAGGGTTAAATTTAATCTCTTTTATACCACCACAGTCTCATTTGTTCTCCTCAACTTCTAATGTTAATTTATAAGAAATTGTAGTTAAGTAAATAACTGTTTACATTTTATACTTACATAAATATTGAGCTAAGTGGTGTATTATGTGTAGGTTTTCTTTTTGTACAATGACAATTTTTATGTAGTTAATAATTCGCGTTTTCCTTCAATTTGCTTAGCTTCCATGTTCTCACTCGCACTTTAAAATTCTCTTTCAAATACATCAAATACTGGAAAGAACTTTTCAAATTCTCAGAAAAATTAGCAATCTCATTTATCATGGGGTGCTGTCACCCACAGCACTTTGTTCTTTTTGCTCCATTCTGCACATAGGGTCGTTGAATGGAGTGTTTTTTCAGACATCCCTGTACCATCCTCTGACACTTGGTTGGCTGGATTTTCTCTTTCTTGGTTTATAAACTTATTTTACTGAAGCACATTTTTCACTACTTCCTGAGGAAGAATTCCTTGTTTGTACAAATGCATCTTTATTCTGACCTCACACTTGATTGAAAGTTTGATTTGGCATAGAATTCTAGGATGAAAAAATGCTTTTTCTCATTGTTTGGAAAGCACAGTTCTACTACCTTCTAGCTTCTGTGATAACAGTGAAAATAAGACTCACATTCCTTTGTATTTTATATTTTTTGCTGTTATTGTTTTATAAATGATTTTTTCTTCTATCTCTCTAAGAATGTTAATTACAGGGTTTTTTTCTTAAAGTTTTCTCCTCTTACCTGCATTGTCTCTGTGTTCTCTGTGTTCCCTGCTCCTGCTTACTGTGTTTTCCATGTTCTGTTGAAGTCTTACTTATATTGTCTGTAGATCCTTGACATTCTATTTATACTCCAGAAAGAAATGGAAGACTTTGGGGCTACAGATGGAATTATTGACTGGTGAACTTCCCAATGTGATCAAGCAGCAAGCCTTATTTGTGTGTGGTAACTCAAGTATCAGAAAGAAAATGAGACCTTTCAATTATTTCTCAGAAAAAAAAAATTCCAATACCCTGATTAGAAAGAGATAAAGGCAGGCAGCTGATATATGCCTTGAATTAGATATTCTCAGAACACAGTGATAGAAACTGGTCAAGGGTTTTATAATATAATATGCATATGTGTTTTAGATTTAGTGGTTTATTGCATTGTTTAGATATCTGTTTTCTTAATTACCTTATGTCTGGTTGTTCTATCCATTGTTGAGAAGGGGATATTGAAGCTCCAACTATTATTGTAGAACTATTTCTCTCTTAAACTGTCAGTTTTTATTTTATATATTTTGATAGTCATTAGGTGCATAAATGTTTATAATTGTTATATCTTCTTGATGTATTGAAACTTTTATTAATATATAATGTTCTTGTCTCATGACCTTTTTTGATTTATAGTCTATTTAGTCTAATGTTAGTATAGCCATCCCTCCCCTCTTTTGATTACTATTCACATCAGACATATTCTTTCATCTAGTCACCTTAAACGTATTTGTGTCTTTAGATCTAATGAGAGTCTCTTGTAGACAGACTATAGTTGGTCATGTTTTTAAATCCATTTTGCCAATCTCTGTCTTGATTGGAAAGTTTAATGCATTTACATTTATAGTAATTACAGTGAGTCTTTCATATCCATGTGTTCCACATACATGAATTCAACCAACTGTAAATAAAAAATATTCAGAAAAAAATCCAAAAATTTTCCAAAAAGCCAAACTAGGAGTTGCTGTTGGACCAAATACTATATTGAATCCATGCAAATGTATTAATATATAGGCATTGTATTAAGTACTATGAGTACTCCAGAGACTAAAATATACAGGAGGATGTGCATAGATTATAAGCAAATACCATGCCACTTTATATAAGGGACTTGAGCATTTGAGGATTTTGGTATCTGCCAAGGGTCCTGGAACCAACCTCTCACAGATAATGAGGAATGACTTCACTAAAAAGGATAAACAATTATGTCCTTTTGCTATCTCTTTTCTGTGTGCTTTATAACTTCTTTTGGTCCCTCATTTTCTGAATTATTGTCTTCTTTTATGTTGATTTTTTGTAGTGATACATTTTAATTTCCTCCTCACTTCCTTTTGTATATATTCTGTAACTGTTTTCTTTGTGCTTACCAGGGGAATTACCTTTTAACATTGTAAAGTTACAGTCTTCTAGTTTGGATTTATACCAGCTTATCTTGAATAACAAACAACATCTCTGTATTTTTATAGCTCCAGCTCCTTACCTTCAATTCTAATGTCACAAAATTAAATCTTTATACATGTGTGTTCAAAAGCATACACTAATAATTATTAATGCGTTATCTCTTAAATTATATAGAAAAGAAGTTGAAGTTACAAATCATTGTTACAAATAACACTAGCTTTTTAAATTGCCCAGGTATTTTTACCTTAACTGAGATCTTTATTTCTTCATACAGCTTCAAGTTACAGTATAATATCCTTTTATTTAAATTTTCAGGACTCCCTTTAGCTTATGTTGCATAGAAAATGTAGTGATAATAAACTTCCTCACTCAACTTTTGTTTATCTGGGAATGCCTTGATTTTTCCCTCACTTTTGAAGGACCATTTTGCATGATATAGAATTGTTGATTGAAAAGTTTTTCTCTTTCAACTCTTGACTACACAAGCCCACTGCCTCCTGGCTTCAAAAATTTATCATGAGAAATTTGCTAATAATCTCACTGAGGTGCTCTTGTATGTGTGTGATGACTTGTTTCTTTCTTGCTGCTTTCAAGATTCTCTCTGTCTTTGGTTTTTGACAGTTTGCTTATAACATATGTTGGTGTGGATCTCTTTGAGTCCATCCTCTTTGGAGTTTCCTAAGATTTTAGATGTTTACGTTCATGTCTTTCGTCAAACCTGGGAAGGTTTTGATCATTATTTCTTCAAATAATATATTTTCCCATTTCTCTCTCTTTGTTCCTTGGGAGGCTCCCATAATGAGCATATTGGTCTGCTCAGGTGTCTTAAGCTCTATTCATTTTTCTTGAATCTTTTTGCTCCCTGCTCCTCAGCATAAATGATTTCAATAGTTCCATCTTCAGGTTCAATGATTTTGCCCTCCGCTTGTTCATTTCTGCTTTGAATCCCTCTAGTGACTTTTTCATTTTAGTTATTGTACCTTTCTATTACAGAATATTTTTCTCTGTTGATATTTCCATTTTATTCAACCATCATTGTCATTACTTTCTCCAAATCTTCATTTAGCTCTTTGAACATCTTTTAGACAGTTTTTTAAAAAGATTGTCTGGTAGGTCTGCCCTTTGGTCTTTTTTAGGGAAAGTTTCTGTTTGTTTGATTTTTATTTGAATGAACCACATTTTTCCCATTTATTTGTATGCCTTGTGATTTTGTTTATTGTTGGTAACCAAAACTCTGCACTAATAATGTGGTAACTCTAGTAGTCAGATTCTTCCCTCTTCACCAGAGTGTGCTGGTTTTTGTTTTTCTTTTGCTTTAATTGTTGTAGGCTGTTTTTATATCAAAGATCAGCCTGAAGTGTAAACTTAAGGTCTTCTCAGGTCTTTTCTGAGCCTCTGCTTTTCTTTGTCCATGTACAGTGACTTTCTAATTTTCCCTGTATACACATAGATGTTTTATAATGTCTTAATCTTTAAAGTCTGCTTCCCAAAAGGGGAACAGAGTTAAATGAAGAGATGGGGGTAAAATAGTGCCAGCCCTTTAAATCCTGTGGAACTTGCTTCAATCTGAGGGGGAGGGGCTTGCAACAATGGGGAAACCGGAAGTGCAGCACCTCTGTGTTCAGAAGCAGCACTCAGTCGTCAAAACATAGACTTATAGTATGTGAAGAACAGGGTCCTTATTGCTCACTCTGGATACCAAAGCTGTGTGTAAGATACTCCAAGAATGCATACACAGTTGCCCTGCCACAGGTCTGGAGGGTTGAAGATGGGTAGTTACTGTTGAGCTAAGACCTAAAATTGAGCAAAAGTAACTGTAATTTACTATCTGAGTCTTTCCTTGAAAGTTGTAAGGCTTCAATAGGCTCCAGATTTTCAAAAATAGTTACATCAGGTAGATTCTTCCAGTGAAATTATTACCTAGGTGGGGAGACAGATTCCTTTTGCTTCCTACTCCATTATCTTCTCAGAATCCTCTCTCTAAAATAGTATGTATGCATTTATTTAATATGTATTTTTAGCCACATTTCAAAGCCTCTTGGAAAGGTACATTGTGTTCCTGAATCTTGAACCTCTTGTTTTCAATTCCTTCAAAGGAAATATCTTATCCAGAAGAAGCATATACAGTGAAGAGAAAGATTTGGTCATCTATCAGGTGTAAATGGAGTGGTGGAAAGGCTGGGTTATTCATTGCTTTGTATATAGCTTTGCAAATACTCTTTACTTTCAGCTCAGCCTAATGTTCAAAGTGCTGAGCTTCTCAGGCGGTTCTTCAAAACAAATTGGTTCATTTATGTTGATTTTCCCCTTCTTCTGTCACTAAAATTTTAAGTTCTTCCACTGTGCTAAGCTAGTTACCGCTCCACTATTTGCTTCCCATCTTTCAAAACTTGGTTGAAATAAATTTATCTTCCTTTTTCTTCTCTATTGTCCTTTTTCTTTGTGGGGCAATAATGTAATAATGCCATTTATTATTACATTTCCCTTTTATTGGGTTTTGTGGGAGAAGAAAAGATAAACACATGTGATCCCTTTACAACATTGAACTAGAAGTGAGTCCCTGGAATATGGATAATTAACAAGCATCTTAGATGATTCCATTATGTAATTGTTTGAGAAGATTTCTTTAGAGGAGAAATGGACATGTGGGGGAAGAATATTACCTCAGAAGGTAACATCTGAAGGGCAAGTACAACTTGGCCATGGAAAACGTCCTGGGAGTAGATTGAGCAGAGGGAATAGTATGGTACAGGCCTGAAATATACAACTCCTCCGAGGAATTTCATGAGGCTTAATGTGGTTGAAGCACAGACTGGGAGTGGTAGTGAGGAGGCTGTAATGATGGTGATGGTAACAGATGAGGGTAAAATGTAGGAGAGCTGTGGAAAGATTTTACATAAATAAGAATGATTATTAGCTGCAGTATATAAATGGGTGATAGAATAAAGGAGAAGAAAGAAAAATACAAACGTGGAAAGAGGGAGAAGAACTAAGAGCCATTTTCTGTGACCAAGGTATAAGATAATTATGTCAAAAAATAGGTGATAATGACAGTACGAAAAGGCAAAAGTAGATAAGTTCTACAAATACTTTGGGGGAAAACTACAATTTAGTAAACAGGTGTCTAAAGAGATGAAAAAGGAATGCTAAAGGTGACTACCAGGTTTTGATGTGGGGACAAATGAGTGCAGTGACACCATCCATTCTGAAGGAGAAACATTTTTGAGAGGAGTGGCAGACAAGTCACTGAGATTAAATTTAGACATTAATTTTGATAACCACAAGACATCTAGTAGAAATGTTTAATAGTATCTTTGGATTAGAAGTTCAGGAAAGAATTGGGGCTGGAGATAAAAGAGAGAGTGGTCATTAGCTTATATGTCATAGTTGAAGAGTAGAAATTTCTCAAGAGGGATTATAAAATCAGAGTAATAATAACTACTAGTTATTAACTATTTATTATGTGACATTCATAGTTGTGAGTATTTAATACCAACAACCACCTTATACAAAAACTCTTTTCTGCCTTAGTAAAGGGAAAACAAGGGCCTGAGGGATTAGGTTGCTTTCCATGTGTTCACTGAAAGCATGTGACAGAGCCAAGATTCAAACCTAGGTTTTTCCCAACTCTAGAACATATCCTCCTCCTACTTTGCTCTTCTCAAAAATAAAAGCAGGTAGGTTGAAAATGGAGTTTATTTAAGGAGCAGGTAGATGAAAAGAATCCTTGAAAGTTTATGATGCAGAGCAGTGATATTAGCAGAGAAAAACTGAAAGAATGTGGTGTTGTGGAATTTAATAGAAAAGAGAAATTCAAGGAGGGAATACTTAACAGTGGCAAACACCACAAGAAGGTTAAATAAGAGAACAGAAATTTATCTATTGTATTCATTCACAAAGTGGTCTTTGCTGACTTTGGGGAAAGTGAAGTCTGCAGAGTGCTGGAGACTGAAGCTGCTCACTGTGGGCTGTTAAATGAAAGAACAGTCAGGACATAGAAACAAGTAATTCAAGACTGTCAGGCTGTGAAGGCAGGGTGAGGTGAAGGGCACTTGTTAGATATAGTATATGGTGGAGGGATAACCTGAGAAGACTGGAGTATGTCTAGATGCTAACTGGAAAGAGTAAATAACTGACAGTGAATTTACAAAGAAAAAGCATATTTGTAAGCTAATGTTGCTGAGGGAGGCCAGCATAGCTTTGGAATAGTTTTATCCTTAGACTTTTAAAATTGAAAATATTTTTATTTTTCTCATCATAAATATAATTCTGCCTCCTTTAGAAATTTTAAATACCAAAATATATAAATTAGAATCTGAATGTACCCCTGTAATTTCAATCATACCCCAAGATGGCTGCTTTTGAAAATTGTTTAGTCTTTCAAACTTTAAAAAATGAATCTGTAAACAAATGTATACTAAGAAAATGGAATTATAATATAGACATTGTTATATAAGCAGATTTTTCACCTTTAAACAGTATATCATGAATAGATATATTTCTATGTTAATAATATAAAACAATTTCAAGCCCTTAATGTCTTCATAGTATTCCATTGTAGAATATATTTAATGAATTCCATTTTTAAATTTTATTTTTTAACTGAAATATGACAATTGTACATGTTTATGGGGTACATAGGGATGTTTTGATAAATAATGTGTAGTGATCAGATCAGGGTAATTAGCATATCCATCATCTCAAACATTTATCCTTTCTTTGTGTTGGGAACATTTCATATCCTCCTTTAGCTATCTGACACTGTGTGACGTACTGTTGTTAACTCTAGTCATCTTATAGTAGTACAGAACACTAGAACTTATTCTGCCTATCTAATTGCCAATTCCTTATTTACGAACATGTAGAAAGCTTTCAATTTTTTTGATTAAAAAATCCAACAGAACAGCTATACTTATATTTTGATCTTTTTTTCTTAAAATATTTCTTGGAATATTTCCAAAAATATAATGGCTGGGCCAAAGAACACATTGCTAAATAGCACTAATCCATACTCCTGTTGTCAGCGAATAGGTGGGGAGAATTTCTTCCACTGATTAGATGGGTAGAAATAAAAGGAGATTATAAATAAGGATCTGGCTTTCCAGAGTGGGCGAAGAAAGCTGAGCAACTATCCTGTTAATTTTCCCTCTTGCCTTCACCACTTTTACCATATTTTCTAATTTCTCTGTGAAGTAGGAGACAAATCTTCCTGCTCAGAGTAAGGATGAAGGAGTATGTATATATACTTAAGGAAAATAGAGATTACTTAACATAGTAACTATAAGGAGAGAAAGAGATCTGTGTGCTGAAACAGTAGAGGAAATCAGGTAGCCTTAAGGCCTTATTTCATGTTAAAGGCCATGAAACTGTAATCAGCAATCTTCCTGATCTTGCGATCTTTTTCCCAGCAACATTCAGCAACCTTGGCATAGGAACAGAGAATATAGCCAGAAGGATTCATCCACGTTGCTATTTTGTTAGATGGGTGCAACCAAGGAACAGGAAGCTAAGAACTGATGGTCTGTGGGGTCCAAGCTAGATAAGAAGGAAGAGAAGATGGGTAGGCAGGAACTTACAGATTTAGAGAAATTAGTGCACTAACCAGCTGGCAGGTTTATAACCATATCTAGTTGTACTCATATCTCTGGCAATGCTTTTAGTATACTTTTTATATATTATAATTTACACACTTGTCTATATTCATAAAGCTGTGCTTTTAGAGATATCCATACCAAATTACAATTTAATCGGTTTACCAGTTGACAAATCAGTATTTCTGTTGCCCTTTTGTCTGCGTATGATTGCATTTCCAGCTATTAAACCACAACATGCAAATATACGGATCTGTGGAGGTGAGTAAAAACTATGGCCACTAAAGATTGTCAGATGTACAAGAAAAATGCTTGTTACAGCCATATCACTAAAGCTAACTCATTTTATTATAGATTTTTAAAGAATGGAGATTATATTGCTTTAATAAATTTATATGACCAGATTTTCATAAATTTCTTTGAGGGCCATTGGCAAGCATTATCTTTAAAAATTGCCATAACTGAACTTTTTTTCTGATTAAAGATAGTTTATAATGTTCCGTGTCTCATGAACTTTTTGAGTATCTATATGTAGCAAAATGATTTCAGGTTACACATCATTTCGCTTCAATGGAATACAATTCCTGTGAGCTATTTTTATCCAAATTCTCCTTGATGACTTTTTTAAAAATTAAAGACTAATAGACCTCACAGTATTATCCATTATGACATAACTAAGCTTGACTTCTTGCTCAAACTTAGAATCAGATCATACTTCTGTGAATTATCTGGCTGAGAACAGTATAATCAAGACAGTAAAATTAAAGGCCATTTTCGTTTTTCTCTTCAGAAATAAATGATTTCACAGCCATATTTTTCTTTCTCCATTTGTATTAAAACCTTATTACATAACTTGTATATTATTATTTTAGTAAATTCACTAAAATTATCTTTTTTTTTTTTTTGAGATGGAGTCTTGCACCGTCACCCAGGCTGGAGTGCAGTGGCGTGATCTCGGCTCACTGCAACCTCCGCCTCCCAGGTTCAAGTGATTCTCCTGCCTCAGCCTCTTGAGTAGCTGGGATTACAGGCAACTGCCACCATGCCTGGCTAATTTTTTTGTATTTTTAGTAGAGACAGGGTTTCACTATGTTGGCCAGGCTGGTCTCAAACTACTGACCTCGTGATTCACCCACCTCATCCTCCCAAAGTGATGGGATTACAGGCGTGAGCCACTGTGCTTGGCCCCATCTTTTTTATTCTTGAAAAACAGTATCTAATAGATTTGGTGGGTTTGTCACTAGAGGCAATGTTCATAGAGAAGGGCATGAAATACAATTCTAAATACACTTAATATGTTTGTTTTCAAAATTTCTTCCTTTTTCTTTTAAGAAATATCGATTTAGTACCTACATAGGGCCCAGAATTCTGAAAGGCACAGGGGGCACAATGGTGTCCATGATAGACCTGATCCCTTCCTTACTGTTTATAATCTGGAAGGTCCAAGTTAATTTTAGATGGGATCCTATGTTGTTAAATGAGATACTCTGTGTGATGGTTCATACTGAGTGTCAACTTGATTGGATGGAAGGATACAAAGTATTGGTCTTGGGTGTGTCTGTGAGGGTGTTGTCAAAGGAGATTAACATTTGAGTCAGTGGGCTGGGAGAGGCAGACCCAGCCTTAATTGTGCGGGCACCATCTAATCAGCTGCCAGTGAACATAAAGCAGGCAGCAAAACGTGAAAAGGAGAGACGGGCCTAGTTTCCCATCCTACCCCTTTCTCCCGTGCTGGATGCTTCCTGCCCTGGAACGTTGGACCCCAGGTTCTTCAGTTTTGAGTCTCAGACTGGCTCTCCTTGCTCCTCAGGCTTGCAGACAACCTATTGTGGGACCTCATGATCATTTAAGTTAATACTTAATGTATGATCATTTAAGTTAATACTTAATAAACTCCATATATGTATATTATATATATATATATATATATATATATATATATATGTAAGTTCTGTCGCTCTAGAGAACCCTGACTAATACACTTAATACACTCTGTGAGCTCTTGAATACAGCTGCTGGCTGAGGCACTGTGGGTTAAGAAGAAAAATCTATACCTAGAACACATATTATTTCTTTGCCTCTTCCTGGTGGAGGGTGTTTGTTTGTATCAAACAACTTGCCACTAAGTGGCTAGTTGTTCTGCCTCAAGATCCACCCATAAGCAGGGCTCAGTGTTGGTCTCCACTGTAAATATGCAGGATATTCAGCAGTGGCAGCAGCTAGATCAGCATCAGTCAGAGGGGCCCATGATTCTGGAGATGGGCATACCCCCTTCCCTGCCAAGGCTTCCTTATGCAAATACTGGAGTGACCAAAGTCAGAGGCTAGCTGGTATCTACTGGATGAGTCATCTGTAGTACAGAGCCTTCTTTTGGATCTCTGGTGGGAATTGACATGACACACAAGTATCAACAAATTTAGCTCCCACTCTTATGGATCCTCCTGCATGCTTCTTTCCCATACTCCTTGTCTTTAACATGAATAGTTAGCCCATACCCCCATGACATCTACCCTGTTGTGTAAATACCTCTACCTCAACTCGTATTATGGCCTAATAAGGGATTAGGTCTCATTTACGCATTGATCAGCTAGATTTGTTTATGCAGCCTGAAACTGTACAGTTGCCACACACCCAGAGCAGTTCTAGTCTTTAACTTTTAAATCTCATTCCTTGTAGGACCCTAACCAAGTCATTTGCTATTGCCTATGAATCTGGGTATATATTTACCGCAGACAATTTCCACTCCACACCAAGTTAATGAACAGGTATATTGCTCAAAGCTCTGTCCATTGTGAAGACTTCCCCTCCTCTTTCTTGAGGAACTGCTCTGGGTTTGTGGCAACTATACAGTTTCAGGCTGCATAAACAAATCTAGTGATCAATGTGTAAACCAGACCTAATCCCTTATTAGGCCATACTATGAGTTGAGGTAGAGGTATTTATACAACAGGGGTAGATGTCATGGAGGTATCGGCTAACTGTTCATGTACCTTACCTGTGCCCCTCTGGACCTGTCTGGTACCAATTTCCATCATATATGTTGGGTTGCTGTTGCACCCACTCACCCTCTTGGTTTGGTGTTTCTGACATTGAACCTGTAGGGTAACAGAATATGCAACCCTAAAATATGCCAGTTTGGCACAGGATTATTTTAAGTTAAAGACACTTAAAAAGCAGCAGATGAAAGAAGGGTAATCTGAGCTTCTTTTTGTCTTTCTGAAAGCAGAAAATAAACCCCATGTGAAAGGTATTCTTTGTATACCAGAAGGAAGACATTCTTATCACCAGACATGAGTGGTTGAAGCCAAGAGAAATCTGTACAAATGAAGCTTGTTAAAGTGGGTTAGCTTAAACTTATCTTTCTATACTTTCTCCTATCACAAACCCCTTTGTAATGTCATATGTTCACAATTTACTACACATTATCCAGCCTGGTACGTAAGCTTTTAGCCCTAACTGCTTCTTAGTGTTGTCATTTTTCTTGTGAGACTCCCAAGCACTGTAAAAATTACTAAATAAAATTTGTATGCTTTTCTCCTGTTAACCTGTCTTTTGACAGTAATTTACAGGGCCTTGGCTGAAAAATTTGAGATGAGTAGAGAAAAAACATTTTTGCCTCCCCTAGAAAGCTGTGGCTGAGACCATAGTCTCTACCAGGGGCAAGAGAACATGCCAGTAGCTGTTTTAGGATGGTCAAGGTTTCTCTGTTTTGGGCAACATGGCCTTGTTTTTGAAACCTAGGTGTCTGCACTATGATTTTTATATCAGGGTTCTCATATCAGGGCTTTTCAGGAACATCACACACTATCCTTATCTACCACAGTTATCTCTAGCATTAGTGGATCTGCTAGGTTCTGTGGACCAAACAATAGGGACACATAGTACAGCCTGAACCTGCTGCTAATCCCTCACTTAGTCCTGACCTCATTCAAAGTGGAAGCCTTCTGAGTCACCTGATAAATGGATTTGAGTAGTACCTTCAAGTATAGGTCCTTATTTCAAAAGTCAAAAAACCTAACCAGGTCTATGCCTCTTAGCATAGACTAGTAGGAGGTGCAAGTTATAGTGACTTATCCTTTACTCTGGAGGAGGTATCACAGCATGCCTCACACTAACAGATTTCTCAAAACTTCATACATAATAGGACTGTAAATTCTGGTAAGGCTTTTCTCCTTCAATTTCTTCAGGGACCGTGTGTACTTGATACTTCTGATCATCAGATCTGGTTTCCATGATATTAAAATAGTAGGCCAGCATAGTGTTTTGTGGAATGTCAAGATGGCCAAGAGCTCTGATTCTATGGCAAGAACATGTACATATAGAAAGGGTCTCTTCTGTTGCCCAGGTTGGAGTCCTGTGGTGTGATCACAGCTCACTGCAGCCACGACTTCCCAGGCTCAGGTGATTCTCCTACCTCAGCCTCCTGAGTAGCTGGGACCACAGGTGTGCACCAACACCCCCAGCTAATTTTTTGTAGTTTTGGTAGAGACGGGGTCTCACCATGTTACCCAGGCTGGTCTCCAACTCCTGGGTTCAAGCATTCCATTCACCTCAGCCTCTGAAAGTGATGAGATTATAGATGTGAGCCCCTGCACCTGGCCTGAATATATGTATTATTGTCTGTCCCAGGTGAATGGGATTCTTTTGGAAGGGAATTGAAAATAAAGCCCCAAAACATGTGCCAGGGTACAAAATACTGCATCTGAACAGCAGTTACAAGTGAGACTACCTCATTAATAATTTTATTATAATGCACCATTATCTACCACCTTCTTTACGGTTTTTGGAGGGGCTATACCAGTGAACCCAACTGGGATAGCCTGGAGACATCTACTCCTATAAAATTTGTTTGTAGGTGGCATTAATTTCTAGTATTCTCCTCAAATGCAGTATCACTTCTCTGATTTACAATCTTGGCTGTGTGGAAGTGGGGAGCAGTTTCAAAATGTCTCTCAATTTATAGCTTAAGAAATCAATGTGAGGGTTCTATCAGCTTCTAGATACACCTATAAAAGTTATGCACCCAGGGTAGGTCTGCAGACCCACTGGACTCAATGTGAGATGAAGCTGGGCTAGGACTCTATGCTAACAGGAACGCCATGAGAAGATCTGGAGTTTTAATACCAGTATTAGCTCAGACTCTGTATCTAATACCCTCAAAAGATACTGATATTTCCCTTTTTACCAATGTATGTTTGTTCTAGCAAATGCCCACAGTCCCTATTTAGAAGGATGGTGGTACAGGCACTATACATGCTTGCAATTGCATTCTAGGCTTCTTCCTTAACAGTACCTGGTTTCCCATCCAATCGATGGGCTCTGGGTTTGAGAACCGGCTTAATGTGATTTTTCCATTATAGCCACTGTCAGCCTTCTTCTCACCCTTTCTTGGTGTTTCCAGGACACCTAAGTCAAGCCACACTCTTGTTGATGCTCATTTCTCTCCACTCTAGAAACATGATGGTTTGTTACCCACTGCTGTGGATCTCTTGCAGGTTTCTAAAAGTCTTTTAGTTGCCATTTTGGCCTTGCTGCCTATTATGGTAATTGTGTACAACTTACCTCTACTGATTAAATACCATCAGTTAGCCTCTGCCATTCCAGCACCCTTTCATATGGACATTAGGGAAGCTCCTTTCATAACAGAATCTCCTACTATCAACTAGCCAGTTACCGCTGAGCTTCTCAACCAATCTGGTGCTTATTTACCAGTGAATTCTTTATCACTTTACGGAAGGTAGTGTCTTCTCAGCCTGGCAGTGGATTGCAGTCACTTGACAGGTCATTGAATTTATGTAGTAAACCCAATCTTATATGCCCAGCTCTCTCAGAATTTTAGGCTCTTTCTTAATACTATGTCAAGAAGTTCTAGCAATTCTTGTAGATTTGCTCATCTACTGTAGGCTATCATGATTTTAACCTTCAAGGAGTCTTCCAGCATTATATTAGGACTAACTCCAATAACATTTGTTATATTTTTAGATCAAAATGGTGTTGCTATGTCAATAAGCTATCCCATCCAGTCTTGTATTCCACCTTCCCTGCCCCAGACCCCTCAAGATTCTCCTCAGGCACTTTTGGCTGGTTCTGCCCTTACATGTTATGTAGGTACTATAGCTATCTCTTGGTAAGTAATTGCTTTCATTGAGTATAAGTTGAGCATCCTTAATACAAAAATCCTAAATCCTAAATGCTTCAAAATCCAAAACTATTTGAGCACCTACCTCATACTCAAAAGAAATGCTCATTGGAGTATTTTGGATTTCAGATTTTCATATTAGAGATGCTCAACCATCGTTATCTGCACATATTCAAAAATCTGCAAAAAAGCTGAAATACAAAACACTTCTTGTCCCAAGCATTTTGGATAAGGGATGTTCAATCTGTATTTTCGACATTGCTTGAACAATGTCAAGGCATGACTGTTCTTATTGCTCTAAAAGTAAAGATAAAAGATGGGGATAGATTTTAAGAAGGTGATCTTGATTTAGGTGAAAACTTCACAAAATCTCTACGCAATGAGCAACAGCTCTCTTTTATCAAGAGAAACAGGGACCACTTTTACCAGTACAGAGGGTTTGGGGAAACCTGGAGTTCCCATGTCCTGCAATTAGATGTCTCCAACTAGAGTCTTGGGGTCTCAGTCTTTTCTTATTAGGGTCCTAACTTTACACAGAAATTATCCAGGCTGTGATACCAGCATGTTTTTAAATTTTGGAACTCTCAATCAAATCTGGTTCCTCTTCGTCTCAGCAGAACCTTCCCTCCAGCTATAGTGGATGAGGGCCTCTTTAAACACTGCCACGATAACTGTTAAGTTTTTATACTGTTACCCCAGTTTTTAGTTGGCTGATCTGTGTCTGTTATTTTCTTCCATCAGTAATAACCAACTAATTCCATATTGCCAGGGAGCAGAACCTAGAGCTACTGCATAAATCAGTGTACCCCCATCCCTTTATAATCTATCCCACACAGCCACAGGTGAGAATCTTAGAGCTTATGATGCTATAGAATGGCAAGATGTCTCACAATATCATTTATTACTAGCAATGATTTGGCTTGCAGTTAATCCAATTCCAGAACAGCTATCTAGGGATGAATTTCTAGAACCAACTCTCTTAGGTTGGGTTCCCCCAGAGACAGAACCTGAGCCAAGGAGTTGAGTGAAAGTAGTTTATATGGGAACCCACCACTAGGGGAATAGAAAAGTGAGACAAGGTAGGAAAGAAAGCCAGTCAGAGTGTTATTAACCATTGATATGGTTAGGCTTTGTGTCCTCACCCAAATCTCATCTTGAATTTTAATCCTCATAATCCCCACGTGTCAAGGGAGAGAGCAAGTGGAGGTAGTTGAATAATAGGAGTGGTTTCCCCCATGCTGTTCTTGTGATAGTGAGAGAATGAGTACTCACAAGATCTGATAGTTTTATAAGGAGCTCTTCCCTGCTTTGCTCAGCACTTCTCCTTCCTGCCACCTTGTTAAGAAGGTGTTTTGCTTCCCCTTCCCTTTCTGCCATGATTGTAAATTTCCTGAGGCCTTCCCAGCCATGCTGAACTGTGAACAAATTAAACCTCTTTCCTTTACAAATTACCCAGTCTCAGGCAGTTCTTTATAGCAGTATGAAAATGGACTAATACAAGCATGTTGTCACTGTGGGCAAGTGAGACTCAATTACATTGCAGTTTGTAGGGTCCAGTGTAGAACATGCCTCAAAGTTATCTCACCCTAAGGGTGAGAAGCATGGGGTATTTATGCACTAATTGATGTAGTCATTGGATAAGGGCTATTGTTTGATTAAGAACAACTACCCAGAATTGTCCATTGCCTACCTATTTCACAGGCAGGCTGAGCATGTTCTTGCAACCAGATAAAGTCATCAGGCAGAGAATCCTAGTTGCTTGCAGTGAGATTTTATTGACTTATGTGGGAATAGCAATGGCAGTGGGATATGCATAGGATTCTGGTGTGTGCTCCACATGCAAGTGTCAGTGAAGCAAGAATTCTGAGGAGTTAAGAGAGAAATGTCTTCCAAAACACAGATATGTGGATTATCTTTGAATAATGAGTGGGATATTCATTTATCTCATTGTTTACAAAAGTTAAATAGGACAGTCCTGATGCAGAGGCAAATAAATTTATAGGTTTGATGTCAGGTTTTCAGCTGATGTTTCTGATTTCTTTTTGAAATAGTGTTCTCAGGACATGAGAAGTTAGAATTTCTAAGATTTTAGGAAATTGGACTATTTTTTAAAGTTGCCACAGAGAAGATAAAGAGCTGCCAAAGTAATAGAAAAAAACCAAATTGCTGGGCAATTTCATAGGACAACTTGAGAGTAGTCACCACAGTTGTAGTTTTACTCTAGCAGCATTAATGCATCAGGCTGGTACAGGCTTTGAAAACAGATATTCTGTGTTGGGTCTTTTATGGATATGGGGATTAAAGGACAAAAACAAAGCTGTAGACAATATATAGAGAAGGATTGAAGGAAGGGATTATGTAATCTAAGGTAATCAGAAAATGAAAATGAAAAGAAGACTGCTGAAGCCTGGTAGAAAGAAAATGAAAGGTTCCAGTGCAGCCACGGATCTAGTATATTGGGCACACTTAAGTAAGAGAGCCCCTACTGTGACACAGATGACAGATCAAAATTATATTCTCTTGATTCTCATGAAAGGAATACGGGCAGGAACAAATATAAAAAGTTCAAAACCAGGAAACTTAAAACATACTCTTTAGGGAATGACTAAAAATTACTTAAGGATTCTGGATGGCACAGGAGAAAATATAAATCAAAATGAACAGTAAATCTCACATACAATGTTTGCAAATGCTGACATCAAATTGCTTTTCTTTAAATGTATATATTACATGCACTATAGATTGAATGTGCCCCATTCAAAACTCAGGTGTTGCCAATGAGATGGCATTTAAGAGGTTATTAGGCCATGAGGGTTGCTCCCTTATTAGGAAGACTAAGGCCCTTTTAAAAGCGGCTTCACGCAGTGTTTGGTTAGCATGCTATCTTCCTCTTCTGCCAAGTGAGGATCAACAAGATGGCCCTCAGCTGACCAAATGCTGGTGCCTTGGTCTTCGACTTCCAGTTCTAGAACTGTGAGAAATAAATTTCTGTTCTTTATAAAGTACCCAGTCTCAGGTATTCTGCTGTTGTACCATAAAACAGACTAAGACTATGTATAGGTAAGTTTTTCAAGAATTGACTACATCCATTAGTGATATGAGTGTGGATAGAATACAAAGGTGAGGTTTTTATTATGCACATGTTGTACATGAATTACTTAGGCAGTACCTCGGCTCAAAGAGCCTGAGGCGCAACTAGAAGGAATAAATAGAATCTGAGACAGTGGATATAGAAACAAAAGTATCCTGAAATTAGTAATTCAGCAAATCCTGAGATACAGCCAAAGACATTATCTTAAATAAATTACCATGTAGTATCTGAGTGTTATGTTGGAGAGACAGTCGAGAATCAGAGGATTCAACAGTGAAATTTAAAGGCAAGTCAATGTGTTAAGCCAGCAAGGCCACATGCAGGCTGTAGGAGGGTGCTCAGAGGAGAACATCAAAAATCTTGGACAAAGGCTGGTAAAGAAGTGGAGCATACCCAGGAAGTGAAAGCAACGAAGTTGTATTACTGGGTAGACCTACGTCAAGGACCTAGTCAAGGTGTTCCCAGAGACCTTGATAGTGAAACCAAGATCTGCTTCAGCTTGGAGACTTCATATATAGTTCTTGCTGGAGTAGGGGTTTGCCAAAGTCATAGGAGATTCATTTCATACTGATGAGAGCAGTGGATTGAGTTTACTTGAAAGGATGTGGGTATGGGAAGAACAGAGAACGGATTTTTACAAGTGGGTGTAATGAGTGAACATGAATATTTCTAAGCCTAATATGTGCCAGTAATAACTGAACTTCATACATTCCAGATAAGAAGGGGAGATTTGGAAACAAAGAGGAGAAGCAGAGGCTTAGTTTGGGAAATTTCAGTGGGAAGCTCTAAATCCACAACAAAGGAAATATTAAATTCTAGGAATCTCCAAAACCAATTTCCAGGTCAGTGTCAGGCCCAGGAAAATAACCTCTTGGCAGTGTTGAGGAATCAACTGGAAATCAAAGAGAAAAGAATCTTACCACTAAAATATACTGAAACTTGCAGTCTGGGACTGGAGATCAAGTTATAAATGAGTATGTATGAATAAACAAAGTGATCAGAGGTTTTAATAGGGAAGATTCTGTGAACTGAAGACTTGAAAGCTGAGTTTCTTAGCCTAGACTCTATGGACCCCCAAGATGCCTGTGGAGGGAACTTAGATGGTCAAAGAATTTGCATGAGAAATAAGTTACACCCTAATTTCCACTATCTCTAACTGGAACTTATAATTTCCTTCAATTATGAGTATTGGCAACAGCAATAGTAATAATAGCAGTACCCATGATGAATAGAAGTCATGGATATTTCCATATGACACTGAAGTTGCTGCAGATCTCAAAATGTCCTTTATACTCATCCATATTTTGAAATTACAGTACTTATTTTATAAGGTTTGGCTGTGTGACCACACCCAAATCTCACCTTGAATTGTAATAGTCCCCATATGTCAAGGGTAGGGCCAGGTGGAGATACTTGAATCATGAGGTGGTTTCCCCCACACTGTTCTCGTGGTAGTGAATAAGTTTCAAGAGATCTGATGGTTTTATAAAGGAGAGTTCCCCTGAAAGAGCTGGCTTGCCTCCCACCATGTAAGGAGTCCCTTTGCTCTTCCTTCCTTCATCTTCTGCCATGTTTGTGAGGCCTCCCCAGCCATGTGGAACTGTAAGTCCATGAAACCTCTTTCCTTTATAAATTACCCAGTCTCGGGTATGTCTTTATTAGCAGCATGAGAACAGACTAATACATTCTTTGACCCACCACTAGATCTTGTTATTTAATATACTAATATAGGAGTACATATATGACTGAATCAAAATGTCGTTTTTGAAAAAAATGATAATAGTTTAATATATTTGACTTCCCTTGTTATCTTATGCACATTATTTTATGCATTTCAAAATAATTATTTTGAGAAGGGATCCAGAGGCTTCACAGATTTCTTGTGTTAGTTATCTAGGGCTGTCCTAACAAAGTATTATAAACTGGATGGCTTAAGGAAGGGAAATTCATTGTCCCATAGTTCTGGGGACTAGAAGTCTGAGATTAAGGTGTTGACAGGGTTGGTTTCTTCTGAGGGTTTTTAGGGAGAATGTGTTCCATGCCTCTTTCCCCGTTTATACTGTTCTGCTGGCAATCTTTAGCATTCCTTGGCTTGCAGGTACATCACTCAGATCTCTGCCTTCATGTTCATTTGACATTCAAATTTCCTCCTTTTAAATAAGAATGCTAGTTATACTGGATTAGGGCACACCCTAATGACCTTGTCTTAAAGTGCTTACCTCTGTGAAGAGTTTATTTCCACATAAGATCATGTTCTAATGTAAGGGGGTGGTGGTGTTAGGACTTCAACTTATCTTTTATTGGAAATACATTTCAGCCCATAACACTTCCAAATGGGTCCACGACACATGAAAAGGTTAAGAGCCTTACTTTAAGGCCGCATGGACACAAAGGAGCCTGGTAATACTTCAGGTTTAGCTGGGTTGGCTAACCCAAGAGAGACTATGCCCTGAAGCCTACTTGAGCCTGCTTAGGATTTGTTCCCTGGTATTTCCTCCAGCAGGCAAATGACTTGTGTACTTTAAAATGGCTGACTCCCTAGTGAACCCTGAGGGAGAGGACTGATACCACCACAGAAGACAAAGGGAAAAGACTGTAAATTCCAGGGGCCCCAGTGTCAGGAGGGGAAATCCCTGCTAATCTCCTCAGGTGGTGGCAGCTGAGTAAATTACCTAGCAAGCAGCTGTAAAGCATTACATTGCAATTATCCCCCAAGAGTTCTGAGGACTTGTAAGCAGCTGAAGATAAAAGGCAATACTGCTTCAGGACTTGAGAACTGTGAGAGGAAGAGCTGCTTCCTTTGCAGTTTTACAGTGTTTGAGGAAATGAACCTCATGGGACAGGTTTCTTTCAGAAAGCCTTAAAGTGCAAATAACCCCGTAGTTATGCCAGGGTCTTGTATCTGAATATACTGCCTACATGCATAAGACATGCAAAGGAATTACACAGGGAAAACAACATAATGAATCTTATGGAATAAATATGGCATGCACTTCTGGAACGAAATCTGCCAAGAGTTCCCACAGTAAATATTATGATTACCTGTTTATATCCTGACAGCAAAATATAAAAATTGCAATCATTTATTAAGTGCCAGACACTATATAGTACTTTTATTGGAGGTCATTTCATTTAATCCCTACAACAATCATAAAAGGAAGGTACCATAATTAACCCCGTTTTACAAATGAGGAAAATGAGGATCAGAAAATATAAATAGGTAGGATACTTTTATCACTGTTAGTAACTGATGGAGTGACATATTTAATACCCATTTTTAAAATTTTGATTCCTTTCCAATGTACGCAAATAGATCTTGTGATTATTAAAATCTTTTTCAATAATAGAATCAATGTACTTTTTAAAATTTCTGCAGACCCAGACACTCAAAAACTTTTTAAAAGTGTTGCTATTTATATTAAAGGCTCAAAATTAACAAAGAGCCATTTACCTCAGGCAATAAGTTGGGAAAGAAAAAATCTAACTGGATCTAATTACTGCATGTGCTTGCTACAGATCAAGATGTAGTTATATAAGTAAAATATCTGTAGTTATATAATTAAAATATTTGTAGTGTCATATGCCTCCCATTTGTTGATGTAAAACCAATTAAGAGATTGCACAAATGAAGCATGCACTATGTAATCTAGCAACAATATATACTTGGACTACAGCTTTCAGTTCAAAACAAATTTTCCTATCTTATATGTACAAACCAGGTGTTTACTAAGCATCCTCCCTTTCTTTGCAGGGAGTCATTCTCTAATCACAAAGATAAAATACAAAGTTACTGTCTCATTCATTTTCCCTCCACAATTTTCACCTCTCCTGACCATCTTCTCTAGATGTCACTGGAGGAAGGCAGTGTGCTTGTAAAGAATTAAAACCCGCTCTTTGAGAGGAAAATAAGCTCCGATCTGTAACATTTGCTCATTTTTGTAGTGTCAATACTCTAACAATGGCCAGTTTCAAGCTATTGACATTGACAGCAGGAGCATCACCATCTTGAACAAACACCCTCATTTTAAGTTCCCCTTGATTAAAAACTGCCTAAATGCAATCCAAAAAACATCAGCCTAATGGCTGTCAGCATGACCATAAACCACAAATAACACCTCCAACCAGAAACATTCCAACCCTGCGATAAATACCCCTCCAACCAAAGTCATGGCAGCCCCGAGATAACCTCCCCTCCAACCAGAGACATTCCAACCCCACAATAAAATGCTCCTCCACACAGAAACATCCTGAACCTGTGATAAGCTCTTCTTCCCTAAACCTTTAAATACCCTTAGTCTGTAAGAGAGAATGCTCCTGATCAAAATTGGCCAGAAGCTCCTCTCAGGTTTATTCTCCAAAGTAAGCCTGTCTTTGACTGTTGAGCCGCTTTTTGTGTTTGTTTCTTCTTTCTTCATCTCTTGCATTTGGTGCCAAAACCCAGGACAGGTGGGGAAGGTAGAGGATCTCTTGCAACCCAGGAAGTGGTGGGCAGTGGCAGCTCATCCCGGGCTAACTCCTGGATCCTGAGTCTCTGGCCACCCGCCCCATCTTTTCTGTCATTTCACTTTTTGAGTGATTTGCATGAATCACTAATCTGAAGCGAACTGTGAGGCTTGGGCTGGGGCTACTCTGCAGTGGGCTCTCAAAACCCTCAGGTCTCAGGAATCCACCACCAACCACCCACAATAGGTATTTCACTCTCTATCTCCTGTTCCCTCTTCCTCCCTCCTCTCTCTCTTCCTTGCATAGCTCCAGTTCGGGAGGCCCTTTGCTGATTCCAACAAGAACATCCAACACTGGACCCTAATCCAGCATGCTGGTAAGATTTGCTTTCCCCTGGCTTTCTAACCATACCTGGGAAAGTCTGGTCTGCTGTACTGATCCTCGGAGGACCAGTGGGGCTAAGCTAGAAATCATGGGGATACCCAGTTTCTTCTCAGCTTAACCATCCTCTTCAGAAAGAGGATTCTGGGTCTTCTTTCTGGGGATGCCTAGAACAAAACCAGATACGCTTGGCTGCCTCTTACCCATCCACATGGGTGCCAAACAATTCCACATTCCCACATATTCTCCACTGGGCTGTCTTCTTTACAACCTCACCAAACTTGGCTTTTGGGGGAGCCCAAAGTCAAAGCATTTAGTTTTTTATTGCAACACAGCCTGGCCCTAATACAAATTAGATAATGACAGCTGATGGCTCAAAACTGGCACCTTTGACTTTCAAATTCTCAGGGACCTTGCCAACTTTATAACCAAGAATGGCAAATGGCAAGAGGTTCCCTATATTCAGGCTTTCTTCTACCTTAAATTCCAACCCTCCCTATGTCAAGTTTGCACCCCTCATGAAATCCTTCTTCTTAATGGAAACCCTCCCTGGATCTCTCCTTCCTCTGAAACCCGTTTTGACCTTGAAGGTGAACCCCCTCCGTATTCTGAAACCCCTGTATCTGCTCCTCACCCATCCAAACCCTCTGCCCCATTGGCCACTCCTGCCCCCAAGCCTTTAACCCTAAACCCCACCCCTCCTCCTTCACCCATTACCCATTTAAAAACTACTCCAGCCAGTCAGACCATGTCTGCCATTCTCCCTCTGGGAAGTAGCTGGGGTTGAAGGTGTTGCTCACGTTCATGTCTCTTTCTCTATGTCTGATTTGTCACAGAACAAACAGCGTCTGGGATCTTTCTTTGAGAATCCCTCTCATTATCACAGAGAATTCCTCCACATAACCCAATCTGTTAATTTAACTTGGCATGATACTTATATAATTCTAACCTCCACCCTCACTCCTGATGAAAAATAACGCATCTGGGGTTCAGCTGAAACACATGCAGATGAATTCCACAATCAAGCCCCTATACAAAATTCAGTGGCCAATGATGCAGTCCCCCATAGAGACTCAGATTGGATTTACCAACAGGGAGACAGTAGCATCAGGTGAAGAGACCACGTGATTACCTGTCTCCTTGCAGGCATGGACAAAAATGTCCATAAGGCAGCTAATTATGAAAGAGAAATTACACAAAAGCCCCAGGAAAATCCTGCCCTTTTCTTATCATGCCTCACTGAAGCTATGCTAAAATATACCAATTTGGACCCAGAATCTAGAGAAGGTCAAACTTTTGTTCACCTCTAATTTCTCAATGTGACCCAGACATCCAGAAAAAACTTATAAAAATTAGAGGAGGGTCTCCAGACATCTTGGCAGGAACTCCTAAATGTAGCGTTCTGTGTCTTTAACAACAAAGATGAACAAAAAATTCAAAAAGACAAATATCTCTATTTAAAATACCAGATGCTTGCCTCTGCTGTCCAAAAGTCAGTTACACGAAAGCCTCTCAATAACCCAAAAGGAAACTCCTCTACCTCTCCGGGAGTCTGTTTCCAATGTGGCAACCCTGGACACTGGGCAAAGGCTTGTCTTAACCCCTGGGCCCCCACCAAACCATGCCCAACTTGTGGTCTTTGGGGACACTGGAAAATAGACTGCCCCCAATGGGGACACCTTCCCTGTTTGGGTGCTGCTCATAATGAAGGCCCCTGACCATCACAGGAGGAAATCTCTTCACTGCTGTCACTGACAATGGAAGACTGAGGGTGCCTGGGATCCTTTGCCCACATATCTAGTGATGGAACCCAGGGTAATTGGGACGGTATCCAGTAAGATTATTTCCTTTCTTTTGGATACTGGGGTGAGCCTACTGGTATTAACTGAATATCAGGGCCTATTAGAACATTCATCTGTTTCTGTCATTAGCATGAAAGGCACACAAGAAACCCCATATTTATTATGTTGAGAACAGAACCTCTCCTCAGACACTCCACATCAAACAGGCTTAAATTCCAAATTCCTCATCCATATAAATCCCATAGTATGGAACACCGACTCCCCCATAATAGCTACCTGCCATTCAGATTCAAATTTCACCGAAGGATCCTAAGCACTATATAGTGGTCCCATGATTTCCCCTCAACTCTAATGGATTATGGAGACTCAAGCCCATCTCCCAACTTCCAGCTGCCAATATTTTAATCCGCACCCATTCTCCCCACAATACTCCTATTCTCCCAATTAAAAAATCAGATGGCTCCTATAGACTGGTTCAGAATTTGCGACAAATCAGCTCTGCTATGGTTCCTGTTTATCCTGTTGTCCAAAACCCCTACATCCTCCTATCATGAATTCTTTGCAACACTAGCTGTTTCTCTGTTTTAGACCTCAAAGGTGCCTTTTTTACTATCTCTCTCTACATCCCTCCTCTCAAAACCTTTTGGGTTCACTTGGACCAACCCTGGCACAAGCTATTCCCAACAACTTACCTGGACTGTCCTCCCCGAGGGGTTCAGAGACAGCCCTCAATATTTTGGTCATGCACTTCAGTTGGACCTTTTCCATCTACCTCTACAACCTAGCATTTTGCTTCAATATGTGAATGACGGACTTCTTTGCAGCCCCACTCTAAAACATTGTATTCAACATACCACCAGGCTTTTAAAATTTTTCACTGAATGTGGGTGCCAGTTATCCAAAAAAAAAAAAAAAAAAAAAAAAAGCCCAATTAACCTCCAAAAGCTTTATACCTAGGATTAATCATAACTCCAAATACTCAAGAAATTCCACTTGCATGAAAGCAAGGCATTCAACAAATCCCAATTCCTAAAACAAAAAGGGACTTACTTTCTTTCCTTGGATTAGTGGGATATTTCTGATTATGGATAACAAATTTTTCTATTATCAGTAAACTCCTTTATAAACACACACAAGGAAATATTGACCAACCACTCAATCCCACCCCAGATGTTTATCATGCTTTCTCTCACCTAAAACATGCTTTATTACAGGCCCCCACTTTAGGCCTTCCAAATCCCCTAAGACCTTTTTATGTATATTTACACACTTCTTATAATCAGGCCCCTGGACTACTAGCCTAACCCATGGGAGATTCCCTCCAACCAGTGGCATGGTTTTCAAACCAACTAGATCCCATTTACAAAACCTGGCCCCTTTGCTTAAAAGTTTTGGCCACAACCTCTCTAATTATCCCTGAGGCACAAAAACTCACATTCTATGAACCCCTTCAGGTATTTTCCTCTCACAGTCTACAAGATATGCTCAGCCATAAGGCACTCATCTCCACCTCATCCTCTTGCACGCAAGCCCTGCATTCAACTCTCCTTCAACGCTCTATCTCTCCTCATAGATACTCCCATCATAATCCCATCACTCTTTTACCTTCAACACCAATTTTGAACTCCGACCAACACTCACACTGATCTCATTGAAAGTTCTCTCACCATGTTTCACCACCTTACTTCCACTCACATAAAGGGAGCCCCAGATTGGTTTATAGATGGCAGCGCATCAAAAAAATCCCTCCTTTACAAGCAGGATATGCTGCCATTGAGGGATATCATGATGATACCCACTGTCTCCCACCTAGAAGAGTTGTAGAGGCTGCCCCCTTGCCTTGCCTTTGGGCATGTCCTCCCAACAAGCAGAATTAGTTGTTACAAACAAAACCAAATTGCTCGGCAATTTTACAGGACATACTGAGAGTAGTCACCACAGTTGTAGTTTTACTCTGGCAGCATTAACGCATCAGCCTGGTACGGGCTTTGAAAACAGATATTCTGTGTTGGCTCTTTTAATGGATGGGTGGATAAAAGGACACAAAGATGCTGACAACATATAGAGAAGGGTTGAAGGAATGGGTTATGTAATCTAAGGTAATCAGAAAATGAAAATGAAAGATAATTTTACACAGAATTTGAAAAAAAAGATTCTAAATTCACATGGAATCAAAAAAGCCCAAATAGTCAAAACAATCCTAAGCAAAAAGAACAAAGCTGGAGGCAACACATTACCTGACTTCAAACAATACTGTAAGACTACAGTAACCAAATGGCATGGTAATGGTACAAACACAGGCACATAGACCAATGGAACAGAAGAGGGAATCCAGAAATAAAGTTGCACACCTACAACCATCTTATCTTTGACAAAGCTGACAAAAGCAATAGGCAAAGAACTCCCCTTATTCAATAAATGGTGCTGGGATAGCTGGCTAGCCATATGCAGAAAATTGAAACTGGACCCATTCTTTATACCGTATAAAAAATCAACTCAAGATGGATTAAAGACTTGTAAAACCTATAGCTATAAAAACTTTGAAAGATAACCTAGGAAATGCCATTCTGGACATAGGACCTGGCATAGATTTCATGACAAAGATACCAAAAGCAATTGCAATAAAAACAAAAATTAACAAATAGGACCTAATTAAACTAAAGAGCTTCTGCACAGCACAAGACACTATCAACAGAGTAAACAGACAATCTACTGAATGGGAGAAAATATTTGCAAACTATCATCCAACAAAGGTTTAATATCCAGAATCTATAAGGAACTTAAGCAAAAAACAACCTCATTAAAATCTGGGCAAGTGACATGAACAAACATACTTCTCAAAAGAAGACGTACAACCAATGAACATATGAAAAAATACTCAGCATCGCTAATAATCAAAGGCCAAAACCACAATGAGATACAATCTAACACCACACACCAGTCAGAATAGCTATTATTAAAAATTCAAAAAATAACAGATGTTTGCAAGGCTACAGAGAAAAAGGAATGCTTATACACTGTTGGTGAAAATGTAAATTTCTTCAGCCACTGGAAAGCAGTTTGGAGATTTCTCACAGAACTTAAAACTACCATTCAACCAATCAATCCCATTACTGGGTATATTCCCAAAGGAAAAAATATTATTCTACCGAAAAGACAAACACACTTGTATATTTCTTGCAGCACTATCCACAAAAGCAAAGACATGGAATCAACCTGGGTGCCCATCAATGGTGGGTTGGATAAAGAAATTCTGGTGTATATATCCCATGGAATACTATGCAGCCATAAAAAAGTCATATCCTTTGCAATAACATGGATCCAACTGGAGGCCATAATCCTAAGCAAATTAATGCAGGAACAGAAAACCAAATACTACATGGTCTCCCTTATAAGTGGGAGCTAAACTTTGAGTATACATAGACATAAAGATGCAAACAATAGACCCTGCAGACTATGAGAACAGGGAGGGAGAAAGGGGGGAATGGGTTGAAAAATTACCTATTGGGTACTATGCTGACTACCTGGGTAATGGGTTCTATAGGTCAAACCTCAGCATTATGCAATATACCCATGTAACATACTCACACATGTACCTCCTGTATCTAAAATAAAAGTAGAAATTATAAAAAAATTCAAAAAAAGAATCAACTTTTAATTTAGTTCAAAATACTTTCTAATTTTATTTTTTATTTCTTGAATATAAGATGGGTTATTTACTGAAGTGTAGGCATACTAGATCAAATTAAAATGGGCTTTATAGAACAGGAGAATATAAAGGATCCAAGAGTTAGAAATACATGTAGACCTCACAGGAACTGATAAATCATAGGGAAAAGAGAGGACAGATATTTTCTCTAGCTCTCCCTATGGTCTCATATTCACTTATACCTCCTTCTCTCTATAATGCTTTCTATGCTTTTTCCTCTGTAGACCAGTCTCTTCTGCTCATAGTCATCATGGTCACCACAAAATAGTGCCCTCAATCCTTGGTCTTCAGGATTTTACCTCAGCTTTATACATTTAATTAGCTCAGTATTTCAGGGAGAGGAATTTCATTGACCCAACTTAGGCTGGGTGTCTACTTGATGCTATGGTGGCCAAGATGGTAGGAGAATCATTGGTACAGGTATAGACACCCAACCACATGAACAAGGAAAGGAGAGCACATAGACCTGTTCTTTGAACAGCATGTATCATAGTCAAGCATTTAGAGCACCAGGCACTAGGGGCAGAGTAAACAAGGAGAAAAGAAAGAAACAAGAGCCCAGGTAAGTTTTCTATGGGGTTCTGACTTTAAACTGACACCACTAGGCCCACTATGGTCTTAGGACTGTTAAAGCTCCTTTGGTATGACTAAGTCCGTGATAGCATCATCTCCTGTTTTCTGATTGCTCTTGAGTCCCATGAGGGGATCTTGTTCATGTTAAGAAGACAGATCCTGTGGATATCCCAAGTAAAAACAAATCTCATTTTGGAAGTAATTCACTGCTCCTGAAAGGTTCTCCCAGAGCCAGCTTCACTCTAAAGTCTGGTATCTGCAAGACCAGAAAATCACCAGTTGCAATTTTAGCATATTAAAGTCAATGGTAAATTTACTTGACTAGGGCTTTCAGCCTCCAGCCTCCTAAAGTGAGCATGAAGGCACAAACCTGAAATATTTACGGAATGTTGGTACAATATTTCCTCTGACTGCACATAGACTTTCCTCAGGAAATGATTATGTCCATCCTTCTTTCCCCATTGAACCAGGAAGCATATCTATTATAAATATATTTTCTTTTTGTTACATTCGATGAATTCCTCATACTTTCAAAACCTTCTGTTTTAATTAGGAAAATAAAGTTCTGTAAGTCACAAGACCCACTGGGTCCAGGAAATAATTCTGCCTTAAGGCAGATTATTCGCAATTGGGGATTATACTTCAAGCAGGGTTCTGGATCCTAAACGTAAATTCTATTTTTAAAAGTATGAAATTTTCACTTAAAAGTTGTTAAATCTAAGTAAATGGGCTTATACTGATGTCTTGCTGCTCCTGAGGAAAACACAATGTGTGCTTACAATTACTGCCTCTTTGTGATCCCTCTTTTCAGTTGCTTGTTCTCTAACAAAGTCCTACAAAGAGGTGACGGTGACTATCTGTGCTTTGCAATTCAAGCTGTTTTTTGAATAGACAGAATTTCCCTAGAACTGCCCCCCTCTTTCTTCATGACTTCTTGACCCGGCATTCATTAAAGCTGAGGTCCTGGCTCAAGTCAAGGGAAGATTTTAGTTATTATCCTTGGCAAAGGAACTCTCCACTGTGGCTTTGGTTTGAACTTCAGCTCTTCAGAGTACAGGGGTCACATGTGAATTTGTTATGCTCTCTGGCAAATGTTTCAGAATAAATGAATCTGATGAAATTCTCATGAAGTATTTGTTTTTTAGTGTTTCTCTAATGTACAATAAATTGTAATTTATGAGGCATGATTGAAGAAAATTCTGGAGGAAGTTGTGTATAAGATTAGGGGGATTATTAAATCAACTTTATTGTGTTTTCAAAAGTTAAAAATGGTTTACAGCTATAATAAATTGCTTGAGAGTGCTATCAACCCATAAATTTTAATAATTTTATAAACATTCTGCAGTTAAGTTGGGCTCATGGCCAAATCCCAGGGCTGGTTTTGTGTCATGTAGTGTGTGTTTCAGTTTACCTGACTGATAAAGGAATGAGCTGTTCCTCATGCATGACATGCAGTGATTGGTCATTAATTTTAATGAACTAAAACTGAGAACTCAAATTTGAAGTCAGAGGTGCATTCGGCATCTCTGCCCCTCCCCAGTCTGTTGCCTAGTCATTGCTACTATATAGTATCTTCAAAGACAGAGGCTAATTTCATTTCCTTTAGCCTTTTCACCTTGAAAACCAGTTATAGAAATAATCACTTACTCATCTCCTATTGGGGAGCTGTTAACAGGATTGTTAAAATATTTTTTTAAGTAATAAGCTTAAAATACTCATAACAATTTGCATATAGAGAGTTCCCAATATACATTGGCTAAGATAGATTTATATCAATTTCATCAAGCAAATAAAGTGTGATATTTTTGGTATTTCTTCTCTTGTGAAAGTTGGTCAAATTTTACACAACTTGCTGAGATGTGCCTGTCTATGTAGAGGCTGGGTTTGTTTTAAATGTGTGACTTAATGAAATGTGCTAATTAAGCGAGGATTATATTATTCACATGTTCATCTAGACATTCCTGCCTAGATTTAGACCAAATTAATTATTGTATATTTAATAGAATACTATTTTGCTCTTCTTTCTTTTATTCTACTCAAATTAAGCATATATAAAAACTGAGGTGATTAATTTGACTTGGTGTTCAATTATTCATTGTCGGCTTTTTATGATCATAAAAATAGTCACTGGATACTCAAGGATACTTAAGATTTAAACTATTGGCTTTAGGCTACACATTCTGTTCTTTTAAAAAGCACTTTTAGGACTATGATAAAAAAAGTGTGGTGATTTTTTAATGATACAAGAGTCTTTTCCATTGAGTGTTTAATTTTCACTTTCTCATCTTACTGATGTGACTAAAAAAAAGTTAAAGTTGATGATTTTTGCCACCAAAAGAATGTCACTTGGTAACTAGATGTGTATATGTATTTATTCATCCATGCAAGACAGGCACATACTAATATATGCACTTGCCATGCCTACATTTTCACTTAATGAAGAGCTTAATAAAAATCAGCATTCATAGCCCCTTCCTAGTCAGATGAATTAGTTAATGCACAATAAGCAGCTCTTATGTATAATGCAAAAGATTAGTCTTATCATTTGCATAATGTGCTACAAACGGCCCACTGTTTCAAGCAGTAGAAGCTTTCTCATTAAATGTGAGTTGAAAGCTGAATGACGTCAATAAAGTAATTATGCTTCATTTGGCGTATCTCATTCATTCTCTGGAGTTCAAGACCTTCTCTGAGCTCTGTTGACAGTGCTGCTGAAAGGCATGGTAATGGTTCAAAAGCAGAGCAGTGGAACTCTGGGAATAAGCATGGTGTGCTCAAGCCTCCACTATATGAGTTGTTCGCCAGCAGCGATGCATTTTATCCTCTGGCCTATGCACACATGTATGTATAAGCGTGTGCAACTAGAAACTCTTATGTTAATTCAAATTATCTGTCAGGGTCACTTAATCTCAGCCTTAAAAAGCTTACAGACATTCCCTGTAATATATATCTGTTAGTACCAACTTCTCTGTTTTCGTTTGTCCTGGAGTGTGTTAATTTGCCTTTTTTTCATAGATAAATGAGTTATAAAAAAAAATTCAGGCCAGCAAAGTACCTATATCATTGACGTCCAGATTTGCCAGAATTCCCAGTGGAAAGAAGAGATTGACACTGATGGCATTTCTGTCTCCCTGCTGAAACATTTATAAAAATCCCAGTTCTGCCAATGGGATACACAGAATTCACTGTCACAATGTTGCCCCTCATCCCTCACGGAATGCTCACGTGAATATTTCCATGTTTTTGAGGAAATAGATTAGTTTTCAAAGAATATCTTTTAATTCAGAATACGCACTTTACTGATGTGAAAAATAAGACTCAAAGAACTTACATAATTTGGCAGAGATCCAGTTCTACTGAGTTTGGAAGATAAGTCTCTTGAGTCTTGTTCTTTGACTATTGTTTCCCTGTGTTGTTAGTGGGGTTTTTTTTTTTTTAATTCTTTTCACCTTTGTTTACTATCTTGAGGATGGGGAGGCAGATCACTTTATATTTGTCATGCAAAACTTCATATTAAAACTGTAAAAATGGTGGCTATGGAATTGCCTGTAAAAACTGATGCATTTCCATGCTCAGAATCTAACTCATTGCTCAAAAGCAGACTGTAGCTAATCTTTTTCTAGTATACTCTGTAAAAACAGCATTTCGACAAACATGGTAAAATTATTTCTTCTGAAAATAGCACTTTATTGAAATCTTTGTTTTCCAATTAACTCTTCTTTCTTGAAGATAAAAAAAATCATTGAGAAAATGTCTGTTTTAAAGCATATATTTTATATTGTACTATTATATTTCATAATATTTTTTAAAAACAAAGAGGATTACTAGTACTTAGACAATTTCATCATTTTCTATATTTAATCCCACTTATTTCTGTGCTTATATAACTTATAAGCAATAAGTCTGTCTTGGAAAGGTAGAATATGCAACTTAATGCTAAAAGTAGGCTTAAATACCATCATAAGATCTGCGATTTATTCCTCCTGTTTGGGAAGTAATATGAAAGAGCGAAAAACCAGAGACATTGTTAAAATGTGGATAAATATACTTATATTCACAATTCTACATACAAAGTAGAGATTTTGACATTTTAGCTACAGAAGGCATCAAAGAAAAAAGTCTTAAAGGTTGTATATATGTTAATTAGGTAATTATAAGAAAGTGAAGAAATCTTAAAAGAAATTATTCCACTTAGTTTGATAATTTTATTCAATTGAAGTAAATTTAAATGAGATCACCCATCTTTCACCTTTAGCTAAGAATAATACAAATAATAGATTACCCAAGAATATTTATAAATGCCAATTTGAGTACCTCTAAATTTCTACAAAATCTAATCTGGAACATAGAATGTCAGTTTCTACATAATGCCAATATCATTAAGTAAAAAATGAAATATCTATTAAACAGAAATCTATGTCCAAATGACCAGTTTGAAAACATGTTTTGAGTGGCTACACAATTATAGCTTTGGCTACTTTGGTATGGACTTCAGCTATTTATCATGCTGACTTGTAATTGTATGTATGTGTGTATGTATGTGTGTGTGATTACATAAAAATAACACTGCAGTATTATTGAGTATCTTTTTTTGGCTATTTTCCATGAACCTCTTCTCTTTAGTAGGTCCAGATGAGATGGATTGCTAAAATCCAATAGCGAGAGAAATAATTGTATCAACAACTGCCAGGGTGGTTCTACTCAAACGTTGAGCTCCTGGTAAATTCAATCCTCTGGATTATCTTCATATAAAAAACAAGTAAGAGGTATAGACTCCACCCACTACATGCAGAAGAAGTTCAGCTCAAATAGTGTAGTTTTAACAGTCATTAACCCAATTTAAATGGTATAAAGTAATTAGTATATATATGCTTTGAATGAGAATGTTCCCAAACTTTGATATATAATATTCATAATTTGGATAGATTTCAACTAAGAGTATACTTTTACATGTATCCTTATTGGCAATAGAGAGTTTTTATTAAGCACCAGTAAATGGTCTTTGTGACTACTGCTATGACAGTCAGTGTTATATCTTAATTAGCAGTATTATTTCTAGTTCAACTAAAATAGCTAAAGGGTCCTCCTGGGATCTATTCTGGGATATGATTTTGTTTAATCTTATTATTAATGATAATAAATTTTTACTTTGTTGGAGTATCATCTGTATGCCCATGATTCCATTATTTAAACAAATAATTATTCCACATTACAATTCCTTTTAGAACATGACAATAACAAATCATAGTTATGGCTTATTCAAAGTAAATTAGGTCTAAAACACTAATAAAATTAATTGCAAGATGTTTGATTGGAAACCAAAGCCAGTTAAAACAGGAGCTCTCCTCGTGGTCTTTGATAATGCATTACTCTCTGGAATAAAGCTACCAGCATGAAATATCTGAGTGCTTGTTAGCAAACAAAGAGTAATTGAAACTTGGTTGCTAGGAGACATTTTTTCTCATTGTTGACAATGCTGATTTCTTTGATTACTGGCACTATTGTTGTTCATTACACAAACTGAATGTTTTTAAATAACATGGGAAAAACATATTTTGGAATCCAATTGTTGTGTGAATACTACCATGTGCTACCAAAGAAATGTTTATTCACAGGTTCAGCAGGTTAACTATTTCTGGTAAGCATTTTTTCAGGAGGCTTAGTGCATATTTTTTTTTATTTCTTATAAAATATACATTTTACTAGAAGGTAAATTTTAAGATTTTTATAGAACACAGATTTTGTATAATCCTTGAAATTAAGATTTTCTTTCAAACAAAAAATCCTATCTACATAAATTCAACTTTTTCATTGTAGCAATTTATTTTTATATTCAAAATTATCTCATTTGCATGAAAGAAAATGATATTTAAAATACAAGAAAATGTCTCAATGAGGTAGGGATTTAAACATTTTGGATAAGAGAGCAAATTTTGAAATTATTTTAGCAAAATGAGCACTTTGGCATCCAGATTTCTCTCATAAAGAATTTTCAAGAATCTTTATTTTCATGGCATGAATTAGCATTATATTTGGCAAAACTTCAAACAGGTAGACAAATATGCAGAAAATATCTAAACAATCTTTAACTCCCAATGGAATTCCTTTGATTTTTGTGCTGTCTAACCTCAGATGTTCTCATTGCCTCTTGACACTTGCTGGTTCCTGTCCTCACTGCTGTGAAAGCCACTCTTTCCCACTCTTAAGTCATTTCTTTCATGCCTACTCTTCACATTCCTGCTTCACGGAATAGACAAGGAACAACAGACAAGAACTCCTTGAGTTTTCACTCTCTTCACACTTAATGGTCTTTTGTCTTTATTCATCCTTATTTTCTCCCCTCCTATTCAGAATAAATGATATGCTTCCTTTCTGAAACTCCCTCTTCTGGTTCTATTCTGTTCTTTGGACACCTTGGCTCTCAACCCTCTCCTTCTCTTCACTTATCAATCTCTTTTTCTTTGTCTAATTATATATTCAGACTATGTTTACAGTCTTTTTGTTTTTTTTTTTTCTTAAAAGATAATTCTATGTTTATAGATGGTTTCATTTTTCTAATGTTGTGAAATTTGACTTTGTCAAATAGTCTAACTGAAGTTTCTCTCTCATATGTCACAAATGACCTCTAAAGTCTCTAAATCAAGGATTTGTCTTAATTCTCATTCTTCCAATGTCAATTACTGCTGGTGACCTTTCATTCTTTCACCTCAATTTTTCTTTGATTCCCTTAAAATCACTACCTGGGATATCATCTCATATCTTTATGAATTCTTACATGTTTTCTTCTTAAGCTGCTCTTTCTGTTCCTGTATCCTAAAGTCACCATTTCTGAATTTTGTCTTGGTCCACTTTTGCTCTCTTGCTACATTCTCTCTATTAAATATCTCACCCATCCAACAGCTTCAGTTGGCATGCCGGTACAAATCTCTAGGTAAAATTATATAGAAAATCCCGACTTTCCCCCAAATTCAGTCTTGTATGTTCACCTGACTCCTAAGCAATGTTCATGTGAATGCCTCAGTGACACTTTAAACTCATCATTTCCATAGTTCCAACTGTCACCATATAGGAAAATTTTATTCTTTCTTATTACTTTAATTTATATTAAGATACTAGCATCACACAGCCATTTTTGTTCTTATTTTTCTCACCACAGCAGTTGTTTGATTACCTACATGTTTTGTCCTGTTTTCTTTGCCATCTCAGTTCGACTTTTCGTTGACTCTCCTGTGGACTACTGAAGTTCCCTAATTTATCTCTCCAAGTCATCTGATGCATTTATCCGTTTTAGATTTTAAACAAAACTCTAATCATACCACTTACATAATTAAAATTATTAGTGGTTTCCCTAAGAGCAACTCAATGGTTCCTTCTAAACTTATCTCCTAGTTGTCCTTTTTGACTTGAATTACCACAGCATTTGTTCCTGTCTCTGAGTACATTATTATAAATACTACAGCACAATATAGCCTTCTAAAAGTCATATTTTCCTGCTCATAAAAGAATACAAATTATTTGGAAGCTGGGTTTATATTTAATTTATCCTGTATTTTCCATCGTATTTTGGTCAGATTTAATATACATAAACTAAAAAATAAGTTATTGATCAGAAATGTAAATAATTATTTTCAATATAAATGAGGTATGTGATAGTCATTATGTAGTCTTAACTAATGTACCCTTTCATCATATTTTTATTCCCTTTCTTAACTTTTTGAGACAAAGGCTAATTTATACTGATGGATACAATGACTCTTTTGAGAGATTCTAAATCTCTGTGAGCAAAATGTTCTTGACTTACATCTGCATATGCTAATTGCATGACTCTGCATAGTAGAAAGGAAAGAAAAATATTCTTAGATGATACTGGAATTAGTATACTATTACCGGAAAGTATACTATGCTAAGTTAATGATGCATGTTATGAACTCTAGGACAAGCACTTAGTAGATGAAGCATGGAGATATATCGTACAGACAAATAGTATAGATACAATAAAAAAGATGTACACAGACCTTCCAAAATGTAAAAAAGGAATAAAATAAAGAACTAGTAGGAAAAATATTCCTTACATATAGCAAAATGGTTAATTCAAACAGAAGCATATTAATTACATTAAATTCACATGAGTCTGAACATCTAAATACATCAAAATCACAGGAGTGTAAACGTTGTAAAAGGCAGAGGTAATCAGACTGGGTATAAAAATGAATTCCCAACTATATAAGAAATTCACCACAACAATATGGTCAGTTAATTTTCTGAATGTTTATAGCAACTTTAATTTTTTTACATTTTTAAAAATTGACAGTTATATATATGCTGTATGTTACTTTTCAATACCCGTTTACATTATGGAATGATCAAATCAGGATAATTAGTATAATACTATCACCTCAACTATTATTTCCTTGTGAGAACTTTAAAATCTTTTTAGCTATTTTGAAATATATAATACATCATTATTAACTATAGTAATCATGGTATGCAATAGAATTCCAGAACTTATTTCTCCTACCTAACTGAAACTTTGTACCCGTTTACCAATGTCATCTTCTCTTTCCCTATCCACCTCGAACTCCCAGCCTCTGGCAAGCACCATTCTACTCACTACTTCTGAGTTTTACTTTTATAGATTCCACATACAAGTGAGATTGTTCAGTATTTATCTTCCTGTGTCTGCAGTATTTCTCTTAACATAATGTCCTCTAGCTTCGGGTGCGATGGCTCATGCCTATAATCCCAGCACTTTGGGAGGCTGAGGCGGGCGGATCACAAGGTCAGGAGATCGAGACCATCCTGGCTAACACAGTGAAACCTCGTCTCTACTAAAAATACAAAAAAAATTAGCCAGGTGTGGTGGCGGGTGCCTGTAGTCCCAGCTACTCGGGAGGCTGAGGCAGGAGAAGGGCGTGAACCCAGAAGGCGGAGCTTGCAGTGAGCCGAGATCGTGCCGCTGCACTCCAGCCTGGGTGACAGAGCGAGACTCTGTCTCAAAAAAAAAGAAACAAAACAAAACAAAAAAACAGTCCTCTAGTTTCATGCATGTTTTCACAAATGACAGAATTTCCAGGTTTTTTCTTAAGGTTGAATATTATTCCATTTGTATATACATATTAGAGTTCTAAAAATCCATTCATCCACTGATGAACATCTTGGTTATTTCCATATCTTAGCTATTGTGAATAATGCTGCAATAAACATGACAGTGCAGACGTCTCTTTGACATACTGACTTCAGTTCCTCTAAGTATACACACAGAAGTGGGATTGCTGGATCATTTGGTAATTCTATTTTTAGTTTCTTAGGAACCTCCATAATGTTTTTCAAAATGGCTGAACTAATTTACAATACCACAACAGTGTACAAGGATTCCCTTTCTCCTCGCCAACATTTGTAATCTTTCATGCTTTTGATAATACCCAATCTAACAGTTGTGATGTGATATCTCCTTGTTACTTTTATTTGCATTTCTCTGATTGCAGAATTTGAGTATTTAAAAAATATATCTGTTGCCCATTTGTATGTCTTTTTTTTTTTTTTTTTGAGAAACTTCTATTCAAGTTCTTTGTCCATTTTTAAAATAGGGTTATTTGATCTTTATTGTTCAATAGTTTGAGTTTCTGGTATATTTTGGATATTAGCCCCTTATCTAATGTATAATTTACAAGTATTTTCTCTCAGCCTGTAGGTTGTCTCTTTACATTTATTGCTTCCTTTGCTATGCAGAAGCTTTGTAGTTTGATACAATCCCATTGTCTATTTTTGTTTTTATTGTCTGTGATTTTCAGGTCATATCCAAGAAATCACTGTGCAGACCAATGCCATGCAGCTTTTCCTCGGTTTTCTTTTGTTAGTTTTACAGTGTCGGGTTTTACATTTAAGTCTTTTATCCATTTCGAGTTGAAACTTGTGTAAAGGATAAGGTAAGTGTCTATTTTCGCTCTTCGGCATGTGGATATCCGCTTTTCCAAGCTCTCATTTGTTAAATAGATTGTCCTTCCCCATTGTGAGTTCTTGGCATTTTCACTGAAAATCAATTGACTGTAGCTGTGTGGGTTTATTTCTGGGCTCTCTATCCTATTCCATTAGTTCATATATTTGCTTTTAATGACAGTACCATGCTGTTGTTATACTATACAAAATAGTATATTTTGAAATCTGGTAGTATGATGCTTTCAGCTTGTTCTTTTGCTCAAGGTTCTTTTTGCTCAAGGTTGCTTTGGCTATTTGTCTTCTTTTGGGGTTCCATATGAAGTTTAGTAATGCTTTTGGTATTTCTATGAAGAATAAGCAAATTTTGATAGGGATTGCATTAAATCTGTATCTCACTTCGGGCAGTATAGACATTTAAAAAATGTTAATCCTTCCAATCCATGAACACAAGATGTATTTTCATTTATTTGTGTCTTCTTTCATTTATGTTTTATATAACTTTTCAGTAGACATATCTTTCACTTTCTTAGTTAAATTTATTCCCAAGTATTTTATATTTTGTATGATTTTTTTTTTTGATTTTTTTTTTTGGGATGGAGTCTCGCTCTGTCGCCAGGCTGGAGTTCAGTGGCATGAAATCGGTTCACTGCAACCCCGCCTCCTGGGTTCAAGCTATTCTTCTGCCTCAGCCTCCTGAGTAGCTGGGACTACAGGCGCGCACCACTATGCCCAGCTAATTTTTGTATTTTTAGTAGACACGAGGTTTCACCATGTTGGCCAGGATGGTCTCAATCTCTTGACCTTGCAATCTGCCCTCCTCGGCCTCCCAAAGTGCTGGGATTACAGGCGTGAGCCACCACACCCGGACCCTGTATGATACTATAAGTAGAATTGTTTTCTTAATTTCCTTGTTGGTGTACTGAAAGACTACTCACTTTTGTAATTTGATTTTGTATCCTGAAACTTTGCTGAATTTGTTCTTCAGCTATAAATGTTTACTGGTGAAATCTTTAGGGTTTTCTATATGTGAGATCATATTGTCAGCAAACAAAGATAATTACAATTTTTTTTCTTATTTACATACATTTTGTTCCTTTCTCTTGCCTATTTTCTCTGGCTAAGACTTCTAGTACTATGTTGAACAGAATTGCTAGTATTTTGTTGAAAATGTTTGCATCTGTGTTTATCAGTGATACTGACCTGTAGTTTTCTGTTTTTGTAGTGTCTTGGTCTGGCTTTGGTGTCAGGGCATTTCCAGTCTCGTAAAATGACTTTGTAAGTATTCCCTTCCCTTCAATTTTTGGACAAATTTAAGAAAGATTGGTAGTAGGTATCCTTTACATGTTTGGTAGAACTCAGCCATAAAGCCATTTGGCCACGGGCTTCTCTTTGATGGAAAACTTCAAATTACTGGTTTAATCTTTTTACTCATTGTTGGTCTGTTCAGATTTTCAATTTCTTTGTGATTCAGTTTTGGTAGGTTATCCATTTATCCACTTTCTTCTAGATTGTCCAGTGTGTTGGAGTATAATTGTTCATAGTAGTCTTTTATGATCTTTTCTATTTCTGTTATCATTTGTAATGACTGTCCTTCATGTCTAGTTTACTTGAGTCTTCCCTTTTTTCTCAATTGTTCTAGCTAAGGATTTGTCAATTTTGTTTATCTTTTAAAAAACAACTCTTAGCTTTGTTAATCCTATAATTTTTCTAGTCTCCATTTCATTTTTTTCTGCTCTGATCTTTTTTACTTTTTTCCTTTTGCTAACTTTGAGCTTAGTTCATTCTGTTTGTTTTAGTTCCCTTAGGTATAACATTAGGTTGTTTTTCAGAGATCTTTCTTCTTTTTTGATTAGATATTTATTGTTATAAACTTTCCTCTTAGAACTGCTTCTGCTGTATCCCATAAGTTTTGGTATTCTGTGTTTCCGCTTTTGTCTGTCTCATGATATATATCTTAATTCCTCCTTTAACTTTTTGATTCAATAGTTGTTCAGGAGCATATTGCTTAATTTATGTGTATTTATTAATTTTCCATGATTCCTCCTGTTATTGGTTTCTGTTATTGGTTTGCTGGTATTAAACCAGCAAAGCAGAAAAGACACTTGCTATGATTTCAGTTGTCTTAAATTTGTTAAGACTTGTTTTGTGGCTTAACATATGATCTACCTTGAAGAATATTCTGTGTGCCCTGAGAAGAAAGTTTATCCTGTTGCTGTTGGGTGGAATGTTCTTATATATCTGTTGGGTCCATTTGGTCTAGAGTGTAGTTCAAGTCCAATGTTTCCTCCTTGCTTTTCTGTCTGAATATCTCATGTTGAAAATGGAATATTGAAATCATCTATTAATGTGTTGCCATCCAGGTCTCTCTTCAGATATTTTAATGTATGCTTTATATATTTAGGTCTTAGATATTTTAATGTATGCTTTATATATTTAGGTACATTATATATAATGTATGCTTTATATATAAGGTGCTCCAATGTTGCGTACATATATACTTACAATTTCTGTATTCTCTTGTTTTAACAAAAATATCAATAGTTTGGGAAAACAGGCAGTGTTTGGTTGTATGGGAAAGTTCTTTAGTGATGATTTCTGAGATTTTGGTGCATCCATCACCCAAGCAGTGTACCCTGTACCCATTCTATAGTGTTTTATCCCTCACCCCCTTCCCACTCTTCTTCCCAAGTCCCCAAAGTCCACTGTGTCATTCTTATACTTTTGCATCCTCATGCTTATAAGTGAGAACATATGATGTTTGGTTTTCCATTCCTAAGTTTCTTCACTTAGAATAATGGTCTCCAACTCCATCCAGGTTGCTGTGAATGCCATAATTTCATTCCTTTTTAAGGCTGAGTAGCATTTCATTTTCTTTATCAACTCATTGGTTGATGGGCATTTAAGTTGGCCCCATTTTTTCACAGTTGTGAATTGTGCTGCTATAAACATCAATGTGCAAGTGTCTTTTTCATATAATGACTTTTTTTTTCTCTGAATAGATACCCATAGAGAGATTGCTGGATCAAACAGTAGTTCTACTTTTTGTACTTTAAGGTATCTCCATACTATTTTCCATAGTGGTTGTACAAGTTTACATTCCCACCAACAGTGTAAAAGTGTTCCCTTTTCACTACATCCTCACCAACATCTATCATTTTTTGATTTTTAAAATTATGGCCATTCCTGTAGGAGTAAGGTGGTATCTCTTTGTGGTTTTGATTTTGATTTCCCTGATAATTAGTGATTTTGAGCATTTTTTTCATATGTTTGTTGGCCATTTGTATATCTTCTTTTGAGAATTATCTATTCATGTCCTTTGCCTACTTTTTGACGTGATTGCTTTTTTTTCTTGCTGATTCATTTGAATTCTTTGTAGATTTTGAATATTAGTCCTTAGTCAGATGCATAGTTTGCAAAGATTTTCTCCCAGTCTTGTGTTGTCTTTTTACTCTGCTATTTCTTTTGTTGTGCAGAGGCATTTTCATTTAATTAAGTCCCATCTATTTATCTTTGTATTTGTTGTATTTACTTTTGGGTTCTTGGTCATGAAGTATTTGCCTAAGCAAACTCAAGAAAAATTTTTCTGATGTTATCTTTTACAGTTTTTAAGGTTTCAGGTCATAGATTTAAGTCTTTCATCAGTCTTGAGTTGATTTTATATATAAGGTGAGAGATGAGGATTCAGCTTCATTCTTCTGCATGTGGCTTGCCAATTATCCTACCACTATTTGTTGAGTAGCGTGTTCTTTTCCCATTTTGTTTTTGTTTGCTTTGTCCAAGATCAGTTGGCTGTAAATATTTGGCTTCATTTCTGGGGTCTCTGTTCTGTTCCATTGGTCTATGTGCCTATTTTTATACCAGTACCGTGCTGTTTTGGTAACTATAGCTTTGTATTACAGTTTGAAATTGGGCAATGCTATGCCTCCAGATTTGTTTTTTTTTTTGCTTAGTCTTACTTTAGCTATGTGAGCTCTTTTTTGGTTCTATATGAATTTTAGGATTGTTTGGTCTTGTTCTGTGAAGAATACATTGTGGTGTTTTGATGGGAATTGCATTGAATCTATAGTTTGCTTTTGGCAGTATGGTCATTTTCACAATATTGATTCTACCCATTCATGAGCATTCCATTTATTTGTATTTGTTGTCTATGATTTCTTTCAGCAGTATTTTGTAGTTTTCCTTGTGGAGATCTTTCACCTCTTTGGTTAGGTATATTGCTAAGTTTTTGTTTTGTTTTGTTTTTGTTTTTTTGTGGCTGTGGTAAAAGGGGTTATGTTTTTTATTTGATCCTCTGCTTGGTTGTTGTTGGTGTATAGCAGTGCTACTGATTTTTGTACATTGATTTTGTATCCTGATCATTTATCAGATCCAGAAGCTTTTTGGATGAGGCTTTAGGGTTTTCTAGGTATATGATCACATCATTGGCAAACAGCGACAGTTTGACTTCCTCTTTACCAGTTTGGATGCTCTTTATTTCTTTCTGTTGTCTTATTGCTCTGGCTAGGACTTGCAGTACTATGTTGAATAGAACTGATGAAAGTGGGCATCCTTGTCGTGTTCCAGTACTCAGAGGGAATGCTTTCAACTTTTCCTCATTCAGCACAATGTTGGCTGTGGGTTTGTCATAAATGGCTTTTCTTACCTTGAGGTATGTCCCTTCTATGCTGATTTTGTTGATAATTTTCATCACAAAGAGATGCTGGATTTTGTCAAATGCTTTTTCTGTGTCTATTGAGATGATCATCTGATTTTCATTGTTAATTCTCTGTATGTAATGTGTCACATCTATTAACTTGCATATGTTAAACCATTCTTGCATCCTTGGTATGATAAACCAGTTGATTATGGTGCATTATCTTTTTGATATATTGTTGATTCAGTTAGCTAGTATTTTGTTGAGAATTTTTGCATCTGTGGTCATCAGGGATATTGGTCTGTAGTTTTCTCTTTTTGTTATGTCCTTCCCTGGTTTTGGTATTAGGATGCTATTGGCTTCATACAATGATTTAGGGAGGATTTAGTAAGATTGGTACCAATTCTTCTTAGAATACCTGATAGAATTTAGCTGTATATCCATCTGGTCCTGGACGTTTTTCTGGCAATAATTTTATGACTGTTTCAGTCTTGCTACTTGTTATTGATGTGTTCAGAGTGTCTATTTTCTCCTGATTTAATCTAGGAGGGTTGTGTATTTCCAGAAATTTATTCATCTCCTCTAGATTTTCTAGTATGTATGTGTGTGTAATGGATCATTCATAGTAGCCTTGAATGATCTTTTGTCTTTCTGTGGTATCTCTGCCATTTTGTTTCTAAGTGAGCTTGTTTGGATCTTCTCTCTTGTTTTCTTGGTTAATCTCACCAATTGTCTATCAATTTTTTTTATCTCTTCAAAGAACCAGCTTTTTGTTTCATTTATCCTTTGTAGGTATTTTTGGTTCAATTTAATTTAGTTTTGCTCTGATCTTTGTTATTTCTTTTCTTCTGTTGGGTTTAGGTTTAGTTTGTTCTTATTTCTCTAGTTCCTTGAGATGTGACCTTAGATTGTCTATTTGTGCTCTTTCAGACTTTTTGATGTAGGCATTTAATACTATAAACTTTCTTGTCGGTACTGTTTTTGCTGTATCCCAGAGGTTTTGATAAGTTGTATCAATATTGTTGTTCAGTTCAAAGAATTTTTAATTTCCCTTCTTGATTTCATTGTTGACCCAATGGTCATTCAGGAACAGATTATTTAATTTATATGCATTTGTATAGTTTTGAATGTAGTGTTCCTTTTGGAGTTAATTTTCAATTTTATTCCACTGTGGTTTCAGAGGGTGTTTGATATAACTTCAATTTTCTTAAATTTATTGAGACTTGTTTTGTGGCCTATCAAGATGGTCTGTCTTGGAGAATGTTCCATGTGCGGATGAAAAGAATGTATATTCTGCAGTTGTTGGGTAGAATGTTATGAAAATATACATTAAGTCCATTTGTTCTAGGGTATAGTTTAAATTTGTTGTTTCTTTTTAGACTTTCTGTCTTGATGACCTGTCTAGTGCTGTCAGTGGAGTATTAAAGTCCCCCACTATTATTGTGTTGCCATCTATCTCATTTTTTATGTCTAGTAGTAGTTGTTTTATAAATTTGGGAGCTGCCGCATTAGGTACACATATATTTAGGATTGTGATATTTTTCCTATTGGACTGATCGTTTTATCATTATATAATATCCCTCTTTGTCTTTTTTATCTGATGTTGTTTTAAAGTTCATTTTGTCTGGTATAAGAATAGCTACTCCTGCTTGCTTTTGGTGTTTATTTGTACGGAATATCTTTTTTCACCCCTTTACCTTGAGTTCATGTGAGTCCTTATGTGCTAGGTGAGTCTCTTGAAGACAGCAAGTACTTGCTTAGTCAATTCTTATTCGTTCTGCCATTCTCTATCTTTTAAGTGGACCATTTAGGCCATTTACATTCAATGTTAGTATTGAGATATGAGGTACTGTTTTATTCATCATGCTACTTGTTTACTGAATACCTTTTGTAGGCCCTGTGAGAGTTATGCTTCAAGGAGATTCTATTTTGTCATATTTCAAGGTTTTGTTTCAATATTTTGAACTTCTTTTAGCATTTCTTGTAGTGCTGACTTGGAAGTGGCAATTCTCTCAGCATTTGTTTGTCTGAAAAAGATTTTTTCTCTCCATATAGGAAGCTTAATTTTCTGGATACAAAATTCTTGGCTGACAATTATTTTGTTTGAGGAGGTTAAAGATAGGACCCCAATCCCTTCTGGCTTATAGGGTTTCTGCTGAGAAATCCGTTAATCTGATAGGTTTTCCTTTATAGGTTATCAATGCTTTTGCCTTACAGCTCTTAAGATCCTTTCCTTTGTTTTGACTTTAGATAACATGATTACTGTGTGCCTGGGTGATGATTTTTTTTGAGATGTATTTCCCAGGTGTTCTCTGAGCTTCTTGTATCTGGATATTTAGATCTGTAGTGAGGCTGGGGATGTTTTCCTAGATTATTCCCTCAAATATGTTTTCCAAACTTGTAGATTTCTTTTCCTCCTCAGGAACACCAATTTTTCTTAGGTTTAGGCATTTAACATAATCTCAAATTTCTTGGAGGCTTTGTTCAGTTTTTACAATTTTTTTTGTCTTTGTCTGATTGTGTTAATTAGAAAAGCTTGTCTTCAATCTCTGAATTTCTTTATTCTACTTGTTTGATTCTATTTCTGAGCCTTTCTTGTGCATTTTGTTTTTCTGCAAGTGTGTCTTTCATTTCCAGAAATTGTGATTGTCTTTTCTTTATGAAATCTATTTCTGTGGAGCATTTTCATTCATATCCTGTATTATTTTTTAAAATTTCTTCAAGTTGTTTTTCACTTTTCTCTTGTATTTCTTTGAGTAGCTTAATAATCAACCTTCTGAATTTCTTTTCTGGCAATTCAGAGGTTTCTTCTTGGTTTGGATCCATTGCTAGAGAGCTAATGTCTTCTGGGGGTGTTATAGAATCTTGTTTTGTCATATTACCAGAATTGCTTTTCTGATTTCTTCTCATTTGGATAGACTATTTTAGTGGAAAAATCTGGAACTCAAGCGCTGTTGTTCAGATTCTTTTGTCCCATAGGGTGATCCCTTGATGTGGTGCACTCCCTCTTCTCATAGGGATGGGACTTCCTGTGAGCCAGACTGCAGTGATTGTTATTGCTCTTCTGTGTCTAGTCACTCAGTGGGGCTACCAGGCTCTGAGCTGGTGCTGGGGAATGTCTGTGAAGAGTTCTGTGGTGTTATCCATCTTCAGGTCTCCCAGCCATGGAGACCAGTACCTGCTCTGGAGGAGGTGGCAGGGGAGGGAAGTAGACTCTCTGAGATTCCTTAGTTGTAGATATATTTCGTGTGCTGGTTTTCTCGAATGCTGAAAGTGAAATTGTCATGTGGACAGATTAAAGACCACTGGTTAGCCAGGATGTTGCAGACAGTGGAATTAGCTGTTGTTTTCTCCTTCCTTGGAGCTGGGTTGTTCTGTCATGAGTAGCTGTAATGTCCTGAATTGGTTGGCCTCAAGCCAGGAGGTGGTGCTTTCAAGACAGCACCAGCCTCCATAATAGAAGGTGAATATAAGCTTGCCTTAAGTTGGCCGGGATAAGTATTTGGGTTTCACAGGCAATGGGCAGGGTCATAAAGCTCTCAAGGGTTTATGTCTTTTGTGATCAGAGTTTTTCACCTGTTTCACAGAATTTGAAGTGGCCTGCCACTTCTTTCAAAGGATTCTTCCTTCATTTGGTTTTCCTGGTACATATCTGCAGTGGTTCCTGCAGGAGTGGTGTGTCTCCACATGCTGTTCTGTCAGTCCAAGTGGGAGCTGCTTGGCAGCCCTGTCTCCTATCCACCATCTGCTGCCTATATCTTCTTGATGAAGTTAATAATTATCTTCTTTGTCTCTTTTAAAGCTTTTGACCTAATGTCTATTTTGTCTGACATGGGTATAGCTACCCCTGCTCTCATTTGGTTTCCATTTGCATAGAATACCTTTTTTCCATCCCCTCACTTTGTCTTTGAGTGTCCTTTAAGTGAATTTAGTTTCTTATAAAAAGAATATAATTGGGTCTTTTTTTAAAAAAAAATCCATTCAGCCACTCCATGTCTTTTGATTTAAGAATTTAATCCATTCACATTCCAAATAATTATAGTTAGGTAAGTACTTACTAGTGCCATTTGGTTAATTGTTTTCTGGTTGTTTTTTGTTCCTTTCTTCTTCCATTGTTTTCTTCCTTTGTGGTTTAATGGCTTTCTGTAGTGATATGTGTTAGATCTTTTCTTTTTATCTTTTATGTATCTATTATAGGCATTTGTTTTTTGGTTACCTCATGGCTTACATAAAATATCTTAAGTATAACTGGCTATTTTATGCTGTAACATCTTAATTTTGATCACATATACAAACTACAATTTTACTCCCCTTCCTCCCATGTTTTATGGTTTTAATGTCACAATTTACGTTTTTTAAAAAAATTGTATCCCTTAATAAATTATTGTAGCTTTAGTTGTTTTTCATAGTTTTGCTCTTTTACTTTTATACTACAGATGTAATTGATTTACCTACCTCCATTATAGTATTAGTGTGTTTTGTTTTGACAATGAGTGAGTTTTACATTTTCATATACTTTCATGTTACTGATTAATGTCTTCTTTTAGTTTGAAGAACCCCCATATAGCATTTCTTTCTTTTTTCTTCTTTTTTTTTTTTTGAGATGGAGTCTCACTCTGTCTCCCTATAGCATTTCTAAGGCAGACTTGGCAGTGACAAACTCTCACCTTTTCTTTCTCTGCATGAGTTTTTATCATGCTTTTATTTTTGAAAGACTGGGTAGCTGGATACAGTATTCTTGGCTGAAAATATTTTCTTGTAGAATTGTGAATATATTATCTCATTCCCTTCTGGTTTACAAGGTTTCTGCAGACAACTCCAGTAATAATTTTATGGGGGTTCTTTTGTATGTAGTGATTTTCTTTTCCTTTGCTGCTTTCAAAACTCCTTGTCTTTAATTTTGACAATTTGATTATGATGTGCCTGAATGTAAGTCTCCTCAAATTCATCTTATTTGGTGTCCTTTGGGCTTCCTGGATTTGTATTTCTATTGTCTTCCTCAGGCTTGGAAAATGTTCTGCCATTATTTCTTTTCTCTTTTCTTTTTTTTTTAAGATGAGGTCTTTCTCTGTCACCCAGGCTAGAGTGCATTGTCACAATCTTGGCTCACTGCAACCTCTGTCTCCTGGGTTCAAACTATTCTCCTGCTTCAGTCTCCTGAGTAATTGGGATTAAAAGCATGCACCACCATGCCCAGCTAATTTTTGTATTTCTAGTAGAGATGGGATTTCACTGTATTGGCCAGGATGGTTTTGAACTCCTGACCTCAAGTGATCCACCCACCTCGGCCTCCCAGAGTGCTAAAATTACAGGCATGAGCCACCACACCAGGCCAATCTCTTTGAATATGTTGTCTGTCTCTGTCTCTCCCTTCTTCCGAGACACCAATAATGTGTATGTTGTTATGCTTGATGGTGTTCCATAAGTCTCTCAAACTATTCTCACTTCTTTTCATTCTTTTTTTCTTTTGGCTTTTCAGACTGTATGGTTTCCAGTTAACTGTTTTGAGTTTAGTAATCCTTTCTTCTGCTTGATCTAGTCTGCTAATGAATCCCTCTATTGAATTATTTAGTTTATTTCATATTTTTCAGCTATATAATCTCTGTTTGGTAATTATTTATACTTCCCATTTCTTTGTCAAATTTCTCAATTTGTTCTTTCTTTGCTCTCTTGACCCTGGTGAGCATCTTCATAATGATTATGTTGAGTTCTCTGTAAGGTAAACCATATATCTCCACTTTACTTGGGTTGTTTTTCGAAAATTTATCTTGTTCTTTTATTTGGAATATATCCCCATTTCTTCATTTTTCCTGACTTTCTGTGTTGGCTTTTGCATATTAGATATGACAACTACCTCTTCCAGTCTTGTCAAACTAGACTCGTATAGAAGAAAGAGCTCACTAATCTGTCCGGCCAGAGATTTTAAGGTGTGTCTTGAATCTTTGCATTTGTCTAGACTGCTGTTTTTCGTGGCCCCCTGAAGGTTAGGATGTGCCACATACTGTCAGTATCCCAAAACCGGTAAGGCAGAAGCCAGACTGTCTAGCAATAGCTGGTGTGTTGATATGTTGAATGTGTGTTCCAGTTTCTCCTCTCTTCATAATGAGGCTGAGCACAGGTGCTGTCTCCCACTCTCTCTGCACTAAGCCAGAGAAAGAATTTGTGGTAAATGCCTATACTCACATTCAGGCTGCACCCTCTGATCTTGGGGAGATAGATGCTGAAAGTGGGCCTCTTTGTTTTCTGTGGTCTATGCCTATTAGAAATGCAAAGCCCCCTCAATTCCAAAGCTAGGTCTTTACGGTGACAGTCCCTTGAGTGTAAGCTGTGAAAGTTACAACGCACTCAGTGTATGACCAAAACTCTTTCAGTAAGAACGGGTAGACTTGGATTTATCACTGGGGTGAGCCAGAAGAAAGGCTTATTTTGTGCCAAGCTCTCGCTCAGGCTGCCAGAGAGCTATTGTTTGTTTACACTGTTAGCTCCTTGATGCAAGTTTGTTAGAAGCCAGGTTATCAAGTAGCCACTGGAAGTGTGTGCTATAAGACCCTTCTGGAGAGAAAATGGGAAATGCCTGTTCCTGTCTCCTCTCTGCACTATTCCAAGGGGGTATTTGCATACCTGTTTAAAACCACTTCTTTGTTTTGTGATCTGAGAGTCTTACATATGCCTAGTCCATTCTGCTCTGGGGCTAAGAGATTTGGTATGGAATCCTTTGGTAGGTAGCTATAAGAGTTGGGGTGCTCAACACATGGTATAATCCCCTTCCAGGGAGAAAGTGAGAGCTGTGTTTTCAAAGCCCCTTCTCTGTGCTGCTCCTGAGAGATAAATTCCCTGCAAGTGCTCCCCTGCCCACATGAAACTGTCACTTTTTTTGTGGTCTAGAGAGTCTCACATATACTTAGTCTTCTCTACTCCTGGAGCTAGGAGGTTTGGCAGGCAGTCCTTCCAGTAAACATGTAAAAAGTTGGGGTGTTGATGTGTGGACAAATTTCTTTCAGGAGGATTAATAAACCTGGAATTATCACTAGGGTGAGCCAAGGAGAAGGCCTGGCAAGTACCAATCTGCGTCTCGGGCTGTCAGTGGGCTAATACTTGTCTGCCCCTTTAAGTCCCTGATGCAAGTTAGTTAGAAGCTTGGCCACCAAGTAGCCACTGGAAGAGTCTATCATATACCTCTTTTGGGAAGAAACAGGGAGTTGCAATTTTAAAGCCCCTCCTCTGCTGTTCCTTTGTGCCCATGTATAAGCACCACTTTTTTTCCTGTGTTCTAGAGAGATATGCATATACCAGTCCCCTCTGCTTCCAGAGCTAGGAGGTTTAGGATGCAGTTCTTCAGGTGAAAGCTGTGAAAGTTGGGGCACTTAAAGTATGGCCAATCTCCTTTCAGGCCTGGAATTATCACTGAAGTGAGCCAGGCGGGGGTTGGGCAGAGGGGATGTTGAAGGCCTGAGAGGTACTGATCTGCTTCTCAGGCTGCCAGTAAGCTAATACTTGTTTGCCCCCTTAACTCCCCAATGTAAGTTAATTAGAAGCCAGGCCACCAAGTAGCCACTGAAAGAGTATGTCTTAAGTCCCTTCCAGGAAGAGACAGGAGACTATGTTTTTTAAGCCTCCTATCTGCACTGCTCCTAGAGAATGAAGCTTGTGGAAGTGCTTATGTACCTGCATAAAACCACTGCCTTTTCCCTGTGGTCTAGAGAGACTCATGTGTGTCTCCTACCCTCCATTCTCAGAGTTAGAAACTTGAGAACTAATCCATAGGGAACTTTAGAATTAGGGCTCTATATGTGAGGTCCAAACACACACATACATAAGCTTCTCCATAGAGAGAAGCCGGGCATTAGGGATTATTTTTCCTATTGTATTATTTAATGCCTAGAGCAGGGTCTGTGCCCAAGTGTGCCTCAGCTTTCCCTACCTGTTTGATGTGGATGTTTTCTCAGTAGCCCAGTGGTTAGTCTCTTAACTGATCTATGACATTCTCTCAGAGGGAATTGATCCATAACTAGATGTTTATTTGGTGCATCCATATGTAGAGGGAGCATCAGGAGCTTCCTATTCCACCATGTGGCTGATGTCACCACCTGGTCAATTAATTTTTAATACAGCTGCCAAGGTAATTCAAATAAAAAAGGATGGTCTTTTCAACAAATCATGCTGAGCAACTTGATTCCTATATGAAAAAAAGGAAACTCAAAATGGATTAATAGACCTAATCTCAAAAGCCAATACTATACAAATTCTAGAGAATACCTAGAATAAAATTTTTGTGGCATTGGAGAAGGCAAAGATCTGTTAGAAAGGATGCAAGATGCACAAATCATAAAAAAATGTAGATAAGTGGGACTTCAACAAAATTCAAAATGTTTTTCATAATATGCTATTAAAGAAATACATAGATAAGCCATAGAATGGGAGAATATGTTCTCAAAATATGTATCTAACAAAGTACTTGAATTTAGAATAGATTTTTCAAAACTATTACAATATATCATAAGAAGATAAATAATCAAATTTTAAAATGGGCAACAGATTTGAGCAGATAATTCACAAAAGTAGATATAAGGATGGTTAAGAAACACACAGATATATGTTCAACTTTATTGGTAATCAAATAGAAATTAAAACCAAAATGAAACAGTGCTATAAATTAACTAGAATGCCTAAAAGTTTTTTTTTAAATGACAAGACTAAATGTTGGAGACTTTATGTAGTAACAAGAGCTGTCATACACTGCTGGAGGTAAAAATAACTTTGGAAAAAGGCCAGATTCTTAATGAATAAGTAAAAATAAAACACATACACACACATACATATACACACACATACACAAGGCAACATTTTCACTCCTAGGAATTTACTGAAGAGAAATATTCATATCAGATTTACTCATAATACCAAAAAACAGGAAACAACCCAAATATCCATCAGCAAGTGGCTGGATAAATATAATGTATATTTATTCAATAGCATATTACTCTACATTGAGAAGAAACACAATAAACTAATAATATAAGGAACAACATAGAATAATATCAAAAACAGGCTGAGGAAAAGAAGCCAGATACAAAAGGATATATATTGTGTTTCCATTTCAATAAAATTCTAGAAAAGAGAAAATGAAACTATAGTGACAGAAAGATGATTAGTGGTTGCCTGGAACCAGGTGCTGGGAGTTGGGAAATTAAGGGGAATTAGCTGGGATGAGAGAAACTTTTGAGGCTGAGGGAATGTTCTATTTTTAGGTTTTGGTAGATTTTACTTCACTGTCAAGTCTCTTCAAATTGTACAATGTAAATGGATACATTTTGTTTTATACAGATTATATCTCAATAAAGTTGAATTTTAAAAAGATAAAAATCTGTGAATAGATCTGACCTCATTTTTTCATTTACTTGGTACTTAACTTTTCATAAAGTTTGTAATCAGTCATTCAATGTTAAAAGAGAGGAGGAGGATTCTGGGAATCACCCTGCATGTAGAATGCACTGACCCTGTGCAAGGCTATGATTGTTCTAGTGTGGATTCATGAGTGACCCTTTAATATGAGAACAATCCAAATTTAGAACCAAAGACATATCATTTGGGAAATATTTTGGTAGGAATGAAATGGTGGCAAGTATTATTAAGAAAATAACCTAGACTTAATTATTATAAGTTTTTATTATTCTTGTCCTACTGTCTAGTGTCTCCAAAGCTACTTGAGATAAGATAGTGTAATGGGTGAAAGTAAAAGCATTTAGCTTATGAAAGTTATAATCATATGCTGGCAAGGTTGTGGACAAAAGGGAAGACTTATACACTATTGGAGTGAGTGTAAATCAGTTGAACCATTGTGGCAAGCAGTATGGTGATTCCTCAAAGAGCTAAAAGCAGAACTACCATTCAACCCAGCAAATCCCATTACTGGGTATATACACCGAGGAACAGAAATCATTCTACCATAAATTCACATTGATGCGAATGTTCATTCCAGCAGCACTATTCACAATAGCAAAGACATGGAATCAACCTAAATACCCACCAATGACAGATTGGATAAAGAAATTGTAGTACATATACCCCATGGAATTACTATGCAGTCATTAAAAAGAATGAGGTAATGTCTTTTGCAAGAACATGGATGGAGGTGGAGGCCATTATCCTTAGCAAACTAACACAGGAACTGAAAGCCAAGTACTTCATGTTCTTATAAGTGGGAGTTGAATGATGAGAACTCACGAATGCAAAGACGGGAACAACAGATATTGGGATCTACTTGAGGGTGAAAGATGGAAGAAAGGAGAGCAGAGGAAAAAATAACCATTGGGTACTAGCCTTAATACCTGGATGATGAAACAATACATACGACAAACCCCAGTAACATGAATTTACCTATGTAACAAACCTTCACATGTATGTCCTAACCTAAAATAAAGCCTAAACAAAAGTTATAATCATAGTTATTTGGAAACTAAAGGAGATTTGAAGCAACAAACTATAAATTTTTAAATAGACTTTATTTTTGGAGCAGTTTTAGGTTCATAGCAAAATTAAAAGGCAAGTATAGCAATTTTCCATATACCACCTACCTTATGCATATGCATAGCCTCCTCCATTATTAACATACCCCACCAGAGTCATGTATTTGTTAGAATAGATGAATCTACATTGACATATTATTACCACCCAAAGTCCACAGTTTACATTGGCATTCATCTTTAGTGTTGTATAGGTTTGGACAAATATGTAACTACATATATTCAGCACTATAGTATCGTACAGATGGTTTCACTGTTCTTCCTATTCATTTCTCCCTTTCCTCAAACCCCTGGCAATCACTGATCTTTTTACTGCCTCCATGATTTCGCCTTTTCTAGAATGTCATATAGTCATATAATTGGAATCATACAATATATAATCTTTTCAGATTGGCTTTTTTCACTTAGTAACACAGATTGAATTTCTTAGAAGCTTTCATGTCTTATCATGGCTTGGTAGCTCATTTCTTCTTGGTGGGGAATAGTATTCCATTGTCTAACAGTTTATCCATTCACCTGCTGAAGGCTATCTTGGTTGCTTTCACATTTTGGCAATTATGAATAAAGCTGCTATAAATATCCATGTACAGGTTTCTGTGTGGACATCTCATTTGGGAAATACTAAAGAGCACAATTGCTGGATCTTATGGCAAGAATATGTTCAGTTTTGTAGAAAGATTACAAATTGTCTTCCAAAGTGGTTGTATCATTTTACATTCCTACCAGCAATAAATGAGAGTTTCTGGTGCTCCATGTCCTCATTAGCATTTGGTGTTGTCAGTGTTCTGGATTTTGGCTATTCTAATAGGTTTGTAGCGGTTGCTCATTGTCATTTTAATTTGTATTTCCCTGATGAGATATAATGTGCCACATTTTTTCATATGTTTATTTGCCATTTGTATATCTTCTTTGATGAGGTGTTTGTTAAGGTCTTTGGACCGTATTCAATTGGGCTGTTTATGTTGAATTTTAAGAGTTCTTTGTACATTTTGGATAACAGGCCCTTATCACCTATATTTTCTGCAAGTACTTTTCTCACCATCTATGGCTTGTTTTTTTATATTCTTGAGAGTGTCTTTCACAGAGAAGACAATTAAAATTTTAATTTTAAAAGTTCAGGTTATCGATTCTTTCATTCATGGATTGTACCTTTTGTGTTACATCTAAAAAGTCATTGTCAAACCCAAGGTCATTTAGATTTTCTCCTGTGCTATCTTCTAGGAGTTTAATGGTTTTGTGTTTTACATTCAGTGTATGATCCATTTTAAGTTAATTTTTTTGAGAGGTATAAGATTTGTCATTAGATTTATTAATTAATTTATTTATTTTTGCATATGACAGTCCAGTTGTTCCAGAGCCATTTGTTGAAAGGCTATCCTTGTTCTATTGTATCGCTTTAAATTATTTTCAAAAAGTAAATTATATTACATTTTTATTGCACTCTGCCAATCACTATGGCAAAAATATTATTAGCTAGTGCTTTTACCCCTCAGTGAAAAAAATACCTCATGTCTGAGGTCAAGGATGACTAGTTTCCCAGCTGTCAATATTCAGGCAGACAATTGATCTTCTCATTTTATTTAATCTTAGTAGTCATTTCCTGTTCCCTTGCCCCAACACTACTTAGAAAAACTAAATGTGTCCACTGTCATCAGTGCTTAGTGTAAGTGTAATATGACATGAATCAAAGACCCTTCAGGCCAAAGTAGAGACTGGTAATTTGTTATTGAAGAACAGAGGCTTTTCTGAAATTTCCTTTAGTTCAGGCAGATCACTATGAATTAACTAAGTAAGAGGGCAGCAGGTGCTCTCATTAAATTTACAGTCACTGGCAGCAGATAGAAAAGTAGTTTTAAAACAGTTTGCAGCTGTGTGGACACCTGTAATTACAGCCATGCACTCCCAGACATGATGCAGTGGGGGAGGGTGGGCCAGTGCTCTCTTAGTGTGCTTCAAGCAGCTCTGGTTGCAAGTGACCAGACAAGTGATTTCTGAACAGACTGTGGGGAGTGTGTTCCCTGAAATGACAGATAATCTTCCAAAATTCAGGTTGTAGGAAACCTTCCTGAGTTGTTAGGGAGATGGTAGTGTCCTTGGAACCATTTCCCAAGAAAAAGAAGAGTCTCCACCGGTCTATTATTTATATCTTCTTTGTTCCCCTTCTAACAGCTGAAATTAAATTTTGAAGTCATCATTTTTGAAGTCAATTTTGGTAATACATGTCAATCTGTGATTGCCTTTACAGAGTAATGATGTTTTGTTAAAGTGCAATTTGTTTATTATACATATTTTCTAATGAAGAATACAATTTCCATCTACAAGAGCAGGAGTTACCTTTTCATAGTTCTAAAAACTGTCCTTGGCATGTATCTTCCCTGGGTTTTTATCTGTGTCTTCCCCTATCTTTATCTTTCCTGACATTAATAGGAAATTGTAATTTTCTCTAAGCACTAGGGCAATTTGCAGTAAGAATTGTGTCCTTTCTTTCTCCTTCCTTCCCGCTCATTTTTTTCTTTTTCTTTCTTCCCCTCTCCTCCCCTCCCCTCCCCTTCCCTTCCTTTCTTTTTCCCTTCTTTCTTTTTCTTTTTAAAATTTTTATATCAGTCCCCACATGATCTTTGGCAACTTAGACTACACTCATTAAAAAAAGATAAATTATAATTTTAAAATATAGAACTAAGACAAATAAAATTCAATAGTCAAAACTAGAGGAAATAATAAAGAAGAATAAATGAGCATAGATATTGCTCTACTTGAAACTTATATTTACCCAAATCATATTGAATATAAAGAGTCTTGATGGCTTTGTGGCAGAACAAATCATCTATCAATAAGTTTTGCATTTTTTCTCTTTTGCACACGGTAGGTTATTTTAGTTAGGAAAGCCACTGAGAACTTGTATTAATATTCTGTGTTTGGGGATACGATACTAGTGAGGCAGTGGATGCGGTTCCTGTCTAGTCTACAAATTTTTCTCTATTCAGTAAGGATAGATTATGCCTCTAACTCTAGCCAACCACCTCATAAATCTAAGATGGAAGGGTAGGATGTTAGACCTGGAAAGGACCTTAGGGTTCAACTCATCTGACAATGCTTTGCCATTGGTCATAGGAAAGAAAGCTGAGTTTGGATAAATGTGGGTCTGTCTGTCAGCACTAGTGAGGAAGAAGAAGAAAAAAAACCTGACAAAGCCTGTGATGACTGACGGTCTGGCAGCACCAGCGTCTTCATATATACATGAGAGCAGGCTTTCATTATTTGTTAATTAAATTTCTAAAGTGCGGTAATTACCAGCCTCCCTCCTGCCCCCAGTACATGAAACAGTCTTCTTTTTTTTTTTTTTTTTTTTTTTTTTTTAGGCAGAGTCTCGCTCAACAGTCTTCTTTTAAAATAGAAATATTCATCAAAATAATATTATTTTAATAGGAATTTTTTTTCTTTTTCTTTCTCTTTTCTTTTTTTATTTTATTATTATACTTTAAATTTTAGGGTACATGTGCACAATGTGCAGGTTAGTTATATATGTATACATGTGCCATGCTGGTGTGCTGCACCCATTAACTCGTCATTTAGCATTAGGTGTATCTCCTAAAGCTATCCCTCCCCCCTCCCCGCACCCCACACCCCACAACAGTCCCCAGAGTGTGATGTTCCCCTTCCTGTGTCCATGTGTTCTCATTGTTCAATTCCCATCTATGAGTGAGAATATGCGGTGTTTGGTTTTTTGTTCTTGCAATAGTTTACTGAGAATGATGATTTCCAATTTCATCCATGTCCCTACAAAGGATATGAACTCATCATTTTTTATGGCTGCATAGTATTCCATGGTGTATATGCTCTCCTCAGCAAATGTAAAAGATCAGACATTATAACAAACTGTCTCTTAGGCCACAGTGCAATCAAACTAGAACTCAGGATTAAGAAACTCACTCAAAACTGCTCAACTACATGGAAACTGAACAACCTGCTCCTGAATAACTACTGGGTACATAACGAAATGAAGGCAGAAATAAAAATGTTCTTTGAAACCAACGAGAACAAAGACACAACATACCAGAATCTCTGGGACACATTCAAAGCAGTGTGTAGAGGGAAATGTATAGCACTAAATGCCCACAAGAGAAAGCAGGAAAGATCTGAAATTGACACCCTAACATCACAATTAAAAGGACGAGAAAAGCAAGAGCAAACACATTCGAAAGCTAGCAGAAGGCAAGAAATAACTAAAATCAGAGCAGAACTGAAAGAGATAGAGACACAAAAAACCCTTCAAAAAATTAATGAATCCAGGAGCTGGTTTTTTGAAAGGATCAACAAAATTGATAGACTGCTAGCAAGACTAACAAAGAAGAAAAGAGAGAAGAATCAAGTAGATGCAATAAAAATTGATAAAGGGGATATCACCACTGATCCCACAGAAATACAAACTACCATCAGAGAATACTACAAACACCTCTACGCAAATAAACTAGAAAATCTAGAAGAAATGGGTAAATTCCTTGACACCTACACCCTCCCAAGACTAAACCAGGAAGAAGTTGAATCTCTGAATAGACCAATAACAGGCTCTGAAATTATGTCAATAATCAATAGCTTACCAACCAAAAAGAGTCCATGACCAGATGGATTCACAGCCGAATTCCACCAGAGGTACAAGGAGGAGCTGGTACCATTCCTTCTGAAACTATTCCAATCAATAGAAAAAGAGGGAATCCTCCCTAACTCATTTTATGAGGCCAGCATCATCCTGATACCAAAGCCGGGCAGAGACACAACCAAAAAAGAGAATTTTAGATCAATATCCTTGATAAACATTGATGCAAAAATCCTCAATAAAATACTGGCAAACTGAATCCAGCAGCACATCACAAAGCTTATCCACCATGATCAAGTGGGCTTCATCCCTGGGATGCAAGGCTGGTTCAATATACACAAATCAATAAATGTAATCCAGCATATAAACAGAACCAAAGACAAAAACCACATGATTATCTCAATAGATGCAGAAAAGGCTTTTGACAAAATTCAACAACCCTTCATGCTAAAAACTCTCAATAAGTTAGGTATTGATGGGACGTATCTCAAAATAATGAGAGCTATCTATGACAAACCCACAGCCAATATCATACTGAATGGGCAAAAACTGGAAGCATTCCCTTTGAAAACTGGCACAAGACAGGGGTGCCCTCTCTCAACACTCCTATTCAACATAGTGTTGGAAGTTCTGGCTAGGGCAATTAGGCAGGAGAAGGAAATAAAGGGTATTCAATTAGGAAAAGAGGAAGTCAAATTCTCCCTGTTTGCAGATGACATGACTGTATATCTAGAAAACCCCATTGTCTCAGCTCAAAATCTCCTTAAGCTGATAAGCAACTTCAGCAAAGTCTCAGGATACAAAATCAATGTACAAAAATCACAAGCATTCTTTAATAGGAATTAACTTTTAACGAAGAAGAGCACATTCACTACCAAACATTATGAAAAATTTCTGAAAGATTTTAAAAATGTGGTACTACCTGAAAGTATGATATATCTTTATATGGCCTATTTGCAAATAGGCTTAACTTCCATGCAAACATCTGTTTAAGTGAGCATATTAAACTATCCCATAAAATATGTGATGTGTGTGTATATGACATTCTATGCAATGAATATAAAATATATGAGAATTGTATGTCAAAGGCCACTTAGTGAATAACTGTATAATCAGCATAGATAACATTTAGTAAATCATTATTTGCTTTATCACTAGACTAACATAGCCTGTGGGAAGAACAGAGTGTCAAAGAAATATGGGTTTGTGAAATTTTTGTGCTTGTCTTCAGGATAGTCATACGTCAGTAATGAGTATTCAAGGGAAATTCAGTTTACAATATATATATAGAAAAATAATATTTCAAGAGGATTTCAAATAACCAGTAGACAGAAGACTGATGACTTCTTCATGGTAATGAAGTACTTACATATATAAAACAGACTAAATGTCTGACAATTTATTTTGTAAAATATATGCTGGAATAGAGATGTAGCAGAATTGGCTATAAATCATTCTACATCACACCAAAAGTAAGAGCCTTTATTTACTGAGATCCTAGCAGATGCCTCTGTTGCCCCATGTCATGTGACATTCCTTTCTGAGCCTCCAATTTCAGCTAAGAGGTATAGTGGATTTTTAAGTGCCCCAACAAAGTTCTACCAAGCATTCACCATCTAACCTTCTGGATTCTGACCCAGAGACTTTTCTATAGTTGCAGAAGTGTGTAAACCCAGCCTGGAAGCTTGAGAAATTTAGTGCCCTCGTGACAGTCCTCAGTCACTGGTGAGGTCAGCTGGTACAAATGCTCCAGCCTCCTCTTCCCTGGGCTGACAATCCCGGAAAGTCAGTTCACTTCCTGGGAAGAACTGCTGAAACTGAGCCCTCATTCCCTACCAGGCAATCCCAATGTCACACATTATTGGCGGCCTTTCCACTTTTCTGCGCTCTTCTCCTTCCCTTACTCCTGCTTTAGCGCTCACCCACAAATACATTACTTTTCTCAGGCTCTGCTTTTTGGGAAACCCAAACCAAAGCGATCACCAATAAGAGAGTTCCTTTCCTTAACATGTACAGTAAAAATTTGTGAGATTTAAGTGTATTTGTACATAGCATGAGGACAATTTGGGGGGTTAGGAGACTGATGCTCTAGTCCTCAGTGACTATTAGCATTGCTTGATCTGGGCTATAGTTTCTTTAACTATAACATGAGAGAGAGGGAGAAATAGATTCACAGCTCTTAAGAAATAATGACACAAGTGTAGCCCATGTAATACAGTTTAATCTACCCGAATCAGCTACACAGTGTTTGATTTTTTTCTCCTATTGAGCTGTGAGATATACCTTACCCAGGAGGTGAGCTTCAGAACCGTTGGTGGAATCTATACTTGTCGGTTTTGTTTGTTATTTTATTTAAATAATACAGGCTGCACATGATAAAAGTAAAATTAAACAATAGGGCTGTGAATGAAAGATAACAATTCCTGTCCTGCTCCTTCCCATCTCTAGTCTATTTCCCATAAATGATCTATCTTAACTGCTTCTGTTTTTTTGTGTGTCCCTTGGGTTACCTCAATAATTTTAAATAAAATACAAACACGGATTTCTTAGTTTAAAAAATAACTCTCCAGTATAAAATGGGATAATTTTACTCTTTTAAAGTACTCTGAGTCTCCACCCACCCTATCGTGATAGATGTTACGTTTTCTGTTCAGTTTTTTAATGATCACATTTATAATTTCATGTAATGTACTCTACTTCTTGCTCAATAAATTCTGATATTTCTTCATTCTCCACACTGTAAAATGAGTATATTACCGCCTTCTACCTCTCGTCCCATGTATAATCTGCCATCTTCTACATTATCAAAGTGATAAATGTTTGCATTTTAATCTGTGACTGTAATTATGTCTTATGTGCTTTGGCTATATACTGTAAAAATTAAAAAAGAACAGTATTTATGTTGCTCTATCAATGTAAATTCTGCTCATGGCATAGCCAGATAGTGTTAGGATTATATTTTCTTCTCCCTGAGTACAGAATCATAATCCTGCTCTTCCTGTGGCATCGCTAATTCACCGAGTGTTAAGTCAGTCCAATCGTCTCTCTTTTAAAGTAGTTAATTCTGATAGCTAATACTGGTTACTGCTGGGGAAAATGAGTGCCTACATAAAAATATTTTATAGTCAACTAGGCACTCCCAGCAAATAGATGGTGAAAAACAGTAGGAGGAATTTTGTGGTTTTCAAAGCAAAGCTTGCATTTTCTATTAGGATCTAAGTCCAAACTAATTTTTCTAGGCTTACATAATAGTAGTCTTCTATATGCTTCCTCCTCCTACCTTTGAGTTTAGTTTGCTGTTCTTTTCTTGGATTCTTATGGTGCAAGTTTAGATTATTGGTTTGAGATACTTTTCTTTTCAAACATAAACATTCAATGCTATAAATTGTCCTCTAATCAATGTTTTAGTAGTATTCCAAAAATTTTGATAGGTTGTATTTTCATTCAGTTTACAATTTTTATAAATTCTATTGAGATTGCCTCTTGGATCCATGGGTTAAGTGTGTGGATCAATTTTCAAATATTAGAGATTTTCCAAATAACTTTGTTATTTATTTCTAATTTAATTTGACTGTGGCCTGAGAATATACTTTATATGGTTTATACTTTTAAAAATTCTATTGAAGTTAAAGAAAGTATTTTGTATTTCAACCCTTTTAAATTGATTGAGACTAAATCATGTGCACATAAAAAGAATGTATATTCTTCTATTGCTCCTTGTAGTGTTCTGTAAATGTCAGTTAGGTGAAATTGATTGATATAAGTCTTCTGTTTTCTTGCTGATTTTCTTCAGTACTCTCAATTATCAACGTGGAATGGTGAATTCAACTATTATTTTGCATTATCTGTTTCTCTCTTAAATTCATTCAGTTCATGAGTGTATTTGTGTGTATATTCTGTTCACTATTTTAAGTACATATATTTATAATTGTTATAACTTCCTCATTAATATTTTCATTACTCTAAAGTGACCCTCTTTGTCTCTAGTAATATTTTGGCCTTACAGTTTATTTTTTCTGATATTTATGTGGCCATTTCATTTATCTATGTTTACTATTTGCATAGTATAAATGTTTTCATCATTTTATGTTCAACTTATTTGTGTATTTGAATCCAAAGTGTATCTTAATAATTTGCCTAGGAATTATAATATACATCTTTATTTCTTATAATGTCTTGCAATGAAAACTAATTGAATCAAGTAAAACATAGAAAGTTTGATCCAATATAGCTCTATTTCTTCTCCTTTCATTGTGATATTATTGTCACACATATTATATTTAACACAGTATAAGCCCCAAAATACAGATTTATAATTTTTAATGCTATTGACTTTTAAATAACTAAGAGAAGAAAAGAAAAAAAGGTATATCTATGCAGTATTTTACAATTACCTTCCTGTATAATTACATATTCGGTTGCTCTCTGTTTCCTTATGTGGATTGAAGTAACCATCTGATCTCATTGTCTTTCAGCCTGGAGTAATTTTTTAGTATTTTTGGAGAGCAGGTCTGAAAGCAACATATTACCTCTGTCTTTCTTTCTTTGGGAATTTCTCTGTTTCACCTTCATTTTTGAAGTGTAGTTTGCCGATAGAGATATCTTGGTTGACAGTTTTTTTTGTTTTTTTTTTTTTTTCAGAAATATATATATTTTTTATTATACTTTAAGTTCTAGGGTACATGTGCACAACGTGGAGGTTTGTTACATATGTATACGTGTGGCATGTTGGTGTACTGCATCCATTAACTCATCATTTACACTAGGTATTTCTCCTAATGCTATCCCTCCCCCCTCCCCTTACCCCATGACAGACCCTGGTGTGTGATGTTCCACGCACAGGGGTTCTAATTGTTCAATTCCCACCTATGAGCGAGAACATGCAGTGTTTGGTTTTTTGTCCTTGTGACAGTTTGCTGAGAATGATGGTTTCCAGCTTCATCCATGTCCCTACAAAGGGCATGAACTCATGTCCTTTTTTATGGCTGCATGGTATTCCATGGTGTATATGTACCACATTTTCTTAATCCAGTCTATCATTGATGGATATTTGGGTTGGTTCCAAGTCTTTGCTATTGTGAATAGTGCCGCAATAAACATACGTGTGCATGTGTCTTTATAGCAGCATGATTTATAATCCTTTGGGTATATACCCAGTAATGGCATGGCTGGGTCAAATGGTATTTCTAGTTCTAGATCTTTGGGGAATCACCACACTGTCTTCCGCAATGGTTGAACTAGTTTACAGTCCCACCAACAGTGTAAAAGTGTTCCTATTTCTCCATATCCTCTCCAGCACCCGTTGTTTCCTGACTTTTTAATGATCGCCATTCTAACTGGTATGAGATGGTATCTCATTGTAGTTTTGATTTTCATTTCTCTGAGGGCCAGTGATGATGAGCATTTTTTCATGTGTCTTTTGGCTGCATAAATGTCTTCTTTTGAGAAGTGTCTGTTCATATCCTTCACCCACTTTTTGATGGGGTTGTTTGTTTTTTTCTTGTAAATTTGTTTGAGTTCTTTGTAGATTCTGGGTATTAGCCCTTTGTCAGATGAGTAGATTGCAAAAATTTTCTCCCATTCTGTAGGTTGCCTGTTCACTCTGATGGTAGTTTCTTTTGCTGTGCAAAAGCTCTTTGGTTTAATTAGATCCCATTTGTCAATTTTGGCTTTTGTTGCCATTGCTTTTGGTGTTTTAGACATGAAGCCTTTGCCCATGCCTATGTCCTGAATGGTATTGCCTAGGTTTTCTTCTAGAGTTTTTATGGTTTTAGGTCCAAGATTTAAGTCTTTAATCCATCTTGAATTAATTTCTGTATAAGGTGTAAGGAAGGGATCCAGTTTCAGCTTTCTACATATGGCTAGCCAGTTTTGCCAGCACCATTTATTAAATAGGGAATCCTTTCCCCATTTCTTGTTTTTTGTCAGGTTTGTCAAAGATAAGATGGTTGTAGATGTGTGGTATTATTTCTGAGGGTTCTGTTCTGTTCCATTGGTCTATATTTCTGTTTTGGTACCAGTACCATGCTGTTTTGGTTACTGTAGCCTTGCAGTATAGTTTGAAGTCAGATAGCATGATGCCTCCAGCTTTGTTCTTTTGGCTTAGGATTGACTTGGCAATGCGGGCTCTTTTTTGGTTCCATATGAACTTTAAAGTAGTTTTTTCCAATTCTGTGAAGAAAGTCATTGGTAGCTTGATGGTGATGGCATTGAATGTATAAATTACCTTGGGCAGTATGGCCATTTTCACGATATTGATTCTTCCCATCCATGAGCATGGAATGTTCTTCCACTTGTTTGTGTCCTCTTTTATTTCATTGAGCAGTGGTTTGTAGTTCTCCTTGAAGAGGTCCTTCACATCCCTTGTAAGTTGTATTCCTAGGTATTTTATTCTCTTTGAAGCAATTGTGAATGGGAGTTCACTCATGATTTGGCTCTCTATTTGTCTGTTATTGGTGTATAAGAATGCTTGTGATTTTTGCATATTGATTTTGTACCCCGAGACTTTGCTGAAGTTGCTTATCAGCTTAAGGAGATTTTGAGTTGAGACAATGCGGTTTTCTAGATATACAATCATGTTGTCTGCAAACAGGGACAATTTGACTTCCTCTTTTCCTAATTGAATACCCTTCATTTCCTTCTCCTGCCTGATTGCCCTGGCCAGAACTTCCAACACTATGTTGAATAGGAGTGTTGAGAGAGGGCATCCCTGTCTTGTGCCAGTTTTCAAAGGGAACGCTTCCAGTTATTTCCCATTCAGTATGATATTGGATGTGGGTTTGTCATAAACAGCTCTACACCCTCCCAAGATTAAACCAGGAAGAAGTTGAATCCCTGAATAGACCAATAACAGGCTCTGAAATTGAGGCAATAATTAATAGCCTACCAACCAAAAAAAGTCCAGGACCATACAGATTTACAGCCAAATTCTACCAGAGGTGCAAGGAGGAGCTGGTACCATTTCTTCTGAAACTGTTCCAATCAACAGAAAAAGAGGGAATCCTCCCTAACTCATTTTATGAGGCCAGCATCATCCTGATACCAAAGCCTGGCAGAGACACAACCAAAAAAGAGAATTTTAGACCAATATCCCTGATGAACCATCGAAGCAGAAATCCTCAACAAAATACTGGCAAACCGAATCCAGCAGCACATGAAAAAGCTTATCCACCATGATCAAGTGGGCTTCATCCCTGGAATGCAAGGCTGGTTCAACATACACAAATCAATAAACGTAATCCAGCATATAAACAGAACCAAAGACAAAAACCACGATTATGTCAATAGATGCAGAAAAGGCCTTTGACAAAATTCAACAGCCCTTCATGCTAAAAACTCTCAATAAATTAGGTATTGATGGGTGGACAGGTCTTATACACACTTCGTATATGTCTTTCTACTGTCTGCTAGCCTCCATTGCTTCTAATGATAAGTCAGTTTTTAATCCTATTTTGGTTTCCTTGTATGCTGACTTATTTTTCTGTTGTTGCTTTCAAGATATTATCTGTATCTGTGACTTTTAACAGTTTGACTACGTTTTTGCCAGGTGTCATCTTTTTATGTTTATCTTCCCTGGGGTTCATTAAGCTTTGGATGTGTAAATTAATGTTTTAGACCAAATATAAAAATATTTTTTGAATATTTAATCTGTCTCTTTCTTCTCTTCGAGGCTACTGTCATACATATATTGGTATGCTTAGTGGTATTCAGAGGTCTCGGGTTCTGTCCATTTCTCTTCATTCTTTTTACTTTTTCTTCCTCAGAGTGGATAATTTCTATTTATCTATCTTAAAATTCTCCGATTTTTTTTTGCCAGCTTAAATCTTCTGTTTAAGCCGGCCCCTCAAGAAAATTTTTTATTTCAATTATTGTAACTTCAACTGTAGAATTGACATTTGGGTCTTTTTTATTTCTGTCTCTTTATTGATATTTTCTATTTGAGAAATTGTCTTTGTTGTATTTTCCTTTAATTCTTTAAATGTGATTCCTTGAGTTTTGGCTTTCACTTTATTCCAGAATTTTTGTGTCTTTACTGTGCACTAAGCCTCACATTCAGCCAGGGAAGAGTAGATAACTAGAGTTTTTGGGTGCTGCATTGACTTTTTTTTTTTTTTTTTTTGAGATGGAGTCTTGCTCTGTCACCCAGGCTGGAGTGCAGTGGCATGATCTCGGCTCACTGCAAGCTCCACCTCCCGGGTTTGTGCCATTCTCCTGCCTCAGCCTCCAGAGTAGCTGAGACTACATGTGCCCGCCACCGTGCCCCGCTAATTTTTTGTATTTTTAGTAGAGATGGGGTTTCACCATGTTAGCCAGGATGGCTTCGATCTCCTGACCTCGTGATCCACCCACCTCGGCATCCAACTATGAGATAGTGTCAATCAGTTGGACTTGGAGTTTATTTGGCTTTTTAAAACAAACTTTCAACAAATAGTGCTGGGACAATTAGATATCTGCATGTAAAAGATGAATTTGGACCACTGATACACACCAGACAAACAAAAAGACCTAACTCAAATTGAATCATAGACAAAAATGTAAAAGCTACAACTGTCAACACTTAGAAGAAAATTTAGGGGTAAGTTTTCATGAACTTGGGCTAAGGGATGATTTCTTAAATATAATACCAAAAGCATATGTAGTGAATGGTAAAATTTATAAATTTGACTTCATCAAAATTAAAAATCTTTACACTTCCAGAGACTATCAAGAAAATGAAAAGACCATGCCATAAATTGGGAGAAAATATTTGTAAATCGTATATCTGATAAAGGACTTGTGCCCAGGATAAATTCAAAAACTCTTATAACTTAATAAGGAAACAACCTCATATAAAAATGGGAAAGAGATTTAAATAGGCATTTCACCAAAGAAAATATACAAAAGGCCAGTAAGCACATAAAGAGATACTCAACATAATTAATCAGTAGGGAAATGCAAATCAAAACTGTGAAGACATATTTTTTTGCACACTAGAATGGCTTTAATTAGACAAAATATAACAAGTGTTGGCAAGGATATGATGAAACTGCAACCATTATACATTGCTGGTAGGTAGGTAATGCAGAGCAACCAGTAAAGAAAACATTCAATACGACCTGAATGTTGCCTCTTAGCCGCAGAAACAGTCCTGTCCCAACTGCTCCTTTTTGTATCTACTCCTGTCTCTTTCAATCCATAATCAGTAATCTTTTATTATACAAAAACACTTCTGATGATAGTGTCCTCCTTCAAGTTAAAGCTTTTCAGTTTTTTTCCATTGCCCTGAAGATAATGAATAAAATTCTTAAGTGTTTTACAAGGATTTGTAAGATCAGGCCTCTACCTGCTTTTTGTCTTCCATCGGTTGTCTTCTAGTTCTTTCTGCCGCAACTTCCTTTCCTTCCAGTTTCTCAAACATGCTTCTTCCCAACTCAATCCTTTACATGTTATGTGTCCTCTGACTTAAATAACTTCTCTACCCCAGTGAAGTACCTCTTTTACTATTTTCTTATTTCTGCTTAATATTCAGTTCTTCAGGAGAACTCTAATGATGCCATGCATGTTAATTTCACTATAGCCTTCACCTTCTTCTTGTTTATCAGTTTTGACTTTAGACTTATTTGTGTAATTTATTTTATGTATCTCAACCATTAGGCTGAGGATAGAGGCTATGTCTGGTTTGGATCACCATTGTATTTACAATACTGAGATGAGTGCTTCCCACATAGGTATTCAATCAGGATTTGTTGCATAAATGAGTCACTTCAGAGAAGTCCTATATCTCACTCAACATGTCTTAAGCAGAATTAATATAATCTGTCTTTATGATTCCAAATAGTAAGTACCTATTAGATGATTTTGGTAATTCAGAACCTGCCAATAAAGAAAAGCTTCAGTTTTGGCATACAGTTCATTTAAACATTTTAGCCGTTAAAATTTTAGCCAGACAGTTTGGGAATTTATTTGGCATCAGTATAATTCAGAAGATATTTCTAGTGCAGTGATGGCTCTTGATTCTCTGAGGTCTGTAAATGTGAAAGTTCTTGCATGAGTCAGAATACACTAAGTTATGCTGCAATAACAAATTCACCCCAGAATGTCAATCACCTAACACTAAAAAATTTATTTCTCACTCACGCTACATATTTAATGCAGCTTGGTGGAAAGTTCTCTGTTCCATATGGTTCCTCTGAGAAACCCAGATTGATTGAAGAGATTCTGCCATCTGGAACTCTACCAGTGGCTATGGGAGAAGGAGAGAATATGTTAGAAACTAACACCTACTCTTCCATGCTTTGACTTAGGAGTGACACTCATCCTTTCTGCTCATAGCTTATTGGCTAAATCTGGTCATGAGTCATGTAATTGCTAGATGACTAGGAATCTTACAGAGCACATGGATATTGGGTGAACAGTAAATGTCTCTTCCATGGTATTGATTCTGAAAGTAAATTATTCACTCATCCTTAAATTGAGATATTTCAAGTAAATATTTAAGCAAAGTACAACTGAATACATACATTTTTGTGCACATCTGCTCTATGTGCCTGTTTGTGTAATGACCCTGACTGATTCTCTAGCTCATTCTTTCCTCCCAGTGCAAGAGTCTTAAGTGTAGCTAAAACTAAGTTCCAAGTTTGTCTTCAAAGTTTTGCCTGAGATGTTTGAAGAGACATGTTAGAGTAATCATAATGTTATCAATTGTTTGATATCTTGTATTATATTTTCCTGAATTTTCTTATTGAGACATTCTCAAAAATTCTTTTGATTATTCTTAATTTGTGGTTTTTACTTCTATACTGTTGAATGTTTTATTGCTTTGAGATTGTACTGCTATTTTAGCTTTTCATTTTCTATGAATTTTCATTTTGTTTTTTATTCTGTAAGTATTGTGCCAAGGTTGGAGGGTTGTTGAGCAAAGCCAAAGTTACGGGTAACTAGATAGTAGTCTGTTTTGTCCTATGTGATGTCTTCATAATATGGCTTCCTTATTTTAGCTGTGTGACCTTGAAAGTTTTCTTAATTTCTCTGAAAAATTTCTTAACTTTCTAAACTTCTAAGCTTCAACTTCCTTTTCTGTAAAATGTGATTTATGATAACTTTCCTAAGGTTTTGTTTTTTAAATAGATATCAATAACATACATAAAATATGTAATGCAATGCTTAGCACATAATAGACACTAAATAAATATCATTTTCCTATTATCATATGGGTAATTCAAAGTGTGTGGTCATCCTGAAGAACTGGGCTGGAATCCATGCACCATCACTTAGGAAGTGGATAAAAAGGGCAAGTTATTTGATGTTTATAAAAGTCATTTGGGAGCAAAGTTGAATTTTCTTTTCTTCAAAGAAGCAACAAGCAAGACATTTCAGGATATCCAGACTTTGTTTGCCATTCAAAACAATATTATGTAACGTTCCGGTATTTCTATCCTAGTTTTAGCCCTCTGCTTATGGGAAGTCACCTAGCTCTTACTGTGCCACCGACTTTTTAGATGTTGGGGACATTTAAGAGTTTTGCCTGAAACAGGTCACTGCTTTTAAGAAGGGTCTACTGGCCCATTTGTAACGTTTCCTAGGTCAGAATTAAATGGCAGTGATGACCACAGATCACTCATTTTCCTCATTTGAAACAGGTTTAGTGAGCAAGTGTCTCTACGATTTTTAATAATAATATTAAACTACAAAATTTGGCTTTTTCTCAGCAGAGATTTTTTTCCCCCACAGAAAATGTGCAAGCTTTAAACATCTCATTTGCAATAAAGAAATTGAAAATGTATCCCTCAAATAAAGGTGTATATCTTAGTGTGGCTTTTCTTAGAACAAAACACCAGTCACAGTTTATTAAGTTCATTTCTTTCGCATGAGGAATGAAGCAGCATTAGTTGTAAGGTGAGGACAAAGGCCTTTATGGTTGTCAAAGAGGGAGACCTATGGGCAAGTTCCTTAAGTTCTTTAAGCCTCAGTTTTCTTATTTGTAAAATGAAGATAATGATAGTCACATTGTGTGGAGTCAATATGATAATGAGAGAAAAACTCTTCTCTGGTGCCTGGCACGTAGTAGATAATCACTAAATGTTGGTTAAATTTATTAGAAGTAATTGCAGTTAAAAAAATATTATATAGAGTATATATTATATATACAGTATATAGGTTTTTAATGCAATATCATAGTATATAGGCTATTTGATGCAGTATGTCTCATAATCTTAAAACTGTAAATGTCATATTATTTATCTGAGCTCCTTAAAAGTTGATGACCTACTCTGGAAATTTACTGTAAACCAACAGGTGGTGTTAGTGGTAGCTATATCCTACATAACATATATATCATATATAGTATATATATAATATATAATATATATTATAATATAGTATATATATAATATATAATATATATTATAATATAGTATATTATAATATATAATATATATTATAATATAGTATATTATAATATATAATATATATTATAATATAGTATATTATAATATATAATATATATTATAATATAGTATATATTAGATTATATATGATGTATAGTATATATAATATATAATATATTATATATAATATATTATATATAATAATTATATAATATAATATATAATATATATTATATATTTTATATATATCATATTATTATATACAATAATTATATAATATCATATATATTACATAATTATATAATTAATATATCTAATATATAATATATAATAATTATATAATATTATATATTATATATATTATAATTATATAATATAATATACAATATAATATGTATTATATAATTATAATATATTATTGTATAATTATATATTATAATTATATATTATATAATATTATATATAATACATAATATATAACTATATATTATAATTATATATAAATAATTATTTAATATAATATTAATATATTATATATAATATAATATATATTCTATTATATATTATACTAGAATATATATTATATTATATATAACATATAATATAATATATATAATATATACTATACATCATATGATATATACTATATATAATATATACTATATATTATGATATATCCTATATATAATATATACTATATATTATGATATATCATGTATAATGTCATGTATATCATGTATATTATGTATTATATATAATATAATATATATTTTATAATACAGACTATATATTATATTATAGACTATATATTATATTTAATATATATTATATAGACTATATATTACAAATAATATATATTATATATAATATATATTATATAGACCATATATTATAAATAATATATATTATATATAATATATATTATATAGACTATATATTATAAATAATATATATTATATATAATATATAATATAATATATAGTCCATATTATATATATTATATATAATATAGACTATAATATTATATATACTATAATATATAATATATGGACTATTATAGTCCATATTATATATAATATAGTATATATACTATATTATAATATATATTAATATAGTATATATAATATATTATATATAAATGTATAATATACTATATATAATATATATATAATATAATACTATATTATATATAATATGGACTATAACATTATACTATATTATATATAATATGGACTATAATATTATAATATATAATATAGTATGTATACTATATTATATATAGTAGAGTATATATACAATATAGTATGTATACTATACTATAGTATATATAGTATATATAGTATATATACTATGTATATATAGTATATATACTATAGCATATATAGTATATATACTATAGCATATATAGTATATATACTATAGTATATATAGTATATATACTATAGTATATATACTATATATACTATAGTATATATACTATAGTATATGTATATATAGTATATATATACTATAGTATATATAGTATATATACTATAGTATATATACTATATATACTATAGTATATATATACTATATATACATATACTATAGTATATATACTATATATGCTATGTATATATACTATATATACATAGTATATATACTATATATACTATATATATAGTATATATATAGCATATATATACTATATATATAGTATATATACTATAGTATATATAATATAGACTATAATATATATAATATATGATATATTATAATATAGACTATAATATATATATTATATATGATATATTATATATACTATATTATATATTATATATGATATATTATATATTATATATTATATATGATATATTATATAATATATAATATATGATATGATATATTATATATGATATATATTGTATATGATATGATATATTATATGTGATATATATGATATATATTATATATGATATGATATATTATATATTATATATATTATATATGATATTATGTTATATATATAATATATATTATATATGATATGATATATTATATATGATATCTATTATATATGATATGATATATTATATATGATATATATAATATAGATTATAATATAGACTATAATATTATATATTATATATGATATAATATAGACTATAATGTATATATTATATATGATATAATATAGACTATAATATTATATATAGTATATATGATATAATATAGACTATAATATTATATATTATATATGATATAATATAGAGTTTAATATTATATATAATATATGATATATAATATTATATGTATAATATATGATATAATATAGACTATATTATATATAATATATATAATATATAATATAGACTATATTATATATAATATATATAATATATAATATAGACTATATTATATATAATATATATAATATATAATATAGACTATATTATATATAATATATATAATATATAATATAGACTATATTATATATAATATATATAATATATAATATAGACTATATTATATATAATATATATAATATATAATATAGACTATATTATATATAATATATATAATATATAATATAGACTATATTATAGAATATATAATATGGACTATATATTTTAGAATATATAATATAGACTATATATTGTGTGATATATATATTATACATGATATAGCTACCACTAACACCACCTGTTTGTTTACAGTAAATTTCCAGGGTACGTCATCAATTTTTAAGTAGCTCAGAAAAATAATATGACATTTACAGTTTTAAGATTATGAGACATAATGCATTAAATAATTATGTACTTATTTTCTGATCTCACATTAGTTGAATTATAAAGGGTTGACTGTATATGTTTTGATGATATATGTTTGTCATCATGAAAACTCATACAGGTATGTCATACAAGTGTGACAGGTAATAGTATTTAAAAGTTATTGCATAATGTGTGATTTTATTAAATGATGAAATTATTTTTGGAATTCATGTATTAGCATAAATTATATACTTAATAAAAGAGAAGTGATATTGCCACTGCTTCAAAATTGTATTCAGAGCCTATTTGTAAGCTACCTAAGAATTTTCTTAATTTTTACAGATATATCTCATTCTTTGAGCAAAAATATTTAAGTTTGACTTTTAGATGTTTTCAGAATTTTTAAATAAAATATTGAATATTCTGAGGAAGTCTCAGGATGTTTCAAAAGTGGTTTTTGGAGAAGTAAAATTATCAAATAGTCTTAAGCTGAATTTTTTTGAAACAAAAAATTGCCACATTTCAGTGTATTAATTTTGGTGTGTATAAATGTACACATGTATAACAAGTTTTATAGTTAATGTACTAAGATGACATTTTATACTTTATATACGGTTAATGTATTTTGATAAAAGAGAGAAGCTTTCCTTTCAGACTTCTATTAGCAGGATTTAAAATATTAATTTTTACTCTTAACTCAGGTTTGATACAAATAATAAATGAGCAAAAAGAATAAATGATCTTAAGAAATTATTTCTATCTCACATGAATTATTATTCCTGAATTTCTTGAATCTTTTAGCACTCTTTTGTATGTTACAAATTTATATCCAAGTTCTTATTCCTGTTGATGAGATATGAATATTATATATTCCTCAGTGATACACCAGAAATAAGCTATTAAACAAGCCATAACACCAATAAAACATTTACTCTTCTTTCTAAATAAAGAATAAATAACCAGTACTGATAATCCTAATTTTGGAGACATGGTTTTAAATAAATTTTACTCATCCTGCTTTATACTAGAGGATAAAAAGTTGATGTCATATGGACTTCATTAGATTTCAGTGAAGTTTTTTTATTTATGACTTCCTCAGATGCGGTATTTTCCCTTCATAGCAGCTACTATCGCAGAAATTGTTTCTGAAAGTAGATACTGAAAAAGATCTATGGATTTATTTTTAACTAAGATTAAAATGAACCATATATATATATATGTGCTAGATATATATAAAATATCAACAGCCAATTATTTAACCATATCTAACTTAGGCATCTGTTTTTAAAAAAATAAGAAACCATCCCAATTTGACATCAAATAGTATTGAAATATCTGTCCTTCAAGAGAAATATTCAAGATGGGGGATTAAGGGGTGGGAGCAGATTTGATTTTACATCATTTTTTCCATGTGAACATTCTTCTTTTGGCTTACAAATCACTGAAGACAGATACAGTCATCTGTACACTGTTTCAGGAAGATATTTCCTCTCTTCTCTTTCCTATTTACAATTCCACTGGGTTCATAAAATGGTCAGATGCTACAGAGCCATGAACAAACTACAGTGCTTTTAATAGAGCCATTCATCTGCTCCTTTTGAAGGTTAGTGCTTTCTCTCAAGGGAGGGTTCTCAGATAATAAGAGGAAAATGAATGCCAGTTGAGCACCTGTAATCAAATAACTCTTAATTCCCTCAACTCTTGTCAGATATTGAGCTCCTCATATTGTTTCATAGGTGGGCATTTTATAGACCCCCGTGGTGTAATGCAGTTAGTTTCCTTTCCTGCTTCCCTTCCTCTTCCCTGTTCTCTAGCTACCATCCATCATGACTGGGTAAATCCTGTCAGACAGAAAGTCCCAGTCGTTCTAACAGTCAGATACTGCGCCAGCCTGGTCTACACTTGCACCTGTCACTTCCCGGCATTCAGCTTGTGAGGAAGGGAGCCAAAAGAACGTTTATCGAATGGATGCGGGCAATCTGCCTAGCATGTCAACAGGCATGTGGCCTCAGCCGTGGGTCTGGTAGGATGCTACTGGTCCTGAAAAGATTCACAGTCTGCCCCACCCCCGTTCCCCGAAGAAGGACTGATCTATGTAAAATGCTTGCTGCTTCAAACCTAGAGAAAACCATAATTTAGTCCGGACTCTCAAAGACCCAACCTGTCACATGTAACAAAACAAGAGCGGTACGAAGCTCTGAGCTTGAGTCAGCTGGTCCATAACTCATCTTGCTATAAAGTCTGCAGAGGGAATTTGTAGAATGGGGTGAAGTGTTCCGTTTCATTTGTATTGTATCGCTTGGGATCTGAGATGAATTCAGGATGCAGCCACAGACATGCTTGGAATTTCATTGATTTTCTTGTGTTGGTTGGAACTTAGATATGCTTTATGGTTTTTGTAACCTTAACTTTTATTGAATATTTTTCAGGCGTAACACATGGAAACTAATGGTGTTCTACAATTGCTGAAGCAAGTGTAACACTAAAGGTATTGCCTTTTTGGTTCTTTATCAAAATAACTTTTACTCTGAAAAATCCAGTCAGGAAGATATGCAAAAATACAAATCTAAGAATTATAGCATTGTAATGAAGATAATGCTTAAACTTTATTCCAAAACTATGTACAATGAGAAAACTCATTTATCAGTTATGGAAAAATTAATGTTAGTCTTGAAAATGTCTACCTTACTGGTTTGTTACGTGGACAAGTTACAACATTCCCCATCAGAAATATGCTTCCTGTTTTCCTGTTTTTGTCCACTCTGGGCAAGAGAATCAATCTCTCTCTCTCTCTCTCTCTCTCTCTCTCTCTCTCTTTCTCCCCCTACCTCCCTTTCTCCCCCTCTTTCTCCCCCTCTCCCCTCCCTCTCTCTCTCCCCTCCCTCCCCCCTTCCCTCCCTCTCTCTCTCTCCTCCCTCTCTCTCTCCCCTCCCTCTCTCTCTCCCCTCCCTCTCTCTCTCCCCTCCCTCTCTCTCTCTCCTCCCTCTCTCTCTCCCCTCCCTCTCTCTCCCCTCCGTCTCTCTCTCTCCCCTCCCTCTCTCTCTCCCCTCCCTCTCTCTCTCTTTCTCCCTCCCTCCCTATCTATGTACCTATCTTACACACATACACACACACACACATACACACACACACACACACACAGAGTTACTAAGGGCCAGGTACTGTACTAAGCTCTAGATTAATACAGTGAATGAAAAAGATTCCATATCTGTGCTTCTTGCACATGCGGTCAGGTGTTTTCTTAAGTATACTTACCAATGATGGAAAAAGATACACACACACACATATATGCACACTCACTGTTCTCCATACTATTCTCTGCCATGACAGCAATGCATATATTTTACTGTAATTTCTTTCATATAGACCCTCACACCTACATTCTGACATTAATATGCAGTTTATTCTCCTGGTGGACCTGGTATTAATTCTTTGGTAAAACACATAAGGCAATAATATCTTTGCTGTACAGATCCTCTGTATGTTACATACTCTTTATTTCATCACATTTTCCTGGCATGCTCACTTCTTGTTTCAAGGCCCTCTTTGATCTGTGTTTTGTTTTTTGCATTTGTTTAAAGAACTAAGGCTTTGTCATTTAATTGCAAAGAAAGACATTAATTCTTTCAGAACATTAAAAAATGCTAGATAACCGTTGATAGATTCTTACTGCTGCTTTGTGTCTCTAATCCAATGTTTTAGAATTTTTTATTACTCATGAACCATATGATAAGCATATAAATATTTTCCCTCTCTGTGAAAGACACAGCTGGACATTTACCCAGTAGACATTTCCTCCATGTTACTTGCAGACAGATAACTGCTTTTGTTCACCATTTTGAGTGTTCATGTAAGTCTAGAGAAATAGCTACAGGGGACAGTCTTTATTGGTCCTAGCTGATCAGTGGCTGTCTTTGCCACAACAATTCATTGCTCAAGGCGTGATCACGTGGGATGATTCTGGCCAATGAAAAAGTCTGGAAAGATTGTCATCATTTCTAAAAGAGACAAATGAGGGGGTTATTTCTTTTTCTTCGTCTTGACATTGTTATCTGTATGTGGTACCTGGAACTGAAATAGCCATCTGAGGACCTTTAAGTGAACAAGCCTAAAAGAAGTCAAAACTCTGGGGAGCTAAAGAAGACATAGAATCGATGTCTTTGAAAATGTACTTGCTTTTCCAGCCTTAGAATTACCCCACAACCATGTATTTAGTTATGTGAGGTAATACACATACTTACCCTTTGCTTTCTATATTTTCTGTTACGTGTAGCCAAAATATATCTTACTGTACACACCTGTCTTTAAAGAGTTCAAAATATAATGAATGTCATGACTAACATCAAATAAACCTAATTTTGAACTTGAAATATATATATATTCATTATATGTATTCATATATATATATGTATATATGTTTACTTTGATCACACAGTTCTATCAGTGTAAGAACTGAGACTATTTGCTTGCCATGAGCGTTTTCTTCCTAGGTTGTGTGGAAGGTAAACAAGATAGATCACTTCCAATAACACATCTGTGTTCTTTTTTGTTTCCAACTACATGTGTACTACTTTCTATACTCTTCTAGCTCCTGTCCTCTTGGAGAATTATAGCTCTAATATCAGGGATCCAGCTCTGTTGTTTCTAGCCCTGTGGTGATGAGATGAATACTTTCAACTTCCTTCGATAGGAAATCACATTCCCCTAGGAATCGAGCTGAAAACAGGATTTTCATGTTCATCTCCCAAACACTCAACACATATACCTCTTAACTGAACCTGTGTAAGCTGATAGCTTGTGGTGATCACCTTTCCCACCATACAGAAGGACCGAGTAATGAAGCCAAATCAAAGAAGCTGGTATCAAGATGGGGAGTCACAGAGTTCTGTGGATATTTTTGAGCTCATAAATTCATCTGTCTCTAAAGCTCAGTCTACTCATTAGATTTTTGCGGTTACATAGGCTGAGCTCCAGTTATTGTGATAGGCAGAATAATGACTCCTCAAATATGTTCACACCTTAGTTCCCAGATCTGTGAACATATTACATTTTATGGCAAAAGGGACATTGCAAATGTAATTAAGATTAAGCACTTTAAAATAGGGAGATTATCCTGGGTTTTATTTGTGGAACTAATCTCAATCACATGATTGATCCCTTAAAAGCAGAGAACCTTCTCTGACTAGAGTCAGAAGGATTCACACAGCAGAAGGGGCAAGTTAGATTACAAGCATGTGAGAAGGACTTATGACACAATTTCTGAGATGCAGTGACATGCACACAACTCCTTTAGACATAAAGGGTAACCCCTAAATAACAGCCAGCAAAAAAACAAGAACATCAGTTCTACAACTGCAATGAATGTTCTGCCAACAACAGCCTGACTCAGCCCCGATACGACTCTTCTCCAGACTCCTAACCAAAGCCTAGTTGGCTGACCACTTGATTTTAGCCTTGTGAAATCTACAATAGAGAAACCAGTCAAGACAACCTACCCTTTTCTGACCTACAGAAATGTGAGATAGGAAATCTGTTTTGCAGCTGAGTATGGTGACTCACGCCTGTAATCCCAGGACTTTGGGAGTCTGAGGCAGGAGGATCACTTGAGGCCAGGAGTTTGAGACCAGCCTGGCCAACATGGTGAAACCCTCTCTACTGAAAATATGGCATGTGCATGTAGTCCCAGCTACGTGGGAGGCTGAGGCATGAGAATCACTTGAACCTGGGAGGTAGAGGTTGCAGTGAGCTGAGATCGCACCACTGCACTCCAGCCTGGGTGACAGAGCAAGACTCTGTCTCAAAAAAAAAAAAAAAAAATATATATATATATATATATATCAGACATGGTGGTGCCAACCTATAGTCCCACCTACTTGGGAGGCTGAGGCAGGAGGATCACATGAGCCCGGGAGTTCAAAGCTACAGTGAACCAGGATTGTGCCACTGCACTCCAGCCTGTGCTACAGAGCAAGACCAGTCTCTAAAATAAATAAATAAAATTAAATTTTTAAGAAAGTAAATCTGTATTGCTTTAAACTGCTAAATTTGTGGTAATCTGTCACAGCAGCAAAAGACAACTAATATAGCTACTGAGAAGGATTTTGGGCTCTCTAAAACAAAAGTGTCTTGATGAAAATAACGGTATGTTTTGGCCCAAATATTATTGCAATATTGGAAGAAGACATACTGAATTTTCTTTTGAGTATAAAGTAACCATGGTCTTGGAGAAAAATAAATTTTATTCTTAAATATATTTGGGTTTTTAGGATGTTGTGGTTAGTTTTTGTTTGCCTCTTGATGGCAGAAAAGCAAATATCTTGAGAACAAGAACAAGGCCCTGGGTTGAAAATAAGTGAACTCTATTGAGGGTAGAAATAGAAAAAAATAATACATTTGGAGCACTGGTTTGACAATGGGACTGCTGCAGGAATGACTGAGCACATTAATAGGTCAGAGGCGAGTTAATCAGAAGAGACTTACAGGCTCACACACGATGCCTGAGCAGGTGAAAGGCCTGAGGAAAAGAAGGTTGATGAAAAGGGATTGGGCAGAACCAAAGGAAGACAAGACCTCTCAGCCTGATTAAGTGGCTTTGGAGGGAAGATTTTAAACATTGAAGTAAGGGATAAAAATGAAACTCTAGGAAACTGGATTTGTAACCCCAAAGCTGAAAGAAATAAGATCCTGGGAGAAAATTCCAGCTATGTCAAGTTAGCTTTAAATGTAGCAAAACAAAGTGTTGCCAACCAGGGAAGCCCACCTGAGCTTTGAGACTGAGGTTTTCATTGGGGTTAGTCACATAGACACACAGCTACTCAGGCTGTGGCCCTTCAGAGCAAAACTAGGTATTCACCATAAGTCACATAAAGCATCTCATCAAACTGATACTTCTCGGTCCAAAGCCTCAAGCATACAAAAGCATGGTTATAAGGTAGAATATTCCAAGGGCTCGGAGATCATCTCCCAGGAGCTGGCCAGGCCTTTTTTGGAAATGTGGAGCATTTGAGCAACCCAAGCCTGCTAGGTTAGCTCTTTTCTGCAGAGGGCCCTTGCAGTTGTGGATCAGGGCTCTTGGTTTATAAGCGCCTATGAAGTTATACTAAGAGTGATGGGACACTTTATAAGCAAGTTCACCAACATGCTGTGATGGCATCAGGAGACACTGCAGCAAGATCTTTCTCTAAGGGAGCCACATACTAACAGAGGAAGTTCCTTTCTGTACAGAGAAAAAGTGTGCTCCATGGGGCCATAGCCTCTGCCCAGGCTGGAGTCCATAATCCTGACTCTTACCACCAGCCCAGAGCTCAGTTTCTCAAATGCCTCAGATGCCTATGCAAACCCATGCAACAGCCTTAAAAGTCGTGGGAACTTCCTCATCTCTCAGTACTTCCTCTCCTTTTTCATGTAGTGACTCACATAGAATTTGATAATATTTCAAACACGCTGAACAGAAAAGGCCACTCTCAGTCCAAGGAGACCAATTTAAGGTCCTCCAGATGCCTCATCCCAGCCTAGCCAGCCAGGGGCTGAGAGAATTCTTAAGTTATGTATCTGCTAAATATTAGCAGGTTCAGAAGCTATAGCATGTTCTGAGGTTTGCCTCCTATTACTTGATATGCTAAGTCCTATCCCATGAAGAAAAATCACTTATTCTTTCTCTAAACTATGTCCCTTTTTAGCAAACTCATCTTATCTTCCTCGCACAAAGAAGAAAATTCAATTTTTCTCCCATTAGAAAACAATATTTTCCTGCCACTAGATTGATTAAAGAAGTAGTAGATTCCATCTTTGGAATATCCATTCCCCTGGAAAAATTACATGGGCAGAGGTGGGGGATAGAAATAGGCTAAATTGACTTTACTTTGGGGGATTCACGAAGGGTCGTGTGTTTATCTTTGTTCAGAATTAATACTGGGACTACAGCAATATAAGAACCTATTTCTACCATCTTCAAGGAGTTCATATTCTATTGAGGGTGTTGAGGGATAGGAGAAGATAAACAGTTAAAATAAGATATAATGAGTGCTTCTACAGTAGTGACCAAAGGCCAGAGAACCCGGACTGTGACATTCGAGGGCAGGAGGAGAAGAAGGTGTCTTGTTTTAGAAGGGAGAGAGAGTGGAAGAAAGAAAGCCAAGCAAGCTACATGTCCCCCTTCTTCTGTCTGCTTTGTTCAAGCCAAGCCTCCAGCTGAATGGATGGTGCCTGGCCACATTGAGAGGAGATCTTCCTCTCCCAGTCCACTGACTCACATTCATGCAGGGCAGGCAAGCCCCAAGTTGGGGCTTAGTGTGAGAGGGTTCTTTGCTTCACCCAGGAAAGAATTCAAGGTTGCAATGGTAGAAGCAAACAGTTTTATTGAAGTGGCAGTGTTACAGCTCCAGCAGTGTTATAGCTCAGGCAGTGTTACAGCTCCAGGACTGCTCCTGCAGAGCAGGGCTATCCCATAGGCAGTGTGCTGACAGCAGCAGCTCAGGGCAGTTCTGCAGTCGTATTTATACCTACTTTTAATTGTATGCAGATTAAGGGGCAGTTTATGCAGAACTTTTAGGAAACAGGTAATAACTTCTAGGACATCGGGTCATTGACATGGAAAAAGGTGGTAACTCCCAGGGGTTGCCTGGGCAATGGTAAACTGACATGGCACACTGGTGGGCGTGTCTTATGGAAAGCTGCTTCTGCCCCATTCCTGTCTTAGCTAGTCCTCGCTTTGGTCTGGTGTCTGAGCCCCGGGTATGGAGTCAAGTTCTGCCTCCTACCTCAGCATGTCAGACTCTCCTGGCAATATCCTCACAGACACACCCAGAAACGATGCTTTACCAGACATTTTAAGTATCCCTCACTCCTATCAAGCTGACTCCTATTATTAGCCATCACAGATAGTAAGCACAAAACTATTGTATGGGAGGAAAGATATCTATCTTTTCTTTGTCCAAAACAGCAAATTACATTGCACACGGTTAACAAGTTACTTTGGATTCCCTTTCTAGTCCTAGGCTTTGGAGTCTTAACAGCTTGAAAAATATAAGGCTGAGGCATCTTTGAAGATATTTACTGTCTACATGCAGTAGAGAGTCACTTACACTACAGCAACCCAGGACCCTACCCAGCTGAGGAGGAATGCAGCTGTGACCATGATTTATAAGCCTTCCTCCACTTCTCCAAAGCAGCATTCAAAGTTCTGCTCTCAAATTTAGCCTCCTTCAAGTCCAACATGTGTTGGAGCTATTTGCATAGAATGACAAGAGTGGGAAAAGTCAGAAGAAAATGCTGGAATATTATCTCTGGGCTGGCATGCATTTCTAAGTCACAGAGATACATGTGCAAATATGTGCCTTTTAAAATGTCTCTAACTTAATTTAGTTCCTGAGGCCATTTTAGCTGATGATAGAAAACATAATTTTGTCAATTCAGGGTAAGCTTAAGCTTATTCAAACTTATTTAAACATGCATTTAAACTCAGTCAATTCTTCATTTTTAGAATATTTTGCAGAGCTTCTATTAGCAACTTCATATTTTTTTCCCCTTTTTTTTCCTTCTGTCTGTGGTGAGCTCTAAGTTCAGAAAGGAGAGTGGAAGGGGCTTAGACTTAGTGGAGGGGCTGCTCCTAATCACCCTTGGAATCCTTGGACATCTGTTAAGATGTAGCTCACTTCTTTTGTTTCTTATTTTCCTGCTGTAATTCCCACTACTCAATTCTGAGGTTCACACGTTCTGCATTTTACTGATTGATAGCTCAAAATAATATTCTATTAAAAGCAGTATAGATCAAATAAATTAATTTGCCATTGTGACTTCACCCTTCATTTTATGGGATTCCTTCTCACTCCATTGTCAACTCTAGGCCATTTAGCAATGTATCCTCTTGACTGCCTGTATGATATTTCAGTGCCCTCTCTTTTCCAAACCCAGCAGCTGCAGATCTGTAGATTGGAAATACATTGATCCTACTTTCAACCAGGGAAATGGTGGAAAGCATTCCGAGTGAAGACTGTGGTTAGGATGTTCTGGGAGCACAGTCTAGTGTATACAGAGTAGCTTCTGCACTCTGAGTGAAAGCCCTCTAACCTTGCCTCACCGTGTGTTCTTATATTAGAAATTTCTTTTGTCTCTAAGGCATCCAGATGCTCACCATACTGAAGCTCAGCAAACTGCAGCAAATCATGCACCACATAACATTTTTGTCAACAATGGACCACATATACTATGGTGGTCCTATAAGACCATAATGAAGCTTAAAAATTCCTATCACCTAGTGACGTCATAGCTGTCGGATGTCATAATGCAACACATTACTCACATGTTAGTGGTGATGCTGGCGTAAACAAGCTTACTGTACTGCCAGTTGTATAGAAGTATAGCACATACAATTATGTACAGCACATAATGCATGATAATGACAAATGACTATGTTAGTGGTTTATATATTTACTTTTTATCTTTATTTAGAGTAAATTCATTCTACTTACAAAAAGTAAAGTAAACTGTAAAGCAGCCTCAGGAAGGTCCTTCAGAAGGTATTGCAGAAGAAGGCACTGTCATCATACATGAGGACAGCTCATGTGTGTTATTGCCCCTGAAGACCTTTTTTTAAGTGGGACAAGATGTGGAGGTGGAAGATAGCGATACTGATGATTCTATAGGCCTAGACTAATGTGTGTGTTTGTTAGTGTCTTCGTTTTTAATAAAAAAGTTTAAAAACTGAAAAAAGGGTAGAAAAAAGCTTATAGATAGAAGGATAGAAAAATAAGGATAGAAAAAAGCTTAGTTCTAAAGAAATAAAATATTTTTGTACACCTGTACAATATATTTTAAGCTAAATGTTATTACCAGAGTCAAAAGTCAAAAAGTTTTAAAAAATTAAAAAGTTTATAAAGTAAGAAAAAGTTTTAAAACATTTAAAGAGTTTATAAAGTAAGAAAGTTATAGTGAGCTAAGGTTACTTTGTTTTTGAAGAAATAATTTTAAAAATTAGTGTAACCAGATTGTACTATATAGTATTTATAAAGTCTATGGTAGTGCACAGTGAATTCCCAGACCTTCACATTCACTCACCACCCACTCAGTGACTCACTGAGAGCAACTTCTAGTCCTTCAAGCTTCATTCATGTTAGGGGCCTATGGAGATGTACCATTTTTTATCTTTTATACCATATTTTTACTGTACCTTTCCTATGTTTAGATATACAGATACCATCGTGTTATAATTGCCTACAGTATTCAGTACAGGAACATGCTGTGTAGCAGCGGTCCCCAACCTTTCTGGCACCAGGGACAAGTTTTATGGAAGATAGTTTTCCCATGCGGTGGGGTGGGGATGGTTTTGGGATAAAACTGTTCCACCTCATATCATCAGGCATTCGATTCCCATAAAAAGTGTGCAACCTGGATCCCTTGCATGCACAGTTCACAATAGGGTTTGCCCTTCTGTGAGAATCTAATGCTGCCATTGATCTGACAGGAGGCACAGCTCAGGCAGTAATGCTCGCTTGTCCACGGCTCACGTCCCTCTGTGCAGCCTCATTCCTAACAGGCCAAGGACCAGTACTGCTCTGAAGCCTGGGGCTTGGAGACCCTAGAGTACAGCCTATGTGTGTAGTAGGCTGCACCATCTAGGTTTGTGCAAGTACACTTTATGATATTTACACAATAATGAAATGGCCTAACAAATTTTCAGAACGTATTCCCATCATTAAGCAACACATGACTGTACTTACAGCATAAGAGATGAGTAACACAGCTACCATTAGGAAGTTAATAGAACGTGTGGAAAATTAATAGCATGGTAACAGTTTTGTGATTGTGCACTAATAGTAATGCAAGTTGTAATTATGCATTCAATGTGTGTGTGTGTGTGTGTGTGTGTGTGTGTGACAAGCCAAAAGGAATGGGACATGCATTTAAAGGAATTATTCTGAGCAGAAGCTTTCATAAATTTAAGCTAAATTACAAGCTACATGTGCCTAGGCCTTTGAGTGACTCCTCTGGCTATTATATTGCTTTGCTATGTTGGGTACAGGACAGATAGGTAGGATCTGTTTCTAAATGTGCTTTTCTTCACCTAGACCAGGGGTTTTCAAACTTGTTTTGTAAAAGGCCAAACAATAACTAATTTTAGGCTTTGTGAGCCATAATGCCTCTCTGACAACTACTCAATCTGGCCTTTGTAGCACGAAATCAGTCATAGACAATATGTAAATAAATGAGCATGACTATGCTCCCATAAAACTTTATTTACAAGAACAGAGAGCTGGATTTGGCCCAAGAATCATTGTTTGCAGGCTCCTTTCCTAGGTTTGAAAACAAAATCCCAGTTTTTGTCCTGCCCGGTGTGTTTGGGGAAAATGTACCCATGGACAACGCATCTCACTTCTTTATTTTTATTTTTTATTTTACTTTAAGTTCTGAGATGCATGTGCAGAATGTGCAGGTTTGTTACAAAGGTATACATGTGCCATGAACACCTCTCACTTATTAAGGCCAGGTTGCATCCCTCTTATTCCACTCTGTAATCCACACACATAATGTTCAGTACAGAGAAGGCATTTTAGTTCTTTTTTTGAAAATGATGAGCTTTCTTCTCTGTACATCTGTACAAATGAGGACACATTTCTTGTCTCTTCTTGGCAGGTGTCTGTGGTCAAGGGCAAATGTGAGACATATGGACTCCTTCCCAGTGAAGAGGTAACACACAGTGGTATTGACAGCAAGAACATTCTCTATGAAACAGACCAGATTCTAAACATGACACATATTCAAACACTCTATTTGAGTCTTTTCTGAAGTTGACGTTTTTCAAATATGTGTTCTTTGTAGATAACTTAAAGTATTTAGCACCTAAGAATTGTTCTGAATAGTGTTATTTCATACTAATTATGTGTTGCCATTTGGTGGCTTCTTTGGGGAGGGAAAACATGATGTCAACTATTGTTTCATTAACCCTAAAGAACTGGCTTATAGCCTCCTCCAAATTTTATTTTCCCAGCCTTTGTTCCCTCTAATTACCATTGTTACTAATAACACCTTAGAGGGCACACAATAATGTATTTCTGGTACATGTATCCATCCTAAAAATATATGTTTGTAAATTTAGTTGCAAACAATTGATTTTGTTGTCATAGTCAATTATCAATGGGACTAAAGGTCCTGAAAGATTGCAAGACATTTAAATTCCAAAATTTTATTCATAGGAGACACTGATACTTTCCACATGGGGCAAGATGAAAAGTCCTTATTTTCTTCGTTGTGATCCAAATTAAAGCAAAGTTTAATTAAAGTTTCATTAAAGAAAGGTCTTTTGTAGTCCTGGGAAGCATCTTTTTCTTTGAGCCAAATATGTTTTAGAATGGCATGCTTTCATCTCAAGTTTTTAATGTTTTGCTGAGGGAAGAAAGGGAATAGATACACCATTAATAAGGTGTGATGTGGCTCAGCCAAGAGTATAAAGCACCAGGTGTTCTATCAATTCTCATCTAGGCTGAATAGACTGCAGTGCAACACCTATAAGCTTTCTTGACTGACAGTCTTTTCACATGTTGCCACCTGAGTGACTTCTAATCAGGCGCTACTCCTCTGATCAGGCGCTACTCCTCTAATCAGGCTTCCCATTGCATTCTCATCATTTTAACTATTGTTCTTTCACATAAAACCTTTTTGATGCCAATTCTCTTCCCATATTCCTTTCTTTAATATCCCCCTACAACTCCCTCATCCATCTTCTGCAAACAAACACACTCTGCTAGTATTATTCTTCTTGGATACATTACATAACTCTTCTCACTTGCAGCATTTCACACAATCATTGATTTATCTTTTATATTTGGCCTCTGACATTATGGTGTTACTACTGGCAAATGAATTTCAGCGTTTTGCCTGCAATTAGGTGGGGTTTACATCAAAGGGGTATACAATCGGAAATGATTACAAATAAAGCTTACACATCTTCTTAGCTCAGCTTCCTTGGGAAACAGACCCTAAGACAGAAATGTGCATGCAGAGAGGTTACAGAAGAGTTCCCTGGGAGGCAGCATTTATGAGAACATAAGGGAACCAGGACTGGGCAGAGGGAGAAGTTGAATTGCAAGACAACTGAAACTGAGACTTAAGAAGATCCACAGGGAACTCAGGCACAGAGATGACCCTTTAGAGACATATCTCTTACTTTTCATTGAATGCAGAAGAAGGTCATTTCCTTGGGCAGGGGAGTTCTCCTTGGGGAAGAGTAATTCCTAGCACTTTCCCCATTACTTGAGGACAATACCAACCTCAAGATCTGTCGCACCCCTACCCACTGGCCGTTAGGGCTTATAACTTGGGTAAAGTCACTGTATCACCCAGCTAGGATCGTGTGAGCCAAGGGAAAAAAAAAAAAGATGATATTCTAAAGGAGCCACAAGAACTGGCCAGCATGTATAGGAAACAACTCAATTCTGAGGGTCCTTGATTAAGGAGGTCAGATTATAGAATTGCATAGGGGAGAGTTTGTACAGTAGCACTATCCTGAGATATACAAGATACAATATCCTTGGAAATACCCCAGGAGATAGTTAAGTAACAAGATGGCTCCTAAAAGCATTGGAAATTGATGACTTATATTGCATCATTGAAATGCCAGAATTGTCTTGGCAGGCAGTGGAGTAAGGAGTTCAAAGACTCAAGGAAGTGATTATACTAGAATAGATTCTTGAACAACATGGATTTGAACTGTGTGGGTCCACTTACACGCAATTTATTTTTCTGCCTCTGCCTCTGCCTCTGCCACTGCTGGGAGAGCAAGACCAACCTCTCTTCTTCCTCCTCTTCCTTAGCCTACTTAATGTGAAGACCATGAGGATATAGAACTTTACGACGATCCACTTTCACTTAATGAATAGTAAATATATTTTTCCATTCCTTTTGATTTTTCTGAATAATATTTTCTTTTCTGTAGCTTACTTTCTTGTAAGAATACAGTACATAATACATACATAAAATATGTGTTAACTGACTGTTATTGGTAAGGCTTGCAGTCCACAGCAGGCTCTAGTAGTTAAATTATGGGTAGTCAAAATTATGCAAGAATTTTCGCTGCACAGTGGTTGGTGCCTCTAATCCCTGAGTTGTTCAAGGGTCAACTGTATTAGGTAAAGCTGAAAGTCTCATCAAGTGATTATGTTTCATGGAGAGGTCATAACAAATGCACTGGTCAGGGGAGCACAAATATCAATAAAAACTCAGTGATATCTCTCTCCTGTTAGCCAGGGATGACAGTAGGAAAGGCCATTACAGAACATATAGGATACAAACAATAAGGACCAAATGGCAATGCTTGTATGCGGGAAGCCAATACAACTCAATACAAATGAGTTGCAGGTTTGGAATGACAATCAAGGGGACCTGACTTCTGGAGAACCATGGAGATGCAATTATGGAGATGCATTCCTAAAGGCAAAATATACGGGTAGCCAACTTGAATACTACTCATTTTCAGCCATCTGGAAAGAGCAAGAGTGGATGACCCAGAGGTTAGGAACTCTTGTCCTAATAATAATCCATTGTCAAGTTTCTGAATCAAGCTGATTTTCAGACATAGCATCTGAGAAAGGACCCCACGATACAGTGTACACTACAGTGTACACTGTAGTGATCCCTTCAGTCTTTTCGTAGTGAGACCTGCATTCATTTACTCAGGTAACTGTACACTGAGAAGGGACTTAGCCAAAAGTTTCTACAAGTGTTGGGCATAGAAGCCAAGTTAACACTGAAACCTTATGAAGCAAAGTGTCACCATGGCTCTCCAGTAGAGTGGAGACATATGGGAGCCAAGCAATAAAAAAAAGTCTTGACCAACATCTAGATGATAGTGGATCCACTGGGTTGGCTGGCCCATCCATTGGTCATATTCCTAATTTTTGAATGTTCAGTTGAGATTGACATACTTCATAACTGGTTCATCCCCCATATTGGATCCTTGGCCTTCAGTACATGAACTTTCATACTGGGAAAGTGCAAATAGAAGCCTTTAAGACTGCATTCTCTTCCCCCAATCAAAATAATAAATCTAAAACAATATTATGGGGCTGAGCGCAGTGGCTCACACCTATAATTCCAACACTTTGGGAGGCCAAGGCAAGAGGATGACTTCAGGCCAGGAGTTTGAGGCTGCAGCAAACTATGATTGCTTCAATATACTCCAGCCTAGGTGACAGAGCAAGATCCCATCTCTTAAAAAGTTAAAACATAAAAAATAAACAATATTGCATTCCAGAGTAAGGGAATGGCTGACAATAGTGTGCTATCATTAAGGATCTAAAGTCCAACAGAACATTCTAAAATAATGAATATAGTTATTGAACACTAAAAATATGGCTTAGTATGATGGAATAATTTTTAAATGTTATTTATTTAAATGTAAATCAAAATAGCTACTGGGTGTACTGAGTGGTTGTCTTATAGGATAGCATAGATCTAAAGATTCAGAGTGGTGGCCCCCATTTTGTTTCAATTTAAGTTAATGGTTTGGCCACTAAAGAAACATGTTGGATACTGAAGGATGCAGGAGGCCAACACAAACCCAGTTAAGTAGCAGCCTTAATTGCAATTGCTTTTCCAGATGTGTTATTTTTCCAGCACCACTTAACATAACCTCAGGTCTATGGTTTAAAATACTACTTTGGTGAATACTTTTATCTATTTTAATCAGAAAGTGAGATTATAATGTGTATTCACATGAAAGAGGCAACAATGTACAATTATGCATTTACTCCAGAGCTATGAAAACTCCCCTGCCTTCTGCCATAATATAATCCAAAGTGATCAGGACCATCTGGATGTCCTGCAAAATACATTGGTTAACTACATCAATGATATTAGGATAACCTGGCCAGCTAAATTGTAATTGGCTAACATACTGAAGAACTTAGCCTTTTTAGCTTGAGAGCTGAGAGAATGTGAATGAAATGTTATAAAGACTCATGGGCCTACCACATCAGTAAAAAATGTGGGAGTTCCATTGGTCAGGGGCGTGTTGAGATGTCCTCTCCAAAGTAAGAGACAAATTATTACATTATTCATCTCCTACCACAAAGAAGGAAGCACATTATTTGGTGAGCCTCTTTGCATTCTGGAGGGAGAATATTCCTGGAAGTAACTCGGTCATCCTTATAACAGCTGACACCAAATGTTACCAGCTGTAAGTGATGTCCAGGCTGTGGTGAATTCAGTCCTTTTTTCCCTGCCTGAAATGACTCATAGATAAACATTTCTAAAACTAAATATTGAGAATGTTGATGTTTTTGTTTTCTGATTTTTCCATAAACAAATGGAAATTTTCTAGCTAATCTTTCCTTTAAAAAAAATAAGTTAGACTTCCCACAAATGTGATTTTTAAATCTTTTTATCAAACAGGCAAAGCAAGCATAGTACATATAGAAAGAATGAATACAAAAGGAAAGAAGGAAGTAAAGAAAGAAAGGAAGGGTGGGACGCAAAGAAGGAGAGAACCACCAGAAATTTAAAGTGTAAAAAAACTTTATTTTCTCATTTAAATGTGGGTGTTATTGGGAGGGGGTGAGAAGCTGAGGCTCAGAGAGATTAACGAATTTGCTTAATATTCACACAGAGCTAGCATGCAGTAGAACTTGGACTTGAAACCAGATCTATCTCAAGTAAAAGCCTGTGCCCTTAAAGAAGATGCCATGCTGAGTCCTTGATGAAGCATTAAGACTAAATATATCAGCTAATAGACCCTGCTTATAAGTAAGAATTTCAGATTGAGTTAAGAAAAAAGACTTTAATATTAACTGCAATATACTTAACAAAAAGGCACTATTTTTAAGTAGTATTGTTCAAAATTCTCTTACAGAGAAAACTATACAACCGGTAATACTAATTTCACATAAAGTGAAACTAAATACAAACATTAAATAGCCACAAAGATTGCCAAACGATGCTATTAAAATTCACACCTCACCATGAAATATAAGAAAACTTTACAGAATATTTGTCAACTAACCAAGCTGTCAAATATATAATACAAACCTGGAATAACAGGAAATAATTGTTAAAATGCAATTATTATAAAATATTGGTGAGATGGGTGTAAACCAAAGAGTATCGGAGACAAGTCTCAATCAATTTAGAAAGTTTATTTCGCCAAGGTTAAGGAAGTGCCTGTGACATAGCCTCGGGAGGTCCTGAGGACATGTGCCCAAGGTGATTGCGGTACAGCTTGCTTTTATACATTTTAGGGAGACGTAATACATCAACCAATACACGTAAGATTTACATCGGTTTGAACTGGAAGGGCGGGACTTGTTGCCCAGGCTGGTCTTGAACTACTGGGCTCAAGCAATTGGCCAGCCTTGGCCTCCCAAGGTCTTATGATTATAGGTGTGAGCCATTGCACCCAACCATGTGTTTTTATGAATACCAGATTTGGTCTGACTTTTGTTTTCCTTGTATCTCTATACCTCACATCAAAATAACTGCGGGGAAGGCCTACGGCACTTACCTATCTCTTTCTGTGAAAGGATATGCTATCTGCCATACAGAATATGATAAAAGGAAATGAACAAAGTGGCTTTGGTCACTTCCCAACAGACTATTTATATCCAGAGTGGTCTGGTGTGATACTGCAGTGAGAAATTATATCTCTACTTCTGTAATATTTTTTATAAAAACAAAGTCCAGTAATTTAGAATCAAAGTACTTTTTCACTTGGATGTTGAATGATTTGCACTATCCAGTTCTTTTTTAGAATTACCCATTAGTCACAGGGACATTTTCCAAATTTTTAACACAGTTATTCTATACTTTATGCTATTAGTACAAAGATGATAATATATGTTTAATGTTTAGTGACACTATAATCATATTTTCTCATGTGAATTAAACCTTCTCTTCCAACATATTTCCAAATCTTGTGTTAGTTTCTGATATCCTTAGAAGTTTCCTTAGGTATCAAATCTAATCCACCTTGTAAAATTTTGAGATCTCAACCATTCAAGTTTGTATGGATATCTGTATTTTGTATATTCCTAATCTTTATTCCTTGAGTCAGTAGTGATTCCATTTGCTAGTCTACAATTTATGCATTAAAAATAGTATTGGATTAAACTGCAAAGTAAGGTTATTTTTTTCATGCTTTGTCTGCCTTTAGTCCATGTAAAACATCAGTTGTATCTCATTTTTGTTATACTCAAAGTCCCTTGAAGTCTTGTATTTTTGCAACTGTTCATACTAAGCATAGTTTCTTTTTCTAAAATGACCTTGTTAAAGCCATTGTTATGGAGGCATTCTGTGACTAAGATTCCGTTATACGACTGAGCTGGCTGATGGCTGAAGTTTGAGCAGACGCAGCTGGTTGTTGCAGCTGTGGGTCACAGCACGCTACATCAGACCAAATGTTCATTTTGTAGACACTGCTGAAATCTTGCACTGATGGAAGTCCCATTGACTTTGAACAAAATGTACCCAAGTGCCTCTTCAATGAGCATTCTACAATAGTGAACAAAAACCCAGCACTCGACATTTCTATGCTGTAGAAAGTAGTTATAACTAAAGTTTAAATTGGAAGGTTAAAGCTTGTGCACCAATGTAATAGTCACATCAGACAGGAATACAATCTTCCTTTTCAGAAACTAAAAGGTACTTAACATCTATGTAGAAAAGAATGAGAATCAGCTAGGATAAAATTTTATTGCTGTTTATTTTCCAAAAAAAAAAAAAAAAAAGCTTCTCTGAAGGTCCCCTAACCAATTAGTTTCATCAAAGGATGCAGCAATTATTTTTCCCAATACTCAAATTCCAATGTTTCCTTTTTATGAACACTTCAAGTGACATGTGCTTGAAAAGACACCTGTAAACAGAAATTGTATGTATCCAGCCCAATTTTACCAAACATTTATAACTGTGAAGTTAGAGAAACAGTTTTCTAGGGTTGTGAAGTTAAAAGTGAAGAGGCAAGCAGAGAAAAGTACAAGCCAAGGCAATGGTCATCTTTGTCATGTCTTTTCCTTCTCTAGAGTCTGACAGCATCCTCTTCATCACTCCTATTTTGCTACCTCCATCAAAGAAAGAACAAAGTGTGAACTGAGAGACCCTAGAAAGAGTGTTGAGATGGGTAGAAGGGCATACACCTTCCCAGATGAAAATGTCAAAGGAAACAAATATCTTTCAACATTTCTTCTCTTACTCTGTGGTGTTTTCTGGGCCAGTTTCCTCTCTGATACCATCTACTTACTCTATTTCTCTTTGCTTCAGCCACATTTGTCTTCCTGCTTTTCGTTGAATAAGTCATGTATATTCCCGCCTCAGGGCCTTTGCCTTGATTTTTTTGCCTAACTGGCCCTCCATATACCTATATAGATTGTCCCCTCAACTCTTTGTTAAGTCTTTGCCAAGAAGTCAGCTTCTCAATGAGACTATCCTGGCCACCCTCTCTTTAATACCACAACATGCTTCCACCCGCGCTCCCTCATATTGCTACCCTTGGAGCCATGTTCTACTCGCCCTCCTTCTGTATGCACACATTGTCTTCAAATTTTGCTTATCTATTATGCCAGTTTTCTTTCTCTACCTATGCATATGTGAGTTTCATGATGGCAAGGACTTTTGTCTGTTTAGATATTTAGCACCTGGATTGTTGCTAAGAACATGGCAGACGATCAATTTGTAATTGCTAAATGAATTGATAAATGGGATCCAGAGCCTTTCTCCCAATTATCTGTTGATCAAGCATACTTTTCTTGCTGGGTCCAATGGTTCTAATCATAACTGCACAAAATTCCTGCTTACTTAGTCATCCAAGAGAACAGCACTTTCCTTCATTAAATTTAAAATATCTATAATGTAAAATACATCATAAAATGTTTTCTTATAAATGCTTTTGAAGATGTCTGATACAGCATTTATTACTTTAAACTCTAAGTACCTCTATTAATTTTTAATTTTCATTTCTGAATTACTTAACCCCAAAATATTTAGCAAATTCTTATGTACTCTCCTGCAAATTTAAGACATGTTATCATTTTGACATTTTTGCATCATAAAATGGTAAAGTCTCTGGTATATTTCTACATTCCCATTTCAAGCTCTTTTCTCCCCAGTAGCAACTATTGTCCTAAATTTAGAGTTTTTAAAAAATATCTTAAAATGATTCTATACTTTCACTACATAGGTAGCCATAAAAATATATAGTATTTATAGTTACCATTTTTATATATACTGTCATCTGGTACATAATCTTTGATGAAATACTCATTTAGTATTATAGTTTGGACTTTTTCATTTTAATTACTTTAATATATTCCTCTTGATTAATCATTGGTAGTTTATTCATTCTTCGTTAATAAATAATTGTGTTCATTCCAATTTTCCACTTCGAATATGTACTAAAATTATCCTTCTTACACAAGATTCATTGTGTACTTGTGTTGGATTTTCCACATTGAATATATCTAGAAGTGGAATTGCTGAGTACTGTGGTTTATACATGTTTATTTAATTCAATAGGAATTGTCAAATTTCTCGCTGCTGCAGCTGTACATTCCCATCAGCAGTCAGACACTTTCAGTTTTGCCAGTGGGGTAAATATGAAATGGTATTTCCTTATTTAAATTTGTAGTGAGAACCAGTGAGCGTGAGCAACTCTTTGTATGGTTATTGGCATATCCAGGTTTCTTCTTCTATAAATTACCTCTCCATATAATTTCCATTTTTCTATTGGATTCTTTATATTGATTTATAGAAATTGTTTGTGTATTATGAATACTAGCTCTATGTCAGTTGAATTGCACATAACATTTTCTAGTGTGTGATTTGTCTTTAAACTTGGTTCATAGTGTTTTTTGTCATGAAGTTTTTTAAATTTTAACATCTAATATAAAATAATCTATTCTGTAGGTTTCCAACTTATATATCTTGTTTAAAAATATTTACTTTAACAAAGTAAAATTTCTTAATACTTTGTTATTAAAGTGAGTATGTAAAGTCCTGGTTTGAAATTGGGGAGAAAGCTGAATTATATATTCTATATCATATGCTGAATATATTTTCTAAAATGTAATTTTCTTATCTTTTTTTCCTGTGAAGAGTGGCATCAATATTTATAAGGCAATTATTATTTAAAATATTTTAAGAGCTTTTTCTCATCTGAAGTTAAGTTTAGAAAAATTCAGCAGTAAAGAAATTTGATAAAAACAAGAATTAATGGAGAGAATTTGTGAGTACAATGGAGAAAGTCAGTTGACCATCACTAAGTGACATTAAAGTCACTTGCTTCCTTTAAAAAGTACATGTGTATTTTGAATCTGCTTTTGTTGAGTGCCTACTTTTATGGCTCAGTGATCAGACTAATATTCAAATAAAAAATATGTGAAACCAAATTCATCAGGCATACATTTATATTTTTAAGCTTGAAATGGAATGCCTTAAACAAGTATGGCCTAACAGTATTAAAAATTAATCTTCTTTGTCCTAACTTTATCTTACCTTTGGATCAAGAAAAAACAAAATGAAAACAAAACAAAAACCAATAGTACTTTATAAAAACATATTTATGTTCATTTATGCAAACTAATAGTTGTTTGGTCAAGCAGTGTCTGACAATATCTTTATTTCTTCCATTCAGTAATTGCTGGACCAGGAAAGACCTTCATATGGGGCACGTTATTGCTTAATTAATTTAGCATTAAAGCATGACAGGGTGTGTTTTAGTGTCTATTAATGAACGCCTTGGGTGTCTTCAGCTGCTCGAGGCATATATTAATAGCCCAGCAAAGCATGCCCTGGAGTCGCTTACTGTCATTTTAATATGGTTATTTAATTTGAAATTTTATCTTTAAACCTGATTTTCCAGTGAATCTATACTCTCTATTCTTCCACCATTATAAAATAGTTCTTACAGTTTGGGTTTTCATATTAAGTTATTATTCAAGGGGAGAAAAGACAGCAGGACCATTTGACCTCCATTTGGTGAATGTAACATATAATTATAAACTTGCTGTGTAAATACAATAGAATAATAAAGAAAAGCTTTCTTCACCACATATATGTTTTTGGAAAACTTATCTAATGAGTAGTTATTTTCCACTCAGTAGCATTGAGTTTTCCATCACCGACAATATTTACTGTACTTTTGTTACCCCTTGCATTAATAATAGAAATAAAAAATGTGATAAATTGGCTCTTCCCTTCTTCTTTCTAAAATGCTACTTGTGATTGAATAATGGGAATATGGCATAACTGAAAAAATGGAATGAAAGCATGTGAAGAGAGTAACTCAAAATGTCATAAGTCACTAAACTGCACTGATGACCCCTTGTCAGGAGCAGCAACTACTCCATACCTCCAACCCCTCCCATCCTTGCTCAGACTGTGCCTTTTATGCTTGAAGTCCCTCATTTGACTTTACCTGGGGTCATCACCTTTGAGGAGGAAGCCCCACCTCCACTAGTCTTTGTGGCCTCCAGACCTATATCAAAAGTCAGATCACACAGAATGCTCTAGGAGGCCAATTACAAACTTGGGAGGAGACAGCTTGCACATCAAAATGCTTGTATGATTTCTCTTCTGAATATCAGCAAATTTAAAAAATGTGTACGACAAGTAATGCTTAGGAGGTCAGATGAGGAAAAAAGGAACATGACTTTTATTAGTTTGAAGTTTTTGAAAAGTAGAGAGACTGTGGCATCAGTGTCCTGGATAGAGAGTTGGAAGTGATTTGCTTGAGAGATAAATGGGTGAAGATTTCCACCGCAAGCCCACTTAGCTCACTTGGTTGATCTATGCAGAAGACACATGGGTCTGGGACAATGACAGAGATTATCATGGGCTTCATTATGTGATATCTTCATTGAAGCTGTTATTACATGTGTGGGCAAATTAGTACAGGCCCTAGTAACTGTTATGCTGCTGCTGAGCTGAGAAATGTTTTTCCCCTCTTTATGCCAATAAACAAAGAGCACTAGAAGCTGTTTGCTTTTACCTGACAGACTATTTACCTTCATCAACTTGCATCAAGGCTGCAACAGCTATACTGATATGTTTACAGAACAGAGAGAGAGTAGTGAGTATGCTAGAAGCCTCAAAAGATAACATGAATGCCAGAGAGTAGAAAAGAAATTACTTTAAAATACAGGGTTCTGATAACTCGGTGATATTTCTGGACTCTATTAATCTATGGTATGTCAAAATAGATCCTTTAAAGTGAAAACTACATTGCTGTATCTTATACCCCCTACCTTTCAAGCAAACAAACCAAAGAATGCTTGGTAGACCTCTTTGATGTTTGGGAACAGCTTATACTTGATAGGAGAATAGAGTTTAAGAAAGGCCTCCTGCTGGTCCTGCCTGCAAGGCAAACAAAATGAGAGCACTGTCATTTATGAACCAGTGGACTCAATTGCTGGGAGTGTTTCTAGTGGATTAGGAAGCTGTCAAAACTGGTGGTAAGACACAGTCAGAGAATTACAAGGAAGACCCTAGGATTTTAGAGCAAAGCCATGATCCTTCACCTAAAAACTCTTTTCCGTTTGAGAAACAGCTCCTAGTTTTGCCCTGGACACACATCAACTGAATGCCTGATCATGGAACAACATTTGACCATGTAACCTGAGATGTTCATTTTAAACCTGCCAGGAAACTCTAAGTTAGAAGACTGGCAACATCTTATCATTCATTATAGGTGGTATATCACCTATAATGTGTGTGTATGTATATCTATCTATCTATATCTCTATCTATCTATATATATAAAACATGGTTTGGAAGCATGAATAAACAGTGTGAGCCTTCCACTGGGCACACCTCTGTCATAAAGCCATCCCTGCTCCAGTCAACACCCATGGCTTCTTGGATAGTTTCCATGGCCTGAAGGGTATGCCACTTGATGTGGTTTGGCTGTGTCCCCACCCAAATCTCATCTTGAATTGTAGCTCCCACAATCCCCATGTGTCGTGGGAGGGACCTGGTGGAGGTGGAGGTAATTGAATCATGGGGATGGCTTTTTCTCATGCTGTTCTTGTGATGGTCTCATGAGATTTGATGGTTTTATAAAGGGCAGTTCCCCTGCACATCCTCTCTTGCCTGCCACCATATAAGATGTCCCTTTGCTCCACCTTCAGCTTCTGCCAAGATTATAAGGCCTCCCCCACCATGTGGAACTATGAGTCCACTAAACTTCTTTTTCTTTATAAATTACCCAGTCTCAAGTATTTCTTCATAGCCATATGAAAATGGACTAATACACCATTTAAACCCGGATTTTACAAAATGTTATGCTATATGCTGACATCAGCCAGAAGTGCACTGTTGTGACCTTTGTAGCTGTTTAGGGCTGAAGAACACTGGAAAGATTAATCCTTCAGGTGGTCATAAATCAAAATGGTGCATCTCATTGTTCACTTTGTTTGGCAAAAGAATGTCTGCTTCAGACCAGAAGCAACAGCGGTTAATTGTGTAATTGCGGAAAGAGTAAGATTTCCAGCAGAGTGGGAGTTTGGGTTTTGTTTAGAAGCAAAGAGGATTGAGTAAGAGTTATCTTGTTGAACTTCTCAGAAGTTAAAAATGTGTGTTTTCCATGTATGAATGAACATGGCAAGGCTCCACTGTAAAGGAGATTTTCTTTTCTCAGGTAGACAACATGATCTACTACATGGATGTCAGTGTGCCACCTTCTCTGGCAAGGAAGCCGCCTTAATGCTTTTTCAAAGGGATAATGAACAACATGGTCACAGTATAAAGGAGTAAAATTTTTCATTGGCTTGCCAATGTCCACTTACTGTGCCAAGGCTAATCGACTGTCAATCACAGGGGACCAGTTTGTTAGCACTGTGACCAATCCAGAGACCTGATATGGTCCCATACTTTACATGAGTCAGGAAACCATATGGTGATCATTTTAGTATAATTAATTATTCTTCTTCTGGAATAGACAAATATCTGTATTTAGATTCCCTTTCCTTGTCTGCCATGTTTCTGCCAATAACCTCACCTCTGGGATTTTTTAAACTAATTTATTATTAAATGTTTTACTTATCACAATCTATACAATATTTGGACTCATGGAAAGATAAAATGTCTACTGATGCCTTAATTTTTGCAACTACTAGAAGACCTTATGAGATTGGCATCCACTTTACAGAATTTGTTCTAGAACAAGCCAATGGCCAATATTTTGTGACTTTTCTCCCATGACCAGAAAACATAAATCCGGGCAACAATGGGACAGAAGTGAGAGTGGCTTCTTCATTCTTGCAGTTAATGATTTGCTTCCCAAATTTTTGCACCACATTTCCTTTTCCCTAGACTCTGCTGGTTTAGAGGTGTTAGGACCCAATGTCTGAATGTTTCCACCAGGGGATATAACGATAGTTCTGTTGAATTAGAAGCTAAGGTCATTATAGTTACTTCATGTCACTGAATAAATCAGCAAAAAGAGTTTCTCTCTGCTTACTGGGATTATTTCTTAGTTATCAAAAGAAATAGAATTGCTGTTATGTAATGGTAGCAGAGAGGAGTATCGTATTGGTGCAGGAATTGCTTACTCTATAGAAGCCTATAGAATATTGATAGAGACAGATTCCTTATTAATGAAGTATTGAGCAACCTCACCAGGCAAAGAACCTGAATCTGCTGAGATCATTCTGAAGGAAAGCAAACGTAGTGTAGAAGGGATAGTGGAAGAAGGAAGTTTTTATTACCATCTATGACCTCATAACAATTACAGAAACAAAAACTGTAGAATCAGTCAGTATTTTCTTTACTGCTGTGATGTTTCAACCCTTTCTTTTTTTGTTGTTGCTCTCAGTGTCTTATTTAGGATATCTTGGAGAGGATTTATATGAAAATTTAGCTCCCAGGTTAGAGTCTATTGGAAAGAATGCTAAATACATTAAATGATGAGAATTTTGATTATTCCTCTGGAGTGGAGGACAAGCACATTTGTGTTAAGCAGTAGCACTTTGTTTTTGTTGGAGTGTGATATGGTTAGGCTTTGTGTCCTCACCCAAATCTCATCCTGAATTGTAATTCCCATAATCCCTATAAACCGCACGTGACAAGGGAGAGACCAGGTGGAGGTAATTGAATCATGGGAGTGGTTTCCCACATGCTGTTCTCCTGATAGTGAGTGAGTTCTCACGAGATCTGATGGTTTTATCAGGGGCTCTTCTCCCTTTGTTTGTACTTCTCTTTCCTGCTGCCTTGTGAAGATGGTGCCTTGCTTCCCCTTTGCCTTCCACCATGATTGTAAGTTTCCTCAGGCTTCCCCAGCCATGCTGAACTGTGAGTCAATTAAACCTCTTTCCTTTATAAATTACCCAATCTTGGCCAGTTTTTTATAGGAGTTTGAAAATGGACTAATACAGGGTATTTAATGTATTTGTCTCTTTGGGCTGCTGTAATAAAGCACCATAAATGGGGTAGATTATAGACAACAGAAGTTTATTTCTCTTCATTCTAGAGTATGGGAAGTCCAAGATCAGCATGCCAGTATGGTTGGGTTCTGGTGAGGGCTCATTCCTCAAAGAGAGTGTCTGCTTGCTATGTCCCTATGTGGGGCATCTCTCTAGAGTCTCTTTTATAAGGGCATTAATCCTGTTTATGAAGGCCATGACCTCATGGCCTAATCAACTCTCAAAGGCCCTACATCTCAATATCATCATGTTGGGGGTTAGGATTTCAATGTAGAAATTTGGGGAGGCCACTTCCCCAAAGTGGATGTTTATTCAGACCACAGCATTTTAGACTCAAAAATGGAATATTTTAATGTTTTCAGAACGACAGCATGGACTATAGTTGACATTTGTCACATAGCCCATTTAACTAACTTTCCTATTTTAGGTGAAGTACTTTCCCTGTAAGTGCTGAAACAGAAGAGTTCCCTGATTCCTCTCGCAGGACGTCCAACAGGGATGTGGCTTGCCTGTTTGGTTGCCCCACTGCTCAAACCCCCTTACGAGAAGAGGAGCATGCAGATGGGCAGATATAGAGGCCGGGGTTAGGGCTTTGGGTTCTGGCCCTGCGTTAGTGTCTGTCTAGAGATGGGTGCTGGCAACCCCAGTGTTACGAAGCTACAAAGCTCTTTCAGCTTGGCCACCCGCAGACGGCTGGAGTGTTAACCAGCTCAATGGACCTTCTGCTTTTTCACAAGGGTAAAGGACCAGGGGACAGCTTTCTGTATCCCGAGCTCTCTTTCAGCATCCAGGAAAAATCGGGTCACACACGGACTTGAAGGATGTATGCGAGGTTTTATTGAGTGGTGGAAATGGCTTTCAGCGAGATGGATGGGGAGCTGGAAGGGAAGGTGATCTTCTTCTGGAGCCGGGCTGCCCAGCGGCCGGACTCCTCTCTGGCCCCAGCCGAACTCCTCTCGGCATCTGAATGTCCCTCCTCTTCCCTCTTTCTCTGCCACGTTGTTCCACTGTCCGTCTGCTTGCTTTCCTCATCTCCTCAACTGCTGGTCTGCTTCTGGAGCTTGGGGTTTGGGGTTTATATGCGTGCAGGATAGAGGGCATGGTGGGCCAAAAGGCAACTTTTGGGGTGCAAAAACAGGAATGCCTGTTCTCATTTAGGGCTGCAGGTATCCAGGGTTTGAGCGTGTGGCCTTTGCCAGGGAACTGCCCTCTTCTACCCGGTATTTCCTTGCCTCCTGTCCATATCAGTAGCACCTCCCCAAGTATGAAGCCCAAGAACCACCTTTCCTGGCTTCTTTGGCCCTTGTGACCAAATCCTTTCAGTGAAGATGGTTCTTATGCTTCTTACTATAAATTCATTATTCCTACCTATTAAGTTAATGTTTTTAACACTTCATATTTGATATATTACACTGGAAATAATCTATCAGGCTAAGGGAAGTGAAAGAAATATCTATCATGCTAAGGGAAGTGAAAGAAAGGGTTAGCTTTTATTAAAGCCTTAAAAGAAGAGCAAACTTCCTAGGGGTGAGCAAGGTGAGAAGCCCCAAGAGAAACCTAAAACTCACAGGAAAGGAAGACTTGGTCACAGCAACTGGATACTTCTTGGATGCATAGATTCTTTTCACTGCTTACACATTGGAGATCCTGAACTATAAGGAAGAGGATTGTTCTGTTACGCTTTCTCTTAAAATCAAGACAAACTTCTATGTCAGATTTTTCTAAGTGGAACTTCTATTTCTTAAGTAACAATATACTATTATTGTTAGACCCAGACATCTCCAAAGTGATCGAAGTCCTATAGTGAGAATTATATTGAGGATTTTTTTCTTCCAAAGATATTTTGCTTTCCAGAGAGTTTTCAAAGCTGCTCTGATTGTATTTGGAAAAGACCACAGAGTGTGAATACGTAGGTGTTTGCTTTTGAGTTACAGCAAGAAATAGTCTGGGATTTTAAAGTCCCGTGCAAAACAATTTCACAGGCTCTTGAATGTGACATGAACATGAATGTAACAAATCCTTTATTATTACTCTTTCTTCACTTACTTGACACAATTATTCAAATTGTTTAGAAAAAATGTATAATATTTCAGAATGCTTTAAGAATTCCGTGTTCTCCTGAAGGTTGATCTACTTTATTCATTTTGAAGATGATCTACTTTATTCATTTATTCTATTTTGGAATGGTTAATATTCAAATACTGTGTCAGGCTTTACATTAGAATATAGTCATTTTTCCAAAAAAAAGTGATTTTGGTATATTTATTTAGAAATCTAAAATATAATCTAGCCATGATATTGTATAAAGTGAGCAAGTTTTGGAGGTTGCTAGAATCAAAGTTGAAGGTGAGCTAATTGTTTTCCCAAACATAAAACTTTTTCAAAGTTAATTATAGAGGAAAAATTACCAACAATACCAATAGATTGTCAGAGTAAAAATCTGAGTTGCTCTGCTTTTGAACACTAGGAGGGCAAAATACTGGGTGGTTTGAAAAGAGAAATGTGAATGAGAAGGTACAAAAATGAATGTTAAGTTAATCTCTTGTTTTTACCTAGCATGTGGGGGTTGCAAAAGGTGCAGTCTGTGTCTTTATTTTCTTTAGATTAAAATGGTTTTTCTCAAAGGTCTCTCTCTCTCTCCCTCTATTTGTTCCTCTCCATTCCTGGCTCCTTCTCTCTCCTCTGGCAAACCAAAGTTTGAAGTTAAGTTTGAGTGGAGCCAAGAAATTTCTGGCTTAGGACACATTTGGCTTAGAATGAAGATTCCCATTCAACCCTTGGATCCGAAAATGACAGCTCAAACAAAACTAACACCACTTCAGCCTAAACCACATGATTGTGTTCCTCTTTAGGGGTCTGACTTTCTAGTTCACAGTGGGCAGGACAAAGTGTTATTAACATGAGCATGCAGAGAAGGGATAAATACCCATCTTGTGGTAATTTATGGACTGATCCAGTAGGGTAAGTGCAAATAGTTTGGCCTAACTACCTCCTTTTGTTATGGATAGCACCCCTTGGTAAATACAAATTTTATTTTTACTTAGAGCCCATTACAAGCCATATGGGAATCTTACCAATGCTACATGCCAGTAATGTTGGTTTAAATGCCTGTAAAGTTTCCCTAGATGATCAGACTTCTATTACGTCATTACATCGATGTCCTTGGAAGAATGTTTAGAGAACCAATGCAGAGGAAAGGGTAGGGAAGCTCTCAGGAGAGCTTCATTGTAAATATAACTCTCTCTTCTTTATAATAGACTGAATACTGAGGATAACATAGGAACTGACACACACATTATGTAATAAATTATTTTCATTTTGTCTCTTTGGCACGATTTTGGTAACTCCTTCTGTGTCTGCTCAAGCATCAGTTCCCCATATGTTGGAGGTGTCTATGCGTTTATTAGTCAGATTGGGTTGGCTGCGATTTGCAGTGTTTACCTTCACAATAGCCGTGTTCACTATATATTTCTTGAACGGGAACTTGCTCACTGCTTCCCATTTGCCTTCAATCATTAGCAGATGCAGAACAGTCAGATGATTTCCTTTTAACTGGCCTAAGGGATTAAAGGAATTCAGAGGAATTCTAAACCGAGTGGTAACTCTGTGTTGCCTGACTTCACTTCTTGAACCTTAAGCCTAAGAGGCTCGGGTAACATAAGTTGACTCTTCTAAAGTGTTTGCTTCCTTTCCTTTGTTTATCTTTTAAGCTTCAACCTTCACTTACTTGTTTATTCTTACACATTCATGCTATGAGTGAATTGGTGTTGGAAGAAGTACAGCATAAGAAATTAATCTTGGTATTTCTATTAATGCTTCTTCTGACATTTTTCAAAAGACTACAGCATTGCATAGCAGACAAGTTCTTGGAGTCAAGAGAGCCAGGATCAGGTTCTGGCTCTGCACCCAGCCCACAGATGACTGAAGGCTGAGAGTGCCCTCTTAGTCTCTGGTTCCTCGTCAACAGACAATGGCTTTTAGACATCATGACCATGACCTCCCTGTCTGTGGTTACCGTCTCCAACTTCTACCTTTTGAAGTTACCTTAATTTCAATTCTGTAGATATGCACATAGATGCATGTACACATACACACATATATTAGGTCCCAAAATAGATCTGAGAATCTAGAAACAGAAAGGAGAAAACAACACTGTAAGGAGCATATGATGAAGCAGAAACTAATGAAAATGAAAAGACTGGTCATGTTGAACATGAAAATTTGGGAAAACAGAAAAAGGAGAAAAGCAAGGCAGGACCTGGAAAATACAGAAGCAAATTATAAGGAAAATAAATACAATCTTAAACCTCACTTTTCTCCACTTTTTTCCTCTAACAGGGAAATTCTATATAGATATTTTTATGGATTTATCTCTAAGTTAGACCCCGAGGTCTAGTTCTGGCCAAGAAAATATTCCCTGCTGAAGACAGAGGCCACATTTCTTTGTGGCTGAGAGTGACTGATTAAACACAGAATGTGTTGGGGCTCCTAAGACTTAGATCATTCACTCAATATATTTTCCAAAAGAAACTCTAGAATGAGGTAAGTGTTGAATTAGGATTACTGTCAGAATCCCGCAATTATTGCAAAATAGGCTTTTGTGAAATAGGATTGGGCCAGCACCCAACCTTGTCATTTTGCCAAACAAATTGGCCATTCACTTTGAAAGCTCTCTATACTTATAAAAGAACTACTAATGATATATTTCCTATTCATTTTCTTTTAATTCTTATATGATTGCCTGTTAAATATTATTTGAGGTCCAGAGCTATTTCAGATGGTTTATAAGTCTTATTTTAAGAGAAAGAAAACTATGTCCTGCAGTTTGGACATTAGTTATAGGATCAGTGTGGATTGTAAGTCCAAATGTATAAACTTTTGAAAAAAAGTTTCAAATGTCCAGAGCTCTATTATGCAGTATTTCTAAGCAAAATTGTTATGGTAGTCTAGAAAACTCTTAAAAAAACAAACACTTACTGATGCAATAAAATATTATCTCTAGTATGTTTCTTATTTTCATTTTGCAAAAAGGAAAAACAAAAAACTCAATTAAAAATGCATGCAGTTTTGAGCAGCAGTCATGCAGCTTACTGAATGAAGCTTTTTTATTTCTGACAACTTTATGAAACAGGTTAACATTGAACACCACGTCTAACTTCTAATATTCAAGGGTGCCACAGTCTAGTTGCTTAAACATGCCCTTTCTCATTTCGTTAATTACAATGCAGAGACTGACCAGGTGTGAAAACTGGAACACTGGGTATCTCCATCAGTTTATGTATTCATTTGGTTTGTTACTATAAACTGCTGGCTGACATTGTCACACAGTTCCTCTTTCTCTCACAAGTGTGGCTATCTTGCTTTCACCATTGTACAACTGGATTCAGTAGAAACAAAATAGCCCAATAAAACAGATGAACTCTGCTTCTTCTTTCCTTGCCCTGCCCTTTTGGCAGACAGCCAAAATTTTTTCTGTGCCAGTATTATTTTGGGTTAGAACTTTTTTTCAATGACATAAAATTCATTAGAATGACAATCTGTACAAATAAATATTTTACTGAAATACTTTACCTATTACTATGAATTTATACATGGCAGGCACTCAGAACAGTTTCTGGCACACAATATGCTCTCAATAACATTAGCTGTTCTTGTTGTATTTTATTACTATTAACATGATTCTTTCTATCTCCCCAGACCTTATTCCTTCCAATGAGGAAAGCTAGCTGGAAATCGGTCTGCCAAACCCATAAAAGAGAGGTGAGAAGGAGGGTATATATAGCAGAGAGTGAACATGAGTTCATGGGACATTCTCAATTGCATATAACATTTTTTGAGCACTTTCTATGTGCTCTTTATATATTTTATCATAGACTTCTCTCAAAATCTCAAAGAAGTAGTTATTATTATTCTTGTTTTAAAGATGAGGAAATTGAGGTTGAGAAAGGTTAAATTGCCTTGGTTGCAGTCTAGAAATTTGAAGAGCTGGAGTCCAGGTCAAAAGTTTTCAAAACCCATGCTCATAACTACTCTTCTAGACTGCCTCCTTGTTCTGTGCCTTCAAGATGTACTCTATGTTCTCAGCCTGTAATTGAACTAGCATGATGCCTGGGACATCATAGGTCCTCAATGAATTTGTGTCAAATTGGTTTGGTCCCTATGATGCAGTGATCCTCAATCTTTTTGGCACCAGTAACCTGTTTTATGGAAGTCAATATTTCCACGGATGGGGTGGAGGGATGGTTTTGGGATGATTCAAGCACATTATATTTATTATGTACCTAATTTCTTTTATTATTACATTGTCATATATAATGAAATAATTATACAACTCACCATAATGTAGAATCAGTAGAAACCCTGAGCTTGTTTTCGTGCAACTAGATAGTCCCATCTGGGGTTGATGGGAGATAGTGACAGATCATCAGGCATTAGATTCTCATAAGTAACCTGCAAACTAGATCCCTCTCATGCACAGTTTACAGTAGTGTTTGAGCTCCTATGAGAATCTAATGCCACCAGTGCTCTGACAGGAGGTGGAGCCCAGGCGGTAATGAGAGCGATGGGAAGTGCCTGTAAATACAGATGAAGCTTCACTCGCTTGCCCACCACTGACCTCCTGCTGTGTATCCTGGTTCCTGGGGATTGGGGACCCCTGCTATGATGTATGTGGTTCTGTATTTATTGTTTTGTGAAACACAGTGAGCTGTAATAATAGATATGATTTATATGATGGTCACCGTATGCCAGTTACTGAGTCTTTCCATTTACACACATTTTCTCATTTATTTCCTGTAATAACACACTTATAGAAGAGGCATTGTTGGCCAGACAGAATGGCTCACGCCTGTAATCTCAGCACTTTGGGAAGCCAAGGTGGGTGGATCACTTGAGGTCAGGAGTTCTGCCTGAGCAACTTGTCAAAATCCTGTCTGTATAAAAAATACAAAAAAGAGCCAGGTATGTTGGTGCGTACCTGTAGTCCCAGCTACTCGAGGGGCTGAGGTGGGAGGTTGGCTTGAGCACAGGAGGCAGAGGTTGCAGTGAGCTGAGATTGCTACACTGTACTCCAGCCTGGGTGACAGAGCCAGGCCCTGTCTCAATAAATAAATGAATAAATAAATAAATAAATAAATAAATAAATAAGACATCATTATGCCAATATTGTACGTGAAGAATCGGAGATTCCAAATACTTATACAATGTCCCATAATAAATAACAGAGCCAGGATGGAACCTGGTTCCTGGGAATTGGGGACCCCTGCTATGATGTATGTGGTTCTGTATTTATTGTTTTATGAAACACAGGGAACTGTAATAATAGCTATGATAACAGAGCCAGAATGGAACCGGGGCCTGTCTGATGGCCATGCTCTCCCTGTTCTATGACATCATGCTGCCCAATAGAGCTGGCTTCTGTTGTTAGGGATCCTGGAATGTCAAAGACCTCATTGCCTTTGTATCTTCAGCAAACAGGATGGTGCTTTATACCTGTAGGATTTTAATAAATATTCGCCCATTCATTCACTTCAACAAACAGACTGTTTTCTCATGCTCGTGTCTCTGCTTTCATCTGTAGCATTCTCTACTCTTTACTGATCCCATTGCCTCCTGCCTGGCGTGCCTTTCCCATAATTCTTATTTACCTAGGCCTTTCCATTCTCCTACTTTACATTCATAATTTACCAGCTGCACAAAAGCTTCCCAGGCCACGACAATCCAAAACGATTTCCTCCTCTGAAGTTTGAGAGCCCTTATTCTCTACTCTACTTACTTGGTACTTATTACTAACTTTGGCTGGCTATTTTCCAAGTTTTATAAGCTTTTTTGCCTCCACACTAGTTACAAGCTCCTCCAGGGCCGGAACTATTTTATATAAATGTGTGCTTAACATAGTCACCAAATTAGTGCTTTTTACATAGTGAGTTTTCAGTTTACTACAAAGACAGCTTTATTACCTGTTCCATTTCTGTGGGAAGGAAAATCATTTGGTTCATATTGCTGTTCAGTTAACTCAGGTGCAAAATGAAATTTCCATTCTACAGAAGAACACATTCAAAGTTAGGCTGTGTGTATATATGTGTGTGTGTGTGTGTGTAAATATTCCAAGCATACATAGGTTAGAAAAATGTGAACCAAAATTATAGAATTATTAGAAAAAGCTTGTGATGAATGCCACATTGTCAGGACAGATTAATACTTAGTGATATGGGGAGAGGGGTGTGATAATAGCCCCAGTGATATGAAACTTGGGTCTGTATGACAGCATTTACTATGCCAGCAATCGCAATGGATAATTCACTGCCACATATGGTGAGAATGTGCTAAAAGTGACTTGTTAATCTACAGGGCAAATTTCCAATTGGGAGTGGGCAAAGCCTTGACTCATACCATGTCATACATTGCTGAAGAGTTTCTTTTTAGGGTAGCCTCAAACCACTATTAGTAAAATTACGTTAAATTCAGAAAAAATAAATGTGTCATCTTGATTGTTGCCCAAGCTCTATGCCATTAGTCTTTGTGTATTATTTTCTAGGGTTGGTGCCATTTACTTTGATTTATCTAGTCATTTTCTCTAGGAATCCTGCTCAAAACCAAGAGAAAGGGCATGTTTCTGAAATGGTTAATTCATCCATTTTTCTAGTTACCTTCTAGTGGAGTCTACTCCTGACAACTTTTTTAGATCATTTCTATTCTTTTATCCTGTAGCATCCTTCTTTCTGCTCTTATCACAAAGTCCTCCTACTAGAAAGCAGTAATTGTGCTGATTGACACCTTTACAAGGGGTTGAAGATTTTGTTTTGGTTTTGTTTAATTGGGATACTTTAATATAGAGTATATCGAAGTCTAGTATATAAAAAAGTGGATTAAAGTTTTTACATGCAGAAAAGCCTAATTTTGTATAAAGATGATCTATTTCACATATATCATCAATGCTTAAATATTATTAAAAGACAAATGCTGGCTTAGAAGGATCAAACATCACTTCCAAGTTTAAAACACAACGTTCTTATAATGCTGTTTGCAATATGTCATCATATACATACATTTCAATGATTCAGCTGCTTCCTTAGTTTAAATTAGCAATGGTTCCCCATCACCGTTATCCTCTTACTTGGCTCAACCCCCACTAACACCAAAAAAGTAGGAGATGTGATTGTTTTGTATGATGATGTATGCTCAAAATATTTCCTAAAGGTGGTAGGAAAGGTGTCTTCTCCCTCTCTTGCATTTTTCCCAGCCATTGTATTTCATGTTGCTTTGGGTCTGGAAAGCTGCTCTATTTCCAGATTAATATGTAAGTAGGGTACGGGACACCGTTTTTGGTTTTCCATTGCATTTTTATTATTTCTTAGATAATCTCTTGTAGTAGAAGTAGCTTCCAGGATCTTTATGCATCAAAAGCCTTAGAACCAGTAAGTACATTTGCATTTCAGTTCTTCAATAGTAAAATCATGGTGTGTTGTGCATTTAGAAAACACCAAAAATACATGAGTCTTTCTGATCTATTTTCCTTCCACATAAATCTAATGCCATTTGACCAGAAATGAAGAGAAAGACTGGAGCGACTTCAAAATATCTTTTGCAGAAAGTATGGAAGGATTAATAGAGAAAGACAGTACATTCCATTTAGCTTTCTCATGGTTTTTTTTTTTTTTTTTGTAAATTTACCCCAAATTATAGTTATAATGAAACATCACAATGCTATTATGTTAGAAAGAAGCTATTATTTCCATCCTTGCTGTGAAACCTCAGGGAAATTTACATCTTCTAAACATAAAAACCTTTCTGGTATTTTTTCAGCTATAGAAGAATAAATAATAAGAGTCACAAAAAAGATATTTGAAGTCTTTGTCAGACTAGTAAATCATTTGTCAGTAGAAAATATAATTGTGGCCATGAACTTGACCAAAGAAAGAAAAATATTAAAACCTCTCTGCTGCGACTGAATTAAGGAAGGACCAGTACTTGCAAGAGTTAACTGTTGCTCACAACCTTCCTTCAGATTGATCCACTGATCTGAAGCTCAGCCTCCTTCAACACAGCTCCTAGCTTTTGCTTTGCCAGTCTCTGCCCAGATATACCAGCTTTGGACAAAAATCAAGATTACAGAAAGCTAAAGGGAATGTGAGAGATAAGAATCCTAAAGTGACAAGGTCTTCCTTGGAGATGTTAATTGTCAACACATTCAGGAATATCATAGAAAAGGAGCCGATCCTTTGCCAGTGTGTAGCTCTATCTTCTACCTAGTGCCAGTCTTAATATTAAACATATAGACAGGCTTTAAAATCTTTTCCTTTCCTTTTGTTAAATTGGGATTTTTTTCAATGGACTGGCAAAAGAGAGCTGTCTAATTTTAGTAGCATAAAGGAAACTCCTTTGTGGCTGCTTTATGCTGAATTTTACTTCCTGAACTTGTGTGGGTTCCTGTGCATGAAAAGGGGCATATTTTATGTACCTCCAAAAACAGAATATGGGAGAGGAAGAGAGTGCCAGGGGAATAGATTCTGGAGACAGAACTAAACTAAAATGGCTTTGTCCTATTTTTTTTTTTTTAACAAAACTCAAGGCAAATAACCCTACTATTGGATTATTTTTAAAGAGACTAAACCTCAACTGAATTACATTAAAAAAAATCATCTCAATAGCCCAGCTAAAAATCTAAGGGTGTTGAGTGCATCAAGCTCTTGGGAAGCTTTGTCTCACAGTTCCAAAAGCATGTTCTTGGTGCTGAGGGGCAAGGTTTGCACTAGGATCTCATACCCTACACTGCAGCATCACAGCTGCCCCAGGCTTTGTCTCATCTTTTTGCTCTGTTCTCCTTAAGTCAGAAATAAAAGGAAGAGATGATGAAGCCTGTCCCCATGAGGCTGGTGTGAGGCGAGAGCGGGAAGGTAGAGGTGCAGGGGAGGAAGGACTTTATGCTGCAGCCAGTCAGCGCCAGAAAATGCCATTTATGTGGATCCAGTGCTCACTGAGGAAGCAGAAATAAAAGCCTCTGATGTGATGTGGCGCCGCCCCTCTCCTGCTGCACTCTCGCTCATTACAGCTCTTTCTTTAAACTGCTGGGTAGACAGCTGGCAGCCAGTGCCTCAGAGGAGGCAGGAGTAAGGGAGCATATAAATTACTGTTGCATTTTACAGCTAAGATAAACTCAAACTGCAGGGTTATAGCCTGAAATGACATCAAGGGGAAGCTCCAGCAGGCCTCTCAAAAGAACAAGGAATGGAAAATGGATAGAAAGAGTTATTCAGGGAATATGGGATCATGGAGAAGGAAAAAAAAAATCTAAACAAGTTGTGTAAAATCTGCTGCTTTAGTGAGTCTTAAAGAGCTTATGTCAGCTTAATTCTGTGTGGTAGCATAATGTAAATCTATGGGAAATGGGGCTGTAGGTATATCTATTCCATTTCTGCAGATTGCCAAACATGGCAATAAATGTCAAGTGATTATTTATTTGATCATTAGAAACTTCATTAGATTTTGATTTGATGCTCTACAACCTCCCCCCTCTCCACCACCACTAAAAAGAGAGCTCAATTTTGAAATTCAATCCAGCTAGTTTGATTGGGGAAAAAAATGTTATGAAATAAAATCTAGCAAATACCAACATGTAGATGACAACATTCTGCATAAATATAGAAACTCCTCTCCAACAAGTTTACAGCAATTTGCTCAAGCGATGAAAGATAGATTTTGGCAACAGTGGTAAAATTTTTGGAAGTCTTTTTAACATTTTATTAGATGAAAGGCTGTTTTTGAGGTGAGCTCAAACTCCCTGGCTACAGACAGAGTCTGATTCTATGTTCTTGGCTTAACAGCCTTAGCATATAATGTATTTGAACTTTCACTCAGCTTTCTTGAACTTGATTTATTTGCCATCATATCACCTGGGAAAAAAGTCTGTGGGTCCTCAGTTGGCCTAGGTAATTTGGGACTCAGCTGGTTGATGCCTATGTGTTTGTTTCACCCTAGCTCAAAGCATAGAACCTGAGCCTTATTATCTTCATAAAATGGGGTCTTTTTACTGTAGTGAGCAATGTCAGATATACTGTTTATAGCTGACTTTTTCATTGTGATTTTAGTTTCTCCGGTGCATTTCACACTACGGTTTTCCTAAGAATTATGTATAACATGGAAAACAAAGAGAGGATGAGAGAGAAAGTGCTGCAACTGGCTTTCTTCCTCAGGGAACAGTACTTGGATGTCAAAAGATTCACCAAATAGGCATTGGACTGACTTTCATAAAACCAGGGATATAAGCACAGTGTGAGGTGTGTATTATTGCCACAGAGCACATGCTAGAAAGCAGCATAAAGAGACAAGCTTTCTCTCTCTGCCTGAAACTCTCTTGGAACCTTCTGGGAGTGCACATTCTAAATCAAGAATCAAAACGTTTTCCCAGCACAACTGCAAATTGAAAATAGGCACTTGAACACAGGCAGAGATGTAGAGGAAGAATGACTTTGAAATGCCTACAATGCACCCCGAGCCACCCTGGGTCTTTCTGTAGACATAAGGAGTATTCATCTACGGTAAAGTGTATGTAGCACTTGGTAGAAACAAATGACAGCTGACAAAAAGATCCATTAGATGCCTGAACTTGCCCCTTGCCAGCACAGAGTATTTTTTCTTTTCCTATTTTTCCAGAATAAAGAGAGGGCAAGACATGTTTATTTCAAGAAGTGCCCCATAGCCATAGATTTTTGTTTCTGTTTTCCTCTAGCACTTTCTAGTATATTGTAATTGAAACAACAGCCTAAAAGCATTTCTTTTATTAATCTTAGTAGTGTAAAACATTGAAGAAAACAAACTTAGGAATATATTATTGTGCTGCATGGTTAACAACAACAACCACAACCACAACTTGCAGCTAAGGAAGTCATTCCCCTTTTGGGGGAAGTCTCTATCATAAAAAAAAAAATTCATTGCTGTGTATCAGTCAATAACACTTCCTGGGCATATTCCTGATGAATAACTCTGTACTAGGTGCAGCTGGCAAGCTGAAAAAGCAACACCCTTCAAAGGTCTGGGGTCCAGTTAGAAAAACTGGTCAACCTAGGGAGGGAAGGTGAATGTACCAACACACTCTTTGCTGAAAAGAGAAATAAAAGTTAAAGGATGAGCTTGAGGCCTCTGAGGCCTTTGTGAGTAAAGAATGAGCAGCTAGGTGAGTGGTTTCTCCTTTATGCAGGAGCGTTTGAAAGGATCTGCAGAGTATGCTGGTAGAGAAAAGGAGAGAGGGAATAAAATGTCTACGGCCCAGAGAAAGGCATGCTCTGGATGAAGAACTGGGAACGGGCTTAGATTTTGTTGCTTACAGATTATCTGTGAGAGAAGTGAGCAATACCAGTGAGTTCAGCTATGAGAAAAGAGAGTCAAGGGTCTTGGCAGAATATCTGGATAATCAGGTTGAAGAATATAAATTCGATAGGCGAGGCAATAGGAAGCAATTACGCATTTGCGTGCAAATGCAAGAGTGGCATGTCTAGAGAGATTATTCTCTTGCTGTAGGAGTGTGGGGCAGGGATTGTGAATCATTGAACTGGGCTTTTTAGGACACAGATGTGCTGCTACATCTACGTATTTTATTCTAGGTGATTTGTCGATGAATAGGTAGTGACCCTTACATTCAATCTTGTGGGGGTGAGAGCTGTGGACTTAACTAACACAGAAGATAAGTGACAGAGGGGCAGGGGCGAGAGCAGAGGGTGGTTGAGTGCTGGGAGAAACAGATTTGACAGTTACTCAGAGAACCCTGGGGCTTGGATGTGGAAAAGCAGTTCCTCACTTCTAGGATTCTGCTGCTTGGGTACAAAGATGAAGAGAGCAGCGTGATAGGAATGGTTAGGGGTTTTCAGTGTAACATACACCCACAAATAGAAACAGCTACGTAGCCTATATGGCCAAACAAGAATGGAAGCATGACTGGGTGCCAAACACAGTGGAGCCTGCCAGAGATAAAATTTTTATACATGTGTCTCTCTATGTGTGCTTTCCCTTTTTAGCCAGCCAGATTGCTGCCTGATTCTAGGTGATGGCAAAGAAAGAAAATCACCATAAGACAAATGTTCCTTGTCCAGTGAAAGGTCACTAGGTCACTTATTTATGTAAATATAGAGCAAGAAGGCATCATTGTCCTGGGAAAATAGCCTAACAAGAAACAGAATATTTAAGGTCACATGGATAACATATATCAGGCTAGGATTCACATGCCAGATTGACTGCCTCCAAAACCCAGGGCTTCTCCTTGTTTTAATCCTTATTCAGTAATATTTACTGAGCACCCTCTAGGTCCCCAGGCACTATCTTGGGTATAGAATTTTAGTATTCTATAGAATACTAGAGAAACTTTATCTTTGCCAAATGCAGATATACAAAAGGATATCTCTTCATTTATTGATATGAATGCTAGCATTCTTTTATTTTTATTATACTTTAAGTTTTAGGGTACATGTGCACAATGTGCAGGTTTGTTACATATGTATACATGTTGCCATGTTTGTGTGCTCCACCCATTAACTCATCATTTACATTAGGTATATCTCCTAATGCTATCCCTCCCCCCTACCCCCACACCACAACAGGCCCTGGGGTGTGATGTTCCCCTTCCTGTTTCCAAGTGTTCTCGTTGTTCAATTCCCACCTATGAGTGAGAACATGCAGTGTTTGTTTTTTTTGTCCTTGTGATAGTTTGCTGAGAATGATGGTTCCCAGCTTCATCCATGTCCCTACAAAGGACATGACCTCATCATTTTTTATGGCTGCATAATATTCCATGGTGTATATGTGCCACATTTGCTTAATCCAGTCTATCATTGTTGGACATTTCGGTTGGTTCCAGGTCTTTGCTATTGTGAATAGTGCCGCAATAAACATATGCGTGCGTGTGTCTTTATAGCAGCATGATTTATAATCCTTTGGGTATATACCCAGTAATGGGATGGCTGGGTCAAATGGTATTTCTAGTTCTAGATCCCTGAGGAATCGCCACACTGACTTCCACAATGGTTGAACTAGTTTACAGTCCCACCAACAGTGTAAAAGTGTTCCTATTTCTCCACGTCCTCTCCAGCACCTGCTGTTTCCTGACTTTTTAATGATCGCCATTCTAACTGGTGTGAGATGGTATCTCATTGTGGTTTTGATTTGCATTTCTCTGATGGCCAGTGATGATGAGCATTTTTTCATGTGTCTGTTGGCTGCATAAATGTCTTCTTTTGAGAAGTGTCTGTTCATATCCTTGGCCCACTTTTTGATGGGGTTGGTTTTTTCTTGTAAATTTGTTTGAGTTCTTTGTAGATTCTGGATATTAGCCCTTTGTCAGATGAGTAGATTGCAAAAATTTTCTCCCGTTCTGTAGGTTGCCTGTTCACTCTGATGGTAGTTTCTTTTGTTGTGCAAAAGCTCTTTAGTTTAATTAGATCCCATTTGTCAATTTTGGCTTTTGTTGCCATTGCTTTTGGTGTTTTAGACACTAAGTCCTTCCCCATGCCTATGTCCTGAATGGCATTGCCTAGGTTTTCTTCTAGGGTTTTTATGGTTTTAGGTCTAACATTTAAGTTTTTAATCCATCTTGAATTAATTTTTGTATAAGGTGTAAGGAAGGGGTCCAGTTTTAGCTTTCCACATATGGCTAGCCAGTTTTCCCAGCACCATTTATTAAATAGGGAATCCTTTCCTCATTGCTTGTTTTTGTCAGGTTTGTCAAAGATCAGATAGTTGTAGATACATGGCATTATTTCTGAGGTGTCTGTTCTGTTCCATTGATCTATATCTCTGTTTTGGTACCAGTACCATGCTGTTTTGGTTACTGTAGCCTTGTAGTATAGTTTGAAGTCAGGTAGCATGATGCCTCCAGCTTTGTTCTTTTGGCTTAGGATTGGCTTGGCAGTGCAGGCTCTTTTTTGGTTCCATATGAACTTTAAAGTAGTTTTTTCCAATTCTGTGAAGAAAGTCATTGGTAGCTTGATGGGGATGGCATTTAATGTATAAATTACCTTGGGCAGTATGGCCATTTTCACGATATTGATTCTTCCTATCCACGAGCGTGGAATGTTCTTCCATTTGTTTGTGTCGTCTTTTACTTCGTTGAGCAGTGGTTTGTGGTTCTCCTTGAAGAGGTCCTTCATATCCCTTGTAAGTTGGATTCCTAGGTATTTTATTCTCTTTGAAGCAATTGTGAATGGGAGTTCACTCAAAATTTGGCTCTCTATTTGTCTGTTATTGGTGTATAAGAATGCTTGTGATTTTTGCACATTGATTTTGTATCCTGAGGCTTTGCTGAATTTGCTTATCAGTTTAAGGAGATTTTGGGCTGAGACGATGGGATTTTCTAGATATACAATCATGTCATCTGCAAACAGGGACAATTTGACTTCCTCTTTTCCTAATTGAATACCCTTTATTTTCTTCTCCTGCTTGATTGCCCTGGCCAGAACTTCCAACACTGTGTTGAATAGGAGTGATGAGAGAGGGCATCCCTGTCTTGTGCCAGTTTTCAAAGGGAATGCTTCTAGTTTGTGCCCATTCAGTATGATATTGGCTGTGGGCTTGTCATAAGTAGCTCTTATTATTTTGAGATATGTCCCATCAATACCTAATTTATTAAGAGTATTTTAGCATGAAGGGCTGTTGAATTTTGTCAAAGGCCTTTTCTGCATCTATTGAGATAATCATGTGGTTTTTGTCATTGGTTCTGTTTATATGCTGGATTATGTTTATAGATTTGGGTATGTTGAACCAGCCTTGCATCCCAGGGATGAAGCCCACTTGATCTTGGTGGATGAGCTTTTTCATATGTTGCTCGATTTGGTTTGCCAGTATTTTATTGAGGATTTTTGCATTGATGTTCATCAGGGATATTGGTCTAAAATTCTCTTTTTTGGTTGTGTCTCTGCCAGGCTTTGGTATCAGGATGATGCTGGCCTCATAAAATGAGTTAGGGAGGCTATTCCCTCTTTTTCTATTGATCGGAATAGTTTCAGAAGGAATGGTACCAGCTCCTCCTCGTACCTCTGGTAGAATTCGGCTGTGAATCCATCTGGTTCTGGACTTTTCTTGGTTGGTAAGCTATTAATTATTGTCTCAATTTCAGAGCCTGTTATTGGTCTATTTAGAGGTTCAACTTCTTCCTGGTTAAGTCTTGGGAGGGTGTATGTGTCCAGGAATTTATCCATTTCTTCTAGATTTTCTAGTTTATTTGCATAGGTGTGTTTATAGTATTCTCTGATGGTAGTTTGTATTTCTGTGGGATCAGTGGTGATATCCCCTTTATCATTTATTATTACATCTATTTGATTCTTCTTCTCTTTTCTTCTTTATTAGTCTTGCTAGCAGTCTATCAATTTTGTTGATCTTTTCAAAAATCCAGTTCCTGGATTCATTGATTTTTTTGAAGGGTTTTTTGTGTCTGTATTTCCTTCAGTTCTGCTCTGATCTTAGTTATTTCTTGCCTTCTGCTAGCTTTTGAATGTGTTTGCTCTTGCTTCTCTAGTTCTTTTAATTGTGATGTTAGGGTGTCAATTTTAGATCTTTCCTGCTTTCTCTTGTGGGCATTTAGTGCTATACATTTCCCTCTGCACACTGCTTTGAATGTGTCCCAGAGATTCTGGTATGTTGTGTCTTTGTTCTCGTTGGTTTCAAAGAACATCTTTATTTCTGCCTTCATTTAGTTATGTACCCAATAGTCATTCAGGAGCAGGTTGTTCAGTTTCCATGTATTTGAGCAGTTTTGAGTGAGTTTCTTAATCCTGAGTTCTAGTTTGATTGCACTGTGATCTGAGAGACAGTTTGTTATAACTTCTCTTCTTTTACATTTGCAGAAGAGTGCTTTACTTCCAACTCTGTGGTCAATTTTGGAATAAGTGCAGTGTGGTGCTGAGAAGAATGTATATTCTGTTGATTTGGGGTGGAGAGTTCTGTAGATGTCTATTAGGTCTGCTTGGTGCAGAGCTGAGTTCACTTCCTGGATATCCTTGTTAACTTTCTGTCTTGTGGATCTGTCTAATGTTGACATTGGGGTGTTAAAGTCTCCCATTATTATTGTGTGGGAGTCTAAGTCTCTTTGTAGGTCTCTAAGGACTTGCTTTATGAATCTGGGTGTTCCTGTATTGGGTGCATATATATTTAGGATAGTTAGCTCTTCTTGTTGATTGATCCCTTTACCATTATGTAATGGTCTTCTTTGTCTCTTTTGGTCTTTGTTGGTTTAAAGTCTGTTTTATCAGAGACTAGGATTGCAACCCCTACCTTTTTTTGTTTTCCATTTGCTTGGTAGATCTTCCTCCATCCCTTTATTTTGAGCCTATGTGTGTCACTGCACGTGAGATGGCTTTGTTTACCTACTCAAGCCTCAGCTATGGTGGGCGCCCCTCCCCCAGCCTGGCTGCCGCCTTGCAGTTTGATCTCAGACTGCTGTGCTAGCAATGAGCAAGGCTCCGTGGGCTCAGGACCCTCCGAACCATGCACAGGATATAATCTCCTGGTGTGCCGTTTGCTAAGACCACTGGAAAAGTGCAGTATTAGGGTGGGAATGACCCGATTTTCCAGTTGCTACCTGTCACCCCTTTTCTTGGCTAGAAAAGGGAATTCCCTGACCCCTTGCACTTCCTGGGTGAGGCGATGCCTTGCCCTGCTTCGGCTCATGCTCAGTGCACTGCACCCACTGCCCTGCACCCACTGTCCAACAGTCCCCAGTGAGATGAACCCAGTACCTCAGTTGGAAATGCAGAAATCATCTCTCTTCTGCGTCGCTCACGCTGGGAGCTGTAGACTGGAGCTGTTCCTATTTGGCCACTTGGAACCGCCTGAATGCTAGTATTCTATACCCAACATAGTGCCTGGTGACCAAGCAGGTGCATCTATAGAGATAGAAGATGTGGCCTGAAAGAGCTGCAGCTGCAGCACTCGTACGTCCACTAAACTTCCCAGATTGTGTTTCATAGCTCTTTCAAATTTTATCCCAAAGGATCATATTTGAAATTGTATCTTGCTGTTTTGCATGGTTTTTCATAACTTATAATCACAGGAATAAAATTTCTTCTATAGATGCTTTAACACATAGCACTTAAAATCAATTACATATTCAATAAACAGTAATTTTTAAGAACTTTCAACTGGCTGATCACGGAGCTAGATACCACGCCATGGTAGGATCCAAAGGAGACTGAAACACACTCTGACCTTCAAGCTGTTCTCTGTCTAGGGAGGAAGATAGCAGTGACAGAGTTCTGATAGCTAAAAGTAGATATTTGGCAAGAGCCAATCGTAATCCAGAAAGACACAGTCCCAAACACCATAATCCTGAACATAGAAATGCTGAAAGATCAAAATCCCCAAAATATAATTCTAGAAAAAATAATTTAAAAGATTATTTTTAAAATGCTTATTTACATTTTTAAAAGGGTATTTTTTTGGGGAAACATAGAAACATGATAGAATACTTCAGAGGCTACTTTACAAAATAAAATAGGTGATAGTAACATACACATTTTTGTAAGCATAAAAACTCAGGTATACTAACAAGTCGTGTGAGTATAGGAGTTATAAGCAGACAAACTATATTCACGAAGCAATAGGTCAGGCCAAGCGTGGTGGCTCACGTCTATAATCCCAACACTTTGGGAGGCCGAGGAAGGTGGATCACTTGAGGTCAGCAGTTTGAGACCAGCTTGGCCAACATGGCGAAACCCCGTCTCTATTAAAAATACAAAAATTAGCTGGGCATGGTGGTGGGTGCCTGTAATCCCAGCTGTTAGGGAGGCTGAGGCAGGAGAATCACTTGAACCTGGGAGGCGGAGGTTGCAGTGAGCCGAGATTGCGCCACTGCACTCCAGCTAGGTGGCAGAGTGAGACTTCATCTCAAAAAAAGAAAAAAAGAAAAAACGTAAGTCAAACAGTAAAGTGTATAAACACATACCATTATGGTCATTAACTGCGTGCACTCAGCTTTGTAAGTGCAGTCCTCTGAAATGCTTTGATGGACCACCTAAGTCTTTTGATGAGATCAATTTAAAAAATCAAGATGGGTCACTACCACATCACCACTGCACAAGTCATCCAAAGAACTGAGATCTTGAGAAATTTTATCTTTCACAAACAGATATACAAAAGGATATCTCTTCATTTATTGAAGAAATTTCAGTGATTTTATATACACACACAGCGCTTGCACACAAAATCAACATTGTGATGATGCACTTTTTTTTTTTTTGAGACGGAGTCTTGCTCCGTTGCCCAGGTTGGAGTGCAGTGGCGCGATCTCAGCTCACTGCAAGCTCCGCCTCCCGGGTTCATGCCATTCTCCTGCCTCAGCCTCTGGAGTAGCTGGGACTACAGGCGCCCGCCACCACGCCCGGCTAATTTTTTGTATTTTTAGTAGAGACGGGGTTTCACCGTGTTAGCCAGGATGGTCTCGATCTCCTGACCTCGTGATCCGCCCTCCTCAGCCTCCCAAAGTGCTGGGATTACAGGCGTGAGCCACCGTGCCCAGCCTGATGATGCACTTTCGTAGAGTCAAAAAGTGCATAAAATGAGTTAGAACTCTGTGAAAATCTGTATACAACTTATACCTCCAGTATTGGAAATAATTCTAAGATCACACAGAAGAAAAAATTGTAAAAAAAAAAAATAATAATAATGGTGACAATTTAAAATATGGGAAAAAACTTTCAAAAAGAAAAAGAACAAAAAACTAAAACAAACAAAAAACCAAAACAAGAAAAACTAAAAAGAAAACCTGACATATGAAAAAGTGTATTACAGAGGGAGATTATGGGCAATTGCACGGAGATAGTCCATAAGAGCTGGTCGACCTTCATGATCATTAACTATAATTTGAAGTCTTACATCATGATGAATAGCTACTTTTTTTCTTTTAGGACATCGCTGTCCTCAGAGAAGAGTTTACATTCATTTCCTATGTGTCTCTGCTATTTTTGATAGTCTTCTGTGATTAGATATACAAGAACTTGAATGTCCCCTGTTAAGTTTTTTCATTTCTTGTGCCTTGTTTCTATGTTGTTTTGGGTACATGGAAATCCATTCCACATGAAATCATATGCAGATCACAGATTTGACAGAAACAATACAAGTGGTTAAACAGCAACATCGTTGGGCAAGTGTCTTTCTACTCTATGGTGCACATTATTTTTGAACCACTCAGTAACTTCTCTAGCTGCTTCAGGTAAATGCAACTTTAGCTCATTGAAACCTCCTGTAATGTCATCAGGTAGAAAAAATGTCAATGCAGACAAATGACCTATTTTTAAACTGAAGCTTTTTTCATTGTTGTATTGCATGGCCAATCTACTCATCTGAATTTTCCTCCAGATGCGTTGTGCTGAATCAAAAACAAAAAAAAAAGAATAGACTTTATTGGTAACACCTTGTAATTAACTTTTAGAAGCCTTGATCACACCTAATTTCAAATCTGTTACTATGATTTGGAATGCAATTGAAATCCATTCTCTTTGCATACAAATAATAACAAGGTAATATTTCTGCCTAACATGATGCAACTATTCTGTGATTGTGATGTTCTGGATTTTAGACATTAGGATTTTGATCTTTCAGAATTTCAGCATTCAGGATTATGATGCTCAGGACTGTATCTTTTGGGATTATGGTTTAAACTCCCTAACAAGATAATGTATTTTGATTGACTTTAAAAAAACTGCTTTATTGATTATAATTGAAGTTATGGGTAATGGGTACATGGATGGTCATTATACCATAACCTTATCTGATGTGTAGGTTTGGAAATTTATATTAAATCTATATCTATATATTTATCTATATCTGTATTTTTAGCCATATAGAGGAATTACTGAACAGAAAACAAAGTCTGTAATGGGCCTGGGAGCAGGCCCTAACTGGTGTGCCCCTTGGTTGAAAGCTATGTGTTGAAATGACAGCGTGATAACATTGGAGCGTGATCCTCAAGCACAAAACAGATTTCATTTTCTGAAAACAGCACTGGAGCAGGGCTCCTGTCACATACACTCTGAGCCAGAGCATCATGTTAGACGAAGGCAGCACTGTGGATTCAGCCCTCCCAGGCTGTTTCGTGAGCTGGAGCAGCATGGCCCCTCCCTATGACATGCATTCTCCCATAGACAGACTCAGCTCCTGCCCAGCTCCTGGTCACCTAGCATTTGAGCTTATTTGGAAAGTTTATATATGGCAGTTCAGCTCTTCCTTCCCCCATACCTTGGTATGACTCACACCAAAGCATCTCATTTCTACCATCAAATAAATCAGCCTAGTCTACAAGGATGTGACTGGAAAAAGAATTAACTGAGCCTTATCTGGAAGGATGCAAAGGCTGCATCCAGGAGCCTGTGGAACCAATCAGAGCAGAGGACATAGCCCTGCCTTAGTGCTCTACACCAATCTTCATGGATAGCTCCATTGGTTCATATTGCCTGTCCATTTACAAACTATTTAGGGTGACATTTAAGTTAACTGAGTAAAGGGCATCATATTCCACTGAAGGGATTTATGGCCAAGAAAGATTCTAAGAAAGCTACATGAATGAAGGGAAGGGAAAAGCTTACATACCTTTGTTGAAAGACTAAGTTAAAAATGTATCTTTCCTGGAGGTCTTTATCATCCAAGCTAGAAATGATTTTTTCTTTGTCTTCCCCTTTCCCTTTCTAGCACAAATATTCCATCCATTGGAACTACAACTCCTAAAATTTTAGTTATTATCGGGACTTCTTAGCCATCCCACCTCCCCTGTGTTGATTGTAAGTTCTTGGTTGCAGAGGTGTAGATTAAACTACTTTGTAAATGCCATGGTCCATAAATAATATGTTCTCAGTTTTTGTTATGAACAAGGCACTGTGCTAAGCACTTTTACATACATGAACTCACCTAATTCTCACAAACTCCTCAGAAATATATTTGATATTATTGTTTCCATTGTACAGATGAGAGGATCGATGCACTAAGCATATAATAAACTGTCCAAAGTCACAGGATTTGAACCCTTGTATTCTACCTTCAGAGCAAGCACACGTAAAGACGATGTTTTCTGCTCTTCTCACAACATGTGCGCACAGCATGGCTTCAATAAATATTGATAACAAACTGAATGAAAGCAGGATGAGTCATGGGTCTGAACAAGGCTCTAAGGTGGGGCTGTGGTGGCATGGATGATGAGTACCTTTATTAAGTTTCAATGTCAGAGCCAAAGTTCTTTCCTCCCTTCCTATCCTCAGATCCCTATCCGTATTTTACAGATTAGTGGTTGTAATGTTTTAGTATAAAGGCCCTATTGGCCAGGCGCGGTGGCTCACGCCTCTAATCCCAGCACTTTGGGAGGCTGAGACAGGCAGATCACCAGGTCAGGAGTTCGAGACCAGCCTGGCCAACATGGTGAGACCCTGTCTCTACTAAAAATACAAAAAATTAGCTGGGCGTGGTGGTGAGGGCCTGTATTCCCAGCTACTTGGGAGGCTGAGGCAGGAGAATTGCTTGAACTTGGGAGGCGGAGGTTGCAGTAAGCTGAGATTGTGCCATTGCACTCCAGCCTGGGCAATTCTGGTATCAATTTCAATTAGGCATTTCTGAAGGTGGTTAATTTGGTACAAAATTATTCTAGCACTTCTTTTTCCCCCTGATTTCTACAACTCTCAAATTCATGAAGCTGCTATGCAGTGATCCAAATAAGAGCAGGATACTTTTAGTTCTATAATCCTACAAAATTAGGCTTTTCATTCAACCACAATTGTAGGTTAGGTCCCTTCTCTTTTTATCAAGCCTTTTCTTTCTTATATAAAGAAGTCATATTTCTGAGTGACTTCTGGATTCAGCTGTTTTTCATGCTAGTATAAAAGCAAAATGGCCATATTTTTGAAGTAATTGCAAAACTACTAAATCAACAACCTATACAGTATATTAATGTATTATAGTTGTTGCTCTGTTCTGTCTTAGCAACTGAAGCATTGGCTTCTTGTTGGAAAGCTCTTCTCCTTTGTTCTGTTTTTAAAGAGCCCAGGTTTTCACTTTTGTATAGCAAGGGAAGAGACCAACAGACCCTGATGGTGCGGGTGGGTAAGGCAGGCCTCTATCCTTAAATGGCTGTTCTTTCAGTCTGAGACATGTAATAGACAGACCTAAAAATGTTATTGTACTTTATTTCTTTCATTCTCAGGGCAGAGGAACTAACAATTTGGGATAGTTCCTCTTAAGTCCTACATTCCAAACCCTACTGCCTCCTGTGTTCCTGAACCATCAATTATAACCTGACTCTTTAGTATCTTTGTGACTTTCTTCTTTCATTGATGATTTCATCTCAGACTACAAACGTTTTCAAATCTTTCTCATCCTAAAATTTCTTCCCCTGAATGTATCCTTCCCTTTCCCATTGCCATCAACTTCTATCTTCACATCAGTCTGTTTCAATTGCTCCTCACCCCTGTATAATTTGGCTTTCACTGGGTTAACAAATGCCAGCAAAAGGCTTGGATGGAGGAAAAGCCCCGGTGTGGACTCCACTTGGGAAAATCCGTTCTAAAGAAACAGAAGGAAGTCAGTACCACTGGGATATGTGGCAAGATCAGAAACATGTACCAGGATAGGCACAGGTGCAAGTCATTATATCCGTACCATGAGAGGAATAGTTACTGATGATAATCTCTGAGAACAAGGGAGGGTCATGTTAGAATTGTTGGAAGGAAGCTTAACTGCACCTCTAGGTCCAGCACGGTGTAGCTTGACCTATCTTAAGCACCTCATGTGGACCAGGTATATTTAATCAACATCAGTTTTTCACAAGTACAATATGAATATTAGAGAAAAAGGTATACTGGGAACACTCAGGCATTAACAAAAATTTCATTCTTTATCTTTAGTTTCTCAGGCTATTACAACATGGGCCAAACACATTTCTGAAGTCAGAGGTGGGAAACAGATTCAACTTAAGTATAATAATATTATATTATATACCCAAATGCCTCTGGGATTTATGATAACAAGCCCTTAGACTGGCTACAAGATTTATTCTGCAACTTATTTTCAACTTCAATTTATTCATTCTTCTGCCTGCACTTTCTGCTCCTGAATACACGCCTGTTGAAGCTTTCATTTCTTGTTTTTTTCATTTGACTATTTCTCTTCAATCTGTTTAACTGGCATAATTCTTAAATATTAGTAAAACTAGAAGAATAAATAGCACTTTCTGACATATGTAACTTAAGAGATAGGAAGGTAGCAACAGTTATTCACTGGACACTCAAAAAATGAAAGAGCTATATGTACACACCAAACTCATAAAGAGAATTGAAGAAGACTAGACTTGGAATGCTTATTTTCACCCTGAATTATTTCATCTAAGTCCCACAGGGTGTATTATTTTAGACTAAATAACTCAGATGTGCAGAAATGTTTTGCTGGAAGAGGAGGAAGTATTCCTAAGAGAAGACCAAACCTTTTGGGAAGCAAGTTCTATATTTTAAAAGACAGCTATAATCCATGTAGCATATTTAGGGGAGACTCTCTTGGAAAGAATGTTGAGCAAAGTTAGGAATGGGGGTGTCATCTTGAGAATACACTTCATGAAAAGTTTAGCTTCTAGACTGCTTTTCCCTTGAACAATGATGGATTCAAAATCTTTTCTTCATATGTTGTGAACTTGTTGTGTCCTTGAATGCCTCAGTAAAGCCTGATATACTCATATGTCTGTGTAAATAATAAGTGTAGAAGACACATGAAGGAACCCAAGAGAGTTGGAGGAGTCAGCATTGTCGATGAGTCAAATCCATGTCCTTCCTCTTTTCAGACTCAGTGGAGGAGCAGAGCAGAGTTAACACATTTCTCATTAGCATGGACTTGCTTTTTGTATTGTACTCCCTTCTCTGCCAATATGTGCTCCTGGGTAGTCTATTATAGGCTTGGCATGAATGGTTACCACTGTGTTGCTGACTCCCAAATCCTCAGTCAGTCCAGAACTTACCCCCAACCTCAAGCTGATCCCATTTCCACCTGCACGCACTCTCTCAATGTGCTTCAGGCCAATCTCTTTACCATATCTCTGCCACTCCACTAGCTTCCTCCCTAAAAGCAGTCTTGTTTACAGAGTAACTTGAGAAAAATCCAGACTCCTTTGTCTGTTATCTACATGACTCAATACTTTCAATTTCATTTCTAACATATTTTCCAATTTCATTCCTTCCCTTGCCTCTCATTCTCATTGGCCTCATTCATTCTGGAGAACTTAGTCAATTCTTCTCAATTCTTTTGTCATCTGCTTCCTAACCTCTTTCCATTGGCATTGTATTTCCAACACATGATTCAACTTACGTATAATAAAAAATAAGAAAAATACATAACAGTTTAAAATTTTCATGTCTTAGCAAGTTTCACCAACCACCTCTTTTAGTTTCATCCACCCTTCCTCCTCCATTTCAGCAATAAGTCCTATATTCCAGCACTCTGATGCACTAGCTATTCGTCTAATATAACCCATTCTATTTTGCGCCATGATTTTGTATGCACGATTCTTCTAACCAAAAATGCCTCTTCTTCCTTTCCCCTTTTGTCCAAATGTCAAGTTCTTAATCGTTCCACAAAACCAAATTCAAATGATAGTCCTCAGAAGCAACCTCTCTCACTATCAGACCTCCTCGGAAATGCCCTCCTTGGTTTCTCAAGCTTTTTGCACACTATGTTTACTATAACATTTTTGAGGGGGGGGAAGTATATACTTTTTAATCTAAGGGATTTTTTGTGCTTATGCTATCTTTAGAATTTGTATCTCTACAACCTAGCTCATAATACCTTGCACATCATAGGTGCCTAATAATTGTTGAGTAGCCAAAGAGAGTAAATTTAGGGCCATGTCATCAGGTGTGGTTACTAAGAGTGGAATTCAAACCATGGGTAAAGACATTTGTTGCTGAATAAAGAAAAATTGTCACCTCATTCAATGACAAGGATTATATACATGTGCATAAATGTTCTCTCCCTAAGATAGTTTTTCACTAGCCCATTAGGACAGACATATAGAATATCTGTCCAACAGAGATCTCTAATTTTTGTTTAGAATTTTGTGCATTTTTAATTCACACACAAGAACTGAATTTTTCATCAAGGTTGCTCATGGAGTCTTCAATGATACATTCCTGACACTTGCCTTCAGCAAGTAATGATTCATCTCCCTGGATCTCACTCTGAGTCTGTAGTAGATCTGGAGAATATTCTGAAGTTTCTTTTTTATCCAGCAAGACTGGCTGAGACTGGATATGAAAGCTGTCTAAATACTCTAATCTATTCCCAACCCACAGAAATGCAGGCTCCACACTCTCTCTGTTCACCGTCATGAATCATGATGCTGACAAGTAAGTCTGATTCATAACATTAAACACAAGCTGATAGGAGTAACTTCTTCCTGAATCCATTGGGAAAGGGCATGGGTGTTCTTCCACAGATGTGAGCTTCTGCTGCCAATGTAAATGTAAAGCTGGAAGAGAATGAAAGATAGCCAATCTTCGTTTCATTTTTCCTGGGATATACAAGATTCGTTTCTTGCCATGAGAGGTCCCTATCCGATTTTCTTTAAAGTTGCTTGCTGCCTTCTGGAAATTCCATTGTGCCATTGCTATAAAGTCTGTTAATATTCTATCATTGAGTTGTTATTACCATGGCCTTCATTATAATGAATAATAATGTGCTGCAGTTACATGGCACCTTTCTTCTTGGATCATCCTGCTTAGCCTCATAAAACAAATTAATCAAGTTACACCTTTAAGGAAAGCATTAAGCTACTTCATTGTAAGAGCAAATTGTCTTTGTTTGCTCTGACTGCAGTTGTGTACAGTTTTCTGAATGGGCATGTTAGAATACTCTATCAGGGAAATTTCAAATAGGCCATTATTTAAACTGACTGGTTTCCCCCCAAAATTTTTTAAAGTCTTTTGAAAATACTACGTGAAGAAACAGATATATTCTTCTAGAGCACAACAAAGAGATCAGTGCATATGTGTGTGCTTGCATATATGTGTGTGTGTGTGTGTGGATGTGTAAACAAATGTAAAGACACTCTTTATGCAGTGCACATTTTAAATGTCTGTCAAAAAGAGTACTGGTAATATTGGAGTGGCCTTGTTCCCCCTGTTTCGAATACTTGCAGGAGCCTGTACAGAAGCCACAGGCAGGAGCTATTCCCAACAAGACCTCGTAATATGACTCTTTCCCACTTCCTGCTTTCTCCTCCAACATACATAACTGTTATGATTCCATTCTCCGCAGAGAGAAATAAGAAGAAAAATAATTATTGTATTTAATTTGCATATGAGGAAATTTCTAATAATATCTCATTGCTGGACTTAGATTTAAATTTTGTGGGTATTTTTCCCCCAGGTGAGTTTTAGGTGTACTACCCCACCTCTCAAATTGATCTTTCAAATGTTCTACATCTGAGATAAGAAAATGATAAGGAGATAAAGACAGAATTTCTCTGTATCTAGAGCTATCTTTAGTGCCATCCATCTGCCATCTATAATCTTGAGATGTGTGCAGGTTTAGCACTGGAATTCACATCAATGAAGTCAGATCTGGCAATAGATTATTGTTATATTGGAGACTCTCCATGTACAGCCAGGCCTTTTGGCTGTGTAGCTTTTGGCTTAGGGTCTCTGTGTGTCTAGAAGCAAGCAAGAATAGTCTTCTTAAAAATAACAGCCATAACCATGAAGTGCATTACATGTTATCTAAGAATATCACAATGTTTCCTCATAGAAAAGAGAGAGAGAGTTGATTGAGTTTTATTTAAGAAGTGATTCATAATTCAGAGAGAGTGAGATCGACAGTCACAATAGTCACTTCTAATTGCCATATGTAATTTGGGTACTCTTGTTTCAAATTAATTGCAACTCACTGTGGTAGGGTGAATAATGTCCTCTAAAAAAATGTCCCTGTCCTAATCCCCCCAAACCTGTGAATATGTTATCTTACATGGTACAAGGGATTTCACAGGTGGGACTGAGCTAAAGATTTTTAGAAGAGGAGATGATCTTGGATTATCTGACCCAATGTGGTTATAAGGGTCCTTCCTCTTATAAAGGAGGAAGGAAGATCAGAATTTAAAAACAGAAGGCAATGTGACTATGGAAGCAGACAAAAATTGACTTTTTTTTTGGAGACCGAATCTCACTCTCTTGCCCAGGTTGGAGTGCAGTGGCGCGATCTTGACTTGCTGCAACCTCCACCTCCCGAGTTCAAGTGATTCTCCTGCTTCAGCCTCTCGAGTAGCTAGGATTACAGGTGCACACCACCATGCCTAGCTAATTTTTGTATTTTTAGTAGAGATGGGGTTTTACCATGTTGGCCAGGCTGGTCAAGAACTCCTGACCTCAAGTGATCCACTTGCCTCGGCCTTCCAAAGTGCTGGGATTACAGGTGTGAGCCACCATGCTTGGCCAGAAACGGACTTTTAAAAGTACTACCCTGCTGGCTTTGAAGATGGAGTAAGGAGCCACAAACCAAAGAATGTGGTTGGATTTCAGATGCTGGAAAAGGAAAGGAAACAGGTTTTGCCTTAGAGTCTGCAGAAGGAATGCAGGCTTGCCAACACCTTGATTTTAGCCAGTGAAAGCCATTTTGGACTTGTGATTTCTAAGGCTGTAAGATGATACATTTGTGTTGTTTAAGCTACCTATTCTGTTACAGTAGTGATAGGAGACTAATAAGTTTACTAATGATGATGAAGAGAAGTGTAGAGGTTAAGATCACACACTCTAGAGTGGGCCTGGCTAGGTTAGTGTCTTGGCTCAGCCGTTTATTAATTGTGTGACTGGGAGCAATTTCTTTATGTTCTTGTGACTCAGTTTTCTTTTCTTTAAAATGGGCACACCTATATCACATCGAATGCAGTAAAGACTCAATTAATAAGTTCATTTAAATAGCTGAGAATAGTGCCTGTTACAAAACCAATGTTAGCCACATCAGAAAAAAGAAAAAATAGCAAGAGTTAATCAGTGCATAGTTCAGGGGAATTTTGTCTCAGATAATAATTAGTGACAGGAATTTAAAGCTAGTCTTTCTTGGTCTCCATCTATTTGTATGAATGATATAGGTGCTAGTTCAGCGTATCTCTCAGTTTCCTATTCACTCTGATTCTCTGCTCATGTTGTGCTGAGATTACTACCTACTTCTGCTCAGTTCTTCAGTTTATTATATAGGGGTGGTTTGGATTCTGAGCTCTAAAATATAAACTGAAATAAGATATCCATCCAGAGATTTTATAAAGTTTATTAATACCCATATATACTGGTTTTAAATTCATTTTCTCAAAATCTTTTGTCTTTTATACAATATCACTTTAAAAATAACCCTTGATATTTATGCCATTTATTGATTTAATGAGGAAAAGAGAAAAAGTATTAAAGGCAATAAAAGCAAAAGAGTTCAGTTACCTACGAGTGCCTCTTTGGGGGGCTTATTGTTAGAAAATGCATGGTTTCTTAAAATGTTAAATGTCCTATGTCATGGACTTCAGAAAACTGGGTGGTAAAAAACAAAAAACAAACAAACAAAAAACCTAAAATATATCCTAGGCATGTTTAGAGAAAATGTTCAGAATCCTGAGTTGAAGATGGAAGAATGAAAGACAACCAATCATCTGAACAAAACCACTTTATAATTGCTTTATTAGTCTAAAAAAATGGAGACATAAAACAAAAAATAATCAAATGGGCATAAAGCGATCTTTTGTTTGCAGGACGGTAGATCATCCTGATTGGTGAGAGAAGAAAAAAGAATGAGAAGCATCAATCTTTTTTTCCTAAAAATTTCAAAGATGCTTTATTTTTATTTATTTTTAATTTTTAAATTATTTCAATAGTTTTTGGGGAAAAGGTGGTGTTTAGTTACATACATAAGTGATGATTCCTGAGATTTTGGTGAAGCCATCACGTAAGCAGTGTACACTGTATCCAATGTGTAGTCTTTTATCCCTAACCCGCCTCCCAACCATCCCCCCGACTCCCAAGGCTCCGTTTAGTTTGCCATTCCTGAGTTACTTCACTTAGAATAATGGCCTCAAACTCCATCCAGGTTGCTGCAAATACTATTTAATTGCTAACAAATTACCCATGTATTTGGTAGTAGTAAATATCTCCTCACTACCACCACCTCTAAACAAAACAGTCAAGGACAAGAATTAGGCTATGAAAGCTCATGGAAGAATGATGGCAATTAAACTGGACACAGAAGCAAAGTTCTGAGGAACTGAACACCCAGATAGGCACAGACCTTTCAACGAAGAGCCAGTGAATCCCAAGTCATTCTAGAAAATATGGAATGATTTCTCTGGATGTTACAGAAAACATCTAGACAGAAGGGACTTCATTTAATTTTCTATAATGTATTTGCTTTATGATTTCTTTGGAAGAATCTTTTTATCGGAAAGATCACTGAAATAAGTAATTTTACTTATTTCAACAAGTCAGTATTTGCACAGAATTATACTATAACTGATATTGAAGTAACCTAATTATTTACTCTGGTTTATTCCCAAAAGTCATACTCAATTTGTTCTATTGTCATGAGAAATTTCAGAGAAAGAAAAGATATAATAAAATTTTTATTCATTCACTGACAACCTATTTGTGCAGTATATAGTGTCAGGCACTGTGCTGAGCACTGGAAAGTCTTAGAATAATTCCTTTTAATAACGAATGGAAAAATCTAGCAAATATCACAAAAGTTCAATTTGTTTACTATTTGAGATTGTAGCAAGGCACCTGTATGGAAAGGCTAAGATAAAACAACAGAGTTTCCAAGCTGAGGACAATAAAAGGTGGTGAAACAGTTAGAAAAGTTTTGGAGACAGGCAGCCAGAACAGCTCAAAGATTTTGAAAAGGTCTTTTCAGGTATGAAATTACGAAATCCCACAAAATCGTACGGATACCATGGGTCACTACATTTCTTGGATTTCCACGATTATAGTTTATCTTATTTTTAATGTATGCTCTTCTCATTGAATGATTAGGAGTCAAAAATATTGACAGCATTGTCATATTTGTATTAATATTCCTCTAAGAGAAATAGTCATTTAGAAAATGTTCTAGCTGCTGCAAAGTGAATTTGAAAAAAGAAATACCCACTGAGATCCCCAAACCTTGTGTCAAATAAAAAAGAGCCATCAATGTGTTTACTGCTCCACTTGGCGCTACTCATCAGTGTGCTTCTCCTGCAGGATGGTCAGAGTAGTTAATTGAGAGCCAGGGGAACTCTATTCTACAGAGCAGGGAGCAGTTTACAGTGAATGCAGGGTGAGGTAGCTTATGGCCAGTGCTAACACATTAATCCCAAATCAGTTAACTAGCAGAGTTTAAAGAAAGAACAACAACATCCACATTGGGCTTTAAATAATCGATGACAGCAGCTAAACTATTAAAGAAAAATCTCTCTTTTTTTTCTAGGAAGTCTATATGCCTATAATTGCTGAGCTTATTTTCTCTCTGATTGGATACAGGTTCTCCCAAGAATATTTTCTTTCCCCTGAGACATGAAGAGGAAACTCCCATGACATATTTTTGATGGAAGTGATAGAAAAATAATATGCTTTAAATAGATTGCCAAATTAACTGAATCAACTTCAAAAAAAATCATGCCCAAAATTTTGCTGTGCCTGTAGGTACAAACAGGAGAGAAACATAAATTGATAATGAATTTTTTTGCCGAGGGTCATTGGGAGTGAGGATGGGATTAGGAGGGAGTTTGCAGTGACAGAGACTTTGGGATAAAAAGGAAATGCTTTTTAAATCAAATCAAAAGACAAACGGGTTTTTGAAAATCAGTGATTACAAATAATTTTACAAAAGAATTGAGTGATATTTATTTACAAACTTGTGAATCATTTCCCCTGATGAAAGAATGATCTTTCTAACCTTCTATCTAACTCTAACCTTCAGAAGAGTGGTATTCACAGAATTAGTTCTAACTGAGCTGTGAAACAGTGCATAATGCAGAGGACACTTATGAATCAATTTTTTCCTATTCCCTCTTTTTCGTGTGCATTACAGAAGTACATCTCTAACAGTTTCCATAGAAACAGTTAAAGTTAGACTTTTGAAAACGTAATGGTAGGGGGCAGAAGACCAAGTACATGGAGAGCAAGGAGCAAGTGAATGACTAGTGAATGGGTTAAAATAAAGGATGTAATATTTAAGTGCTGAATGAGAAACACAAACATTTCATAGATGCAACATTATGATAGGTTTTACAAATTTGATGAGTAAATGTTTGTACATGACACAGTTGCAAGTCAAAAGTCTGAGCATTCAATTCTAATCCTAAAAATATATACATGTATTTACATACCTTTACACAATGTCTTATGATTCCATAGTAGTCTTTTAGTGATCACATGCCTTATTCATGTACAAAGGTAGAACTGAAAGTAGTGATGCATTTGTTCATTTAATAAACATGTATAATATGCCTGTTGTATACCAGGCTCTCATCAGTGTGTTCGGAATACATTAGTAAACAAAGCAGAAAAGATCCCTTTGTAGAGCTTATATTGGGGTGGGGGATTGCAGACAGTAAATGATGTCAGAATATTATAAACCAATATTTTCTGTGGGGGTAGGGGGAAGAAGATTTGAGCAGGATAAAAGATCTGGGGATTTAGGTTTCAATTTGGAGGGGGGTGGTGAAAGGAAGCCTTGTTGACAGTATGAGTAAAGACTCGAAGGTGGTGAGGAAGTACACCATTGATATATTTGAGGGCTATCCCTCTGGGCAGAAGGAGCAGCTAGAAGAGGGCCTGCTTACTTCTGAGGCAGCAAGAAGGCTAGTGTGGCTTCAAAGGAGTAAGCAGGGTAGAGGTTTTAGGTCAGATATGTAGCTGTCAGCCAGATCATTAGAGTTTTTAGGCCATTAAACGATTTTGGCATTTCCTCTGAGTGAAGCAGGAAGCCATCAGATCATTGGGTCACAAAGTGTGGTCTCTGGACCAGCATCATTAGTATCAGCTGAGAAATTATTAGAAATATGAAATTTGCAGGCCCTATCCTAGACCAACATTTCTGGAAGTAGAACCTAGTCATCTGTGTTTTAATAAGTACTCCAAGTGATTCTTATGCATGTTCAATTAGGAGAAGTACTGACCTAGATGATTCCAAGCAAAAGAATGTCATGATCTAACTTGATCATTTGTCATAATAAGCTGCACTGAAAATTTTATATGATTATTTTTATAACATGGTAGAGATAATTCTGACCTTATTCAGGCCCTATGACTGAACAATATAATCATTAGTTTTTTCCATTGGAATTAATAAGCATTTCATTGCCAGGCTAGAAGTACTTGAAACTGTAAAAGACTTCTATGTATTGATCATAAGTAGAGTGGCCATGTGATTTATATTCCAAGTTTGGGCATGCTGGAGAATAAAATGGGGGCTAAAAATATTTAACAGTTATAGTTTATCTACAGCACGGTATAAATTGGAATTTCCCTGGGCAAACCAGCACATATGAGACCACATGTCACTCATTTATTCTATAAAATATCTCAGGCTATTTTGCAGAACTTTCTTCTAAAAAGAGATCTAGTCACCAAGGGAGACTTTTATAAACTGAAAAGAAGAGAAAGAGGAAAATGACACTAAGTGTAGCTTCCCAGTCCAGAAACATTTGTGTCTCACAAGCAATACCCAGCTTGAAATTGACAGGAAGGATATCTCACTTGAAAGTATAGTCAACTTACTAAACATAATCTGAAGTGATTTAAAGTGAAGTTGGAGCTAGAATAGGATTTTTACGGAAGCCCGACCTTTGGTCTTGCTCATTTCATTACCAAGTAGTTTACTGCTGACATTTAGTCTGGGCCAAAGTTTGTCTCTACGCATTTTGAAGTCATGCCATTTCATCAAATGGCATTTTGCTTTTGATTAAGGTGCTATAGCATTAGTTGCCTTATGAAGTTAATAGTATTTAAATATTTTATATTGACAAGCTATTTTTCAAAAATATGACTATGTAAAGATAATATCTAATTTAATCTAAAATATTTAAATGAGGAACCTCTCAAGAGTGAAATGTTGCTGTTATCAAGGGTGGGCTGAGATGCATTCCAAACAGACCCCACCACAGACATAAAATGGGAGAAGATGAACCGCAGAGCCTAGGATTAGTGTTGCTCTGGGCCTCTCACATGCTGTGTCCTTCTTATGACACTGTGGAATGTTTCAGGCCTCAGCAGAGCTAGCTTCAATATGGTTTGAACCACAATTACAAAGCTAAAGATGACAATCATCACTGTTACAAATGTTTTCAAAGAAAAATGTAAACTAGATAAAAATAAAAACACATCATTTAAGCTTGAAAAGAGATTAAGATTTGAATCTAATGCTTCTCAAATGAGTTCGCAGATCACCTGCATAATGGTCACCTGGGGATCACATGAAATACACAGAAACACCAGCTTCTTTGCTTGCCAGACCTGCTGAATCAGAATCACTGGGTGGAGGCTTAGAGAACTGCATTTTTAATAAACACCCCAGGTGATTTTTATTTTTATTTATTTATTTTTGAGACGAGTCTTGCTCTGTCCCCCAGGCTGGAGTGCAGTGGCGCGGTCTTGGCTCACTGCAACCTCTGCTCCCGAGTTCACGCCGTTCTCCTGCCTCAGCCTCCTGAGTAGCTGGGACTACAGGTGCCCGCCACCACACCCGGCTAATTTTTTTTTAAGTAGAGACAGGGTTTCACCGTGTTAGCCAGGATGGTCTCGATCTCCTGACCTCGTGATCCTCCCGCCTCAGCCTCCCAAAGTGCTGGGATTACAGGCGTGAGCCACTGTGCCCGGCCCACCCCAGGTGATTTTTATGCACACTAAAGTCAGAGGACCACTACGATATGAACAGAGTCCAAAAAGAAAATAATTATTCAGAGCTAATAAAGGTGAAGATAAGAACAATTAGGCAAAGATAATTTCCTATGTTTAATATATTTTTTGTTTGAATTACTGTAAATTAAGGAGAATGAGAGAATAAAGAGATAAAACAAAGCCCAGAGGAATCACTGCGGCAAGTCAAAGGAAATGTTTAAATACTTGAGAAGCAGCCAGATAATTACTGGGGAGTGGGAGGTAGGGGGAACCTGCTTGGATATCCCTTGGGACTAGCTTCACGTTGCTAATTTACAATCACATGCTGTATCTGTCACTTTTACAAATCAATGGGGATGCCCACTTTTTAACAGCATGGAGTTACTCGCAATGGTTGCTGGTGTTGGTCATACAGAGGGGACTTTTCATGATGCAAGAAAGAATCTTGGCGACACACATTAACACACACACACACACACACACACCCTTTTATGTCACTTCCAATTTACTTTATCTTAAACTGTCAGCAAGGAGAACTTATGCCTATACTAATAATTAGAGGTTTGCGTTTAAGCCAAAAATAATAAACCCCGTGGGTAGCTCTGCAGACAGCTGGGTTGCAGTAAGTAGAGCCAGAAGAAAAGACATGACTCTTTGTTATTTGCAGCAATTTTATAATATTTAGGGAAGGGAAATGGTAGAAGAATAGATTTTATGTCTTTGTTTACAAAAGGCATTTAGAGAAAATGATCGAGATTGTCATTAAACATGATTTTTACTATAAACAGCAGAAAAAAATGAAAAATTATTAGGATAAAAATCATCAGTTTCAGCCATCTGGGAATCTCATTGTGCTGAAGAAATAGGACCTAAGACTTTTTTTTTTCTTTTAAAAAACAAATGAAGAAATAAAGATGCTGCTTCTGTAAACTTCATTCTGATTAAAAAGGAAAAGTATTGATGATGAGAAATAGGTAAGTACTGTGGAGATTGTCATTTTGAAGA